>NC_133509.1:16090000-16715000 GCF_049354715.1 Callithrix jacchus
TCAGATAATCTGAGTTTTCTGTCCTGTTTTTCTTTCTTGTTCTGAGATGGAGTCTCACTGTGTCATGCATGCTGGAGGGCAGTGGTGCAATCTTGGCTCACTGTCACCTCTGCCTCCTAGGTTCAGGCAGTTCTCCTGCTTCAGCCTCCTAAGTAGCTGGGATTACAGATGCCTGCCACCATGCCTGGCAAATTTTTATATTTTTAGTAGAGATAGGGTTCCACCGTGTTGGCCAGGCTAGTCTCAAACTCCTGACCTCAGGCAATCTGCCCACCTCAGCCTCCCAAAGTTCTGGGATTACAGGCATGAAGCCAGTGTGCCCAGCGAGTTTTCTTTCTTAATAGTGTAACTTGGGGCTTGTATCCAAACTTTTATTTGAATATAGGTGTGCCTCCTTTGAAATTTAGGTAATATATTAAGATACAACCTTATTCTTTGGTCACTAAGCACTTTTGGAGTTCTCACTTCTTCTCCTTGTGTACATACACATTGAAGCTTTGCAAATCTTTTGTCAGAGAGTATGACTGACACCATTAAGTTTAATTGTGTAATATTATAATTTTGGTTCAGGTAATTGTTTATGATTTGACCAGTATTCAAACACATTTATTTATCAAGACATTTATTCATAGTTTGATAAAGATTTATTGACCTTTTACTATGTGCAAGACATGATAGATGCTAGGCTTAGGGGATACAAAAATAAAACCTACTTTCTTTTCTCTTTGAGATTATATTATAGCAGGAAAGATAGACATTAAACAATTTCAAAAATTTTAAAATTTCAGTTGTGATAAGCTGTTATGAAGGTGTGAGATATTTGACCTCAGACCAAGAATAATGGGAAAGTTACCCCAAGAAAGTGGCAATTAAGGTGTAGTCTGAAAGATTAGGGTGTGCGTAAGGAGAAAGCGAGCATTCCGGACAGAGGGAACAGAAGGTTTGAATGTTGTTGTAACACACCGGAGTTAAAAATAAGGATGAGAAGTCCAGGAAGTACCTGGAGTGTAGAAAGGCAAGGAAGAGCATCACAAGATGGATCTGGTGTCATATACACCAGGTCAGAATAGATCCTATGGCGCTTTCAGTGCATTATTGAATATTTTAGCCATACCCTATGATCAATGAGAAGCCATTAGTGGATTTTAAGCAAAGAGGACTGGTATGATCAAATTAGCATTAAAAAAAAAAACAAACCCTACTCGCTACAGTTTTGAAAGTGGGCAAAAGTAGAAGTGCGCTGTGCACAAGCCAAATGTGGCTTGGGGTAGGTGGAAAGAAGTGGCAATTAAGAGGGAGAATCAGACCAGGCACAGTGGCTCATGCCTGTAATCTCAGCACTTTGGGAGGCCAAGATGGGCAGATCACCTAAGGTCAGGAGTTCAAAACCAGCCTGGCCAACATGGTGAAACCCTGTCTCTACTAAAAATGCAAAAATTAGCTGGACATGGTGGTGGGCACCTGTAATCCTGCCTGGCGGGAAAATTGCTTGAACCCATGAGGTGGAGGTTGCAATGAGCTGAGATTGTACCACAGTCTGGGAGACAGAGAAAGACTCTGTCTTAAGAGGGGTGTGGGGAAAGAGCAAGGGGATCCAAGATGGCCAAATAGGAACAGCTCTGGAGTGCAGAGCTGTTATTGGTGTATAGGAATGCTTATGATTTTTGCACATTGATTTTGTATCCTGAGACTTTGCTGAAGTTGCTTATCAGTTTCAGGAGTTTTTGGGCTGAGATGATGGGGTCTTCTAGGTATACTATCATGTCATCTGCAGATAGAGACAATTTGGTTTCCTCCTTTCCTAATCGAATATGTGCATAGAGTTTTTTGTAGTAATCTCTGATTCCACCACTGATTCCACAGAAATACAAACCACCATCAGAGATTACTACAAAAAACTCTATGCACATAAACCATAGAGAAGAAATGGATAAATTCCTGGACACTTGCACCCTCCCAAGCCTAAAACCAGGAAGAAGTCAAAACCCTGAATACACCAATAACAAGGGCTGAAGTTGAGGCAGCAATGAATAGCCTACCAACCATCTGATCTTTGACAAACCTGACAAAAACAAGCAATGGGGAAAGGATTCCCTGTTTAATAAATGGTGTTGGGAAAACTGGCTAGCCATGTGCAGAAAGCAGAAACTGGACCCCTTCCTGACACCTTACACCAAAATTAACTCCAGATGGATTAAAGACTTAAACATAAGACCTAACACCATAAAAACCCTAGAAGAAAATCAGAGCCTTTTATTTAAGTTGAATGGTTGACTCTCTCCCAGGTGTTCCAGTCGCCTGCTGAAAAGGTGCTGGGATCTGTGTGATTTCCCCTGCAGCAACCCACTGCGCTGGCTGAAACAACACTGCTGAGATTCGCAGTGCTTTTTTTGCCCGGGAATCTCCTGGCCTGGCTCCCTGTTTCAGTCCCCTGTTTAATCAGATGAATGGGTGACTCTGCCTTTCCGGAGCTCCAATCACCAGCTTAAAAGGGCAACCAGACCAGTGTATTTTGTATGGAGAACTGCTGCGCCAGCCAAAACAGCCACGCTGGTGACCCATGGGGCTCCTCCACCTGGGAATCTCCTGGTCTGTGGGCAATAAAGATCTGTCTGGAAATGTGGCATTCACTCACCCTCTGCACTTTCACTGGGAGCTGCAATCCTGAGCTGCTCCTAAACGGCCATCTTGGATCTTCCCTCCAGTAATTATTATTTTTTAAAATCGAGATGGGGTCTCACTCTGTCACCCAGGCTGGAGTGCAGTGGCATGATCTTGGCTCACTACAGCCTCTGCCTCCTGGGCTCAAGTGATTCTCCCGCCTCAATCTCCTGGGTAGCTGGGATCATAGCTGCACGCCACCACACCCAGCTAATGTTTTGTATTTTTGGTGGAGATGGGTTTTTGCCAGGTTGCCCAGGCTGGTCTTGAACTCCTGAGCTCAAGCAATCTGCCAGCCTTGGACTAATAATTAATGTTTATGATTTGTGTAATTATAAAAAAGTGTCATTGAGAGAAAAAAGTCTCTTTCCAGAAGCTTTCTTTAGAAAAAGATGCTTTTAAAAATACATTTTCTGGCTGGGCGTGGTGTTTCACACCTATAATCCCAGCACTTTGGGAGGCTCAGGCAGGAGGATCACTTGAGGTCAGAAGTTTGAGACCAGTCTGACTGACATAATGAAACCCCACCTCTACCAAAACTACAAAAATTAGCTAAGTGTGGTGATGCATGCCTGTAATCCCAGCTACTAGGGAGGCTGAGGCAGGAGAATTGCTTGAGCCAGGAGGCTGAGATTGCAGTGAGTGGAGATCATGCCACTGCACTCACGCCTGGGCAACAGAGTTAGACTCTGTCTCAAAAATAAAACTTTTTTTCATAATGTTTATTACTTCCCTTGTAAAAACTTGCATTTTATCCAGATACTGGGATATGAAATAGATTGTTGTCAGAACTTTTGGCAAGTGTTGATGTGTTGCTCCATTGCTTAGCATTGCTTACTGGCTCCTCAGCTCCTAGACAATCCTAGACCTTTAGCTCTCTTCCTGCCAAATTTGTCATGACCTGACTACTGCTCCCTGCCCCAGTTCTGCTTTCAAAGTTGTGCATCTCCAAGTCATTACCTGAACTGCTTATAGTTCCCAGAACACAGAATGCATTCTCATTTCATGCCTTTCTATATCATTTTCCAGCTGTCCAGAATGTCCTTTTCCTTTTTCACCTGGCAAACTCCTATTCATCCTCTAAAACCCATTACAGATCAGTCACTTTCACAGGGAATTCTTCCTGATTCTCCCTTCGCAGTGCTGTGTTGCAATACACTTTTGTATCTTCATTTACCATGCTGGATTATCTTACTTGTCTCTGTATACGCAATCAGGGCCTGGCATATAGTGTTTCCTAGGTATTTGATGAATTAAGGCAGGTTTATTCATTCCACAAACATACAGGGAGTGCCCATGATATACTGGGCACTGTGCTAGTTTCCTCAGATTCAAAATTAATGAGACACAGACCTTGGCTTTAGGAGCTCACAGTCCAGGGGGACAGAAAGAGACTCACACAGATAGTTACAATGACAGTTACCAGCAGCTTTGTCTCACATTTTCTCATTCTTGCTTTTTTTCCTTAACTGGCCATAACTTGAAAGTATAATTCATATTTACTGCTTGGCTTATTTCCTCAAAAGAATTTTCTGGTTCCTGCATATTGTTCCTGAACTGATTAACGAATGCGTTTGTATTTCTCTCTTTACTTTGCCAGGAAGACTACTGAAACAGTTAAAGCAGCCTCTAAAATTGCTGCTATCCTGGCAAGGGAGCACTCCATTTCCAGAGATTACCAGAAGATCACTGCAGTTCTGTAGAACTTGTCTTGTGACTGGCCCCAAACAAATGAGAACTGGCTGAGCCCGTGGGTAGAAAAGTAGGTGAATGGTAGCAAAGGGGCTTCCAGTGAGCCCCTGCTGGTTCAGGAGACTTGACATGGCTAGTGTCAAAGGATTCCTTTAGGGTACTCCCACTGTGGGCCACATACTGGGAGAAATTTCTTGTAGCACTCTACTTTAAAACAAAACCAAGCTTTTGCATTCTCTTTCCCTCTCCCAACATGGTGGCTTCAGCAAAAAAGAATAAGAAGCAGAAGACTATCTCTCTAACAGACTTTCTGGCTGAGGATCGAGGGACTGGGGCAGGAGCACCTATGTTTCCAAGCCAGTCAGCGGGGCTGATGAAACAGATGACCTGGAAGGAGATGTTTCAACAGCTTGGCACAGTGATGATGACCACATGTACAGGGCACCTCCAACTGACCGTTCCGTCCTTCCCACTGCTCCACGGGCACCTTGGGAACCCAATGTCTTCTGGAACTATCTTCCTAAGTCACCACCCTACACTGCTTTTCTAGGGAACCTACCCTATGATGTGACAGAAGAGTCAGTTAAGGAATTCTTTAGAGGATTAAATATCAGCGCAGTGCGTTTACCACATGAACCAGCAATCCAGAGAAGCTGAAAGGTTTTGGTTATGCTGAATTTGAGGGCCTGGATTCCCTGCTCAGCGCCCTAAGTGTCAGTGAAGAGTCTCTAGGTAACAGGAGAATTCGAATGGAGGTTGCTGATCAAGCACAGGAGCCCCTAAACTGGGAATCATGCCTCAGAGGACGGGTCCTCATCTGATGGGTGGGTTGTACCTGTTGAGCCACTTACCTCACAGGTGTGTTCTGGGATGAGGTTGTGCTCTGTAAAACGTTTGTTTTACTAAGGTATTAATTTGCTGGGGGATAAGAAGTCAGCAACACCTTGGGTATCACCTTTTGGAGAAGCTTCCCTGGGGAGCCACATCCTGGGCCAGAGCTCACTGGTGGCCCAGGATTAAAGGTCAGGGGATGGGGAGGGATTTTATGTTTGTTTGATTTTTATTTGTATTTTATTTTATTTTTAGGCATGGGTTCTTACTCTGTTGCTCAGGCTGGAGTGCAGTGGTGTGATTAAAGTTCGCTGTAGCTTCAAACTTCTAGGCTCAAGTGATCCTCCCATCTCAGCCTCTAGAGTAGTTGGGATCACAGGTCCACGCTACCATGCCTGGCTAATTTTTAGAGATGAGGTCTTACCATGTTGCCCAGACTAGTCTCAAACTCCTTAACTCAAGCAGTCCTCCTGCTTCAACCTCCCACTGTGTTAGGATTGCAGGTGTGAGCCACCACCACGGCACCTTGCTTTATTTTTAATTGTAGTACCTGGCAGTAACGAGGTACTCCCTCCTCCTCCCAACTGGGATGGTCAGAGGAGACCCAGTGGAGAGTCAGGACTTTGCCCACTGCCCACCTGCCGTGGAATGGGGCAAGGAGGGGTGTGGGTGTGGCTGTGAACCAGCAACTTGAGAGAGACTTGTAGTGTCAGGAAATTCTGTATCTTGACTCTCTCACTGTCAATATCCTGTTTGTGATATTGTACTACAATTTTGTGAGATGTTACCATTGGGAGAAACAGAATAAAAGGTACGCAGAATCTCTACATTATTCCGCACACCTGCATGTGAATCCACAATTATCTCAAAATAAGAGTTTTCAGGGATTATCACAAGAGTGATATATGCTCATGAATACCATCGGATCAACCGTACTGAGGCATACAGCAACATGGAACTGAAAGTCGTTTTCTCCTCTCCAGTCCTGTCTCTCTAAGGCTCAGTCCTGACAGCCTGATGAATTCTCTTCCACACAGTGCTACTGTATTTATTCAAATCAATTCACACCTATTACAGATGGCTTGGGGCCATCTTCGCTGTTTCACATGGCAATGTAGTACACAGAGGTGGATAATGGATATGGGCCACTATGTAATAACACTTTTATCTTTGTAGGATACATTCCTAAAAATGGAATTGCCTGAAAGATTGTACAATTCATGTTCTCACCATTACTATGTAAATTGGGTATTACCTATCTTTGGAATTTTTTGTCATTCCGATACCTCTTTCCCCAACTACAAAAGATATAATTTTTTTTTTTTTTTTTTTTTTTTTGAGACAGAGTCTTGCTCTGTTGCCAGGCACCAGGCTGGAGTGCAGTGGTGTGATCTGGCTCACTGCAACCTCTGCCTCCCAGGTTCAAGCAATTCTCCTGTCTCAGCCTCCTGAGTAGCTGGGACTACAGGAGCAAGCCGCAATGCCCAGCTAATTTTTTTTTTTTTTTTTTGTATTTTTAGTAGAGATGGGATTTCACCATGTTGGCCAGGATGGTCTCGATCTCTTGACCTTATGATCTGCCCGCCTCAGCCTCCCAAAGTGCTGGGATTACAGGTATGAGCCACCGTGCCTGGCCAAGACATAATTGTTATAAATTCAATTTCCCTAGGCATGAGAACTGAACGAACATCTTTTCAAATATTTATCAACCAATATAAGTTCTCTCTTAAGAATTGTCTTTTTCTATCTTTTGCTACTTCCCATTGCTGGTTTCTGTTGGTTTTTGTCTCTATCAAACCTACAGCACTTCTGTGTTAAAAGAACACTAACGCAGCTGCAATTTATCAATACCTAAAAACACGTTCACTGTTATTGTTGCCCTTTTAGTTATTATTTTGTAACAAATGAGACCATTCTGTCATGCTTATTTAAAAATTTTCTGTCAGCCTATCACCTTTTGAATTAATTTAGTGTTTTCTATCACGCAGACATTAATTTTTCCTTATGCGGATCTACAGATAATTTTCCTTAATGTTTTCGGGATTCCCACCTTGTGCCCCTACTCAAAGATGATACGATTTCCTATAATTTCTGCTAACACATTATTTTACTGATTTTTACATTTAGGTATTTATAATTTGATCAGAAAATGTAAATAAGATCGTATACAGTAGTTATCTAATTATTTTCTTCTATGTAGACATTTTGCCAAAAGCATTTATTTAATTATCCAACTTTTGATAACAATTATAAATAGAATTTTTTAAAAATTTCCATTTGTAACTGCTTTGGCTAATAAGATAGTAAAGATGTAAATAAAGATGATAAATAAATACGTAGATATAGGTGTCAATTTTTATATGCATATAGATATAGATCATTGGTTTTGGTCCATATCCCTTGAGCCCAGAAACTAGCCACTATTACCTAATATTTGAAGATTGAATTTAATGCAGTAAACTAGAGAAACTAAATAAACATTGCAAATATTATAAACAAGGGAGAAAACTGTTAGTTTTTAAACATCTATGCTATTTAGGTAATTTCCTCCCATTTTTCTTACAGTTTTAATTAAGAATGAATGTTGAACTTTATCAGGTGCTTCCTGAGCATTTATTGACATGATAAAACTATTTGTCTTCTTTAATTTGTTGATATCAGAAATTATGTTGATTGGTGTCTTAATATTAAACCATGATTACATTACTAAATTAAGTTCTAGCTGGTTAAGTTCTAACTTACTAAACTAAGGTGGGTTTAAAGTAAATTTCTAGATTTAACTTGGTTATATTTTAGTTAAAGCTTTGTATAAATTAAACTTATATGGAATTTCCTTTTTGTATGCTCCTTTTATTAGATTTGGTTAATGCCTGCTTTGTAAAATGAACTGGACTCTTACTATCTCTTTCTGTGATCTAAGATGGTTTACCATTGTGTTTGTCATTCTTTGAGGATTAGATAGAACTCAGCTCTAAAAACAAGCCGGCCCTGACATTATTTTCAATGGTTGACATTTAACTGCCCTTTTGGATTCTTAAATAATTATTGGTCTGTTCAGATTGTTACCTTCTTTGGGAACTAATTCATTTTTCTAAGTCCACCAAACATTTGCACACAGTACTCTTATATTTCAGTGGCCCTTTCCTTATCTGTAGTTCTATTGCCTTTCTCAATATTAATGTATATTCGGGGGTTTTGTTCTCTCTTTTTTCCTTAATCATACTTTCATTCTTAGTTTTTTCAAAGAACCAACTTGTGTTTTTCACTATATTGAGGCATAATTGATGTATCATAATCTGCATATTTAAAAGCCTGGGAGAATATGGGACAGCTCCTCGTGAGTTAGAAAGCACAGTGCACATGCTTGGTGACATTATTAAGTGGAAGCTGCTTCTTTAGGGTTTGTTTGGAAGGTCCAGCTGACTCATCTCAACATTTATATCAATGATTATCAATGCTCTGCCTCTGAGCCCATGGATCCTGAGATTGGAAACTGGTTAAACCCAAGTACTGTTAAGCAGAGTGAGTAAATGAAAGCCATTTGTGCTTAGAGTGTCTAGAAAGAAAGGTAGAAATGCTCCAGATGTCTTCCAGTAATGTCGAAGTTTTTATCCCAGTGTCACAAGGAAATACCAATGGCTTACCCAAACTGATCTCCAAAGGCCTGAAGGCATTTACTGAATGAGCTGTGCTTTCATAACATCTGTTATTGAGAAAAAGTGAAGAGTGGCTTTCTACATGGTCAAAAACCAGTTGAGAAAGAAATACAATTAAACATCAATGGGGTCGTGAAACCTTGCCTCAATGCCATTCTGGGACCCACGAGTGGAGGCAATATTAGATGTCTTCGTTGCAAGGAAAGATCCACATGGATTATCTGGAGATGTTCAGATAAATAGGGCACCTCAACCTGCCAATTTCAAATGTAATTCAGGTTACATGGTACAGGATGATGTCACAATGAGTACCCCAACAGTGAGAGAACATTTACAGTTCTCAGAAGCTCTTCAGCTTCCAACAACTGTGATGAATTATTTAAAAAAAAAAATAGAAAAATACGATCATTCAAGAGTTAGGTCTGGATAAACAGCAGATTCCAAGGTTAGAATTCAATCTATCCGTGGTGTGTCAGAAGGAAAAAGAAAAAGCACTAGTATAGGAATGGAGCCTATTCCTGATCCTCTTTATCTGTTCCTGGATGAGCCCACAACTGGATTGGACTCAAGCACAGCAAATGCTGACCTTTTTGCTCTTGAGAAGGATGTCTAAGGAAGGACGAACCACTGTCTCCTCCCCATTCATCAGCCTGAATATTCCATCTTCAAGCTGTTTAATAGCCTCACCTTACTGGCCTCAGGCAGACGAATGTTCCATGGGCCTGGTCAGAAGACCCTGGGGTACTTAGCATCAACTGGTTCCACTGTGAGTTCTATAATAACCTTGCATGCTTCTTCCTGGGTGTCATTAATGGGGATTCACTGCTGTGGTATTAAACAGAGAGGAAGAAGACTGTGAAGCTGAAGCCACAGAGACCTGTGGCTAAGAGAGATAAGCCACTCACAGAAAAATTAGCTGAGTTCTACGTCAACTCCTCCTTCAACAGAGAAACAAAAGCTGATGAGCGGGTAAGTAACAGAAGAGGATCCGAGCCTTCAAGATCATCTATGCCACCTTCTTCTCTCAGATAGGTTTCCATGCATGCATTTAAAAACTTGCTGGGTAAATCCCAGGAAGCTTTTAGCTCAGGTAATTGTCACAACCATACCGAGGCTGATTATAGGTGCCATTTGCTTTGGGCTAAAAAATGATTCTACTGAAATCAAGAATAGAGCCCGGGTTCTCTTCTTGACTACCAGCCAGTGTTTCAGTAGCAAGTCGGTCATAGAGCTCTTTGCGCTAGAGAAGAAGCTCTTTATGCACAAATATATTAGTGGATACTACAGAGTGTCATCTTATTTCTTTGGAAAACTGTTATCTAATTTACTACCCAAGAAGATGTTACCAAGTATTACTTTATGTGTATAATAATACCTGTATTATAATAATAAGGCTGTAATATTCCTAATCTTGTTGGGATTAATGCCACAGGTGGACACCTTCTTCATCTTGATGTTTACCCTCATGATGGTGGCTTCGTTGCTCAGTTCTGTGGCACTGGCCATAGCGGTGGGTCAGTGTGTTTTCCATAGCAATGCTTCTCATGACCATCTCTTTTGTGTCTATGATGATGTTTTCAGTCAGGTCTTTTAGTAAATCTCACAACCATTGCATCTTGGCTGTTATGGTTTACGTACTTCAGTATTCCTCAGTATGCCTAGTAAATTTTTGGAGTAAAACTTCTGTCCAGGACTCAGTGAAACAGTAAGCAATACCTGTGGCTATAAGTACTGGCAAGAAGTATTTGACAAACCAGGGCACTGATGTCTTACCATGGAGGTTGTAGAAGAATCACATAGCTGTGGCTTGTATGATTGTTATCTTCTTGATTTGCCTACTGGAAATTTTTTTGTTTTAAAATATTCTTAAATTCTCCTTTAGTTTACTATGATTTGTCCTCCCATAAAAATAAGAACTTGAGTTTAAAAAAACAAAAAGGAAAAGAATAATTTGATGAGTATTGAGAGGCAGTCTAGCCCCCATTATACACAGTTTTACTTTCTATGGTTTGTTACTCATGGTCAACCAAGGCCGAAAATATCCAATGAAAACTTCTAGAAATGTCAATTCATAGGTTTTTAATTACATGTCATTCTGAGTAGCCTGATGAAATCTCGAGCCTTTCTGCTGTCCCCACTCATTTAGTGAATCTACACTATACACCCTGCCCACCCCTCAGTCATTTAGTGGCTGTCTCGGTTATCAGATCCACAGATCTCAAGAAGAAGAAGGATGAGTACAGTAATATCACATATTTTCAGAGACAGAGAGACCACATTTTACATAACTGGTATTACAGTAGATTGTATATTGTTATAATTCTTCTATTTTATTACTAGCTATTATTATTTTCTTACTGTAGCTAATTTACAAGTTAAACTTTATCATAAGTGTGTATTATTTAGGTAACACATATAGTTTATATAGGGTTTGGTGCTATCTGCAGTTTCAGGCATCCACTGGGGGACTTAAAAAGTATCCCCCACAGATAACAGAGGAGTATATATGCATACATCTGTAAAACCATTTCCGTAATTGAAGCAAATGACTTTTTTGGTTTTCTAATACCTTAATTTCCGGTTTTGTATTTAATCGTATGTACTTACATTTATGTGGTACTTATTTTATTCTTTGTCTAGTTGCTTAAGTGAAAACGAGTACATTTGTTTTTAATGTTTGTTAAATCTTTAAAACTAAAATCAGGCTGAGTGTGGTGGCTCACGTCTGTAATCCAAGCACTTTGGAGGCCAAGGCAGGCAGATCACCTGAGGTCGGGAGTTCAAGACCAGCCTGACCAACACGGTAAAATCCCGTCTTTAAAAATAAATAAATAAAATCTAAAAAAAACACACCTAAAATCAGTTTTTATTCATGGTAGTTATGTTCTATAAAGTCACTGCAAACACTGAATTAGTGAATTCGGAACCATTGTTCCTAGAAGAAAATATAGAGTTAGGCTCCTGTGAGCCTTGGGGCACAATATTTTTGTCAAATGAGCAGTAAGTAACCTTGTTTTATGTGTGTTTATTTAAATAAACATTTAAAATATGCATTGTTGATTTGTTGACATTGAACTCATGGCCAACAGCACGGTAACTTATGCCTGAATGAAACTTTCCTAACAGATATTTCCTCCATACTGCACATTATAGCCCTTGCTGGCTTAGGAATGCTAGCCAGCACCTCAATGCTATGCTTGGGTGAAAACACCAACAAAAAGCACAAAAATGTGAAAAGTGTAGTACCAGCCAGATCATGCAAAGGACACTCGCCGAGAGCTGAAACAAGAAGGCAGGCATCGGCGCCTTGTCCAGCCTCAGTGGCGAGCAAGCCACTGGGTGACTCACAGTTTCCACTGCACTGTGCATGTCCACAGATAAGTACAGATGGGCTGTGAGTACTGATTCAGGGGTTACACAGCAATTTTAAGAAGTAGGCACATTTGCAAAACAAAATCCACAAAGAATGAGGATTACTGTAGCTAAATCATTTAGGATTATGTTGTACTCATGAGAAATAGACAAGGCCATTCTCCCAGGGGGACATTTACAGCAACAAGAATCTGTAACTCCTCACTCACTGCCTCAGTTTTGGTTTCCTGGGTCCTGATGCTACAGAAGTGTCCTAATTTCATCACTCACCTCTGTTTAGATCACAGGACAGACAGCCCAGGGGTAAGGACTTTAGACAGCCAATACCGTGGTGACATCATAGGAGACAACCTGGGCCTGAAGAGTTAAGACCTGAGGGCTAAATCCTGGCTTGGTCCATCTTGTACTACAAGCGTTTAAGCAGAGGGTGAAGGCTTTGGGGCAGAATGGAAGGAAACACTGGACTTGAATTTGAACTCTCTCTCTGTCTCTAACTTGCTGACTACATTTAGTTAAGTTACTTAACTGGTCTGCGACTGTTTCTACTCTGCAAAATGTCCTGGCCCACCAGGCTGTCGGAGAGACCAAAGGAAGTAGCGATGGCGGGAAATATTTGGAAAGCAGTAAAGATCTGCGTAAATGCAAGGTGGAAAAGTCACTGCTATCATGGCGTGAACGCAGTCACAGCATCACTGCTGTCATGTGGATGCAGTCACACTGTCACTGCTGTCATGGTTATAAGTCTACGGCAGACTTCAGCCTATACCTCATACTTGTGAACCCCTCATGGCTTTATTTATTTATTTATTTATTTATTTTTTAATTTTTTTAATAGATTCGAGGTTTCAGTGGGACGGGAGAATCACAAGGAATCAAGTGTTCAGAGGAATGTATTGAGTAGAGGTGAGGAACTAGGATGCTGAAAAGTAAAAAGAGAGAAGGAGAGGAAGAACGAGGAAGAAAAAGAGGGAGCGAGAACAGGAATATTGCTTCATTCTACAAATGGGTATTAATAATGGCTGATCAATATTTTGTGTATTTAAAATGGAGAACTCTATAAATATTTATTGAGTTTACTTGTTCCGGATCTGAGTTGAAGTCCTGGATATCCTTATTAATTTTCTGTCTCGTTGAGTCTAAATCTCGTTATGAGTCTTATGTATCTGGGTATTAACATCTCTTATTGTTGCATTGATCCTTTTACCACTGTATCTTTGTTGCTTTGTAATCTATTTTATCAAATGTGAGAATTGCAACTCCTGCTTTTTGTTTATTTATTT
The DNA here is from genome assembly GCF_049354715.1 of Callithrix jacchus. NCBI lineage: Eukaryota > Metazoa > Chordata > Mammalia > Primates > Cebidae > Callithrix > Callithrix jacchus. Next base: position 16,103,493 of record NC_133509.1, read on the forward strand.
ATTTTTGCTCTCGATTTGGTTGGTAAATTTTTCTCCAAACTTTTGTTTTGCGTCTTTGTGTATCTTTGGATATAGCGTTAGGTTTTGGCTGTATCTTTTGATTGGGGGATTTAGTCGATTTAAATTTAGGGTTACTGACATTTGATGTTAACTGGCTATTTTATCCATTCGTTGATGTAAATTCTTCTTTATGTTGATGCTCTTTACTTTTTGGTATATTTTTAGAAAGGCTCATACTGGTTGTTCCTTTCTATGTATAATGCTTCTTTCGGAAGTTCTTGTAAAGCAGGCCTGGTGGTAATAAAATCTCTGAGTACTTGCTTGTTCATAAAAGATTTTATTTTTCCTTCAGTTGTGAAGCTTAGTTTGTCAGGATATGAGATTCTAGGCTGAAAGTTCTGTTCTTTAAGTATGTTGAATATTGGCCCCCACTCTCTTCTGGCTTATAGTGTTTTTGCTGAGAGATCTGCTGTAAGTCTAATAGGCTTCCCTTTATGGGTAACCTGGCCTTTCTCTCTGGCTGCCCTTAGTATTTTCTCCTTCGTTTCGATCCTGGTGAATCTAACGATTATGTGCCTTGGGGTTGCTCTTCTTGAGGAATATCTTTGTGGTGTTCTCTGTATTGCCTGGGGTTGAATAGTGTCCTGCTTTGCTAGATTAGGAAAATTTTCCTGGATAATATCCTGAAAAGTATTTTCCAGCTTGGATTCATTCTCTCCATCACATTCACGTACACCAATCAAACGTAGATTGGGTCTTTTAACATAGTCCCATATTTCTTGGAGACTTTGCTCATTCCTTTTCATCCTTTTTTCTCTATTCTTGTCTTGTCATTTTATTTCATTAAGTTGGTCTTCGACCTCTGATAAAAGCCTCATGGTTTTATTAAGTCAGACACTATAACCCCACAGGGTCCTCCGCTTGCCATGAGGGGAGCCTCCCAAGACAGCATCTCTAGGACACTCATCTAATCCTGTCTTCTTAATTTCTGTGCTCCCAGTGTCTAACACCAGGCCTGGCAGGTAAAGGCTACACAGCGCAGGACTCCTTAGTGAGTGAATGAGTGAATTGGTGATTAAAAACAAGCCTTAAGTATAAAACATAGGCAGCCTTACAAACAAACTAAAGAAAGGACTCGGACCTTCCAGTGGAATCTGTAAGTCCTTCCCAGATTCACTCATCCCTTGGGCTCACCCCAAGTGGGGTGAGACAGGGCTGGAAGGAGCCCACAGGAGGACCCCCTGTCTGACCCTTTCCCATGTTGGTTAAGGAGCCACCCAGAAGCCTGGACTGCAAGGCTGATGGGGGTGATTGTATGTAGGGGGCAGACAGCCCATGCAAATTACAAAGCCCAGGACCAGAAGGGGGCCTAAAGCCCAAACCAAGCCCATGCTCACTGCAGGGGTCAGAACAGGTCTTCCACTGAGCAATCACAATGGGTGTTCAGGCACCTGAGTCCTGCCTGAATACTGCCACCCCTTGCCACCCCTTGCTACCCTCCCACACACAGGAAGACAGTGAACAAATTCAAAGGCAAGGCCCTGCAGCCACAGTTGTGCCTGTCTTCCACCCTTCTTGCCCACAGTCCTTCTTTGCAGAGAGATTCTTTGCCCTGTTTGACTCTGATGGAAGTGGCACCATCACCCTCCAGGAGCTGCGGGACGCACTGACCCTGCTCATCCACGGCAGCCCCATACATCTTCCAGGTGTATGACATCGATGGCAAGGGCTCTTCCTGGGTGTGGGCTGTGGTGGGGAGAGCAGTGGGGGTCCTCAGTGAGAACTGGCCATTTCACCTCATTAGGCCTGGAGGTGCCACCCGGACCTGCTGTGCCCAGCCTGGGACTGGTTTCTCCAGGTGAGGCTGACACTTCATTCCCTTGCATCTCTTCCCCCGTTCCTGTCTCTCTGTCTGATCCTTGCCCGCTTTCTGGGGCAGCTGGAGAAAAGGAGGACTCTGGCACAGGAGACAAATGCCTTCTATTCAACTTACCAGAGGCCAGAACCTTCTTTTGTTCTTTTTTATGTTTGAAAAAAAAAGCTCTGTTGCTTTTTCCTTTTCATCATAATATAAGCTCACTATGAACATTTCAGACAATACAGAGTGGTATAAAGAAGAACACAAAAATCACCCGTAACATTTTGCTGTATCGCCTTCTAACTGGTTGCACACACACACCCGACTCACTTTCTTTTTAACAAAATGGGATTATATACATACTGCAATTTTTCACTTTAAAAAAGTCAACATTTTGAAATGTAAAAATATATTGCTTTACAGTATCATTTTTATTGTGGTAAAAGATACATAACATAAAAATTGCTCAACACTCTGTGATGGCTCCCGTTGCTCATAAGTTAACTAATTTAACCTTCATCTCAACCCTATGAGTATGAACTATTATTATCATAACTCCCATTTGATAAATAAATTGAGGTACAGAGGACTTAGAACCCACTGTAGCACAGTTAAGGAGGGGCAGGAGCAGGGTGCCGCTGTGTCCATATCCAAAGCAGGCCAAGAAGTCATTAATCATGGACTCTGCTGCTCAGGAAGAATAAGATACATACAGAAAAATCTCATCTCTGTTGGTAGTTTTGGCTTCCTTATCCCATCATTTTCAACCACCCATGTTTACATAAGGCCACACCGCTGGGCTGGAATGCCCAGCTGCGGCCCCTCTCAAGACAACAGGATAAACAGAGCATCTGCTCCAAGTTGAACAACAAGGCACACTCCCTCAGCACTAACCCGCATACAGGATGCCTCTGGATAATTGAAACTGTGGCCACACAGCCCCTTATAGATTAAGTAAGCAGGAGTGTTTTTCTGGGCAGTTGGTCTTGGAAGTTGAGTAGTACTTAGGAAGCTACAGACTCTAGAGACAGGCGTCCACTGAAGCCAAAGATTATTCAATCCCCGTGGTGAGGCATCCATCGCTGTTGAGCTAGGCAGTCGGGCACCAGGGAAGGTTTCTGAGCAAGGTTTATACCCCTAAAGAGAACTGATTGGCAAAGAGCTGGAGGTGGGTAAACAGAAGAGGCCCACCGCTTCTTGCAGTGTGTGTGCATGGCAGGGGGCGTCTGCAGGTACAGAGTGGGGTGCTGGGGCAGGCCCCCACTCGGCCTCATCCCCACTCGGGACAAGCAGCGGCTCCATCGACCCGGACGAGCTGCGCACGGTGCTGCAGTCGTGCCTGCGCGAGAGCGCCATCTCGCTGCCCGACGAGAAGCTGGACCAGCTGACGCAGCGCTGTTCTAGTCGGCGGACACGGGAGGCAGCGGGGCCATCACCTTCGAGGAGCTCCGGGACCAGCTGCAGCCCTTCCCTGGAGTCACGGAGAACCTGACCATCAGGTACGGCCGGATCTCGGGCACTGGCACCGTCCGCGGCGGCGTGAGACTCCCGGCCAAAAGTGTGGCAGGAACTCACCGCGGATCGGCCCCGCCCCTCCCCGCCGCGCCCCTGCCCCTCCCCTGTTTAGCCCACTCTTGGGTGTCCCGCAGGGCAGCTGTCTTCATTGCCTTCATTTCCTGCAGTGTCTCTGCAGAATCCACTCACGGTATGAGGCACCTACTGTGTGCTGAACCCTTTTGCATATACCAGTGCATTTTATAGCAATGCTCATTTTATAAAAGGAAATTACTTCGCCTGAAGTAAGTTGCCTAGGATTACACAAATACTTAACAAAGGTAGTTATTTGTGCAGTCAATGTTTGAGCAGCTCCCTTCCACCACACTGTTCTGAATAATGCAGCGAATGAGGTCCCCACCCTGCTGGGGCCCCATTCCAGACGGAGAGACGTATCATTCACACCAATAAACAAACACACAAACTAGAGAAGCGCAAAATTAGTACGTGCAGTGGAGAAAATAAGAAAACAACAAGACCCAAGGCTCCAGGCTCTGAATAGCGCCGGTTTTGTAGTTAATTCTGCCTGTGTATGAACTTGTTTTTTTTTTTGAGACGGAATCTCACTCTGATGCCCAGGCTGGAGTACAGTGGCATGATCTAGGCTCACTGCAACCTCCGCCTCCTGGGTTCCAGCGATTCTTCTGCCTCAGCCTCCTGAGTAGCTGGCACTACAGGCGCCCACCACCACAGACAGCTAGTTTTTGTATTTTTCGCAGAGATGGGCTTTCGCCATGTTGGCCAGACTGGTCTGGACCTCCTGACCTTAAGTGATCCCCTCGCCTCAGCCTCCCAAAGTTTTGGATTATAGACATGAGCCACCGTGCTGGGCCCCTGTGTATTAACTTACTTGGGGTTTACTTACCAAAACATATCTCAGATTCTTCCATCCTTTTCTATTACCTGTTTTAACATTGGAAAGTAAAGAGAAGTAATAAAAAAAAAAATAGTCGTGGTTGTGACATCAGGCAGACTGCAGTCCCCTTTCAGCTCCACGGAGCTGTGCAACTGTGACCAAGTCACGTGACCTCTGTTTCCTGGTGTGAAGGAAGCCAGCCTGCTTGCCAGACTTGGTCGACCACAGCTGGGGGGGGGTCTTTAGGGTCAGACACGCGTGGTCCCTGCCCCACCGCGCCCCTCTGAGAGGAGCCCGCCTCTCTCACAGCGCTGCCTACTGGCTGACGCCCCCCACCTCCCGCCCACACCCACGCCGGCCGCGCCCACTGGCCCGAGCCTACTGGCACAACCACAGCAGCCAGCTGCTCTGCCTACGCAGGCCTCCACCTGCTGCTCTTCGCGCTGGCGGCAAGCACGCACTGGGACCTCTGCACCGGTGTCATGGTGGCTGCGGTCAGTGCCTCAACTTGGACTGCAGCTTCATCGAGGTAGGCTGTGCCAGCACAGGCGGGGAAGCAAGCAGGGGCTCCGAGGTGGGCTCCTCCTCGACAGAGCGACCCACAGAGGGCAGTTGAAATGCCAGGGCAGGGTGGCACCTTAGAAATCAACTGGGCCAACGCCCAGAGGTGGTGGATGCCACCCAGAGAGGGACAGTAACTTGTCCACAGTCACGCAGCCAGTAGGTAAAAACATAACCGGCATTTTTGTTCACTGTGCATCAGGCACGGTGCTGAGTAGGCTCCATTTCATCTTCACAGTTCCCCCGTGGTGGGGTCCTGTGCAGGTCCACCTTCAAGAGGAAACCCTACAAGAGGCCTTGAATACCAGATCATGGAGTTGGCATGTGGTTCTCTGACTTACAGATGAGGTCTCTAAGGGGTGGTTTTTAACCCAGATACAATGGCGCGATCTCAGGATCTCAGCTCATTGCAACCTCTGCCTCCTGGGTTCAAGCAATTCTCCTGCCTCAGCCTCCTGAGTACTGGGATGATAGGCGACCACCACCACACCCAGCTAATTTGTATATTTTTAGTAGAGATGGGGTTTCACCCTGTTAGCCGGGATGGTCTCCATCTCCTGACCTTGTGATTTACCTGCCTCGGCCTCCCAAAGAGCTGGGATTCCAGGCGTGAGCCACCACGTGCAGCCCTAATATTTGTATTTTTAGTAGAGTCAGTGTTTCACCATGTTGGCCAGGCTGGTCTTGAACTCCTGACCTCATGATCTGCCCACCTTGGCCTCCCAAAGTGCTGGGATTACAGGCGTGAGCCACTCCAGTTGGCCTCTAAGAGTTTTTAATGACACAACTATTCCCAGTAAAACAAAGGCCCTTTTGTGCTTGTCTTCACGTCCTATTATCATTAGCTAATAGACTTAAGGCACAAAGTAACTAACAACAGGGGAAGATCCATCACTGACGAGCAGGAATGCCCACCTCTAGCTCAGATATGCTTCTAGATATCCGCTTCTTGTTAAAGTGGGTTTATGGGTTTTCTTTTACATTTATTTTTATTATTTTTCAATTGTTAATTTTAATTTTTGTGGGCATGTAGTAGGTGTATATATTTATGGGGTACATGGGATGTTTTGTTACATACAATGTGTAATAATCACATCTTGTAAAATGGGGTCCTCATTCCTAGAGTGGGCTTTGCGTTAACAGTGTAACCAGCTGACAGAGTTTATTCCAGGAGTGGGAGGCGTGTGACTTATTTTCTTGGTCACTTGCTCTTGCATTATCAACACAACTGTCAATCTGTGGTTTCTCTGCTGGGAAACTTTTAAAGCTACTTGTCCTTCCTATGAGGGGTAGTTAGCTGAGTTTCGGTAACGCCAAATACCGGCACCTGCAAGTCCACATCCTTGGCACACATAAATATACTGAAAGCAAATGAGCAATGAGAGTACCCTGGTCAACCACACTGCGTTTAGGAAAGTCTGCTCCTCCTACAAGGTGCCTCGAGAACTAACATGGCACGCACCCATCTGACATATGGACTAAATGAGGGCACCAAGTCAACAGTGATATTTTATTTACTTAATTTATTCTATCTATCTATCTATCTATCTATCTATCTATCTATCTATCTATCTGAGACAGGGTCTCTGTCTTTCACCCAGGCTGGGGTGCATAGCTCACTGTAACTTCAAACGCTTGGGCTCAAGCAATCCTGGGCTCAAGCAATCCTCCTGCCTCAGTCTCCTAAGTAGGTAGGACTACAGGTGTGTGCCACCATGACCAGCTAGTTAAAAAAATTTTTTTTCCTACAGAGACAGGGGTCTTGCTGTGTTTCCCAGGCTGGTCTCAAACACCTAGGCTCCAGTGATCCTCCTGTCTCAGCCTTCCAGAGTGCTGGGATTACTGGAGTGAGCCACTGTGTCTGCCCTGTATGTTAAATATTAGTAAAAGCGTATGTGTTTAGATAAAAATTAATACAGATAGACATTCTGTAACTTTCCCACCCCAATTCTGGAGACTCTCCTCTAGAGACCCCAGCTGTGAACCAGGGAAGCAGCAGGCATGGGGCAGGGGAGTTTGGTGAGAGTCCTGTTCAGAAAGCACAGCTAGCTCAGAGGGCTGCAGGGAGATGGCTGGGAAAAGGGGACAAGGCAGACAGAGAGTGAGGTGGGGCTCTCTGCCACTCTGCCCGGCCAGGTGCTGATGCTCAGACGCTGCCTCACCTGGCTGCGAGCCACGTGGCTGGCTCAAGTCCTACCACTGGACCAGAACATCCAGTTCCACCAGCCCATGGGCTATGTGGTGGTGGGGCTGTCTCTCACATGCACACCATGGCTCACATTGTGAACTTTGGTGAGTGATCTGGGGCAGGGTTGGGTTGGGGAGAACCTGGAGCAGCTCCAAGCCCAAAACACAGGGCTCCAAGCCCCTGAGTGCCCTGCCTGCTCAAAGGCAAGAGAAGGGGTGCCCTGGATAAACCAACGCTCTGGACAAAAGTTTCTGCCTGTGCTAGTATCTGATGGTGCAGGGTGGGGATCCCAAGGGAAGGTGGAGTGGGAAGAACTGGTCTTGCAGTCATTCAGATTTTTGGGCTTGTTTCCAGCACTCCAGGCTCAGGCAGAGGCCAGCCGTTTCCAGTTCTGGGAGCTGCTGCTCACCACAAGGCCTCGAATTGGCTGGGTGCACAGCTCAGCCTCCCCGACAGGCGTCTCTGCTGCTGCTGCTCCTCCTCATGTTCATATGCTCCAGCTCGGGCATCTGCAGGAGTGGCCATTTTGAGGTGCTCCAGTCCCTGCCCTTTTGCTTGCCCCAAGGCCAGAGTTCCACCTTCATTTCTTTCTGTGTCCCCTCTGATTTACTCCAGAGCCCAGGAAAGTCCCAAGCTGGTCTCCCTGTTATTTGCATGTGATTTAGGGCCTGCTGCTGGGTTCTGCCACTGGACTGTAGTTTGTGTCTGCCAAGTATAGATGTTTTGCTGTGGAAGTGTCTGCCTTTTTGCTGGCTTATCCCTTTAACCTATTTGGGTTAAGTTGGGCTTAAAACAGCACAGGGAGGGGAAGAAACACAGGCTCAGCAGGTTTTGAATCCCCACTCCCCTGCTTACTGATCACTCCACCTTTCCAAGCCTCAGTTTTCTCATCTGTAAAATGGAGGCGTAATTCTCAATGTTTTTTTAGGAATTATAGGCGATGATACATGTAAAACCACTAACTACATACCTAGCATGTAGGTGCTTTGAAAACGTCAGTTCCATCTTTGCTTCCATCTCTCCAGCCTCCTCAAGATGCAGAAAGTCACAGAGGATTTGGTTTGGAGACCTTGACAGTCTCCGGGCCTAGGCACGTCAGAAATAGACATATATGAATACCTACTCTGGGCCAGCAACAAGCCTTTGAGGTAGGAATCAGAAGCCTCATTTGACCGATGAGGAAGGTGCTAAAATTGTCTTCCACCAGATATTTCTTCTCCACTCCTAGGAAGCCATTGCTGTCTTTTCTTTCTTCCTTCTGAGAATGGGTCACGGGGTAGGGATACTGATGCTCATAATCCCTGTGGGGCACGCCACTCTGCCCAGAACCTCCCAGGCAGATATTTCAGATGTTTGCCTCTGGTATCAGAAATCTTCCCTTAAAGGCTCCCTTGGCCAAGCCCTCAGAAAAAGAATCTTCCCAACACCAACCTCTTACCCAACCCCATCCCCAGGAGAGAGTCAAGGCTCTGGGCACTGTCCTGGCTTTGAGGATAACCCTGAGTCCTGTCTCTTTTCCACCCATGAGGCCTTGAGCTCTGGAAGTTTACTGCCCCCCCCCACACACACAGGTGTTCTGTTGGAGTCACCTGGCCTACCTCCTCATGTGTATTCTGCTCATCCTTCATGGGCCCAACTTCTGGAAGTGGCTGCTGGTTCCTGGAATCTTGTTTTTCCTGGAGAAGGCCATCGGGCTGGCAGTGTCCTACATGGCAGCCATGTGCATCGTGGAAGTCAACCTCCTCCCCTCCAAGGTACAAAGGGTGGTGGGGGGAGGCCTTGTCCATCTCACCCCAAGGGACAGTTGGTGGCGTAGAACAGTTGGGTACCCTGTCAGACCCCCAAGGAAATAGGAAATAGTGTAGCTGCAGCCCTACTGCTAAGGAGGAGACAAGCAAAATGCAAGACCCAGACCGGCCCTCCAGGAGGGAGGCTTTAGGAAGATGAATGACAGGGCAGGCAATGCACCTCTAAAATCTAGGTTTGGGGAGAGTGTTCTCCTTCAGCTCAGTAGTGCCTACAGGGTGCCAGGCCCTGAACTAGGTTACAGAGACACAGAGAAGGTGTGCACTGTCCTGCTTTCTAGGGGAGCCAGTCCTTTCATTACAGTGCAGGGCTGTGTTGCTGAAAGAAGTAGAATGCCCGGAGGCATTAAACCCTTTATCTTTGGGAGGTCTGGAAAAACTTCAGAATGAGGGAGAAGATGCCATATCAGGGTTTTGAGGGATGAATAGGAGTTTGTTGGATAGAAAAGACAAGGAAGGGTATTGCTGGCAGAAGGAACAACACAGTAAAGACACAGAGTTGTGAAAGGGTATACTGTGCTTGGGGGACCACAGGTGATTTGACATAGCTTGGGAGAAGTTGCCAGGAAGAAGCCAGAGAGGTAAGCAAGGCCTGATCCTGAGGGGCCTTCTGAGCCGGGAGACCCACCCTGGAGACCCACCCTGAGGGCCATGGGGAACCCCTGAGCATGCTGGGAGGAGATGCTGGTATTAAGCTGGGACCATTAATATTCTAGTCAGATTTCTTTCTTTCTTTCTTTCTTTCTTTCTTTCTTTCTTTCTTTCTTTCTTTCTTTCTTTCTTTCTTTCTTTCTTTCCTTCCTTCCTTCCTTCCTTCCTTCCTTCCTTCCTTCCTTCCTTCCTTCCTTCCTTCTCTCTCTCTCTCTCTCTCTCTCTCTCTCTCTCTCTCTCTCTCTCTCTCTCTCTCTCTTTTTTTTGAGATGGAGTTTCGCTCTTGTTACCCAGGCTGGAGTGCAATGGCACGATCTCGACTCACCGCAACCTCCACCTCATGGGTTCAGGCAATTCTCCTGTCTCAGCCTCCCGAGTAGCTGGGACTACAGGCACGCACCACCATGCCCAGCTAATTTTTTGTATTTTTAGTAGAGACGGGGTTTTACCTTGTTGACCAGGATGGTCTCGATCTCTTGACCTCGTGATCCACCCGCCTTGTCCTCCCAAAGTGCTGGGATTATAGGTGTGAGCCACTGCACCCGGCCTTCTAGTTAGATTTCTTTAGTGCTCTGTGGAAGGTACTTGGAGGGAGCTTGTGGTGAGCTTCTTGCAAATGCAAAGATAAGAGTTCATGAGGGCAGTGGCCATGGGATGGAGGGAGGTGCACATCACAGAAAGACTCAAGAAGTAACTGCCTATGTTTTGGGGCTACAGAGAGGAAGGAGTCAGGATGTCTCCCCGGTGTCTGAGTTGTGCCGTCTATGGAGAAAGGGAAGGCAGTTTTAGGTGGGCTTGGCTCTGGACACACTGAGTTGGAGGACCTGGGAGGCTGAAGGACGAGGCTGTGCTGTGTGTCTAGGCTGCGGCATCCAACAGCGTCAGCTGCATTCAAATCCCACAGTTTCTTACCTGGTGGCCTTGGGAAGTTACTTGACCTCTCTGAGCCTCTGCTTCTCATCCCTGAAGTGGACAGAAATTAGTATCTGTCTCATAGAGTTGCTATGAGGCCTACAGATAAAACACAGTGCTCCAAGCAATTGTCCAGAAGGCTGTTGTTATCCAAGGAGAGAGGCCCATTGGTGATTGGAATGCCGGCCAAGGCCTTGCCGATGTTCCTGGGAAGGGCTGGAGCAACCAGGGAGGCCTCACAGAGGGTCCACTAAAAAGCAGTGCTTACACCCTGCGAAGCGGGAGAAAACCAGGGGCCCCACTTCAGACACAGCCTGGCTGCCCCCTCTAGGATTGTTGCCCACTTCCAGATTGGCAGGTTGGCTGCTGGGGTGGGCCCTCACTCAGAAGCACAGAAGAGTGTTGTGTCTTGGGGGCTGCCTGTTTTATGGAGGAGGAGGGCAGCTCAGCCTCTGCCCTCTCGTCCTGGAGCCTCTGGTGGCTTTGGGCCTTCAGGAATGACGATGGTCTCCTTCCTCTCTCCCAGGTCACCCATCTCCTCATCAAGTGGCCCCCTTTCTTTCACTATAGACCTGGGGACTACTTGTATCTGGACAGTCCCACCATCACTCACTGTGAGTGGCTCCCCTTTACCATCAGCAGTGATCCTGAGCAGAAAGGTAACAGCCACCTCCTCCAGTCACTCTGCTCATATTCAGGGAGTTCCCACCATGGGCCTCAAGTACAGGCTGGGAACTCAGAGCACAGCGCTGAGCATGGCCAAAAACACAAAGTCAGCCTCAAAAAGCTCTCTCTGAAGTGGGAGCAGGCATGCAGACACCGATTGCCAGGGCAAGGGCTGTACCTGCTGCACTGAAGTCTTACAGGGAGGGCCTGGCTTGGCAGGGAGAAGCCTTTACAGACACAGGGGCATTCAACCAGACTTTGAATGATTAGTAGGAGTTTACCAGATAGGGAAAGAGATGAGGACGAGGCAGAGGAAAAAGCAGAAGTAAAAACATGAGGACCTGAAACTGAGAAGAGGCTTGTAGCTAAAGCTACAGTGTGGAGCAGGAGGAGTAGCAAGGAAAGAAGGAAGGGAGACACAGAGAGAGAGAGAGAGAGCATGAAAGACAGGTGACGTGGCTAGCAAAGCCAATCAGAGCTGGGATGGGACTAAGGAGGACTTCAGAAGCAAAAAAAAAAAAAAAAAAGGAAAAGGGCAAGAGTTGAAAGCAGGAGATCTCTTGCACCCTCCTCACTCTGGTGTTGTGGATTCTATTTGGTACCACTAAACAGAAGAGTCGTGTCACCTCACACCACATTTCCATCAGTCGTTCATGCAGTAGAGGACCTTAGTAACCACCTGCCACATCCCAGGCATGGGTGCCATGAAAGCAGTTGGAACCACCATGGACTGAGTGCCTACTTTGTGCAGAGCCATTGAATGGTAGGAGGGCCTGTTTTGGTGAGACTTGGGCCTGATGGAGGTGGCAGGGTCCCCACTTTTAGAAAATTCCTAGTGGACTGCTCTGATTCTTTCTTGACTTCATCGAGAAAGATCTCAAGGTCTGCACCAGAGAGAACAGCTGTCCTGTGGCTATGGCTGCTAGTTTGGTTCTGAGGAAGGGCATTCAAACCAGGATTGGGGGCTGAGGCCCAGCACCAATCCCTCCAGTGGGGTGAGGCCTGCTCCCTGGTGCCAGTCACTATGGACCCCTTTCCCCTCCCGCCCTTCTCTTGCTCAGACACTATCCGGCCCCAAGGCCAGTGGACAAACAGGCTGTATGAGTCCTTCAAGGCATCAGACCCACTGAGCTGTGGTTCCAAGAGGCTGTCGAGGAGTGTGACAATGAGAAAGAGTCTGAGGTTGTCCCAGGTAGGTGGTTGCTGGAGGGAAGGGGTCCACCCTGCTGGCAAGCCCACAGAGACCAAGCTGCCTCTTTCTCTTCAGTGAGTATCAATTATTGAGCAACTGCTGTGTACACAAATGGCAGCACAAGGGGGCCAGGCAACTTCTGACTCTGTAGTCCAAGAATCTTCTTGAAGTCTGACCACCCCAGATCCTTCCCAGTCTGAGGTCCACCATTAGAAGAGGGAGAGAGTAACAGAAAGAGAGTGGAAATTGAGATTAGAGAAACCCACCTCCAGGTCTCTGCTCTAACGCTTTCTAACTGTATGGCCTCGGGCATGTTCTTTAATTTGTCCATCTATAAAATGAAAGCAGTTTTCTCTGTCGCTTACCTTTCTTTTATTTTTTATTTTTATTTATTTATTTTTTTTTTAAGGAAGAAAGAGAAAGAGAAAGAGGGAAAAAGAACAGGAATATTACTTCATTCCTAAAATGGGTATCGATAATGGCCGATCAATATTTTGTGTGTTTAAAGTGGATAATGTATATTTTGTGTGTTTAAAATGGAGAGCTCTATTGAGTTTATTGTTCTGGATCTGAGTTCAAGTCCTGGATATCGTTATCAATTTTCTGTCTCGTTGAATCTAAATCTCATTATGGGTCTTATGTATCTGGGTGTTAAGATCTCTTATTATTACATTAATCCTTTTACCCTTGTATCCTTGTAGCTTTGGAATCTATTTTGTCAAATGTGAAAATTGCAATGCCTGCTTTTTGTTTATTTTTGCTCTCCATTTGGTTGGTAAGTTTTTTTCCAACCCTTTATTTTGAGTCTATGTATATCTTTGGATATACCGTTAGATTTTGTCTGTATCTTTTGATTGGGGGATTTAGTCGATTTAAATTTAGGGTTGCTGCCATTTGATATTAACTGGCTATTTTATCCTTTCGTTGATGTAAATTCTTCTTTATGTTAATGCTCTTTACTTTTTGGTGTATTTTTAGAAAGGCTCATACTGGTTGTTCCTTTCTATGTATAATGCTTCTTTTAGAAGTTCTTGTAAAGCAGGCCTGGTGGTAATAAAATCTCTGAGTACTTGCTTGTTCCTAAAAGATTTTATTTTTCCTTCAATTGTAAAGCTTAAATTGGCAGGATATGAAATTCTGGGCTGAAAGTTCTGTTCTTTAAGTATATTGAATATTGCCCCCCACTCTCTTCTAGCTTGTAGGGTTTCCGCTGAGAGATCTGCTGTAAGCCTAATAGGCTTCCCTTTATAGGTAACCTGATCTTTCTCTCCGGCTGCCCTTAATATTTTCTCCTTCATTTCAATCCTGGTGAATCTAATGATTATGTGCCTTGGGGTTGCTCTTCTTGAGGAATATCTTTGTGGTGTTCTCTGTATTGCCTGGGGTTGAATAGTGTCCTGCTTTGCTAAATTAGGAAAATTTTCCTGGATAATGTCCTGAAGAGTATTTTCCAGCTTGAATTCATTCTCCCCTTCACATTCAGGTGCACCAATCAAATGTATATTAGGTCTTTTAACATAGTCCCATATTTCTTGGAGACTTTGCTCATTCCTTTTTATCCTTTTTTCTCTATTCTTGTCTTGTCATTTTATTTCATTAAGTTGGTCTTCAACTTCTGATAACCTTTCTTCTGCTTGATCCATTCGGCTATTTAAGCTTGTACATATTTCACTAAGTTCTCGTGTTGTATTTTTCAACTCCATAAGTTCATTTGTATTCCTCTCTATATTGTCTATTCTTTTCATCATTTCGTCTAACCTTTTTTCAAAGTTCTTAGTTTCTTTACATTGGGTTAGAACAAGTTCCTTTAACTCCCAGAAGTTTCTCATCATCCACCTTTTAAAGCCTACTTCAGATAATGGAACACAGTCCTTTTCCATCAGGGCTTGTTCCGTTGCTGATCAGTCCTTTTCCTTCAGGGCTTGTTCCGTTGCTGATGGGTTCTGATTTTGAGTATACTCGGCCTTCTTAGGCTGTTTTTTTCCCTTCATTGTAGATGAACCGCCTTTCTGATTAGGTTTCTGAGTCGAAGTCTGATTTATTGATTCCCAGTGCTGGGATCCAAGCAACCCACTGTGGCGGCCTAAATAGCAGCGATAAGACTGATGGGGCTCTTCTGCCCGGGAATCTCTGGTCTGGCTTCCCTCTTGAGTCCGCAACAAGCCGCTCTGACTTCCCGGAGCTCCAAACTCCGGTCAGTAGGGGAAGCAGTCCCGTTTGCTCTGCATGAAGAGCTACTGTGCCGAGGCGCTGGCAAAACCGCTGTGGCGGCCACAAGAGTCGCGCTGGCGACCCGTGGGGCTACTCCACTGGGAATCGGCTGATCCGTGAGTGACGAAAATTCGTCTAAAAGTGTGGCGTTGTCTCGTTCTCTGAGCTTTCACTGGGAGCTACAATCCCGAGCTGTTAGTGGTCGGCCATCTTCTTGGGTTCTGTCGCTTACCTTTCTCCTGTGACTACTTTAAAAACCAGCTGAATGAAGGCACATAAAGTATTAGGCGAAATAATTTAATGAAAGTTTGCATTTCACTCAGAGTGCAGCTCTCGGATATAGGACTTTAGTGAGATCTATGTGACTGTTCCTGGTATTGATTGCATTTGTTAGTTGTACAGTGCAACCATAGACAGTCACACACATCAAAACAGATGGTTCCTGCCGACAGAGTCTGTATAGTTATCAGATTTTCTGTGCGATGGATCCATACATGTTTGTTTTTATATTTTAACTTTTAATGACATATGACGTTGCCAGAAGTGTGGTAGGTGTTATAATTAGAGGTATGAGTAGGTCACAGGGTGGGATGCAAAGGAGAGCATATTACAAGTCCCTGGGGGTGGAGGAAGAGCTTCACAAAGGAGATTTCAGAAGAATTTTGATTTGGGGGTGGGAGGAAGAAAAAGGAAATTAAAAAGAAAAGTATTTTGAATGAACATTAGAGGCCAGGCAGAGGTGATTTTGGATGGGGAGCCACCTATGCAGAGGTATAAATTAACATGGATTTTAGGCTTTATTCTACGGCAGTAAAAAAAAAGGGGGGGCAGGCTCGGTGGCTCAGGCTTGTAATCCTTGCAGTTTGGGAGGTCGAGGTGGGTGGAGCACATGGGCCTAGGAGTTTGAAATCAGCCTGTGAAACATAGGGAGACCCTGTCTCTACAAAGAAATAAAGAACTTAGCCAGGCAGTTGGTGCACGTCTGTAGTCCAAACTACTCAGGAGGCTGAGTGAGGTGGGAAGATTGCTTAAGCCTGGGAGGTTGAAGTTTCAGAGAGCTGTGATCACGCACGCCACTGCTCCACCCTGGGCGACAGAGTGAGACCCTACCTCAAAAATAAATAAGTAAATAAAAATAAAATGAAATTTTAAAAAATTAGAAGTACACATGAGGCCAGGCGTGGTGGCTCACGCCTGTAATCCCAGCACTTGTGAGGCAGAGGCAGGAGGATCACCTGAGGTCCGGAGTTCGAGACCAGCCTGACCAACATGGAGAAACCCTATCTCTAGTAAAAAATACAAAATTAGCCGGGCGTGGTGGCGGATGCCTGTAATCCCAGCTACTCAAGAGGCTGAGACAGGAAATCACTTGAACCCAGGAGGCAGAGGTTGCGGTGAGCCGAGATGGTGCCATTGCACTCCAACCTGGGCAATAAGAGTGAAACTCTCTCTCAAAAAAAAAAACAAGTATACGTGAAATTTATTTACTGTAACACTTGTAAATAAATTGGCAACTGATTATGGCAAAGAAGCTAAAGCCAGAAATATTGAGTATGTTACAGGATGTCATCATTGTAAGGACAAACTAAAGTGAGTAAACTATATAAAAATTAAAGGGAAGTAAGTGCAATGAAAAAGGAAACAGCACAGGGGAGTCAGACATGATGGGAGTGCAGATGCAACTGCAACAGTGAAGTGGAAAGGCCTCACTGAGTTGTCATTTGAGCAGTTTGAAGACTGCAATACAGTCATACAGACTTGAGGGGTACAAGAGAAGAATGTTCCAGGCAGAGTGTAATAATACAAAAGCCTTAGAATAGAAGTGTGCCCAAGATGTCCAAGGAACAGCTGGAGGCCAAGCACAGTGGCTCACACCTGTAATCCCAGCACGTTGGGAGACCAAGGCAGACTGAGGCCAGGAGATAGAGAGCAGCCTGGGCAACATAGTGAGATCCTGTCACTGCAAAAATTAAATTTAGGCCTTGTGCAGTGGCTCACTTGCTCACAGCTGTAATTCCAGTACTTTGGGAGGCTGAGGCAGGCAGATCACCTGAGATCAGGAGTTGGAGACCAGCTTGGCCAACGTGATGAAACCCTGTCTCTACTAAAAATACAAAAAATAGCTGGGCGTGGTGATGCACAGCTGTAATCCCCGCTACTGAGAGGCTGAGGCAGGAGAAACGCTTGAACTCAGGAGGTGGAGGTTCAGTGAGCCGAGATTGTACCACTGCACTCCAGACTGGGCGACAGAATGAGACTGTCTCCAAAAAAAAGAAAAGTACATTACAAATTCTATCAGTACAGAAGTAAACGTATTTAATAAAATGGTCAAAACATTTTCACTTTTGTGGTGCCTAATGAAAAAATTTTGGTGACTATTAAGATACAAATGCGGGCCAGGCGCGGTGGCTCACATCTATAATCCCAGCACTTTGGAAGGCTGAGGCAGGTGGATCACGAGGTCAAGAGATCGAGACCATCCTGGTCAACAAGGTGAAACCCTGTCTCTACTAAAAATACAAAAATTAGCTGGGCATGGTGGTGCGCACCATGTCCCAGCTACTCAGGAGGCTGAGGCAGGAGAATTGCTTGAACCCAGGAGGAGGAGTTTGTGGTCAGCTGAGATCATGCCATTGGACTCCAGTATGGGTAACAACAGCGAAACTCTGTCTCAGAAAAAAAAAAAAAAGATACAAATAAAGTACATTGCATAACAAACAAAAATCTTAGATTCAATTCTCTTCTTTGTACCCTGCATTTCCGCATGCTTGTAATTCTCTGAATGGTCCATGTTAATTTATCTTTTTTTAAATTTTTTTGAGATGGAGTTTCATTGCTTTTGCCCAGGCTGGAGTGCAGTGGCATGATCTTGGCTTACTGTGACCTCTGCTTCCTGGGTTCAAGTGATTCTCCTGTTTCAGCCTCCTGAGTAGCTGGGACTACAGGCGCATGCCACCACGCCTGACCAATTTTTGTATTTTTAGTATAGACAGGGTTTTACCATGTTGGCCAGGTTGGTCTCAATACCTTGACCTCGTGATTCACCTGCCTCAGGCTACCAAAGTGCTGGCATTATAGGTGTGAGCCACCAAGCCTGGCCTAAAAACCCCATATGTTTCATAAGTGGTTTTTTTTTTTTTTTGAGACGGAGTTTCATTCTTGTTGTCCAGGCTGGAGTGAAATGGCATGATCTCGGCTCACCTTAACTTCCACCTCCTGGGTTCAAGCTATTCTCCTGCCTCAGCCTCCCAAGTAGCTGGGATTACAGGCACGTGCTACCATGCCTGGCTAATTTTGTATTTGTACATGTATTTTTTTTTTTTTTTTTTGAGATGGAGTCTCACTCTGTCACCAGGCTGGAGTGCAGTGGCGTGATCTTGGCTCACGGCAGCCTCCGACTCCTGGGTTTAAGTGATTCTCCTGCCTCAGCCTCCTGCGTAGCTGGGACTACAGGTGCCTGCCACCACATCCAGCTAATTTTTTTGTGTTTTATTAGAGACGGGGTTTCACCATGTTGTTTAGGATGGTCTCACCTCGTGACCTCTTGATCCACCTGCCTTGGCCTGCCAAAGTCTTGGGATTACAGGTGTGAGCCACCGTGCCCGGCCCTAATTTTGTGTTTTTAGTAGAGATGGGGTTTCTCCATGTTGATCAGGCTGATCTACCTCCCGCCACCCAGCTTCCCAAAGTGCTGGGATTACAGGCATGACCACCATGCCCAGCTCATAAGTGGTTCTAATGCTTATTTTCTAACTGCTTCATCAGTGTTTCATACATGTACTCTATCAGTATTTTCTGATAATGGAAGCCATTTTAGTTTCTTGCTTCATTTTTTTTCATGTCAGGAAGGAAAAGTGGCTTTTCAGTTTTCACTACTAAGGAAAGAACCTTAAAAGGGAGTTTGATTGTAAAAGGCTGAATTAAGTAGCACATGATTTTTAAATCTCACTGGAATAATTGTAAAGGTTTGTCTTTATGTTTTAAATGTTTTTTAAATTGTAGCATTTTTCTATAATTAGCTAATATCTCAAGGCATAATATATACATAGAACAAGGATGATATATATATAAACACATTTCAAATGGTGACGTGAATTGTTTGACCAACTTGTCAGATGTAATGGGGTTTATTTTTTTTTAATTTCATCATGTGGATGATACACATAGAAAGTAAAGTGTCAGCTTTGCTGTTTTATTTTTTCCTTGTGCTTCTGTTCTACCTACAGGCATTTTGTTATTTTGTAGAATCTTTTTTTTTTTTTTGAGATGGAGTCTTGCTCTGTCACTCAGGCTAGAGTGCAGTGGCATGATCTTGGCTCACTGCAACCTCTGTTTCCCTGGTTCAAGCAAGTCTTCTGCCTCAGCCTCCCGAGTAGCTGGGATTACAGGAGTTTGCCACCACACCCAGCTAATTTTTGTACTTTTATTGGAGACAAGGTTTTACCATCTTGGCCAGGCTGGTCTTGAACTCCTGACCTTGTTATCTACCTGCCTTGGCCTCCCAAAGTGCTAGGATTACAGGCTTCAGCCACCTTGCAGAATCTTTTTTTTTTGGTGGGGGGGGTGATGGAGTCTCGAATTGTTGCCCCAGCCGGAGTGCAGTGGCACCATCTCGGCTCACTGCAACCTCCGCCTCTTGGGTTCAAGTGATTCTCTTGCCTTAGCCTCCCAAGTAGCTGGGATTACAGGGTCTGCCACCATGCCCAGCTAAGTTTTTCTATTTTTAGTAGAGACAGGGTTTCACTATGTTGGCCAGGCTGATCTCAGACTCCTGACCTCATGATTCGCCCATCTCAGCCTTCCAAAGTACTGGGATTTCCAGGTGTGAGCCACTGCATCCAGCCAGCTTTTTAAGTTACCACTTGTGCATTTTGTTGGGGTTGTTTGGTTAAAGTAAGATGAAATCCATCAGTTTACTTGGCTGGGTAATCAGAAATAGCTGTATGACTGAAATTGTAAATTGAGGGGGGCCCAATTCGAGTGGCTCACAAATCAGACAGTAACTCTGTCATAAGGACAAGGGACAGTTAACCACTGCCAGTCTTACTTTAAATATGTTAGTAAAACATAGTTTTTCTTAATTCTTAAATGAAATATAAATGGAAGATCTATTATTTACTTTCTATACTCCTGTAGATCATTTGGAGACATCCTACCTTGAGTTAACTGGTTTACAGAGCTTTAATAATTTAATACTTGTAATGTAGACCACACTGAATTTAAAAAGAAATTAATTTGGAAATCTGTCCATAGATTTTTAAACTTTTCATTTGTCTGTTTTACCCTACAAAAGATAGTGTCCTACATAAAATTGCTTTTTA
This sequence comes from Callithrix jacchus, assembly GCF_049354715.1. Lineage (NCBI taxonomy): Eukaryota > Metazoa > Chordata > Mammalia > Primates > Cebidae > Callithrix > Callithrix jacchus. The sequence goes on from NC_133509.1 coordinate 16,123,268, forward strand.
CTGGCCAGGCGTGGTGGGTCACACCTGTAATTAATTGCAGCACTTTGGGAAGCTGAGGCAGGTGGATCACCTGAAGTCAGGAGTTTGAGACCAGCCTGGCCAACATGGTAAAACCCTGTCTCTATTTAAAATACAAAAACTAGCTGGGTGTGATGGTAGGCACCTGTAATCCCAGCTCCTCAGGAGGTTGATGCAGGAGAATTGCTTGAACCTGGGAGGTAGAGGTTTCAGTGAGCCGAAATCAAGACATTGCACTCCAGCCTGGGGGAAAAGAGTGAAACTCCATCTCAAAAATAAAATAAAATTACCTATTCCCATATAGACACTGTGGCAAACTACTGAAATGGTTTAATATAGAATAAGAATGTGGTTTGGAAGGTGAAACCCCGTCTCTACTAAAAATACAAAAATTAGCTGGGCATGGTGGTGTGCACCTGTAGTCCCAGCTACTCGGGATGCTGAGGCAGGAGAATTGCTTGAACCCAGTTGAACCCAGAAGGCGGAGGTTGCGGTGAGCCGAGATCGTGCCATTGCACTCCAGTCTGGGTAACAAGAACAAAACTCCATCTCAAAAAAAAAAAGAATGTGGTTTGGATTCTTTAAGCTCTTTTATTAGACCAAGCATAAAATAACTCTAATTACAACCAGTAACTTTTGTTTCCTTTCATGTGTATTTTAAATTGTATTTTCATTTGACTTAACATGCTCTTCAAGTGATTTATACATATTTCTTACTTATTTGAATCAAGCATGTACTCACAACATTCTTATACCTCACAAATTGTTTCTTCAGGTCTGGCAGCTTGCCACTTTAAATCTTTTTTCAATGAAAAGCCCTTCTCTGACTAGCCTAATACTACAGATGTACTAACTTTCTTTTCTACTGCAGGTGAAGTTATGGAAAATAATGAACATGATGTAACCGCTAGTGAATTAGATCCCTTTTTGACAAACTCATCTGAAAGTGAGATGTTTGCTTCTGAATCAAGTAAAAGCCTAACGGAAGAGCAGCACCAAAGAATTGAGAGAAATAAACAACTGGCCTTGGAAAGAAGGCAGGCAAAGCTGCCGAGTGATAGTCAGTCCCTAGGAAATGGTAAATTTCGTGCCAGATTTTATGTGCTACGTTAATATATCAAGGACATGTTAGAAATTTTACCTTTGTTGCTAGCCCTCAAAATAAAGTACTTCTACTAGTAGAAAAGTGTGATACTAAGTTTATATTTTAGAGACAATGTGTGTGAGAGAAGAGAGAGACAATGTATGTGTTCCTCAAAGAATAGATAAATCCACGCTGGTTTTCTGGATAGCTGAGTACCTATTAAAAAATTACTTTAATCACTTGGCTGGGCACAGTGGCTCATGCCTGTAATCCCAGCACTTTGGAAGGCCTAGGTGGGAGGATCACCTGAGGTCAGGCATTCAAGACTAACCTGGCCAACATGGTGAAACCCCGTCTCTACTAAAAATATAAAAATGAACTAGGCATAGTGATGTGCGCCTGTCATCCCAGCTACTTGAGAAACTAAGGCAGGAGAATTGCTTGAACCCAGGAGGCAGAGGTTGCAGTGAGCTTAGATTGTCCCATTGTGTTCCAGCCTGGGCGAAAAGAGCAAAACTCCATCTCAAAAACGAATAAATAAATAAACAAAAGAGGCCAGGCGAATTGGCTCAGGCCTATAATCCCAGTACTTTGGGAGGCTAAGGCGGGTGGATCACAAGGTCAGGAAATCGAGACCATCCTGGCCAACATGGTGAAACCGCATCTCTACTAAAAATATGAAAATTAGTCAGGCATGGTAGTGTGTGCCTGTAATCCCAGGTACTCGGGAGGCTGAGGCAGGAGAATCACTTGAACCTGGGAGGTGGAGGTTGCAGGAAGCTGAGATTGTACCACTGCTTGTCCCAGCTACTCAAGAGGCTGAGGCAGGAGAATCACTTGAATCCCGAAGGTGGAGGCTGCAGTGAGCTGAGATCACCACGCCACTGCACTCCAGCCTGGGCAACGGAGTGAGACTCCATCCCTCTCCCCCCAAAAAATGCTTTTTCTTGTGTTTTGTCACTTGTTATCTGTACTTTTAAAAGCAGCTGTTTAATTTGCCCTTCTGTTGAGCATCCCCATCTCACTTCTAAAACTGCCTGAAAATTAGTTTTATTTAAAAATATATTATGACTATTTTTAGAAACGTTCTCTATCTCTCACCCTGGCTAGAGTGCAGTGGTGTGATCTTGACTCACTGCAGCCGTGAACTTCTGGTCTCAAGCAGTCCTCCATTGTTGGCCGCCCAAAGTGCTGGGATTACAGGTGCGAGCCATTGTATCTGGCCTAATAGTTTTTTTTTCTTTTTCTTTCTGAATACCAGTGACATCAGGATATAAATTTGCTGTTTTAAACACAGATTGTGGGTTTGAAAACTACATAACCAAGTTCGTTAAAACTATATTTAGGAAGAATTGCAAGCTGGTTTTGAATGAAGTAAGCGGATTGCATCTATTTTTCTCAATTTCCAATTCAGTTTTTCCTTTCAAAATGGAAAACTAAGAATTATAGGCCCAGCACAGTGGCTCTTGCCTGTAATCCCAGCACTTTGGGAGGCTGAGGCAGGCAGATCAGTTGAGCCCGGAAGTTCAAGACCAACTTGGGCAACATAGACCCTGTCTATACAAAATTAATGATAATAAATAGATACCATGTTGTAAAAGAAGCTTCACCCGGGTTGGGTGTGGTGGCTCCCACCTGTAATCCCAGCACTTTGAGGGGCTGAGGCGGGCGGATCACCTGAGGTTGGGAGTTCGAGACCAGCCTGACCAACATGGGGAAACCCCATCTCTACTTAAAAATACAAAATTAGCAGTGTGTGTGGTGACGCATGCCTATAATCCCAGCTACTCAGGAGGCTGAGGCAGGAGAATTGCTTGAACCGAGGAGACGGAGGTTGTGGTGAGCTGAGAGGGTGCCATTACGTAATACTCTAGACTAGGCAACAAGAACGAAATTTTGTCTAAAAAAAAAGTTACACCCAGTATATTAAAATTTTCAAGTGAAAATTATTTTGGCTACCTTTTTTTTTTTTCAGTTAGGATGAATTTTCTTTCTTTTTTGAGACGGAGTCTCACTCTGTAGACCAGGCTGGAGTGCAATGGTGTGATCTTGGCTCACTGCAACCTCTGTCTCCCAGGTTTCCCAGGTTCAAGCAGTAATCTTGCCTCAGCCTCCTAAGGAGGTTCCTCCTCCTGAGTGGTATCATCATACCTGGCTAATTTTTGTATTTTTAGTAGGGATGGGGTTTCACTGTGTTGGCCAGGCTGGTCTCGAACTCCTGACCTCATGATCCACCCACGTTAGCCTCCCAAAATGCTGGGATTACAGACATTAGCCACTGCGCCTCGCTGAATTGACTTTTTCTTTATAATTAGATGTTTTATTAGTACCATGTGAAACATTACATGAAGATAGCATTGTTCTTGATGGCAGTGGCTTCTTTGCTGTCAATATCAAGTATATGTGGCAATTGGTATTTACAGCTCACCTTTTGTTTATCATATACAACTTAAAATTTGTCCAAATGGAAATAAGTACCTTAAAGTTTCTTAGTGCTCACTCTGACATACAACTTAAACGTATTTCGTTTTTATTAGACCTCTTTCTCGTAGTTTTGCTTTCTTTTCTTTTCTTTCTTAAGATGTAGCCTTGCTCTGTCACCCTGGCTGGAGTGCAGCGGCTGATATTGGCTCACTGCAGCCTCCACCTGCTAGGTTCAAGTGATTCTCCTGCCTTAGCCTCCCGAGTAGCTGGGATTACAGGTGTGCTTCACCACACCTGGTTAAGTTTTGTATTTTTTTGTAGAGATGGGGTTTCACCTTATGGGAGTGGCTCCCCAGCGGGCTCACCCGTAGGCATGGGCTCAGTTGGGGATTCGCCCCAGGCTTTGTCGTCACTGTCATTCTCACACAGGGCTGCGGTCCTTCCTTTCCATTCATTTTTAGGGAGCAGCTCCACAACTACCACATCCCCATGAATCAAGCGGTTTCGAGCCTTCATCCCGTGGATTAGGATGTCACTGACTAAATCTGTGTTTGGGGCAGCACAGGAAAAAATCCATAAAGCTAGGGGAATGTCACACCAGTGAGGCATTCCGTGCATAATATATTCCAAGTGTAATCAGCACTTCTGCAAATAAAGCTTCTTCCTTTCAAAGGTAAAGTCAAACTTCTTTCGTTCTGCAGGCTAGGAATGAAGAATTGCTGGCACGGTGTCATACTGTATAATGAGCTTTCCTAAGTGCCACCCTCAATCATCCTTTAAAAAATGCTCCCCCCGACCTCACCACCTTTTAAAAAAGGTGTTAGTTTCCACCTTAGTTAAAAAGGTGTTACTTTGCAAACTCCTCAGTTAAGATTTTGCTCTGTTTATCACATATTATCCATCAGTTCCTCCTCCCTCTTCCATCTGTCAATTTATCTGATTTTTTGGGTGCATTTTCAAGTTAGGTGCAGATATCGCAGCACCCCTTGCCACTCGGAGGAGCCTTCTTTTTTTTTTTTTTAATTTTTTATTGGATTTTAGGTTTTGGGGTACATGAGCAGAGCATGCAAGACAGTTGCATAGGTACACACATGGCAGTGTGCTTTGCTTTTCTTCTCCCCTTCACGGAGGAGCCTTCTTTAAATGCACATTCCTTGGTCCCACTGCAGAAATTCTGATTCTGACGATCTGGGTATGAAACCTGGAATATGTATGTATGCAAAGTCCATTTGCATAGGGAGAAATAAGCAGCATCTTTCCCTGCCCCTCCTTGTGTCTTTGTCTTCCCATTTCCCTCCCTGTCCCGGTGTGTCCTTCTGGGCCTCTCTGAGCTCTGTACGTTGGCCTCTTCCTTCTCTCTGTGTGCTGAGTTGCTTGAGAAACAGGATGGAGACAGCCTCTTTGTGTGCCTCTCTGTGTTATGAAAAGGCCAAGTTCTCGGGGATGAAGCAGGCTAAGCCTGGAAGCTCAGCTCAGCCACACCCTGGCTGTGTGACCCTGGAAGCCTCTCCACGTGTTTTTTTCATCTGTGAAATGGGCTGATGCCATCCCTTGGTCACAGTTGCTGTGAGGTGAAATGAAACATCAAGTGCTCGAGACATTCCTTCCCCACTGTGGTGCAGCTCCTCACTGCACCAGGCTTTCGTGTGTCTGCATCACTTCTCTTCACCCTGGCTCCCTCTGTCTCTGTGCACCAGCCTCTGTTTGCATCTGGCCCTGTTTGGGCAGGAGGAAACGGCAGAGGCAGCAAAGGCTCTCTCAGCACACGCTGTGGGGAGGAGCGGCCATGGGCAGAGGGCAGGGCGGGCCTCACCTCCATCTGAGCTGGGCATTTCCATCTGCACTACATTGTGAGCTCCTGTGAACCCCAGATTTCTTGGGCATCCTCCACCTTGCAGTCAGTCCTGCTAGGTTCTCTCCTTGACAGCATAAAGCACCTTTCCCCAAGGCTGCCATCATGGGGTTGGAACCAGGCACGTTCCAATGGGATTGTAGCTGGCACCTTTCTTTTCCAAGGTTTGGAAGTCCATGGTGGGGGAGGGGGAGGTGAAGAAGCCGGGTGATAACCTGGACGATGATGTCCCTTATCTAAGGTGGGGCTGGGATGCAGTAGATGGGGTGGGGGGAGTGGTGAGGTGCAGGGGATGAGACAGTTGGGCAGAAGGAGGAGGGCGGGGAGACTCTCTTCTGAAAGGAGTGATAAGAAGGGGATGGTGGAGGAAGAAGCTGAGGCAGGCTGGGAGGGCAAAAATACCCTGGGGACTGAGACAGACCAGGATGGAAGTGAGGATGTCATCTTTAAGATGCGAGGAGGAACAGGAAGAAGAATCTGATAGGAGGGGTGGGGCCTGGCTGCCAGCTCTGCAGTGAAGAAAAGGCTCATTCGGTGTGGGTGGGTGGAAAGCAGGGACCAGGCTGGCACCGAGTCTCCATCTCCCAGGACGGGGAGTCAGCAAGGCCGGGAGACCTGGCTTAGGGGCCTTCCAATCGGATTGTGTTAATTTCCAGCATGCCTGGGGAGGCACACGACTCACCGGGGAAACTCACACCTGGGATTTTACCAGCCTGAGTCCACACACTCTTGGAACCTCTTTCCCTCTGTTGAGTCTGTACTTTCCCCTCTTCACCAGGCCTGTGAAGGCTTGGACAAAACACTCTGGAGCACAGAAGGAAACTAAAGAGGGTGTCCTGACTTAAGGCTGGAGGATGTAAAGAGGGTGTGCCAAAATCATTTGGAAACATTGCAGAGTCTGTTTAGCACAGGATTTCTCACACATGCTCTCGCACACACACGCACATCACCATTTTGCATTCTTTCTAGTCTCTGTCCACACCGCCTTACACACTTGAGCCCCATCCTCAGTCCTTTGCTCTCATAACAGATTTCCACCAGGGCCCAACCCGTATATAAAAATAACCAGCTGTTCATTTAGAACTTCATATCACAGTGGGTGGGAGCAGGTGGAAGAACTTGAATATATGATTCTAAAATCCATGAGTGCCCACTTGCCCACGTCCCCACGTCCTGAGGTTTTCTCTTCAGACAGATTCCAGTTGCCCACGAGAGGGCGCTGCAGAATCAGGGATCTCAGGAGGGTTTGTTTCCCAGGAACTGAGACTGTTTCCTCACTTCATGGAGTGGCCATGAATAAAAGAGAAAGGGTCGGGGAAGACAGCGCCCTGTTCCAAAGCTCCCCCCTAGAGGCAAACCCTCCAGGCTCCGTCTCTGTGAAGTCAAGAGACTTCAGGTTCACCGTCAGAGTTTCTCCAGCTGTCAGCTCCTCACCACGGCTGCCTTCCCCGCAAAACTCTACCCTCCTCTTCCATACCCAGTGTCCAGTTCTGGGCTTTCCTCTTTTCTCCTTGCAACAAAACATTCATTGGTGAGGTCAAGTTGAGCTGATCAGTCCTGGCTCGGGGAGAGTTCACAGGTCCAGGCTCTGCCTGCCCCAGTGGACATGTCATGAAGGACCACATATGTGAGTGTTCAGCATGTGTGATCTGACCATTTGGATGTTTCCTAGATATGCAGATGGGCATCCTCAGCCATCAACAGGAAAACGCATCCGGAGGGCTGGCTGACTTTTCTCCTTTCACCAGATGTTGGCAATGCTGTAGACACATCTGGGTCCACAACAGATAAGGCTGACACACACAAAGAGAAGCGAGAAGCACAGGCAGGTTATCAGCACATGTGCCTGTCCTCCCCCATCCAGCTGCAAACTCCCCAAGGCCAGACGTGTGGACCCGAAGCCTAGCACAGAGTGTAGACAGGATGTCGGTTCCTGCCAGGGGAAGGGGTTACATAAATGGAATTATCCTCACAAAGGGTCTTTTGCATCTAATTGTCATTTGTAATTTGGGGAACAAAAGCACAAACACAAGCCCACTGAACCACTTTGCCAGGCGCCACTGCACTGTTCTGTGAGGGCAGTGCTGACAGAGATGGCAGGCATTCCTGAAATGAGCCATCAGGAGGGGCCCGCCCAGCGAAGCGGAGCAGCACAAGTGCAGGCTATTAATACACTGAGCCTGGGGCATTTGTGGGAGGGGACGGGGCGTGGACAACATGGAGAAGAGTCACCAGGCTGTCAGACAAGGTCAAAGGCAGGGAGGAATGAGGAACATTAGCTGAGACTGGCTCTGGGCCAACCTGTTGGAGATGCACTGGATGCAGCGGGGCACCGAGCTCTACACTTGCCTCTGCCCCAGTCTACTGTGTGACCTCGGGTGTGCCATCTGACCTCTCTGAGTTCTGTCTTATTATAAAGTGTACAGATCAAGTATGTATGTGTTTAAGCACTTGTATATGCATTTACAATCATCGTTTCTAAAAGGATACATGAAAATATATTTATCTGTGTGCTCTGGGGAGTGGGGATGGAGGGATACAACAAAGAAAAGGATTTTGTTTTTGTTTTTACTTTTTTGCCCTTCTGTGAAGTTTACGTTTTTGTTAATTTTATAGTTTTATTTTAAAATGAAACTCAAAGTAGAATGTCATGTGAAAGAAATAAACAAGTACCAAGTGTTTTATATGCTCCTATTTATAGCACAGAAAATAAAGGAGATATACATATATATGAGCATATATATGCAATGTGAGGATAAATAGGTAAATATACATGGAAAGAGAGTTAGAAGTCAGCCCTTCTTTATCTTGGGCCCAGCATTGCCAACATCTGGTGAAGGGAGAAAGGCCGGCCAGCCGTCCGGATGAGTTTTCCTGTTGATGGCTGGTGATGCCCAAACGCCAAGCAGGTCTCAGTGGTTAACTGTGGAGGAGGCAGAGGAAGACTTGAATGTTTTCCCCTTGTATGTTTCCTATATTCGTGTATTACCTGCGTACGATTTCACTTCCTGTATTACTTCTGTGATATTTTGCTTTTTAATTTATGTACTTTTGCATGGCTTGTATCTATTTGTTAAGAGTAAAACAGGCCGGGCGTGGTGGCTCACGCCTGTAATCCCAGCACTTTGGGAGGCCGAGGCGGGCGGATCACGAGGTCAAGAGATCGAGACCATCCTGGCCAACGTGGTGAAACCCCGTCTCTACTAAAAATACAAAAAAAATTTAGCTGGGTGTGGTGGCGCGTGCCTATAGTCCCAGCTACTCGGGAGGCTGAGGCAGGAGAACTGCTTGAACCCAGGAGGCAGAAGTTGCAGTGAGCTGAGATCGCACCACCTCACTACAGCCTGGTGCCTGGAGATGGAGCGAGAGACTCTGTCTCAAAAAAAAAAAAAAGATTAAAACAAAATGCAGAGATTATCTGCAGTGTTGTCTAAGATTCTGAGTACTGATTTGTTTTCAAGTGAAAGTATTTCGGACCTAAGCCAAGGGACTGGCCCTCCACATCAGAGGTCACTCCCTGGCCTCTTCAAAAAGGGAGGCTGCTACAGGGCTCATTATCAATAATCAAAGCTGCTGGCCCGGAATGGCCTAAGTATTAAAAGAAAAGGTTCTGTCAAGGCCCAAAGCTAGTCCAGAAGGACTGTGGAGACCAGGGGCATACATGTGAAATTGTGTGCACAGGGGCTAAGCCCAGCGCCTGCCCAGCCTGGGAGTTCAGATGCCGCAGGCAGGCTGTCTGTGCTGAACAAATACTCATATCAACCAGCCTTCCTGATAGATTGATGCATCTTTTTATGATCTGTCTTTACAATATGATGACTCTCTCCTTTAAAAATAAGATTAATTCAGACAAGACATTTATTTTATGAGGACATTCATCCCAGGGGAAAAAATACTCAAGCTGAATTGCAGACATGGCTGGAAAGAGACTTGCCTCTCAAGGAAGCTTCCAGCCTCCAACCTTAGCCACCCAGCCATGGCCCCAAAGGGGCTGCCCTAATACTACTCAGGGACAAATGGGCCATCTTTAACTACCCTAGCTGTGGAGTGGAGCCTGTTGGAGAATAAAGAAAGAAAGGTAGTGAGCTTTAGTGGGCAGGGGAGAAAAGGATGCATTTTTGGTAAAGGAAAATGAAATTCTGAGATTTACCCAAATTTGGCTGGACATGAGTTTATACATACAGATTAAGCTTGTCTTTAAATAACCCTAAAGAATGTTCAAGAACAGTGAATGATTTGTCTCTGTGACCCCAGTGACTAGAATAGCACCACCACCTTGTGGGTCCTTGGCGTGTTTCATGGATGTTTCCACTGCTATGATCCGTTTCAGCTGGTGACCCCATGAGGTACCCTTGACTCCTCTATCTCCCCATCTTCCTCCTTCAGCCAATCACCAAGCCTGTCAACATGGCCTCCCAAATGCTTCTCAAACCCCTTTCCTTCCCCCTTGACCCTGTGTTGGTTCAGTCCTTAAATTGTCTTTTGCCTGGACTGGTGCAGCAGAGCCAGGCTGGAGAAAGGAAGAGCAGTTAGCTGGAAAGGAAGCTTGGAATACCAGCCGGCTAACTGATGTGCCTTTCTCCAGCCTGACTCTCATCCATCCTCCACACACTGCTGTGGGTCTGACTGCACACCTTCTTTTTGGATGACTCCCCTACTACAGTCACCAAACTCCCAAGTCTGGTACACGTTACACAAACCCTGCCCCGCATAAGCCCTGGATGAAGATCTACTTCCATTACCGCCATTATTACCCGGCCCTTGCCTACCTCTCAGGTCTTGGCAGTGTCCACCTTGCTCTTTGTACCTTAAATAACATCATTTCGCACTCCCCCAGGACACTGTGCAGGTTCGCACCTCCAAGCCTTTTCTTCCGCATTGCCTGACACTTGGAGCACCCTTCCCCACTTTCAGATTGAGATTTCAGAACACTGGATCACCAGCCTATCTGTAAAGACTTCCTTGCCAGTCCCACCCATGGCAGAATAAACAGCCTCCTCCGTATGATTGTACGGTAGGTGCCTATTTGTACCTACACGTGGATGGCACAGTATTGCATTTGCCTGCTTCCTTGTCTGTGAACTCCTTGTGGGTTTTGTCTCCCCAGTGCCTGGTGATAAGAATAAGTGTTGGGGAGCCGCTGGGACTCCTTTGAGCCTCCATCTCATTCCTTTCCTTACCTTCTCTGCTGGTCCTGTTTGCTGCATCCCACCATCCCTGCAGGCAAACAGGACCAGTGGTACAGGTGCGTAGAGCAGGCAGCTGCCTTTCAAGGTACACCTTTAGGGGCCCTAGAAAGATCCCACCTCCCCCCAGCTCTAGATCTCCCACACATGTTTTCATTCCATAGCCAGGGATCAGGTTGAATTTGCAAACCCTGCAAATCCACTGGCAGAGGTGCACCCCACCTTAAAGTCACACTAAGATGGGACAGGCTGGTGACAGACTTGCTTCCAGCTCCCTCTTTGCATAATTGAGGAGGTGGGGCTCATGGTCCCTGGTTCCTCTGTGCTACCTCCTCCTTCCTCGTTCTTCTCCCCCTTTCTTCTTCTAACTCAAAAGAGATGAAGGACTTAGAAAGCAAATGAATCAGATAGGGAAAGCAGAAAGAGAGGGTAATCTTCCAAGTTATTATCCAAAGGACCTCTCTGGGACTGAGAGCAAGAGTGGTCCCATCAATCACCCAGCAGAATGGGGCAGGCAGGGGACATAGAGCTTGGTGTCTTTGGATAGCTGTATGTGCAAACAACCAGGCCAGGAATGTGGGGCCCTTGCCAGATGTCATGGAGGAAAGAGACCAGAGGGACACTAAATGGGAACAGCCCAAAGGCCTGAGAGGACTTCACTGATCTGCTTTACTCAACAGGCCAGAGCCCCTGAAAGCCCCATTCTAGGGTCGGCCAAGACTGCAAGGAAGGAGATGTGGCTGGCAGGGGCGTGGCAGGAGCCTGTTCTCCCCAAGGCTTTGCTACCCTGAGGGAAGAAGCCGCTGCCTCTTTTGATCCGATGGGGATCCAAGCCATATTCATTCCTGTATTCCAGGACTTAGCCCAGTGAACACATTTTGAATGAACGAATGAATGAATGACAAAATTATTACAGCACATTGTTTCTCTTAGTTTTTAAAATTACTTTAAATCTTATCTTTATGCCTAGGTTATCCCAGCTTGTTAAATTGTAATTACAGTGTACTCGGAGAGTAGGAACTAGATTGATTTCCTCTCTGTTTGCAATTTGGCCTATAAGAGGCATTTGAAAATTAGTATGAAGGGAAGGGCAGGATGGAAGGGCAGAGCCTCTTAAATGGTGTCACAGCCACAGTCTATCCCCTGAGTCCTGTTAAGCTATTGTCTAGGGGATTGTTGGTCCCTGGGCTCCAAGTTAGAGCGCATCGTGGTGTTAAGCAGACAAGTTTCTTGAATTCCTATCATTCAAGGTGCTGGGGTTCAACAATGAGCAGAAAAATCAAGATCTCTACTCTGAGTTTTCTCACCTGTAAAATGGGGATGATGAATGAATGTATATGAGGTGTTTAGCGCAGCATGTGGCAGGTAGTATATTTCAATCAGTGTTGGCTGTCACCATCCTCATCACGATTGCATTCTATGGGGGCGGGCAGGCAGAAACCAAGTAAACAGATGAATAAACAATGACGCTGCAGAGAGTAAGTACCCTGAGAAAATAAAAAAGGGAAGTGGCAGACAGTACACGCAGAGAGGAGCATGGGTACTGGGAGTCAAGCCCCTGGGGTGCACATGCCAGGAGCTGTGTGATGACAGGAAGTCATGAAATGCTTGGGGTTTTACGTCTCCCTGTACCCTGTAAATCGAGGGCAGTGGTGCCCCCCTCACCATGAGGAGTGTGTGTGTGTGTGGGGGGGGGGGAGAATGTTTGTGAGTGCACGTGTGTGCTCATGGGTGTGAGTGTGTGTTTTGGGGGAGGAGGTAGAGAATTGGATAAGGTAACAATTGTGAATGAGCAGCACTGGGGCACAGAGAAAGGTTTAATAAATGCTGATTGTTGTTCCTGCCTGTGACAAGCCTCGATAGATGCTAATTCAGTGATGATGTGATTTGGAAGTTTTCCAGATGTGAGGACTTTCTCAGGGAGATGTTATTCAGCAGTGGGGTTGCCATGGGTTCCCCACCTTGCATGTGCCCCTCCCCAGCCCCACTGCCGCCTAGAGGTCTCTACAGTCCCTCATCTTCATGTGTTTTGTGACCAAGCCACATTTGGAAGCCTAATAAATATGACTTCCCTTCCCGGGAGGACCATCAGGCTACAGGATGGGGGAGAGTGCCCGGCGGCAGTGCCCCTCCCTGTGTCCTTCTCTAAACGCTGATGATCCCGGGCTGCAAGAGTGTGATGGAGATCAAATCTCAGCCCCTCCAGCTCATTAGCGCTGCATTATGAATTCTGGGGATAACGTATGTGCTTTCCTCTCCTGATTGCTGCTGAAATCTCCTGCCTATTTATCAAATCCCACCCATGCTCCACAGCCCTCTCTGCTCCTTGGCTCTGGGCTCCTCTTCTCTGGAGGAGGACACAAGGAAAGGCTCCTGGGGGATTCCAGTTCTAGTGAAGAGGATGATGGTGACAGTGAGCAGGAAATAAGGTTGGCTTTAGGGGCAGAGGGCAGAAGGCTTCATAAAACACATGACCCCCCACCCAGGGCCGCACTGAGGCTAAACTCCCAGGGAGGACAGCCCCACTAAGTCAGCTGAGACCTACTCTGTCACCACTAGAGAATCACTCATTCATTCTTTCACCCCATGGGCACTGTCTGCCTCATGCCAGACACTGTGCCAGGCAACAAGGATACCAAGATGAAGCACTTGAGTGAGAGGGAAACACACAGGACCATGGTGCCAATACCAGGGGCAGAGGCCAGCACAGTCCTCATGAGATGCTGGGTCAGCTTGAAAGAGAGAGGAAGCAAGGTCAGGGTGGGGGCAAGATGATCCCAGGCGGTGGTCTCAAAGGAGGAATGGGACCTCACCAGCTGGAAAGCAGCAGGGGGCGGGGGAGGGTATATTTGTGCACATGAGTCCTAGCATGTGAAAAGACTGGGTGGTCCCGTCATCTGATGGAACCAGACATGCCCTTGCTTTCACACATTTTAGTGACTCTCCCTCGCTTTTAACACCTTTTAGTGGGATGGGGCTGGGCCTGGACCTCATGGGATGACACCTTTAGCAGCTGTGAGCAGGGCGTGTTCCCTGAAGGAGCGTGGGCAGGACAGGCAGGGAAAGTGACTATGACAATGACTGCTGTGAACTGTGCATTCGGTTGCCACCAGATCGCTTTTCACTTCCTCTGGGTACAGGTTGTTTCAGATGCATGTGTGTCATCTCCTGCCAGTCTGAAAGCCCCTGAGGCTGGACCCTTCCTTCCTTCTTCACATGTCCTACTTGGAAAGACCGCAGGAAACGGTAACCACACAATAAGGACTTTCTGCCATATCTTGGATTGTTTCAATGCCATTTTACAATTATTTCACGATTTCCTTACTATTTGCAATGACATATTTGCCATGGAATGTTTACCTTCTCTAGTGTCTGCCTCCCCTGCAAACACAGAGACAGCCTGACCCCCTGACTACCTGCCTAACTTCCTTCTCCCTTGCACACTGAACCCTTGTTCTCGGCAGCCCCAGGTGATAAACAGTGGCCAGATTAACCGTGAAGATTCTGAGGTAGCCACAGGCCTGGTTCTCCAGTGATGGTAAGGGAGGATCTGCTGGGGATTCCGGGGAAGCTTTCGCTCTTCTGCCGAAAGGAACAAGGGAGACTGGTGCCACCTCCTTCTCCTGCTTCCTGTCTTGACTGAGATTCCTGGACATCCTGAGGTCTCCTGTGCCCATGGGCAGAAGCCCCAGGCATTCAGGACAGTAACCAGGCCCTGCCCTGACCCAGGCTGCCTTCTTGCTCTATGAGGGCAAGAGGTTTGCTTTTCTCTCTGCTGTTTCCAGCTCCTAGAACAGTGCCTGGTATGCAGTGGCCATTCAATCATCCCTTGTAGATTGAGGGAAGGTCTACATCACTTAGGCGACTGTTAGCGGGGAGTTCTGTTCCTTACAACTGAACACATGCCTAACTCAGTGACTGTGAAAAATAATAACAGTGTATACTAAGATTATAAATGGCATAAACTGGGTAGAATCACAAACTAAGGTACCATTCTAAAATTTGAAGAAAGATGCTGTAATGAGCCACCTGGCTTCCTGACCCCTCAGTCTTTCTCTGCCCAGAGCTGGAACCACTTGCCCCTTGCCCCCTCCAGCTTGCACTTGCACCCACGTTCCTCAAGGGACCGGCAGAATGGCTCGTTTTCCTATGAGTCCACATTTCATAGTACAGGTCCTCACCTTCTGGCCTTGCCCTGACTCCCTGAGCTGAGGATCCAAGCACAACCCAGATCTTCCCAGGCAGGAGAGCTTCAAAGCCCCACCAAACACAGGACAGGGGAAAAGCAGAGCAGGGAAAACCCTGGAGTCATTCCTGCCCTATGGCTACAGCCTCGATTCATCCCAGTTGTGAGCTGTTAACCTGCTCATTACCAACCAATGAGCTCTGGTCTGGGCTATGCTTCCCTAGCTTAAGTCTCCGCTCCTTGTCAGCCACACAGAGGGGCTCTTATAACCCCTGTCCAATGGGGTGATAAGGTTCTTGGGGGAGACCTAAAAGGGTCCTCTATAAACAGGTTGTACACATCTTTCTGAGCCCCCTCCAATGGGTGCTGAAGAGGAAGTCCCCCCCCCCCCACAGAGACTCCACAATCAGGAGCATTTATAAAGGGATTATGCTGCCATTTGCAAGTTACGTTTTCACCCAACAGAATGAAGACCGTGAAATAACCAGCTTTCCTGAGGTCCCTGCTGCAGGTCTAGAGTCTGACTCGGCAAGATCTCCTTTGAGACCCATTATGTTTATGTCCAGCTGATATGGAATTTAAGTTTCTCAACTCCCACTCCACATGCTCCTATTTTATTGCTATGTTGCTATCAATGCCCCCAACTCCCAATCCCAGCCATTCTCTGAACTGTCACCAGCCCTTTTCTTCAAAATCCAGTTCAAGACTCTCTCCCTGTAGGAGTGTTCCTAACCCTAACCCAACCCCAATGATCCCATCACTAAGCAGTCTGTTTATATCACACTTCCAAGCACACACTTGTGTGTGGATTAGTAAATGTCTAGAATCTTTAGAGTTGCCTTTGTACAATCTTCTTGCTCAAACTAAGTTCCCGAAGGCAATGGCGAGCAGTTCCACTGTCTCTCTCCTAATGAGAGCTCATGATATGGTACATAGTGAAAGCTCAAAAATATTGCTGGGCTGGGCGCGATGATAAACTACTGTAATTCCAGCACTTTGGAAAGCCAAGGTGGGTGGATGAGAGGTCAGGAGTTTGAGACCAGCCTGGCCAATATGGTGAAGCCCCGTCTCTACTAAAAACAGAAAAAATTAGCCAGTCGTGTTGGCACATGCCTGCAGTCCCAGCTGCTCTGGAGGGTAAGGCAGGAGACCAGCTGCTCTGGAGGCTAAGGCAGGAGAATTGCTTGAACCCAGGAGGTGGAGGTTGCAGTGAGCCGAGATCAGGTCACTGCACTCCAGCCTGGGTGACAGAGCAAGACTCCAGATATATGTATATATATAGAGAGAGCGCTTTTTCAATAATCTGTTGCTTTGTAATACACCTTTCCAAAAGTGAATGGCTTAAGCCAACCATTCTATCATCTCTCATGGGATCAGCTGGGTGCTTCTTCTGTTGCACATGATAGCAGCTAGGACTGCAGTCATCTGGGACTAGCCTGGTCTGAAGTATTCAGGATAGGTCACTCACTTGGCTGGTGCCTTGAGGGGTGGATGGAGGCCTGGCTCAGTTGTGAAGCTGGGACAGCTGGGCCTCCCTGCCTCCCTCTCTTTCTTTATTTATATATTCTCAAGGTCTCTCCTTCTCCAGCACAGAGACCACACTTCTTACATATTGACTTGAGGATCCCCAAAGCACAAAAATATAAACTTTGGGGATTTTTAAAACTTAGACCACAAGCAGCTTAGTGTCACTTTCAACACACTTTATTGGTTAAAGCAAGTCACAGGCCAGCTCAGATTCACTGTGGGAGGGGATCACACCAGGGTGGTGTGATTCGCTAGGGGAGGTCTGATTCACTAGGGGACATCTTGGGATGCTTGCTACCCCCTGACCGAATGCCCAATAGCATTTATGGAGGCCAGGGTCTGGTTTTCATTAGTGCCAAGATTACTACAAAAAACCTCAGCTGTCTCTTCCTCAGACTGTTTTCATCAAGAATAAGAACACACACACACACACACACACACACACACACACACACATACACACACACACACACACACACATTTTAGAGATGAAGAAACTGAGGCTCAGAGGTGATAAGCAATTTACCCAAAATGGTGGACCTAGGCCTGAATAACCCCAGGACTTGTCCCTGATGCCAAAAGGAATTATTAGACTGTGAATTAGGGCAGTGGCTCATGCCTATAATCCAGCATTTTGGGAGGCCAAGGTGGGAGGATCACTTGAGCCCAGGAGTTTGAGACCAGCCTGGGAAGCATAGCAAGACCCCATCTCTGCCAAAAAAAAATTTTTTTTTAAGAATAGGAATAAATGTTTTTGGTCTAAAGAGACTGAGATCCTGAAAGGTGAAATAGTCCAGGGTCCCTCAACCAGGATCCTGATTCCCCTTCAGAAGAGAACAGATGCACAAGGCCTGTTGCATAGTAGATGTTGAGTAAACACAAGCCCCCACGTCTCTTCTCCAAACTAGATTTCTTCCACAGCTCACTGTCATTGGTCCAAAGAATGCAGCCACTATATTGTGTTATTGGCAGGATTGTGGGCGTGACTGATTTCCTTTCTGATGGGGTGGGAAGGCTGAAGGGTGAGTTTGGAATGGCTTGTTCCCTTCATCTCACTCCTTTCCCCACTTTCTCGCATTTCACCCAAGAGTCGTTTGGTTTTTTTGAGCAATCTGTTCCTGGAAAGCAGAGGAAAGTAACAGACTGATGCATCGACTGTGCGTGGCCAAGTGATTTATTTTTAATGTGACTAAACAAGACACACACCTGCCTATGGAAGCGTAATCACTGAATCATCAGGGACTCAGCCATTTAGGCAAGGGAAAGACAGAGAGGAACAGAGGAGAGGAGGAAAGAGAGGGGAAGGGAGAGAAAGAAAGGGGAGTCAGGGGAGCAGAAACAGAAAAGAAGAGATAAGAAGGGGCTGGAAGAGAGAAAAGGCGAGAGAAGACTGGGCCAGCTCCCTAAAAACGTTGATTTCAGCAGCGTCAGTGAAGCACCCTCAATTGGCCCAAATGCCCTTGATTTAGGTTTGCTGATGCCTGAAATTTCATAATTAGACTTTCATCCCTATGATTTAACCAAACACATGGCATGTTCTCCACTAAAGGTTAAATGCAGCAGAAGTAGTGCGTCAGACTACATCTATTATTTTCACCTCAGTGAGAAAGAATTGATATCTTTTATGAAAGCGGGAGTTTTTCTGTGGGGGCAGTGGTATTAGTTCATTTTCCATTCCTCAAAGGAATACCTGAGACTGGGTTATTTATAAAGAAAAGAGGTTTATTTAGTTCATGGTTCTGCAGGCTGGATAAGCATGGCACTGGCATCTGCTCAATTTCTGGTGAGGCCTCAGGAAGCTTTTACTCATGGCAGAAGGCAAAGGGGGAACAGGCAGGTCACATGGCCTGAGAGAGAGCAAGACAGAGAGGAATAGGTGCCAGGATCTTTTAAACAATCAGATCTCACCCTAATAGAGCAAAAACACACTCATCACCACAAGGAGGGCACCAAGCCATTCATGAGGGATCCATCCCCCTACCTAACACTTCCCACCAGGTCCCGCTTCCAACCCTGGGATCATACTCCAACATGAGATTTGGAGGGACAAAGATCCACACTGTATCAGGCAGCATTAAAACTAAGTTTATGGGAGTCACCAGTGAAAGCACAGAAAGAAACTTTGGGGGCTCTGGGGACTTTCTCCTTCATGGCTTTTCTTAATTATAACACCTACCTTTAAGAGCAATTGTTCCGTCCAGGCACTGTGAAGGCAACCCATTACACGTACTATTCCATTCCATCTTCCCAACAGCCCTGGAGTTCCGGGCTGGTGTTCTCATCATTCTCCACATGAGGGAACGGAAGCCCAGCCCATCGTCATCTGTCTCAGCCCTCTGAAAGGAAGCTCCAGATACAGCAGAGCTTCTCATAGGACGCCCCTTCTGCAAGCCTCACCAACAATACCTTGCTTGCAGAAGGCACTCCGTAAGTATGGGCCAACAGAGTGAAGTGGCAGGGATGGGACATGAACAGTCTCACTCCATAGCATTTGCCACAACTTTCTCCCAGATAGTCCACTCCCTTCTCCCTGCTTCTCACCTGAATAGTATACAAAAGTCATAAACCACTGACTTTGTGAGGCTAAATGTCCTCCATCACGGCTCCCCCCTCAATCTTCCTGGGTCAGCACCAGGAATTGGGCAGCCAGACTGCTCCGGTCTGTACTGCTAGTTGTCTATTTCCAGATACCTCTTCCCAGTTAGGCTGTAATGCCTTTGAGGGAAGGCACAGCATCCCTGCAGAGCCTTTTGCGGAAAAATGTATGAGTACTTCTGAAAGCAACATTGTATCTTTGTGTTTTCTATTAATACAGATTGTGGTAGGTTTTTTTCTTGAATTTAGTCAATATCTTTCACCCTGCCCCTAGCATTTGGTACAGTAGCGCATTAAGGAGATTATAAAGTCATAAGTCGGGGGGGGGCATCAGAATGATAACTTTTTGAATATTGATAATATCTAGTATGGGCAAGGATGGGGGAAATGGATACTCATACATTGTTGGGGAGGCTTTCTAGGAGGCAAATCACCAATGAGTAACAGTGGATGAAACAAGATAAAAGCTTTATTTTTTTCATCATACAAAAGTCTAAGCTAGTAGAAAGTCCGGGGAAGAAGGCTGGCTCAGCTCCACAAGGTTATGCAGGGACCCAGGTTCTTCCTATATACATTGTACCACCATCCCCAACGGTGTTACTTGCATTGCCTGGTGGAAGCTGACTCCCACCACCACATCTGTTCTCTGAATAGATTTCTCCATGGGGAAAGCGGAAGTACAGCAAACAGCTTATTTTAAGGACCTGATTCAGAAATTGTACACAATACTTCCCATTGGCCATAACTTAGTTACATGTCCCACGTAGCAGCAAGGGAGGTGGAAAATATATTGTCAACTCATACCCACCTGAATCTCAGGAGATTTGTTGCTAAAAGGAAGAAAAGAGAAAACGGATATTAGGGAGACGATGACCAGTTTCTAACACAAACAATTGTCAACGTTAAAAGTGCATATAACACTAGACCCAGCAATTCCAGTTCTAGAAATATATTCTAAGGAAACAGTCACACAACTACACAGAGATTATATATAAGATTAATACTAGAGGTTTTAAAATATGTTCACAAATTATTTGATACCCTTCCCTTCACAAAAGGGCTACAGTTACTAACTTACTCCTAATGACTAGAATGTGGCCAAGGTGACAACGTGTGATTTCAGAGGCTGGTCATAAAAGGCCCTATGCTTCTACTTTCCTCTCTGGAATGACTGGCTACAATGGAAACAGCCACCATGTTGTGAGGACACTCAATTAGCCTTGTGGAGAGACCCACATGTGGGAAAAACTAAGGGCTCCCACCAACAGCTCACATCCACTTACCAGCCCTGAGAGTAAACAGATCTTCCAGGCCTAGTCAGTTGACTGAAGCCCCAGGCAACATCTGGACTGCAATCCCATGCAAAACACTGAGCCGGAAACCACCCACCCAAGAAGCTCTAAATTCCTGACTGGCCAAAAATATGAGAGATTACAAATATTTATGATACTTTTAAGCCACTATGTTTTGGAGTATTGTGTTAGGCAGCAGTAAATAACTAGTACAATAATTATTGATTCCTGTCTGTAATAACAAAAAAGAAAGAAATAAAAAGTTTAAAAAAAAGTAACACCAGAAATGTCAATAATGGGAGGTTAAATAACCTATGAGAACTGAGAAGTCCACAGTTTGGAATTTGCAGCTATCAGAAAGAGATAGAGCTATGGCATAAAAGACCTGCATGTTCTGTCATTTACAGCTCCTTAAGACATATTAGTACATGAAAATGACAATCCGAAGAACACTTACCCTATGGTCTCCATGACATAAAACTGAACAAGTTATGTGTACAGGTACGTGTGTGCATATATGCAATAAACTTCTATTTGTGCATATCCAAATGTGTACTTTCACATACGTGTAAATGCATGGAATAAGAGTGAATGTTACATACCAAACGACAGGCAGTGGTTTTACCGGGGAGGAGGGAAGTGGAATGGGGGGAGGGAGTTGCGATAAGGTGTTCACATTTTGCTTTGTAAGCTCCTGCCTTGTTTCAGCCTCTTACAATGAAAATACATTTGCGTACTCCCTGTGTGATAAAACAAAGAAAATCATAACAAGGCAGATTGCAGAGATGCAAGGAAGACGGGATAAATAGAAACGGCATTTAACCTACTGAGTCCTGACTACTGGTATCTTATTTTACCTGTTTGTTTTTCCTTAACATCCCAACACAGAAAACAGACACTTTGTTTTAAAGTAACGGCGAGAAACTGCCTCGCTGTGGCCTTCGCTCGCTCCGCACAGACTGTCCCTAGCGTGCTGGGAGGTGGGCTGTGGAGGGGGACCTTGGGAACTGCCCGACCTCATTCTTAGGTTTTCCCGCTGGAAGTGCGCTCAACTGTCAGAACGGGGCGCGGGGCGGGGGGGGGGGGGGAGGGGGGGGCGGGAGGAGGTGCGGGTTGGGGGAGGGAGAGTCTGCAACCTAGGAAAAGGGCCGCGGTGGGGAACCCGGAGCGGGAATGGGTGCTGGGAGCGCTCTCGCTGCACCGGGCGCTCTGTGCTGCGCGCCCGGCGGGGACAGTACACCGCCCCGGGAGTCCCCAGACGCGGGAGGTCCCTGCAGATTTCGCACAGAGGGAGGAATCCCCAGGGAGCAATCGGGTCCAGGGCACAAACAAGATACTGGAGGAGGTAGCACGGAGAGGACTACTGAGGTCGTGGTCGCTCCAGGTGGGAAAGCAGTTTCCTGTCTCTCTAGGGTCCAGCTTCACGATCACCGCGTTTGTCCTCGCCCTGCCTGGGCCTCCCCAGCGACGGGAGCTTGGATGGGGGATCCTGGACCCCAAGCCAAGGCTGAACTGGAGAGCCAAGCCCGGGGAGCAGCCAAGTCCCCAACTCTTTCACTGCTTCTCCCGCAGGCTGAGCAGACAACCAGGAAGTGGATGAACTCCATCTCCGCAGCCACAGCCGCTCATTTGCGCTGAACGAACGGAAGTCCCTAGGAAAGTGGTGAGACAGACAAAGGGGCATTTCGCTACCCTGTTGTTAGTGCTTTAATAACTCCTCGTTGCCCTAAGGAGCTCAGCATCAAAAACCTAATCCGGAGGCCCTTTGGAGGCCCTGAAATGATAAGACCCACTATCTCCATCAATGTAATTTTAGAAACAAAAAACCTCAAATGGAACTTTACCAAAAAGCCGATTTTCCCCTGTGAAATTATTTTAATAGCAAGGACAAGCCCCTGCCTTGCCGCACACTAGCCTGTCCAACAGAAGATCTGGTAAGGTTCGCAAAGCCAGCTGGGGATCTTCTCACCTTGCCTGTCGCCTCTTCCTGCACGGGCTGGGCTAACCCGTTTCCAGTTCCTCCGAGGCTTAGTCCTTCCCTGAGTTTCCCACTGCCTGGCACCTCCAGAGCCAGCGTCTATTTCCACTTCCCCTTCCTAGTCCAGGCTGGGTTAGATGCCGTCAGTGCTTTCCCCATCACAGGACTTAGCACACAGAGTAGGAGAATATTCCTGTTTCAGCGCCCTGTCTGTGCTGAGGGCTCAGAAGGCAGCGACATCTTATCTGTTTTCGCTTACAGGTCTGTTCTCAGAACCTGGCATGTGGACTGACGCACCCTTTGCTCAAATAAATACATCAATATTTGAAATTAACCATTTACCCATAGCAAACCATGTAGTACAAAATTAAAATGCATGGTCCATTCTGGCCTATGCAGTGCATTCATCCCGTCACAGTGTATTCAGCTTCTCAGCATTTATTGAGCACCTCCAAATGTGCTAGACAGGAAATACTCAATATACATTAGTTTCCTCCATGCTAAAATGGACTTTGTGTCCACATAACTTTGCTGGAAACCTGAAGGAAACCAATTATCCTGCCCTTTCCCTGGGTGTTTGATTGAACTCGGCATGTCCGTTATAACCATAGAAATATCACCAACAGGCAATGCCAGCAGGATTAGATCTGCCAAGTGTTTAAAGTTTAGCAGGAAAGCTTTTTGCAAATGTCAACACTACCACTCTGTTTCCTGCAAACCAGCATTCTAATCAGCAGGGCTGCCTTTTCCAGCTCATTGAGCAACAACATAAAAAAAAATCCCAGCATAGTCATTTCTCTAGGAGAAAAATACCGAAAGGCAGAGAGGATGCAATAACAACCATAGCTACCTACTATGTGCATAGCTACCTACTATGTGCAAGTGGTTACTGCTTTAGTTATGTAGCCTCCAATCCTCACGACAAAACTGACAAATGGGGAAACTGAGGCTTACAGATGTCACACTTCTCCAACTGAGGCCTGAACTTGAGTATTTTCCATAGCACCCCACTTCCTCTGGGGGGAAAAATTACCATTGTGCCCAGTTAGGATATAATGTCTTAGAGTGGTAGGGACTTCCGGGACTGGTCATAGGAAAAGAGAATGACAGTACTTCTCATGCCAGGGTTTCCTAGGACTTACATCTTCTTGCCTTCCTCCTCACTTCCCCTTAGAGGCCAGGCGTAGTGACATAATGATTTTGGAAATTTTTGAGCTGAAGAAGGGAAACAGTTTCTTCCTTTTATTCAAAGGCAGCTGTTGGAGTGTTTGCATTTTGGGTTCCTGGCATAGCAGCCGGTAGGCTTGATGGGATTTCAAAATGAAGTTACTGATGGAAATTATACACTGGGGGCTTTCCAAAGAAACTGCAAAGAGAGAATGGCTTGTGTTAGGTGACTGAAAGTGTTGTGTCAAATTATGGCCTCAGTTGGAGAAGTGTGACATCTGTAAGCCTCAGTTTCCCCATTTGTCAGCTGGGTATTGAGGCCAGGCCCAGCTGAAATGTTACAGTAGGGGTCGCTTCTCAGACTTGGCGCTGTACAGGAAGCATATCCAAAGAGGAGCTACATCCAAGGCAAAGGTATAAAGCCAGACGCAGAAGACACAGTACCTGGGTTAGCTGCCCGTCTTTCCCTGGGTGTAGGAGAGATATTTCATCTTGGACTCGGGCAAGCAGCTGCATACAAGAGCCTGATTCCTGAGCAAGAGTGGGCAGCAAGTTGCCAATTCTAACCTCCAACTATCCCCGAGGCAGTGTAGCCCTAGGTTCTCAACCCTGGCTGCCCACTAGCGTCATCTGGTGAGCTTTGAAATACAGAGGCAGGACTCATCCTGGATGGATGAAATCAGAATCCATGGGAAAGGGATCCAGTGTCACACATTTTCACAGCTCTCCATGTGATTCTAGCTTGCAGCCAAGGTTGAAAAGCTCTGACACAGCCTTGGTGTCCTGTGATCACAAGAATTACTGGAGCACTCCCTAAAATAGTTTTGTCCCGGCCTCTCTGCTGTAGATCTTGATTCAGTGGGGCTAGCAGGGGCCCAAGATCTCCCTCCTTAATGAGTTCCCTGGTAGTTGTTCTGATCAGACAAGCTGGGGTTCCCACAGCGTAATAAAATGTTACATTCGCATATTATCATCACAGTCACCACTTCTGACATATTACGTTTTTAATTTGCATGTACATCATTGTATCAACCACCATTTGATTGCAAGCTCCGAGAGGGAAAGGACCTTGTCTTATTTACTGGGATGGTCTCAGTATGGAAAAGAATGCAGGCAAATAGTGGGAATTCTGCAGATATGCGTTGAATAAATAACTGCATTTTTGTTTGGCATTTTGTCACTTCTGCTTTGTGAACCAAGTTAAGAGTGAGATTGAAACTTCGATAGAAAATGGAAATATATACATAATTTTATTTCACTTCCCTTCACAGATCTAAAGTCCTGCTGTTAAAAACAAACATTCCTTCCATATGGATCTTGATTGCCGTCAGTCATCAAGAGTCTTCAGGAAATCTGAAGACCCAGAGCAAACCAGAAGTGTTGAGAGGGGAAAAATGTGCAGAAATGTCTGAGAGAAAACCCCCTACCCTTAGACAAATTTTTCTTCTGAAATTTTCTTCTTCATTGCAAGTTTTACATTGCCAGTTAAGCTATAGGGCCTCGACAGAAAATGATGCGAAGTGTTTTCAGTAAAGTTGATTAAACTGCATGGTTTTATTCACGCATGTTCAGAAAATGTTTATTGTGGAACTACCATTTTCCAGAAAGTGCCAGTGACACAGTCCTGCCCTCAGTGACTAGCTTTCCCAGTGAGTGGAAAGCTAACCTTGGAACCAAGCAGTTACAGTGCAGTGTGATAACACGGGTCATCAAACCCAAGATTCTTCTGCTGTAAGATGCATCATTAATTTATGTACCATGAAGAAAAATGCTGCCCACTGAACCATGACGTGTCATGGATTTTATTACCTATTCTCATTTCAGAGGTGTGAAAATGTGACGGGGTGGTAGGGAGGTGAGGGATGTGCATTTTATTTTATTTTATTCTTTATTTATTTTGAGAGGCTGGGTCTCTTTCTGTCACTCATCCAGGCTGGAGTGTAGTGGCACAATCTCAGCTCACTGCAGCCTCAACCTCGTGGGCTCAAGTGATTCTCCCACCTTCTGAGTAGATGGGACTATAGGCTTGAGCCACCATGCCCAGCTAATTTTTTAAACTTTTTGTTGTTGTTGAGACAAGGTCTCACTCCAGTGCAATGGCTTGATCTCAGCTCACTGCAACCTCTGCCTGCCAGGCTCAAGCAATTCTCTTACCTCAGCCTTCCAAGTAGCTGGGACTATAGGTGCATGCCACCATGCCCAGCTAATTTTTGTGTGTGTGTATTTTTGGTAGAGACAGGGTTTGGCCATGTTGCCCAGGCTGGTCTCAAACTCCTGAGCTCAAGCAATCCACCTGCCTCAGCCTCCCAAAGTGCTAGGATTATAGGCATGAGCCATGGCACCCAACCATCATTATTTTTTAACTTTTTGTAAAGACAATGTCTCATTATGTTGCCCAGGCTGGTCTCGAACTCTTGGGCTCATGCAGTCCTCCCACTTTGACCTCTCACAGTGCTGGGATTATAGGCATGAGCTACTGCACCTGGCCAGAACATGCATTTTAGAACTGATGAAATATGTAAGGTAAATCAGATCCGAAGGATATACAGAATAAGCCAAAGGGTAGGGTATAGGGTATAGGGGAGACTTAGAAGAAGGAAGTACTGTGCAGAGGGGACAGCTTGTGCTGGGAGGTCTGGAGGGAAGAGGGTAACTGCTTATAGTTCAACAAGACTGGGGTTAGAGCCTGTGGGCTGGAAGGTGACAGATGAGGCTGGAGGGGAAACAAGGACCAGATTGTGGCCTGCCTTATAAGTAGATGGCCTCAGTCCCAGTTTATATCTGTAGTGCTTCTTTTTGATCGTAAGTGCCCTGTTGGACAATAAATTATATGATCACCCTACTAATAAGCCATTTTTAGATGTGTGCTGTTTATCCTAAGAGAAATGAGAACCATGGAAGAGTTTTAAGCAGAGAATAACATAATCGGATTGTAAAAGTGTGTGCGTATTGGGAGGTAGGGTGTGTATTGCTTCATTTGAATGTTTTTGATGAGCTAACATGTTCATACAAGTCAACACTTTAAAAACCATGAAAGTGAAAAACCTCCCTTCCATCCTAGGCCTCCTTCCACCCCTTCCACTCTACCTCACGGCCGACCCAATTTTATTCCCTAGAAGCAACTGATATTATCAATTTCTTGTGTGCCCTTTCAGAATTTTGTTTTTCTTTTTTTTTGAGATGGAGTCTCACTCCGTCACCCAGGCTGGAATACAGTGGTGTGATCTCAGCTCACTGCAACCTCCACTCCCAGTTTTAAGTGATTTTCCTGCCTCAGCCTCCCTATAGCAGGGACTACAGGTGCACATCACCATGCCGGCTAATTTTTATATTTTTAGTAGAGACGGGGTTTCACCATGTTGGCCAAGCTGGTCTTGAACTCCTGACTTCTGGTGATCCTCCCGCCTCAGCCTCCCAAAGTGGCGAGATTACAGGTGTAAGCCACTGTGCGCAGCCCCTTTCAGACATATTTAATGCATGTAGAATGAAATGTACTTTGCCTTCCAAAAGTACCTAATGTTTTCTCTCTAATCCTTTATTTTCATTTCATTTGCCTACTTTTGTTATTCCTCTCACTATCTCTCATTGAGTTTCCAAGGGTATGTGTTCCCCTTTTACTGCTTCAAATTTTAGGGTTCATTTTAAGAGTGGAGTTTGGATAGTTTTCTTTTTTTCTTTCACGTCTTCCCTGAGCTCTGGCAGCTCAGGATTCATTTCCTTCCACTGTTTCGTTACCGCTTCCCTGATCTCTCAGGTGTGTGTTTTCGTTGTGGAGGGAATTACTTTGCTACATTTTCTTAATTTTCTCATTAGAATTTTCATCTGTTCCGTGGCAATGTTTTGTGATGAATCTTCTTTACCTGCTGTTTGCTATTTCTTTTTTTTTTTTTTTTGTCCTTTGTTTCTTGTCAAAACTTTGTAGATATTACTCATTATTGAAGCAGACCGCCCCCCGCCCCCAGTGTGGACCTCAGGTGGGAGAGTCCAAGACTGTCTTCCAGGTTGACTAAATTTTCCTTATGACCCAGGGTTGATGTAAATTGACTAAGCCTTCAATTCTCTGCAACCAATGGTGAGGATTCCCCAAGGCAAAGTCTCTCCTCCCCTGTTGCCACAGAAACAGACTATTTGCTACAACTCTGGCTTGCCTGAGTCCTGAGCCAGCAAGAGCTCATTCCACAGCACCTGCACCCGTTTACTGCTGTTGCACGCAAGGCCTCTGTGTATTCTGCATCTGGGTGTGCCCCTCCCCTTCGGGAGGAGTATTTTTCAGGCTGTACCGAAGACTGCAGCACTACGTCCTTGATCTACTTCCTCCCGCCACGTCTCTGCTGAAGCTCCATTGCTTTTGGCAACTCTTCCACCTGTTTTGTGGTTTACTTGTCTCCTGCTTTCACTAAAAATGGAATTTGTGTTTTTATCTCTCAATTCCTTTTTGTTTTTGGATTACTTCCAGAAAATGAAGAGAGGTTCTTAGATTAGTAAGTTCACGTTGGCTGTGGCATGGAGAGTGGGCTGGAGGTGGAGAGACTGGAGATTGGAAGTCCAGTTAGGAGATTTTTTTTCCTGCACTGGGGAGTTGGTGTTAGGACAGGGAATCCAAGATCCAAGATGCATTTCAGAGGTAACTGCTGAATCTTACTGGCTGGTTAGATGTGTGTTTGGGAGTGGGGGCGGATCAGGAAGAAATGGGATATTTCAGGATTGGCTGCTGAAGGCTGCTTGTGATATAACTTGGAGCTGGGTTTCCTGCTGCATTCCAGCCCGCAGCTGTGTGGCTGGGCCCTCTGGGAAGGTCATAGGAAGTCCTAATGGGGCTATGAGCTTCCCAGCCCTTCCCTTGAAAGTCCCCTGCAGATATTTGAATGAAAGTCTTGACTGCTGGAAACTTTCAAGAAAGCCTGGGGCAGTCAGAAGCCAAGCGGTGGTTCCAAAATTTCTGGCCTATTCATCAAATCTCCCTGATGATGAGACCCGAAGATAAAACAAAAGCAGAAAAATTGCAGAAAACACTCTGTGAAATTGTTGATATCCCAGTGTTTCCTGCCAAGTCCTGGATAAGGA
This sequence comes from Callithrix jacchus, assembly GCF_049354715.1. Lineage (NCBI taxonomy): Eukaryota > Metazoa > Chordata > Mammalia > Primates > Cebidae > Callithrix > Callithrix jacchus. The sequence goes on from NC_133509.1 coordinate 16,151,641, forward strand.
ACACAGGGAGGGAAAGGGGCCCTAACAGAAATCATAGAGCCCACTCCCTGCCTCCAGAGGCTTTCCAGGCCATCCGAACTACAAACATTGAACGGAGAGCTTTCTCTCTCAGATTTTCCAGAGGGGAAACACTCTGATTCTTTTCTTTAATCAGTCTACAATAAGTCCTGAGTAGTACCGGCTTCTTTTCCCTCTTGATGTACAACCAGGATTGAGAACTGAGGGCTCCACGATCTCAGAGATGATGAGTTCAAGGTTAGGAATGTGCTGGCCCCACATCTGTCCACTCTTGTGCAATGACACAGCTGCCTGCCTGTGTCCAGAATGAAATGTCTTCAGTTCTGTTCCCTGGGATAGACTGACAGCTGTGGAAACAATGACCCAGATACTGTGTCTCCTCCTAGGATACATTTCTTGACTCCCCTTTTGTGGTGGCAGCCAAACTCCACCTCAGTGCCTTCTGCATACAGCTCTGACCACCAGGGGGCTATTTCCAGTCCTCTAACGGAAGCTGCTCTTTACCAGTTACCTGCAATTACTAAGCTGGCTATTGGGACTCTTAAGGTTTTTACTTTAGCAAGAATAATATGAGGTCTTTTGGTCTTTAGGGACCCAAAGACCTGTGTTCCTAAAATCACAGAACCGTGGCTATCTCTGCAGCGGAATAGTATGCGTTCATTTGCAAGGGTGCTTATATAAGACAGGGTCTTTAGGGAGTTTTTAAAAACTTGGGGGGTGGTGCTTATGATATTGTGAAAAAACCCACAAAAATTGTGGAAGTTCATGTTAAAATACGTGTAATCAAGTGAAAAGAGACCTCTTGCCCTGTGTTCCCCAAGATCCCACGCCCACCACTATTTCCCTTCCAAGTGATGAAAGGAGTCGGTAACTTGACTACAATATGCTGTTTTGTCAAGTTAATAAAGGATATCTTGTCATCTGACCTTGGACAGAGAGGATGTAAATGTTCTCTTGGGCTAATAAGGTCAGAGTGTTTGCTCACAGGACATAGAGTTGCAGGTACAGTGAGAGGAGGAATATCAATTTCTTATGTGGGCCAAATATTATTTGTGTGGTTGTATTTTCCTTCCTGGAAAGATTAGGTTTTGGAGAATGAGATATGTTTTATTTTAGATGCACCATTGAGTGAAGCAGCTACAGTTTAAGCGGAAGTCCTCCTTTCCCCACCTCCCACCTGGCACCTCAGGGAGCCCCTCCTCCCCACATCTCCCTTCCCAGAGATCCCACCTCTCCTCCTCTGAAGCAGTAGCTGCTGAGGAGAGGTGAGAAGCTAGAGGCAACAGGAAAAGGGGAGACAGGGAAGAGATTCATGCAGAAGATCTTGTGTGGGTCTGTGGGACTTCTGCAGATACCTGCCTCCACCCTCCCATTTCCCCCAATAGGACTCCAATTCTGGGAGACCTGAGGACAGTCTCCTGTTTCTTTTTCTTTTTCCCTCCCCTTCCCTCCCCTCCCCTCCCCTCCCCTTCCCTCCCTTTCCTTTCCCTTCCGTTGGCGTCTCACTTTGCTTTACAGCCTAGGGTGCCATGGCACAATCTTGGCTCACTGCAACCTATGCCTCCCAGGTTCAAAAAATTCTCCTGCCTCAGCCTCTAGAGTAGCTGGGATTACTGGTGCCCACCAACATGCCCAGCTAATTTTTGTATGTTTAGTATAGACAGGGTTTCACCACGTTGGCCAGGCTGATCTCAAACTTCTGACCTCAAGTCATTTGCCCATGTTGGCCTCCCAAAGTGCTGGGATTACAGATGTGAGCCACCACACCTGGTCCAGTGTCCTGTTTTCATTCAATGAAGTGAAACCTCCCTTAAGGTCTGAGTTACTGCAGAGAAAGGCTTTCCAGCTGCATCCTTGGTTGGGGTGAGCCAAAGCAGCTCTGTCCCTGAGAGCCACTGGGTATGGGAAGCAATCCACTGGGGACAAACCACCTGGAGGGAGGGAGACTGATCTCCTGATACACCCTCTCCAGAAGACCCCAGAAAGAAGCCTGTAACAGAGCTGCAAATATATATGTGTAGAAAAAAGACCAGAAGAAAGTAGCCTGCCATGCACTGTGGCTCATGCCTGTAATCCCAGAAATTTGGGAGGCTGAGGCGGGTGGATCATGAGGTCAAGAGATCGAGACCATCCTGGCTCACACGGTGAAACCCTGTCTCTATTAAAAGTACAACAAAACAAAACAAAACAATAGCCCCGCATGGTGGCGTGCGCCTATAGTCCTAGCTACGAAGGATGCTGAGGCACAAGAATTATTTGAACCGAGGAGGCAGAGTTGCAGTGAGCCAAGATCGTGCTGCTGCACTCCAGCCTGGGTGACAGAGTGAGACTCTGTCTTAAAACAAAAAAAAAGAAAATAGCCTAAAATGTTTGGATTGTTAAGCATGCCTTCCTCTGGGGAGCTGATTGTGGGTATCATATTTTCCTGTTTCTTTAAAGTGTCAAACTTTTGGTAATAGGAAGTATGTGCTATTTTTATAATCAGGAGGGGAAAAGATTCCCTGGCCAACTCAGGGAGGCCATAAAGCTGGAGGTTTCAGAATGAGAGGCCGGAGGCAGATTTACAGGGGTGAGGACGCAGTGGCAATGAATATCTCAGACTGGAAGGACATTGAGAGGTCATCTAGCCCATCCTCCAGCCTTCCAAGATGTATCTGAATAAGACCAATATCTGAACCTTCTCCCCTCACCTTGTCACAACTGCCCCTCGCCTTCCCTGCCCTTCCACTCCTAGCAGAATGCCAAAAGAGGTTTGACTTCGTGCTAATTATCTTACTGCTTTCCTGCTTTCAGTGTTCTGCTAAATAGAAATAGGGCACTGGTGTCTGGATGGGAAATAGGGCATGATCTTCCCACAAAGTATTTGCTCAACCACCTGCCTGTAGCCAGTGTCCCCTTAGAAAGCCCAGTCACCCAAGGAAAAGAGAAGCCAAGCTGAATCCCAGGGAGAGGGAGGACAGGAGACGCTTCTACAGGACTGTGCAAGGACAGCTGGGGCCTGCAGAGAAGCACTGACTCCTTCCCTCCCTCCCTCCCTGCCTCCCTCCTTCTCTCTTTCCCTCCCTCCCTCCCTGTCTCCCTCCTTCTCTCCCTCCCTCCCTCCCTCCACCCTTCCTTCCTTCCTCCCTCCCTCCCTCCCTCCCTCCCTCCCTTCCTTCCTTCCTTCCTCTCCTTCCTTCCTCTCCTTCTCCTCTTCCTCCCTTTCTTCTTCTTCTGCTTCTTCCTCTTCTTCTTCTCTCCTCCCTTCCTCCCTCCCCTCCCTCCCCTCCCTCCTTCCCTTCCTCCCTTCCCTCCTTCCCTCCTTCATCTTCTCCTCTCTGTGATCCTTGTGTGGCTAAAAAGAAGAAACGCTAATATTTATTTGAAGTTACAGTGGTGAAAAACAGAGAAAATGTATTTCTAACATATAAATTTCACCAAGAACTTATTAATTCACAAAAAAGTTTGATAAGAAAACAACCAAATGCCAGATATTTAAATGAGCAAAGAATGTGAACACATAGAGTTCAGGAAAAGAAAGGTGCGGCAGGGTGCAGTGGTTCATGCCTGTGATCCCAGCACTTTGGGAGGCCAAGGTGGGTGGATCACAAGGTCAGGAGATCGAGACTGGCCTTGCCAACATGATGAAACCCTCCCTCTCTCTACTAAAAATACCAAAATTAGCCGGGTGTGGGAGCGCATGCCTGTAATCCCAGCTACCTGGGAGGCTGAGGCAGGAGAGTCCCTTGAACCCAGGAGTTGGAGGTTGCCATGAGCCAAGATCGTGCCACTGTTCTCCAGCCTGGTAATAGAGCAAGACTCCATCTCAAGAAAAAAAAAAAAGAAAGAAAGAAAAAAGAAAAGAAAGGAAAGGTGGATTGCCCTGTGCTAAAATGGGAAGCTTCTTTCAGACATGTTAGAGTGAAAGGAGCAGGTTGCAGAACACCTCGGGGGTAATCTCGCTATTCCTGTCAAAAACAAAATAGAGTCATATCTATAGGATTCTGCATGCTCCTTTTTGCTGGAGAACATCACAGGAAAATATTAGCAAAGACTGCCTTTGGGAGCAGAAGAGAGGTGAATGGTATTTAATTTTTAAAACTTTCCTGCTGTTTGAATTTTTTAACCTTATACTTGGGTTTGTTAATGTCAACAAAAGCTATCTGATCAGGGAGATTTTGACTCTTTTTTGTTTGTTTGTTTTCTTCTTGGTACCTCTCTGTCTTAAAAAAAAAAAAATCCAATTAGCATCACATAAGGTGGGTCATATAGGGAGAAATCTTCCAGAGTCTACCATGGTGTACACTATATGCACTAATATTCTTGCAAACAGGAAGACCAGGCTGTCTTGTGAGGTTCCTACTCAGGCTTCCCACTGGGGACCAGTGTCAAAACAAGTGTAATAAATCCCCAGGCCCCTATAATCCTGGTTTCTCTCAGGAGGGTTACCGAGGTCCTAGGATCTAAACACGATTGTGTCATCAGCCTGGTACCTCTAGGGCTTTGGGGAGGACAGAAGGGGAAAAAGGATTTGTCACTCACCAACCATTCAAACTTGGATCAGTCGGGACTCTTCTAGGCTTTTGTTTCTTCATCTGGAAAAATGGGAGCAGTGAGGGTGTTTGTTCTCAGGGTTACTGCCCAAACAGGAATATGACAAAACCAAGTTCTCTCCTCCTTTCTTATGTTTATTTCTAAGCCTGTCAGAGACTGAAGGAGTTCCTTGTTCCGCAGAAGAGAGGTAAGAGAAGCCTTTGTCTATAAAAATGAAGATGCCTGATACAGAAGACTGAAAACACACAGCCGCGGATCTGTTTCCACATGTGTGCATTTGCCACTGATCTGCTGCTGTCTCTACCGAGTCACAGATGGCTAATAAAGTTTGTGAGCCCTTTAAAGCCAAACAGGCGCATTTTCCCTTCTTCCTGATAGATGTTTTAACGTCACTGCAGTAGCTGAAGTCCTAGGGGTTGTTAACCCACATGCCTACCTCCTGTGACCAGGGTGGGGGAAGAACAAGCGCACTTTGCGATGTGCTCGTTTTCTGACTTTAAACAAGAAATTGAGCCGTTGGACTTTTAGCTGCTCCAGGTGGTAACTGGGGCTAATTGTACTGAGCTTAAGGGAAAAGCTGAGCATTTGGAATCACAGAATTTGGAGATTCAAGGCTCTTTAAGAATCCTTTCCAGTCAGGCTTGGTGACTCACGCCTGTAATTCCAGCACTTTGGGAGGCTGAGGCAAACAGATCGCCTGAGCTCAGGAGTTCGAGACTAGCCTGGGCAACACGGAGCCAGGTGTGGTGGCACATGCCGGTAATCTCAGCTACTTGGGAGGCTGAGGCAGGAGAATTGCTTGAACCCAGGAGGCGGAGGTTGCAGTGAGCCGAAGATCGCACCACTGCACTCCAGCCTGGGTGACAGAGCGAGAGTCAGTCTCAGAAAAAAAAAAAAAAAAAAATAGAATCCTTTCCTCTGATGAACAGCACCTGCCAGGAACTGTCCTGCACCCCTGGCTGGAGCTGGGCAGCCCTCTGCCTGATGAGCTTTGAACGAGGAAGGACCAGGCTCTGCCAGGCCAGTGCCAGTTGTCTGAGGAAGCTCCTGCTTCCCTAGGCCTTTGGAGATAGTGACATTTTCCCAGGAAGAATCCTCTTGCCCTTTGATTTGCTCATCTGCACATTTATGCACATTTAAGTGGAAGCCTTTAAGCCTGAGATGCTGTCCTGAGCTCTTGTCAGTACAGCAGTGATGAGGGTATCGACCCTGCCCTCAGGGCCAGGCCACTCTAGTGGCTGGAGGAGCAGTGAGGAGGTTCTACAGTGCAGGGCATGGGGCCTCAGCTAGAATATAAAGTCAGTCAAGCAGAACTCACCAAGCACCTAACAGAGGCTGGGGGAAGGTAGAGAAAAACGTGGATGGATTCCAGGGATGTATGGCCTGGGGCTCCATGAGATTTGTTGAAATGAGAGAGGAAGGGATGAAGGGTGAGCAGGTTTCCAGCTCAGGGGCAATGGTGACAATATAGAAGGCGGAGCAAGTTTGGAGCAGGATGGTTGGGAGGAGAATGAGTTGGGCTTTAGATATGTTGGATGTCAGGTCTCTGTGGGAATTCAGAATGGAAAGTGTGGAGGCGGTGGATACATGGTTCCGTGGTACAGAAGAAACATCTGGATGGAGATGTGAGTTCAGGAGTCAGCGAACATTGGGTGGTCAAGGAAGGCAGAAGAGGGGGAGATGGCTCAGGAGAGAGAGCAGGACAGCACTGGGAAGGCCTCTCCTTAAAGGATGGGGACAGCAGAGGAGCCTCCAAATCTGGAGGACAAATCCTAGAGAGTAGGGAGAAGGCACACAGCAGGTGGCATTGGATTCACCCTTGTCCAGAACCCAGGTTCTCAGGGTAAATTTCCCTTGGGAAAGCGGCCTTCCTCCTTTGCCCTCCACGTGGTTTGAGTGAGGATGGTGGATCCTCAGCCAACTGTGGATCCCGGCCCCACCCCCTCTTCATTGTTTTGGGCTGGCTGTATCCCCCCCTCAGAGCCAAGGTGCAGCAAGGAGGCAGGGGAGGAAAGGAAGGCTATTGTGTGAAGAAGGAATTACTTTGCTGGAAGAGAGACTCCCCCTCGGGTGGGGGAGAGTAAGGCAAAGATGTGAAGTCGGGCACCAACACAGCCATTTATAATTGTGAGGGAAAGCTTGGAGTGACTGAGCGTCCTTTACGTCCACTACGTGCAGCCTGCAGGTGAGGCCTATATGGTAGATGGCAGGACAGAGAGAAACCGGGTCTTAGGTAACATTGTTTGAGTCACAAGATCGAGCTTCACCTGAAGCCAAACCTCCCCGAGGCTTTTCAATTATGCAAGTTAATAACTTCCCTTTGCCATTTAAGCTGGTCTCAGCTGAGGCTTTGTTTGTTTTGCTGCTGCGCTACAGAGTCTCATGAATGCACAACCTGAAGAAGAGACTGCCTGGGCTCAGTGGGTAGAACAGGGGGTGGGAAGGGAGGCGTCAGGATTTAAGAAACTTCGACACATCTGTGTCCCCGAATCACCTACAGAGCCACAATAGGTTTTCTGTTTTGCAATATCTTTACAGTTTTTTTCCCCTGCTGTATCACCTCTCTGGCAATCCAATTAACATGATTCCAAAGCTGCTTACTCACTACGAATGAGATACAGTTGGAAAATGGTTAGCCTCCCCTTCTCCCTATGTTGCCCGCCCAGATGCTGAAGGATGGTCCTTATAAACCAGGGTCCATGGTATGTAATAGTGTGTCTCTCCCTATTGAGATCCATCTTCCATACCATGGCCAAGTGGGGCCTGTAAAATGCACATCCCTGCTTAAAAAACACTCATACTTACAAAAATTAGCCAGGCGTAGTGGTGCACACCTGTAGTCCCAGCTACTTGGGATGCCCAAGTAGGAGGATCACCTGAGCTCGGGAAGTGGAGGCTGCAGTGAGCCGTGATTGCGACACTGTACTCCTGGGCAAGAGAGTGAGACCTTGTCTCCAAAAAATATAAAATAAATAAAAAAATTAAAAAAATAAACCATTTAGGCCAGGCGTGGTGGCTCACGCCTATAATCCCAGCACTTTGGGAGGCCAAGGCAGGCGGATCATGAGGTCAAGAGGCTGAGACCAGCCTGGCCAACACGGTGAAACCCCATCTCTACTAAAAAAACAATACAAAAATTAGCTGGGCGTGGTGGCGTTTGCCTGTAGTTCCAGCTACTCAGGAGGCTGAGGCAGGAGAATTGCTTGAACCCGGGAGGTGGAGGTTGCAGTGGGCCGAGATCACACCACTGCACTATAGCCTGGCACCTGGCGACAGAGCGAGACTCTGTCTCTAAATAAATAAATAAATAAATAAAATAAACCATTTATACTTCCCATGGCCTGCAGGATGAGATCACAGACCCTCAGGATGGCATATGTGATCACACATCCTGGTGGCCTAGATCCTGGTTCTAGATCCTGGGTGGCCTTCCTGCATCAGCAACCCTCCTGTGAGCCTCAGACTGCCCTGCTGTGTGAATGTGCCATGCCCCTCCAGGCCTCTGGGTCTGCGTTCCCATCTCCCCTCTGCTTGGAAATGTAATTCACAACAGTAGCTCACGTTGACGGGGCACGTCCCATGTTTCAGATGCTCCACTAGAGGCCGCAGGTGGATTATTTTGTTTAATCTTCACGCCTTTCTGATGAGGTAGTAATGTTATTACCCCCTCCACCCTGCCACAGTGTCACTCTGTCTAAACAACTGAGGTTTGGGGGAATATGCTAGAGAAGCACATAAGGGTTCTGGGTTGAGGTCTACCACTGGAGTTAGGGAGTGGAGGATCGAATGAAAAGGCCGGAAGAAATACAGGAGTCCAGAGGCCAGGAAGGAGCTTGAAGATGAAGGGAGGAAAACCAGGTGAAGAACAGGGGCTGTGTTGCAAGGCTGGGCAGCTCCATCTCGGTTGGTTTTGGGGGTCCTCCCCACATAAGCAAGGGTCTAGGGGCTCAAGGAACGCACACAGCTCAGGCCAGGTCCTCTGGACTTCGAGCTGCCCTGGACACCACAGATAATGGCTGTTGTCCAGGATTTCCTAGTCCCTGAACACTGGAGGCTCTACAATGTCCCTCAAGCTTACCTGAGTGAGTGTGTGTGTGTGTGTGTGTGTGTGTGTTTATGGGAAGGATGATTTGCACCTTTGCCGAGGTTGGGAACCTCATGTGCCAAATAGGCGTGACCACCCTGGGGTCCTCACTGTCCATTCCCTCCAAGGTCTCCCCACCACCACCCATCCCTACTGCCTGTCTACCCCTTTTTCTGGTTGGGAGAAGCTCCCCAAATCCCTTCTTCAGCTACTTCCTCCTCACCTGCTCCAAGCCCTCCCTTTCTCAGATATTTCAGTATAATCCCCCTGAAAACATGTTTTTACAAAACAAAAGCCAGGAAGGGGAGGAGGTGTGCTCTGGGGTGCTTGGCAACAGCAGCCTGTCCAGCCAGTGGTTTGGCTGGATGCTGTAGCTCACCCAGCAACACAAAATCTTCTGAGAACAGAACTCACAGAGGTTGGGCTCCTTCCCACACTGGGGAGTGTCTGCAGCCGGAAGAGCAAACCACATGCAATTGCCTCCAGGATTCCCACCCCATACGCAATGACATTTTCATTTGATTAATGACAGTCTTCTGCATTCACCACTGAGTGTAAACTGTATGAAGACAGGGTTTTGTGTCTGTTCCGGTCACTTTGGCCCTAGCACAGAGTTGAGCACACAGTTGGTGCTCAAGAAATGTTTGTGGAGGAGGAAAGGGAGGAAGGAAGGAAGAAGGAGGGAAGGAAAGAAAGAAGGGAGGGAGGGAGGGGAGGAAGGGAGGTGAAACGGTTTGAAGGAGGTGATGGGCAGGATAAAGGAGCATCTGTAATTTTATCTCCCCCTCCTTTTCTTGGAGTCCCTCCTCTTGGGCCTGTGATCCCTCATCTGGAAGGGAGAAGAGTGAACTTCTTGCCTGGAGGACACCTTGGTGAACTGCTCTTTACGATTTCTGTCATGAGAAAGTGTGCAGTTTAGGGAAAAAGCATGTGAGCTTTGGATTCAGATGGAACTGGGTATAAATTTCAGCTTAGTGACCTTGGGCCAGTTTCCTCTTCTCATTTGTAAGATGGGGATGCTTGTCGGATGAAATGTGGTGCTAGTAGGTACACATGCCTGGTTGCTGCTCAAGAAGCAGAGCTATTATTATTTACATTGTAATTTGAACTTCATTCATTCACCCCATACTGATGAGCAGCCACAGGCTCTCCTCCCACAGGGCTTACCTTCAGAATGTTCTCCATGCCTCTTACCTTCTGGTAGGCATGTTCAAAAGCACCTTCTGTGCTAAGGACCAGGGATCTGGAGATGAAGACAGAGTCCTGTCCACTGAGGGGTTCACATTTTTCCATCAAACATTCTGATCCCCTGTTTCTTTCTTCTCATCTCCTCCTCCAATCCCCCTGGGCTGGGGCACTTCCTCTGCACTATCTCTCTGAAAGCAGGGAGGTGATTCCAACCTCCTCCAGTCCCCTGCCAGGTATCCTGAGCTTGAGAGCTCCTCAGAGCATGGTCTGTAGTTACCTTCTCACTTAAAGGCCAGACTGAGATGCTCACCACCTGTCATTGCCTGGATGGAGGGGAGAGGCCAAACTCTTCCCATGGCCTCCTTTTGCCTCTGTGAAAACTTCAGATCTTTGCTCCTGACTCCTTTTAGTGTGTGCCTTTTTGTATTTCAGCTTCTCCCATCTAAAAGAATAAAACTTGTGAGAGGAAGGAAAACGCAGCCTCACTGAGGAGGCCTCCTTTCTGGAAGGGCTTCCCAGGCCCAGAGAAGGGAGAAAGTAATTTGGAACCGCCCAGGTATTGGTGATGCCAGGCCTCACCTTGCCCTAGGGATATCTGAATCTCAAAAAGGGAGCTTGGGGATCTGACATAGCACTTGCATGTATAAAACGAATGCCTCCAAATCCACAAGGCAAAAACCCCAGTAAATACGTCGGCCCAAAACGTAGAAGAGCCACATCACAAAGGAGGTCCTCCAAATGGCCAAGAAACACACGAAAAGACATTCAGCCTCATTAGCCATCAGGGAAATTCAAATTAGAACTACAGCGTGATGGCTGAACGTGCAAAGACTGACAATATCAAGTGCTGGTGAGGATGCGGAGGAACTGGAACTCTCCCATGCTGCTGGAGAAAGGGTAAATTAATACCATCCTTTGGAAGAACACTTTGGAAGCATCACTAAAGCTGAACATATTCATGCCTACTCCAGAAATCCTAAGCCCAGGTATATATATTTCGAACAGACATTTGTTTATAAATGCACCAAAAGTCAATTATACAAAAAAGGCAAGAATGTTCATAGTAGAGCTGTTTGTATTAGCTATAAACCAGAAACCACCCCAATGCCCATCAGTGGTGAGTAGATAAAGTGGGAGTAATTTAGACAGTGAAAATGTGTACTGCAATGAGGGTGAATCAAGGACTGCCACCTGCAGCAACACAAACAAATCCCATAAACGTGAGGTTGAGCAAAAGAAGCCAGGTACATAAGATTGCACGCTCTGATTCTATTAATTTCAAGTTCAAAAACACGTTAGCCTTCAATCTGTGGTGGTAGAAGTCAGCGGAGGGGTTATCTTTGAGAAGGAGTGGGGCAATAAGGGACTCTGGGAATGCTGGTGGAATTCTGTTTCCTGACCTGGTGACTGTTATAGGTTATGTTCACTTTGCAGAGATTTGTGTTGTACATAATTGGTTAATTTTTGTGTCTTTCTGTATGCATGTTATACTTCAACAAAAAAGAAGTTTACTTTAAAAAGAGGCAAGTAGGGTTGCGTGTGGTAGCTCACGCCTCTAATCCTAACACTTTGGGAGGCTGAGGCAAGAGGATCACTTGAGCCCAGGAGTTTAAGACTAGTCTGGGCAACATAAAAATATATTTTTTAAAGAAAATTAGCTGCATACAGCAGTGTGTGCCTCTAATCCCAGCTAGACAGAGGCTGAGGTGAGAGGATCCCCTGAGTCCAGGTTGAGGATGCAGTGAGCTGTGATCACACTGCTGCCTCCAGATGGAGACTCTATTTTTTTTTTTTTTTGAAATGGAGTTTTGCTTTGTCGCCCAGGCTAGAGTGCAATGGCATGATCTTGGTTTATTGCAACCTCCGCCTCCTGGGTTCAAGTTATTCTCCTGCCTCAGCCTCCCGAGTAGCTGGGATTACAGACGCATGCCACCATACCCAGCTAACTTTTGTATTTTTGGTCTAGATGGGGTTTCACCATGTTGGGCAGGCTAATCTTGAACTCCTGACCTTGTGATCTGCCCTCCTCAGCCTCCCAAAGTGCTGGGATCACAGGCAAGAGCCACTGTGCCCAGCTGAGACCCTGTCTTTAAAAGAAATTAAATTAAAAATCAAAAGAGGATGATAGTGGGAGAGCAGTATGGAAGGACAATGCTCAGCCTAAACGAGTGAGTAGGGGACTCTGCCACTGTGTTTACTCAAGTTTAGAGAGTCTCTGGGAGGGAAGGAAGCAGGTGGAGCAGAGGGAGAGGTGGGGCTTCGGTTCAGTCCAGCCACAACCTCGCCAATTCCTCAATCCCTCGCAGGAGTCGTGGAGCTAGATAAGATGCTCAGAGTCATCCTGAGTTGGGCTGCGATGGTCACACCTTTACACCCTGGCATTGCTCAGCCACTGAATGTGTGTGTGCTGCCCAGGAAGAAGAGGGATTTCAGGCCTGGCCGCCCTCTGCACCCATAGGACCTGCTTCCATCATAGCCTGCAGACAGACTTCCCACACAGGACCCAAGACCAGGACACTCCAGAGGTATTTGCAGTTTGCCTCTCACACCTCAGCCAAAGCCTCTCCTTGGCCTGGACTCACTTGGTGAAATCCAGCTGTCCTGTAAGACTTGAGAGTCACCTCCTCCAGGAAGCTCTCCCTGATCTTTCCCCTCCTCCCAGGAAGGCTTGGCTCTTGCTCTTCTGAGCCCCTTCCAAACACCCTAGCACCCTGTCTTTTATTCAACTCTCATCGCGCTCATTGTTTACCTGCTGGTAGAAGCAGGCTGAGATCAAGAGACGCCCTGTCACTCCTGATCACTGACACTGAGCAACAATGACAACAATTCTGATGGCTACCATGCACTGAGCTTTTCCAGCCAGGCTGGCATTCGCTGTGAACATCCCTGCCTGAATTTACTAAATCCCAACCAACAACCCTGTGAGGTCAGAGTAAGCTACCTTTTAAAACAGGCATGCTTGCCCACAATAACACAACCACTAAATACCAGAGTCAGCACACACATGGGAGCCAGTTTGAAGTCCCAGTATCCTCTGGAAATGGTGGTTAGGGAAGGAGGGAAGGAGAAAAGGGAAGGGAAGGGTGGAGAAGGGAAACGGAAGAAGGGAGGAACGAGGAAAGAAGAGAGGAAGGGAGGGAGGAAGAGAAGAAGGGAGGGACGGAAGGAGGAAGGAAGAAGGGAAGGAAGGAAGGAGGGAAGGAAGGAAGAAGGGAAGGAAGGGAGGGAGGGAAGGAGGGAGGGAGGAAAGGAAGGAAGGAAGGAAGGAAGGAAGGAAGGAAGGAAGGAAGGAAGGAAGGAAGGAAGGAAGGAAGGAAGGAGCTCTCTGTCCATGGCCTTAAGGACAGGCCATTTGAAGAGGGACTCACCAAACTGGAAAGCTGCTGAGTGGGAGGGGCAGTCCCCCAGCCCATCCCTGAGCCCTGCCCATCTCTGTTCCCAGAACCTCTTGCTCCCCCTGGGATCCTGGCCTGGGGAAATGCAGTTGTCAAATCAAAGCCTGCCTGTGGGAGCAGGTTCATGCGCCAGGTCTAGAGCAGGGGCAGGCTTAGTTCACAGTTTTAATCCCGATGTTTACTTTCTTTCTTCCCACTCCTAGTGGCTCCCTTTGAAGAACTGCCTTGGGGTGCGTGTTGCAGCATCAAACAGGGATGGAAGATGCTTCTTGCTTTAGCAGCAGGAGCCTGGAAAGCAGCTGAAGTCCCGGAGGGTGCCTGGCACACAGAATCTTGTGCAGAGCCTGGAGCACAATCGGAGTGGGCTGTGGCGGGGGGGTTCACAGCTGGACTGGGAGCAGCAGACATAAAGCTGTAGGCACAGACACATAAATACAGTCATGCAGATTGCAGGATGCCTGAGAGCACAGACTCTCACATGCACAATCGCGTACGTCATCACCAACGTGCATCCAGACAGCAGCCCCACATGCATGCACACGCATGCACACATGTGATGTGTGCATAGAGGGACACACATCTATGCCCACAAACACCACAGAGACACACACAAAAGTCTCTGGCAAGGAACACAAATTTGTCCTCAAGTTTCTGCCAGCGAGAGTCTACTGATTCCATCTCTGAAGTATCCCTACTTATTGTCCCTGTTCTCCACCTGTGCCACAGCCCTAGTCCCTGACACTCCCACTGAGACCACTGAGCAACAGCAAACTCAGGACAGGATTCCTGCTGCTTCTCTGCCGCACCCTTAAGCCCATCCTCCATGCAAGAGCAGGAGTTATCTGGGTATCGGGCAAATCTGACCACATCACCTCCCCACTGCTTAAAACCCTTTCCTGCAGGATGAAGTTTGAATCACTTGGCATTTCATGTAAGGCCCTTGACTGTCTCCGGCCTCAGCCCCTGGCATGGAGCCCCCTGCACTCAGCGCTCCAGCTGACGGCCTCCAGGGTGAAAGCATCCTGCGTAAAGCCTCATGCTTTTGCTGTTGCTGGACTTACTATGTGAAATCCCCTCCTCCCTCCTTCCACCTTCCCTATGCTGAACTGCCACTTCTCCATCCTCCGCGGTCAGCTAAGCCAACGCCTCCCCACTTCACCCTGACAACCCCCCGGTCGTCAAAGCCCTTTCTTGGGCTCTCAGTGGTATCATTGTCACCTGCGTGCTCATGAGCCTCCCCCACTCAACTTCAAGCACATCAGATACAGAGCCCAAAACATACTGGGTACTCAACAAATTTCTGGGTGTGAGTGAATAAATGAATCCATCTGTAAGACAGGATCACAGTAGGTGATTGTTCTGGAGACAAAGCCTGGGCATGTGCTCTACGTCACTCCTGTGATCTCAGCCTCCACATGGGTAAAAGGGCTCTCTACCTCCCGGCAGAGTCGATGGTACAGACCGTGGAGATGTACACAAATAACCGAGCTGAGCGGCTAGCATGGTGGGCGCTCCGTAGATGACAACCAGAGTTGCTGTCTTTAACTTCTATTTTTATTTCCACCGAAGCCTTTCCACTCCCGTTTCCTAATTCTCCATTTCCCTCACTGCCTATCCAGTTTAGTGCTGGGCTCCCAGAGCCGGCTTATGAATTGTATGTTGTCAGATTGATCAGCTGAATGGCTTCTTAAGACTTGTTTCTAGTCTGAGAACTCTGAGCTGAGTACTGCTCTTCCTCCCTCCCGGCCTCCCCTGAGACTGGAAGAGAGCTGTACGGAGCTGTACGGAGAATGCTCCTCCTCCGGGATCCAGAAGCTGAACAGCTGCTCCATTCGGAGTTCTGTGCACCGAGCTGAGTTAGGACCTGGGGGGACGGGAGCAGCTGAGCCTTTCTGCTCCAAAAGGCAGAGTCATTTCAGCCAGCCACCCAGCAGCTGCCTAGCCCCTCCCAGACACCCCCAGGGATGCTGCACATGTGGCTAGGGTTCCCATAGCAACCTCTGTGGAGACCTGCTGTCCCTGCTTCCCCACATCTCCTTTTGGACTCATGAGAGAGGTTAGGAAGAGGAGAGGAGGGGAAAGGACAGCACTGCCAGGTATTTTCATATACAAACACCCAGTCTCTTAATCCTCACAATAACTGTAAGAAGTATGCTATTATTATCCTTGTTGTTGGAAATTGAAGCCCAAAGACATATAACCCAAGTTCACCCAGGTAACAAACAAGAGAACTGGTCTGCCACCTTATCAGTTTGTACTGATGCAGTTAGTATCGGTCAGTACCACCCAGGGATCTCTGGTTGCAAGCAACAGAAACCAACTTTCACATCACAAACAAAACATGTGTTCAAGGACTGTGGTGCCACGCCAGAAGGAAAGGAATAGCTGAAGACACATGATTGGAAAGGACAGGAAGCAGGGCAGCATCCAGGATCTGGGTGCCAGGAATGGACAATCATTGCATCGGAATGAATAAACTTCTATTTTTAAATTCTTTTGTCTCTCCATCTAGGATTGAGGTTTGGGGAGGAAGCTGGGCCCAGTGCCACTTGTTGGCTGGAAGAGGACAGACTGCTGTAATTGACAGTCCTATCAAGCCTATATTCACTGAGATAGGATTGCCCCTCCCTCCAAATTAGTATGCTGTTTCCAGAAGAAAGGGGAATAAATGCTAGGCAGGCCAAATCCCAAGCTCACTGGGCTTCGCCATACTGTGTGGGCTGCAGGGGGGGGGAGTTTCTAGAACTCTCTTTAATGCAACTAGACCCACTCAGGAGGCAGCAGTGATTAGAAGATGGGTACTGGGAAGAGGGAAGCTAGAAGAGACTGTCTTCATTTTCATGGGAACAAAAGGCATTTACATCTCGATGTCATCCATCCTGCTAACTGACCTCTCACATCCCAATACTCACTCTCTCTTTTCTCTTTGCCCAAGATTTAATTCCCAGGATCCCAGAGAATTATTGATCACCAGTCTTGATTGGCAGAAAGAGTACTAGTCACCTTCTAACATTCTACATGATTTACTTATGTTAATTGCCCTTTTTTTTTAATACAGACAGGTCTCACTATGTTGCCCAGGCTGATCTCGAACTCCTGGTCTCAAGCTATCCTCCTACCCCAGCTTCCCAAAGTGCTGATATTCCAGGCGTGAGCCACTATGTCTAGCCCACATTAATTGTTTATTACCCGACTCCCCTGTCCTCTTTAGAGTGTAAGATCAAGGAGGGCAGTGATTTTCTCCTGTTAGCTCATTGCTGTCTCCCAAATGCCTAAAAGAAGAAGTGACTGGCACATAACAAGTGCTCAATAAATATTTGCTGAATGAATGAGGAGGTACAAATCCGTCTAACAGGCATTCGGGATGCATCGATGACCCAGAAGACAGACCCTGACCACATGGAATTTATAGCTTCCACTACTTTAGTGAGACAGAAACAGTAACAAAAACATGTAGCAAAAGAACAAAACTAAAATAATGAAAAATTGTGATATATATTTTGAAAGAAACACACAAAGGTTTTAAAAAACAGAACTAAGAAGGTAGGAACCTACTTAAGATATGGCAGTCACAGGACAGAAGCCCTCTCTCAAGCAACATTTAAATGGAGACCTGAAGGGTGAGAAGGGACTGATCGTGAAAAGTGTGAGGGCCGCTTCTTCCAGGCAGAGGAAAGAGTATGTACAAAGGCCCTGAGGCTGGAAAGAACTTGGTATGTCTGGAGAGCTGGACTGTGAAGGCCAATGTGATTGGAGCTTAGTAAGCAAGAGCTAGAGGGCTACAGGCTGAGGATGGAGAGTGTGCCAGGTGCTGGGTTGACAGCCCCTTACGGGCAATGGCATGGAGCTCGGATGGCATTCTGGATACACTGGGAAGCTGTTGAATGGTTTTTAACATTAGCACTTGACCTCATTTGCATTTCAAGCTGACCATTCTGGAGAATGCATGGAGGCAGAGAGTAGGGGACCAGTTAGTAGGCGATTTTGTGGTTCAGACTGGGGCTGAACTCAGGTGGCCGAGGCTCAGAGGACAGTGGAAACCTTTGAGTCACTTCTCAGTTATAGTCTCCATGACAGGTGCTATCATCAGGCTGGATGGGATCACCCTCCAGGGGCCATGAAGCTACCCCCTTACCAGCCCAGCCTGTGGGTGACAGATAGACACACTCATGGTCTGGCTAGGCTGTGGGCCTAAGTGGCAGGTGACAAATGGGGCTGGAACTGAATTCTCTGAGCCATGTGGCCATTGCTCCAAGGAGTACTTTGGAGCAGGAGTTAATTTAAAAAAAGGATTGGGGAGCTCAGCATTGCTTCCTCTACTGCTCAATTAGTGGAGAGAGCTGCAGAGAGCTGGAGTTGTAAAGACCCCCTTAATCATCTCTGTCTGCCTGGCAGTGTGCAGGAGTGTGGCAGGGATAATTGCACCTTCCCATTAACAAATGCAATTAAGGCGCCTGGGCCTCCAGCACCCCTTTCTCCAATTAAACAGCAGATGAGGGGCCTGTGGGGGTGGCCTTTGAGATGAATCACTTGAAGCTGAAAACTTGGAGCCTGGCAGTCTGGACAGAGAGGCGATTAGAGACGATAAAATCATGATGGGGAAGGAGAGACTCATGTCCAATCCCAGCCTGCTCCAGCTTGAAGCCCTACCTACTGTTAGACAGGTATTCTTTGGGACAAATTAGAAGAAGCTCTGCTTCACACACAAGAAAGTCAATACTTAGAACACACCGACCACCACCTCCAGCCAAGTGCTTCCTCTTTGCCAAGGACATACTCACCGAGTGTCTAGATACAGGTAATGACCTGGGTAACTTATTTTGATGAGAAACTATGATGTCTGGGTATGTTGGTGGGGGTGTCCAGGAAGGCACTTTCCTGTCCTATGAAGGGGGATGGGGGTGGAGGAAGGGGACTTCCGTTTGTGGGCACCTCTAATATGCCAGGCCTCGTGCTTGCTCCCTTTCCATATGCCATCTCCTTTAATGTAATCCAAATCCCACAAGCCTTACACAACAACCGCAATCTCTTCATTACAGTGATGGAAAATAGGCTTGGTGGGGGGTTCAAGAACCTTGGCTAAAATCACAGAATTAGCAGCTGGTGGAGCTGGAGGAGCTGGGATTTGAACCCTAGTCTATGTGACATCCAACAGGCCACTCCACGAAGCTGAGATGCTTTGAAATGGCAACTGCCAAGATCTTGCCCCTTGTGCCCCTTGATGCCCCCATGAGGGTGGACTCGGGACAACATTTCAAATGTTATTCCCAAATCTCTCCCTGCTTCCCTTGGCTGAATCCCTGAACTTCTGAAACAAGGCCTCTCTGTGGTTCTTGTCGTGGCCTTGAGGTAGGATTTGACAAGTTGTCAAGTCCCGAGGTGCTGACCACCATGCTCACCTCAATTTGAAATAATAAAATAAAGAAGCCTCTCCTACCTTAATTGCCTCTCCGTACTCTCTTTATTTGTTTCGCCCATTACGAACGCTATGAATCATTATGCATGTGCGGATCATCACTTTCATTTAGCATCTCCGCTGAAGCTCCGGGCACTGAAGTGCATAATTGAAAAGCTCCATGATTTAAGTTTGCAAAGAGGAGGCTCAGCTCCTCTGAACAACACAACGTGCAGGTCTCCCCTGCTGGGGCCCAGACAACAGCCAGGAGATGACAGCCTGCATCTGCCCCGGGACCCAACCGCCCCAGACGAGTGCTGAAGTAGTTCTGCTTTTGCCCAAGGGAGCTCAGGCGATGAGTCATATGTTTCTAAACTCCCAGTTCCCCCATTTTATTTCCCTGGGAACTTTGCTTTTATTTTTTGATTTTAGTTTTTTTCCCTCTGTGGCTTCAGAGAGCAACAAAAGTCACTGGGTTGCCACCTGCCAGTTACCCCTTCCTTCAAGGCCTTCCTGAACTAACTCCAGGACACCTGCTCCTTTCCGTGGCCCACATTCTCTTGAGTGTAGGGCTGTCCCAGGTCTGCCTCATCCACTTCTGACTGCATAAAAGCTCCCATAAGATGGAAAGAGAAAGGGGCAGGGATGACCAGCTGTAGCTTGGCCCAGGTGAGGAAGGAGCCATCTGTCTTTAACAGCACCCAGGCTCTGTATTAGCTGCCAGAGGGAGGACCGTGACTTCTCCTGCACCCCCATAACCTCTATGACATTGCTAGGCATTTAGACATGGCCATGGAGTCCTCTCTCCTCCCCTCCTTTCCTTACCCAAGCATTTCCCAAATGTCTACTATGAGCCTGGCTAAGTTCCAGGGGCTGAGGACCGAGCAATAAATAAACCAGCTCCCTGTCCAGTAGGAGGGACACTCCAATAAGAAACCTATAACAATAAATACAGTGTGAGAAGTTTTTCCATAGATGCAGGGCCAAAGACCTCTCTCTGGGAGCAGGGGGAAGGGAATGATGATTCCACTGGAAGAGGCAGGCATTTGTATTCAGTCTTGAAGGCTGAATAGGGTAGGGTAGGCACAGACATTCCAGGAACGGGGACAGCCTAAGCCAAGTAAAGAAAGATACAAAAGACATGGCATGTTTCATGCCACCTGGTCCCTGCTGCTTCCAAGGCCCTCGAATCATCAGCGTTTCATACAGCCAGCCCCAAAGGGGAGGACGGCTCTGCCCCCTCAGATGTCAGCTTCTTGAGCCAGATGGGAGTGCTCAAGGGCTCGCACACAGGCCCCTCCTCTTCTAGATAGATTGGAGTGGAGGTAGGAAGGCCACAAGACACGTGGACTGAGGCCAACACTCCAGATCCAGGGAAAGCCGTTGGCACACACATCCTGGGTGACAACCTGCTTCTAGAATAGCCTGCCCAAGAGTAAGCATGCAAAATGCACATGTGCACGCGAGCATCCACACACACACACACACACACACATCCACATACACACACACTGCTGGTACAGCTCCCTGGACCCTCTCACTGCCACCCTCCTGCCCTTCCATGAGCAGGTTCCCCTTCACACCAAGCTGAGCACCACCAATCGCCTGATGCCTGATGCCAAACAGATGGCAGGAAAGAGTTCTTGCTCTGAGTGGGGATGGTGGCAAGGTCACTGCTGATTCGCGAGGTGCTGGGCTGCAGGCAGTGAAAAATCAACGGATCACTTCCTTTTCATTGCTTTTCTGCCCCAGATCCAACTGAGAGATGGTTCAGCGTGGAGCCTGGAGGCAGAGTCCGTAAGGTTTACTCTCTCACCTTTTTCTCTTCCCTCTTCTTTTCACTTACTCTGCCCTTCCTCCTCTACTCTGTCTTTTCTTTTCTTCGGTGGGGGGAGGAATGGGGATGTGAGGGGCTATGAATGAGGGGTAAAAAGACAAGCAGCCCCTGACATTCAGAGGCTGGCCTGATCCTTGCAGCTAAGCCGTGCTCTTCTCCTCTTGGGTCTAAACAAGCTCACGGCATTCCAGCCTCAGACAGAATAACTCCAAGGCCAAGATAGGATGAGATGAAGCAAACTCACTTCATAATTTTACCTAAGCACAGACAAGAATGAGGTCAGTCTGCCACCCACAAAATACCAAGTAGCCCCTCTCTTGGCCATTTGGTAAATTACAGGACACTGACAAAATTGGAGGTCCCACCAAGATTCACCTGAGACTTTCATAGCTGGAACTAGGACCCTCAATGAATAACAGTTCACATATCTTGGAGGTAGGGGTGGGTAATTGTAACAGGCAGCCTGGGTTGGGGATCCTTGTGAAACAAATCATTTCAGGAGTTTCTGGTGAGGGTCAGAGGGCAGTGTCTCTAAATCACTGAGCTCAGGGCCAGTCACTGTGGCTGACTTCTGTGACTTATTCATTCTACTGTCCCTCTCAATAAGCATTTGTGGAATTAAAAAAAGTAATCTGTCTCAAACCACACCACCATTTTCTCCCCAAACCATTGTTCCCTCTGGCTCCAGTGTCCTCATGGCGCTGGAGGCCCTGATTCAGGGAAGGCCTGAAGAGGGAAGCAGGGCCTGGGGCTGACGGGAGACATGATCAGGGCAATCAGAGGATGCATTCATTTAAAAAAATGGTGATGACCCTACTCCGTGCAGGAAACCATGCTAGGTCCTGCAAGAGAGATACTGCTGCATTAGACACCAGTCCCGCTCTTTAGGACTTTGCTAATCCAAGTGTAATCCGTGGACCGGCAGCATCAGCACCACCTGGGAGCTTGTTGAAAATGCAGAATCTCAGGCCCACCCTAGACCTCCTGAATCACACTGGATTTTAACCAGATGCCCACGGCCATGCATCCCCATTGCCCTGCTTCCCTCTGCAGGCAGGACCTCTTGGTCCTTTCTGATTCTACTTAGTACCTTGGGACTCTGGTCCTCTCTGTGCAGCTCACCATGACCAGAACGGATCTGTCTACATATTGGTCTCCAGTGTCATGCCTCTGGCTCAGATACCCCTCATGGATCCTCGTCACCTCCCAGTAAAGTCCAAACCCCTGTCTTGACATTTGAGGCCTTCCATAATCCAGCTCAACCTCACACACGTATCACACTTAAAGGTTACACCCAGTAGGCCGTGGACATCCTTCACGTCCTCAAATCATCGTGCTTTGCTTCTGCTGGGCCTGTTACATGAAATGCGCCTCCACCATTATGTCTGTATCAAGCCTACTCACCAGTCAAATGGCAGCTCTGATGCTACTTCCTTCAACCCTGATCTCCTATACCAAAAGAGACTGCCGCCCTTTTATGATCTCCTAAAACTATCCTCTTAAAAAAAAAAAGAACTCACTTGTGACCCTTTATCAAATGTTAACCTGAATTGTGACTATCTTTATTCACCCTTGATCTACGTGTGATGAGAGCCATTCCATACCAGTAGGTAAGAATCTAGGCTTTGGAATCGGGAAAGTCTGGGACTGTAATCCTATTCCCTCCTGTTACCTAGTTCAGTGACCTTGGGCAAGTTTCTTAATGTTGAACCTCAAGTTCTTGTTCACAATGGGAGGAACCTGATAGGGTTGTGGTGAGGAGTACATGAGATAATTACACATGTTGAATGCCTTGCACAGAATCTGGCAGAAGTAATAGTTGTTATAGTTACAGTAAGAATAGTTATTATTGCTAGGTTGAAATCTCCTAGAGCGGGTGTCTCAGCTTCAGTGTGCACACAGTCACCTGGGTATCTGGTTAAAATCCAATGTGATTCAGGAGGTCTAGGGTGGGCCCGAGATTCTGCATTTCCAACAAGCTCCCAGGTGGTGCTGATACTGCCGGTCCAAGGATTACACTTGGATTAGCAAAGTCCTAAAGAGCGGGGCTGGTGTCTAATATAACAATATCTCTCTTGCAGGACCTAGCATGGTTTCCTGCACAGAGTAGGGTCATCGCCATGTTTTTAAATGAATGCATCCTCCTGATGGTGGTAGGAATGGTACTGCACATAGCCTTCTTTGCTCAGAAGATCACACACACAGCATACACACACCAGCTAATCTAACCTTGCATAGGACTGAGATTTCCCAGGGGCCCAGCTTCTGTGTTCCAGAAATCAGTGCTCTGAGATGGAACCGGCTGTGCACTAACCTTACAACCCTGATTCATTCCCTCCCTTTGTTTGCCTCATTATCATGATTGGGTTCTGCTGTAGCATAGCAACGGCTAATTGTAGGCTGGCTGCAGAGTGCATAATTCCCGCTATTAAAATTTTATCGAGGCTTAATTGTGCTCCTTTTTGCTGCAGCAAAGCTTCGAAGTTTCAGAAAAGAAGGGATGTGGTTAGTGGGAACTGCTGATTTTTTAATCTTAGCAAGCCCTGTCAAACCCTACTCTGCAATATCATTGACCTTGAGATGGTTTTCTGTGGCCAGAAAGAAGCCCATCATTTATTTATTAACCCACCAGAAGGTCTGCAAACTTCCCCTGTGGCCAGGCGGAAAGCATATTATAGGTCAAATGCCATTACAGAAATCCCCAAAGGGCTTGCAGACCAAAGAGTTTGGCCATGTGGGCATTAGGGTGGGGGAGGTCCAGTGGGGTGAGCTGCACTTTGCATGTGGAAGTGGGTCAGTGTGCAAAAAAGTGTCATTCCTCAGATGCCCTGCGGTGTCTCGGTGGACCTCCAAAACCTTCAGCAGAATCGACAGGCTTTCAAGGCGTTTTCCAGGAACACAGAAAATAGCCCAACTTGCGCTTAGTGGGAGACGGAAAGAAGCAAACCCATTAGCAGGTACTTTCCACAAATGGTTTCCAAACCTGACTGATCACTAGTATCACCTGGGGTGCCTGTTAGAGCTGCACAGCTCCAGGCTCCAGCCCAGACCTACTGATTCAGAGTGGGGAGGGAGGCTTGAAGTCACTCCTCAGGTGGTGCTTATGCTGAGCCACTTTGGGAATCACTTACCTCCTGACAGAAGGGACTTCAGAAAAATGTAAAAAAGACTGCTTCTTGGGGAGGAGTCCACCTACTCAGGTTAGCACAAATTGGAGCCACATGTCCTAATGGTATCAGATGGCTCTGTCAGTGCTTTTCAAATGCAAGTGTGATCAGAAGGCCCTGCAGAACTTGTTAAAACACAGGTTGGGCCGGGCGCGGTGGCTCACACCTGTAATCTCAGCACTTTGGGAGGCCGAGGCGGATCACGAGGTCAAGAGATCGAGACCATCCTGGCCAACATCATAAAACCCCATCTCTACTAAAAATACAAAAATTAGCTGGGCGTGGTGGCATGCGCCTGTAGTCCCAGCTACTCGGGAGGCTGAGGCAGGAGACTTGCTTGAACCTGGGAGGCGGAGGTTGCAGTGAGCCAAGGTCGTGCCACTGTACTACAGCCTGGAGCCTGGTGACAGAGTGAGACTCTGTCTCAAAAACAAAACAAAACAAAAACAAAAACACAGGTTGTTGGGCCCTACCTCCCACCGTTTCTAATTCCTTAGGTCAAGGGTAGGGCCTGAGACTTTGCATTTCTAACAAGCCTGCAGGTGATGCTGCTCTCAGGACTGCGCTTTGAGAACCATTGCCTTTGGTGATTCTCCAAATCTAGACCGAAAGTGTCTTTTTGAAAAGGACTCAGTTGTGTTTCTCAGTCCTTGCATTATAACACTGCTCTCCATGAAAACTCTGTTCTCATGTCTTGAGCATCTTTCTGTAATCCAGAAACTGTGGCGTTTGTCATCAATCAAGTTTTGACTCGAGAGGAGGAGTAGAGCCTGGGGTTTTGAATTTAAACACAGTTAAATGCAGATAAATCCACCACCATTTTACCATTATTAAGTAAAGGGATGATTTTAAAAGGAGGTGGGATTTCAGGCACCACTTAAACAAAGGGTAAGGCATTATTTGATGAGCTGGACTCAGGCTGGGAAAGGCTTTAGATAAGACACGATGATAGAATTATGGTGAGTAGAAAATAGCAAGAAGCACATTTAATGGAAAGGAGATGAATTGTGGGTGAGTGGAAATGGTGAAAGGGAGAAAATTCAGAGTAAAGTAGGGGTTGTAACTCAAAAAGCTTCAGAGGCCAGGCAGATCACAGAAATGCATGAGGCGGGCAAGCCAGACCACCAATAGAACCCATGGCTCCAGTCTGAATGAGACAAACTGGAGTGGTGGGGACTGTGGTAAACTGGACAACCCTGGGCTTTCTAACGAGGGGGGGGCCTCACCTCAGCTCTTGCCAGTTGTTGCCATGGAAGAAAGTGGGCCCAGGAGTGCCTGCCCTTCCTTATTTTCAAAAGAATCTTGGGATGTGGGTTCTAAGATAAAATTTCCCTATTTTAAAAAACTTTGCCCCAATCAAAACATGTCTGTAGGCTATCAGTTTACAATAGTAGTTTAAAAGTTTTAAACCCTAATTCTTAGGTTCTAATACATAGGGATGTTATTTTAGGAACTTGGAATAGACCAACATTTCTTGCCTGTTTCTTAAGGAGGGAAGGGCAGGTAGTTTACAAGGAGAGGGAAGAAATGAGTAAGATGGGGAAAGAGGACGAATCATGGAAAACATAGTGAAAAAGACTTCACTATTTAGGAGGAGCTTGAGGCTTACACAGTGCTCTCTTCTTCTCTGTATAAAGAATAGATCATTCTACACTATCCCTGGTGTGGCAAACTGTTAGTTTGGTGACCATTGTGGAGGTCCCTCTCGCAGTGACTGGGCTTGTCCAGCAGGGCATTAGCAGGCATGATGCCCACAAAGCTGGTCAAGAACTTGCACCCTGAAATGCACCCTGTTGGACTTCTTACCTGGGATCCAGCTGCTGTGTGGAAATGCCTGCCATGAGGAGATGAATGGAGGAAAGAGAGGCCCCGGCCTTTCAGCTATACCTGTCAAAGTGCCAGGCATGTGAGCAAAGCCAGCTTGGACTTCCTGATTGTAACGATATGAGAACCCCAGAGAGACCAGCAGAAGAATTGTCTAACCCAGTCTCAGTCAACCTGAAGAATCATAGGAAATAATAAAAAGATTGCCTCAAGCCACAAAGCTTCAGAATAGTTTGTTAAAGTAGTGAAAATGAATGAAAACACCTAGTAAGTAGCTGGCCTGTGAATCAGATAGGATCCTGTTTGGCTGGAAGTAACAAAACACCTGATAAATAGTGACCTGAACAAGTAAGAGGCTTATTATTCTCGTGCAACGAGAAGCCTGCCTTTGTTTCATTGGTCAGAACCAGCTGCACCAAAGGGAACCAGCTGCACCCAAGGGGACTGAGGAAGTGAGTAACTGGGCACATTGGTATCCTGAACAAAACAGGGTTTTTGACTAGTAAGAAAGAAGGAGGAATAGGTGTGTATTTTGCAGTGTCTGCCACAGCCAGCTTGCTAAAAAAAGAACAAATGTGTTTCTCTCACGATGTTTCCCTTCTCTACCGAATTTAGTCATAAAACCACAAGCCTTAACCTATACAGCCAGCACACATTCATCCCATGTTTGAAGGAAGAGGTCTCATCTCCATTTAATGGCTCAGCAGCTTGTATTGTCTGCCTGCTTCTTCCAGGTTCATTTCGTAAGGAGCTGATTGATCTTGAACTTGACGCAGCCCATTGATATCATCACTACTAATAAAAGGTTTCAGGGCAATCAGCTTTAAAATTGGAAGCAAAGGAGATGAGCAAACATTTTCAAATGAGCGTGTCTTCTGCAAACCTTAGCAGACTTCCGGGATGGTTAGTGCAAGAGAAGAGGTCATGGAAGAAGCTAAAAATAAAGTTCGCAGTTCACATAGTCAGCCTGTGAGTGCGCGGAGAAGCAATAAAAGAAAATGAGATGGAAACGCGCTCATTTTCTTTCTTTTTAGCAACTTCTTGGAGAGAGGAAATGGAGATGAATGAGAAATAATATCACAGAACTTAGACTTGGCAATGATCTCAGAGACAAATTATCCAACCTTTCGCCCAATTTCAAATAATAATAGCTAGAATGTATTGGGTGTTTATTATATGCTAAACATTATGCAAAATAATTAACTTGCAATCTTTCATTTTACCTGCACCACATCTCGAAAGGGGAGTATGATTTTAATGTCCACATTATGAACATCAAGTTAAATAACCTGTTGAGGGCCACGGTAAATAAATAGGGAGACCAGAGTTCCTGGCTATGTGTACTGCCTCTCCTTACTTCTTTTGACTCCATTCTCCATTCGTCTACACAACTCATTCCTGTTGGAAAAACCCATCTGTACATTAAGCTCAAGTCTGCTTTTCTGGATCTCTTGTCATCTGGTCTGCCTTCTGAAATAACAGGCTGATCCCTCTGACCTAGTAACAGTTCTTCCAATAATGCATCCTCTGAGCTTTTTCTTCTCCATCTACAGCCACGCTAACCCTTTCCCATAAGACCTTCCTTAATGCTGTGCTTCTTCCTCTCTGTGTACTGTATTCAAGGACTGCAAATTAAAAGTTCTGCAGACACCAAGATAGTCATGAAAATAAATAGAGCAGGGTAGGTATGGTAAAATCATAGGGCTACCTCACTTATTCTCCCACTTTTCTTACAGACATGGATATAGAGATGCTTTCCTCTCAAATGCAATGATAAAAGGCAACAGGCACTCAGCCTTGCTGCTGTGGGGCAAGAGGGAGTGGTGAGCCCTGTGGCAAACTGGCAGCAGATGCTTGATCTAAAGAAATCAGGCGCGGCCGGGCGCGGTGGCTCAAGCCTGTAATCCCAGCACTTTGGGAGGCCGAGGCGGGTGGATCACAAGGTCAAGAGACCCAGACCATCCTGGTCAACGTGGTGAAACCCCGTCTCTACTAAAAATACAAAAAAAAAAAAATTAGCTGGGCATGGTGGCGCGTTCCTGTAATCCCAGCTACTCGGGAGGCTGAGGCAGGAGAATTGCCTGAACCCAGGAGGCGGAGGTTGTAGTGAGCTGAGATCGCGCCATTGCACTCCAGCCTGGGTAACAACAGCGAAACTCCATCTTGGAAAAAAAAAAAAAAAAAAAAAAAAGAAATCAGGCGCTCCTCAGAGCCTATGAGGTCTTATTACTAAAGGAGGGTGACAGCTCCTCGGAGCTTTCCCAAAGCTGCTGCAACTCTGGGTTTTCATTTGAAAACTTTTCATCTTGATCAGATTTCTTTTTTACAACATCATGTGACCCAAACAATATTCTACAGGCTGAATCCAGCCCCTGGGCTGCCACTTGACAACTGATGTTGCTGGTCACCAGCAGGACCCACTCCCCTGATGAAGTCTAAGGGCAGTGGGACTGCACTTCACTAGACCTACACACCATGCTTCTAAAAACGCAGACTAAATTTGCAATCGTTTTTCCAGCAGTTATGTCGTATATTATTATACCTTAAATTCACACGAAACTGGTGCTAAGGACCTCCAAGTCTTCATGTGAAGTGCTGTCCTGCCTGACCCCTCAAGCCATCTTGTGCAATGATAGGTTGAACGTACCTGAGTGACTTTGCCTTTATCCCTGTTGGTCCCCATTCTCTCTTACAGAGTTCGTGCTATTTTTCCCCAACCTGCTTTCGGCACAGCTTTGAACATTACCTCTTCTGTGAAATCACCAGCTGGACTCAGTAACTCAGTGAAGTCTAACAAGTCCTAAAGGCATTAATAAAAGGCTGGACAACATAGTGATACCCCCATCTCTTCAAAAATTTCTTAAAAAGTTAGCGGGCAGGGCTCAATGGCTCACACCTGTAATCCCAGCACTTTGGAAGGCTGAGATGGGTAGATCATGAGGTCAGAGGAAATGGACATCACCCTGGCTTACATGGTGAAACTTCTCTCTACTAAAAATACAAAAAGTTAGCCAGGCATGGTGGCACACACCTGTAGTCCCAGCTACTCAGGAGGCTGAGGCAGGAGAATCGCTTGAACTGGGGAGGCAGAGGTTGCAATGAGCCGAGATCGCACCACTGCATTCCAGCCTGGGAGACAGCAAGAGTCTGTCTCAAAAAAAAAAAAAAAAAAAAAAATAGCAGGGTGTGGTGGCACATGCCTGTAGTCCCAGCTACTCGAGAGGCTGAGGTGGGAGAATCACCTGAGCCCAGAAGGTTGAGGCTACAGTGAGCTATGATCATGCCACTGCACTCCAGCCTGGGCAACAGAACTAAGACGCTGTCTTTAAAAAAATTTTTTTTAGCCTAGAAATATGACGCTCCAAGATACCCCAAATGTCACCAATGCACTAATGAACATCCCTTATCTTCAAAGCAAAAAGAAACTAGCCCACATTCAGCATCTAATATGAGCTCAAGCTTTCCCAGTTCCCTCATCCTCACTTCCCACCTAATGCAGAGACCCTCCCAGGAGCTCTGCCCCAGTGACAAAAGAAGAACCCCCCGGCTCTCCTCCAGATAAGTCTGAACTCTCCCCTCTGGTCTAGAATTCCAACACTGATTCCTGATTGAACTGTGTATTTGGTTCTGGGTCTCAGGTTCATCTCTGGAGATAAGCCCACACTCTGCAGCCCCAGGATCAGTGTGGCCCCTGCACAGTGTCCATCCCAGGCAGCTAGCTCTTTGCCTGTGGTCTGAGACAGCTCCTGCTTGTCCAGGAGGATATACACTGTGCTGGCCATTGTCCTTGGCACTGCAACATTCATTATTTCACTTAATGATGAACCTATTTACTTCCACTGCCATCTGGCCCACATTTTTCAATGGAGCCTTCCTGATTTATGAAGGAACTCGTGTTATCGATGCCCTTCCTGTCTCTCCGTTATTGTGACCGAGCAGAGCACCAAGCTGTTTCGCAGCTTGCATAAAGCCAGCAGCACGTGCTCACTCAGGTTCCCACCCTTTTTTGAGCCCTTTGTGCTTCAGTATTTTCATTGATAAATGAGGTTGTTGTGAGGGGTCCATTAGTATCTATTAGGCAGTTATAACGGAACTGAGTGTGTAGTGGGCACTCAGGAATGTTAGCTTGAAGGAGAAGCAGTTGGAGAACTAGTTGTGGTCATCTCCTGGACTAGCTCCCAGTAGCCAAAGAGGGGACACCTCTTTTGTAAGGAAATGTCACCAATCTCTCACCATCAACAAGCTCAGCAGCAGGCACCCCAAGTTGTTTTTCTGACAAAGGGAATGATTTGGGTCAAGCTGTCTGCGTGGCCCGATGGATGGCCAATGGAAGACGCAGGATGGTCAATTACATTACCCTGTGGCTTTGGATCAATTGCTTAACCTCTCTGGGCCTGAGTTCTTAATCCATAAAAAGGAAATACTAATATGTAGCTTACAGAATTATGATGAGAACCAAATGAGATTGAGAGTAAAATACCTGGCACCTAGTAGGCACTTGATATATATATATATATATATTTTTTTAATTTTTTATTGGATTTTAGGTTTTGGGGTACATGAGCAGAGCATGCAAGACAGTTGTGTAGGAACACACATGGCAGTGTGCTTTTCTTTCCTTCTCCCCTTCACCCACATTTGGCATTTCTCCCCAGGCTATCCCTCCCCACCTCCCCCCCACTGGCCCTCCCCTTTCCCCGCAATAGACCCCAGTGTTTAGTACTCCCCTTTCTGTGTCCATGTGTTCTCATTTTTCATCACCAGCCTATGAGTGAGAATATGCGGTGTTTCATTTTCTGTTCTTGTGTCAGTTTGCTGAGGATGACGTTATCCAGATTCATTCATGTCCATACAAACGACACAAACTCATCATTTCTGATTGCTGCATAATATTCCATGGTGTGCCACATTTTTCTAATCCAGTCTATTATCAATGGGTGGCACTTGATATATTGATGATGATGGTGGCGATGATGAAAATACCCAGACGTGTCTTCAGTGGATGTATTGTCAGTGGATCTTCCCAGTGAGCAAAAGCAGCCTTCCTTTTTTTTTTTTGGTCCTGTCAGATTTGCAAAAATTAAATTACAAACTTATTGCATGGTTGTCATTTTTAAAAGAAAAAAAACAATACAGACATTTATAAAATAAAATAAAAGTTGGAGTTCTCTTCACTCCCATTCTGCTCTCCAGGAAGAGCTACTGTTAACTGTTCGGTGCATGCCATTGCTGATATTTTTCTACACACACACACACACACACACACACACACACACACACACACACACAATTTTTAAGCAACATTGGGATCACACTATGCATATTGTTCTGCAACTTGCTTCTTTCTCAAAGCAGATGTCATGGCCATTTTTCCAAGTCAGAAGACATGGAGCTAGTCCAGTGCTATGGCTGAATTGTGTCCCACCCACAAATTCAGATACTGAAGCCTTTACCCCACAGTACTTTAGCATGCAGCTGTGTGTGGAAATAGGCCCTTTAAAGAGGTAATTAAGTTAAAGTGGGATTATTAGGGTGGACTCTAATCCAGTATGACTTGTGTCCTTATAAGAAAAGGAGACAGGGACCAGGTGCAGTGGCTTACAACTGTAATCCCAGCACTTTAGGAGGCTGAGGCAGGTGGATCATTTGAGGCCAGGAGTTCACGACCAGCCTGGACAACATGGCGAAATCCCATCTCTACTAAAATTACAAAAAATTATCTGAGTGTGGTGGCACCCACCTTTAATCCCAGCTGCTCAGGAGCCTGAGGCATGGCAATTGCTTGAACGTGGGAGGTGGAGGTTGTAGGGAGCTGAGATCATGCCACTGCACTCCAGCCTGGGTGACAGAGCAAGACTCTGCCTTAAAAAAAAAGAGAGAGAGAAAGAGATCAGGACACAGATGTAGAAAGAAACACCAGACATGCCCACACAGAGCAATGACTATGTGAAGACACAGTGGGAAGGCTGCCATCAGCAAGCCAAGGAGAGGGCCCTCAGAAGAAACCAATCAACCCTGCTGATACCTTGATCTTGAACTTGCAGACCACAGAGCTGTGCGGAAGTAAGTTTCTGATGTATAGGCCACCCAGTTTATATCCTTTGTTATGGCAGCCCTAGCAAGCCAATGCATCCAGTCTTTCTTAAGACACAGAGTATTCCATTTTATAGACGGCACATAAAATGTGTTGTGGATGCTTAGGTCTTTTCCCCCTTTATGCTTATTCCTAAGAGTGCTGCAAGTAATATCTTTGCAATATGCCTTGTGTACATATACGAGGATATCTGTAGGCTCTGTTTCCATACAAGGAAGGAATGACTGGGCTGAGGATACGCACACTTTAAATGATGTATGAATTAGCTGTACCAATGGAAACTCCAGTAGTGCAGGCAAATTCCTGCCTTTCTATACTCGCCCAAGCATAATTTCAACGCCTTATATTCTGTGGCCATTAAAATATAATGAAATTGACAGTCCACAAAAGCCTGACACTGTTGACCTTGGCTCTACCCGTACTGACCACCCCTGCCTGTGCCAGGACCTTGGCCCCCTCCGCCACCTGCAAGAATATACAACCTTCCCCAATAGAGAAAGCTCTCACCAGACTCTTCATTGTGAACACAAACTTGACAACAACAAATGCCCATGCGGCAAATAGAAGCATTGATTTTAATTTTTTAAGAGTATAAATAGATTTGAATCACACATAATATATTGGATTTGGGGAGAAAATATTTCATGACAATCTTCCAATATATTTGCCTTATCTTTTAACAAATAGGGATGGAGATTGAAGACTGCTGAAGAGAAGAGGAGCTGACAGTGTCACTCAAAAGGCCATTAGCCTCGTCTGAGGAGATGAATCTGGCTGGCCTTTCCTTTGGAAAGCAAAATCAGAAATGGGAACCCTCTGCTGTGGTGGAGATGAACTTGGGGATACCACAGCCCAGGTCCTTCCCAAAGAGTACGAGGAACTTACCCAAACTGTAAAGGGCTTTGCCTTCCCTCTTACTCTTTTATACATGAGGATGTCCAAAAGAACCAATCATTAAAGGAAGTCATGGCGGGGCGCGGTGGCTCACACGTGTAATCCCAGCACTTTGGGAGGCTGAGGCAGTCAGATCATGAGGTCGGGAGATCGAGACCATCCTGACTAACACCGTGAAACCCCGTCTCTCCTAAAAATATAAAAAAATTAGCTGGGTACGGTGGCGCGTGACTGTAGTCCCAACAACTCCGGAGGCTGAGGCAGGAGAATCACTTGAACCCTGGAGGCGAGTTTGCAGTGAGCCAGTATCTCCCCACTGCACTCCAGCCTGGGTGACAGAGTGAGACTCTCTCTCTCAAAAAAAAAAAAAAAAGTAAGTCCTGACCTATCAGCCACTTGGAAGATGTGTTGAGGAAGAGTGGTTGTCCCTCATGGTGGCCAGGGTGCTACTTTGGGAAGAAGGGAGGCCGGCAATCAGGAGAAGTCTGAGCATTGATCTGTGCACCCATCTGTCTCCCACTCTGGACCATGGGCTACTTGGGAGCAGGGGTCATCAAATTCATCTAAGCCTATAGCCCAGCACAGGACTGGACACAGATCGTTCTCTCACCTTCTGACACAGTCACTGCTAAGATCTCATCCTGCTTCATAGCTTTAAACACCATCTATATGCTGATGACTCAGATTCCTATGTCTAGCTTAGAATTTAGTCCTTGACTTCAGCATTTATATCCATCTGTCTATTGCCATCTCCACTTGGAGGCCTAATAATCATCTCGAACTTAAGATGTTCAAAACTGAACCTTGGATTTACACTTCCCCACAATCTGATCCACCTGCAACTTCCTGGTCTCATCTGCTGACAACTCCATCTTTGTAGTTGCTCAGACAAAAACCTTGGAGTCATTTTGACTCCTTTCATTCTCTTATTTCTCAAGTCCTGTTGGCTCTGCCTTTAAAATGTATCAAGAATCGTTTCATGCTGTCATCCTGGTTCTTAGCCATTGTGGTGGGTTGAACTGTGGGCCCCAGAGAGATATCTCTAAGACCTAACCCCAGGAACCTATGAATAGGAACTTATTTGGAAAAAAGGTCTTTACAGTATAATTAAGGACTTCTAGATGAGATCATCCTGGATTCATAATGGGCCTCAAATCCAACGACAGGTATCCTCATAAAAGACAGGCAGAGGGAGATTAGAAACACAGGGACACAGGGAGAAGGCCATGTGAAGACAGAGGCAGAGATAAAAGAGGTAAAGCCCCAAGTCATGGATGCCTTGAACCACACCAGAAGGTGGAGGCAAGGAAGGATCCCCCTAGAGCCTTAGGGAGAAGCACACCCCTGCGGGCACCTTGATTGGTATTTCTGATCTTCAGAACTGTGAGAAAATACTTCAGCTGCTTCAAGCCACCTAGTTTGTGGTAATCCGTTACAGCAGGCCTAGGAGACGAATGCTGTCATGGTGATCATTCACCTGGATTACTTTAATAGCCTACGTGGTCCTGTTTTCACCCTTACCTCCCTGTGGCCCTTTCCTGATACCTAAGCTAGAGCAATTCTATTAGAACATGTCAGACCACTGTACCCAACTCAAAGACTTCTGTGGCTCTCAATTTAACTCAAAATAAAAGCTAAATTTTTGCATGGCCTGAAAGGCCCTGTCTGAACTACCCCCTCCTTTCCCACTCCCTCTGTCTCTCTCTTTCCTACCTCTCTCCATCTTGCCTGCCCCAGTCCAGCCACAATGGCCTACCCTCTGTTCTTCGGACATGCAGAGGGCTGTCCCTCTTAGACCCATGCACTGGCTGTTCCCTCTGTCGGGAAGGTTCTTCCCCCAGATATCTTTGCCTCCATGAAGTCTGTGGAAACTGCATCATCTCAGAGAGGCCTCCACAACTCTCTTAAACATGGGAACCTCAGCATCCCCCACCTTGCTTACTTGGCTTTATTCTCCAGCCCACTCTCAGAATATATTATTTCTAGTGTGCTATACATGTCATTCACTTGTTACGTTTATTGTTTCTCTCCCATCAGAATATAAACCCACAGGCCAGGCATGGTGGCTCACACCTGTAATACTAGCACTTTGGGAGGCCGAGGCAGGTGGATCACTTGAGGTCAGGAGTTTGTGACCAGCCTGACCAGCATGGTGAAACCCCATATCTACTAAAAATACCAGGCGTGGTGTTACACGCCTGTAATCCCAGCTACTTGGGAGGCTGAGGTATGAGATTCACTTGAACCTGGTAGGCGGAGATTGCAGTGAGCAACTACATTCCAGTCCAGGTGACAGAGCGAGACTGTCTCAAAAATATATATGCATATATTTATACATTATATATGTATAAATATTATATATATACATATATATAATGTGTGTGTGTATATATATATATGTGTGTGTATATATATGTGTATGTATATACATACACCCACAGGGCAGGGATTCTTGCTTGTTGAGTTAGAAGAGGGTCTAGCATGTAGCAGTGGCTCAATAAATATTTGCGGTGTGAATGAGTAAATAAACAGCTGTTAGTATACTTTTTGTATTTTATTTGATTGTAATTTCCCGACTGTCATATATTCGCATTGCACAAAATTTTTAAGTACAGAAAATATTTACAGCAAAATGTCTTCCTCCCATGCCATCCATCCAGCCCCACTTCATTTACTCTGCCCAATAGCAACTGATAATCAGTTTATTTTCTTTCCTTCTAGACTTTATCCACTTATCTATCTCTGCTATTTTTTTTTTTTTGAGACGGAGCTTCGCTCGTTACCCAGGCTGGAGTGCAGTCGCAATCTTGGCTCACTGCAACCTCTGCCTCCTGGGTTCAGGCAATTCTCCTGCCTCAGCCTCCTGAGTAGCTGGGATTACAGGCACGCGCCACCATGCCCAGCTAATTTTTTGTATTTTTTAGTAGAGACGGGGTTTCACCATGTTGACCAGGATGGTCGGTCTCTTGACCTCGTGATCCACCCTCCTCGGCCTCCCAAAGTGCTGGGATTACAGGCGTGAGCCACTGCGCCCGGCCTTTTTTTTTTTTTGAGACAGAGTTTCGCTCTTGTTACCCAGACTGGAGTGCAATGGCACGATCTCAGCTCACCTCCACCTCCTGGGTTCAAGCAATTCTCCTGCCTCAGCCTCCTGAGTAGCTGGGATTATAGGCGCGCACCACCACGCCCAGCTAATTTTTGTATTTTTAGTAGAGATGGGGTTTCACCATGTTGACCAGGATGGTCTCGATCTCTTGACCTCGTGATCCACCTGCCTTGGCCTCCTAAAGTGCCGGGATTATAGGCGTGAGCCACTGTGCCCGGCCTATCTCTGCTTTTTAACACTGAAACTTGATGGTATTTCATATCTGCACATAATAAGTCCCTCATTCCTTTTTCTAGCACCGTAGCTTTTCATGATATGCATAAAACTTAAAATGATTTAATAATGGACATTTAGGTTAAGTTGAATCCCTTGATATTTATGTTCCAATGCTAGAAAGTTTTATATAGATTATTTTTACACTTTTGAATGTATCACTGTGGAACAGTACATATTTAAGATAACTGAACTTTTCAAATGAAACTTTTAATAAACTTTGGGTCAGATCATTTGTGTGGTTCAAGTCTCCCTCAGCCCTTTACCCCCAGCAGGGGCTGACCACCTCACTCTTTGTGTTCTCTGCTTCTCTTGTTCTTATTCTGGCTGGGGTTCATGTACAGAGTCAGCTAAGAGCAATCGCTGTAGTTCATTGAATGCTTATTGGGTACTTGGCATTATGCAATGTACTTTGTTTAATCCCACTTAATCTCCTATCAGGGAGGGATTAGTATTACCATTTACAGTTTAAGAAACTGAAGTTCAGAGGGGTTAAGTAACTTACTTTCCCAGGGTTATCACAATTGGTAAGAATCGAAAGCAAGTCTCTCTCTTTTTTTTTTTTTTTCCGAGACAGAGTCTCGCTGTTGTTACCCAGACTGGAGTGCAATGGCACGATCTCGGCTCACCGCAACCTCCGCCTTCTGGGTTCAGGCAATTCTCCCGCCTCAGCCTCCTGAGTAGCTGGGACTACAGGCGCGCACCACCATGCCCAGCTAATTTTTGTATTTTTAGTAAAGATGGGGTTTCACCATGTTGACCAGGATGGTCTCGATCTCTTGACCTCGTGATGCACCCACCTCGGCCTCCCAAAGTGCTGGGATTATAGGCGTGAGCCACCGCGTGAGCCTCTTTTTCAGGTCTCTACCAGAATCTGGACTTTTAATCACTACATACTTAACCTCTCGGTGCCTCAGTTTCCTCAACCATAACATGGGGGAAATAATACCAAAGATTTCATAAAGTGGTTTTGAAGGTAGGTGAAAAAGCAGCAGGGAACTGAGTGAATCAGAACCAGTTGGGAAAAGAGTTGGAGGCAGGTCACAGTGAGTGTTTAGAGATGATCAGTGCTCCTGGAAATGTTAGCCAGGGGTACCCACACGAACGTCACTTTAGGTGTGTATTTAACACTGAGATTTCAGGGCTCCTTCCTAGAATTCCTAGGGAACAGAGCATGGGAATCTACTTTTAAACCAGCATCCAGATGAATCTGATACACACTGAAATTGCAGAACTTTAGGCTTTAGAAAACATATATATTTAAATTTCATAAATATTTAAATCTGTAGCTGCATCCAGACAGTACACTTTAACTCTATCATAAGCGTCTTTTCCCCCTTCCTCCTCCCTCCCCAGACACAAATCATGTTTTTCTCAAGACTAGCATCATCAGTAATCTCTTCAAAAGAGAATCCTGGATCTCAAACCCCAGAAATATGGGCGGGGGGGTGATAGTGTGCTTCTGTTTTCTCTTTATTGAAAAAAACAAAAACAAAAATCATAATGGCAGTTGGCCCATGAATAAAGTACAAATGCGGCCTAGCGTCTTAAAGGTACAGGGACCCGACCACCGCCATGCTGTGAAAGTGACCCCAATGGCTATGAGTCATTCGAATCCCCTGAATCTTGGGGCTAGTTCTGTGACCCAGTATGTCCTACAAACTAAATAGGCGATGGATAGGTACGTAAAAGGTATTCATTAACATTATGATCATGTGTGGCATTACCTATCACTAAGTGATCCTAGTACACAGATTATTCACTTAAATAATCAATCACTATCAAGAAATTACAGGGCGCAGAGAATGAAATCAGTAAAATGAACTATGAATGTAAAATTCACTTCAAATTCAATTTAGTGACAACATTAGCTTTCAATTAGTCTGCCCAACTGTTTGAACATCTTCCTTTTGCACTGACGTTTTTAAAAAATGTAATTAACCTTTTTACTGCTCAATTGCTTTTGGGTGCAACAATATCATTGCCACACGGCTCCTACTGTTGTGGAGTGAAAGGATTAAATGATGAGTCAGGACGAGGGCAGTGGAGTGGGGCTTCTCCTCATGACTGAAGGGCTGGGGAATCAGAGGGCCCAGGAGGGGGAAATGGACATTGTTTGAGCTGAGGCTTCCCCCATGGAAATCTGGTATTGCTGCTATTGTCTCTAGATTCTTGGAGAAACCTTCTGAAGCCCATCTCCTGCTCCAGATGTCTTGCTCCCTATTTCACACAAAATGGTTTGCATTCTACATTTCCTGTCAAGTTCCCATAAAATTCAGCCCCTTCTCTCACTACCTTATTTCCTTTCATGAGTCTCTGACACCTTGTATTTGACTGGTCTGGGTGGAGAGCTGGAATCCCATCAGACTCCAGCTCCCCCTCAGCTCCCACAGGCAGGGTCACCTCTTCAAGTCTTCTTCCAGTCAAACCCGGCCACTCTCTTCCTGCTTGTGTCTGTGGTGCCCACAGTGGTCTGGGTCCTCATCGCCACTTGCTTTGTTGCAGCTTGCATTGCGACAGCCTCACCTGTACCCCACAATCCACCCTGCACGCTTTTGCCAAGCTTTAGCAGACCACTCCCAGACTCAAGACCCCACCGTGGCCAGGCACAGTGGCTCACGCCTGTAATCCCAGTACTTTGGGAGGCCAAGGCGGGCAGATCACCTGAGGTTGGGAGTTCGAGATCAGCCTGACCAACATGGAGAAACCCTGTCTCTACGAAAAATACAAAAAATTAGCCTGGCATGGTGGTACATGCCTGTAATCCCAGCTACTCAGGAGACTGAGGCAGGAGAATCACTTGAACCTGGGTGGCGGAGGCTGTGGTGAGCCAAGATCACGCCATTGCACTCCAGCCTGGGCAACAAGAACAAAACTAGTCTCAAAAAACAAACAAGAAACCCTGCCACAGCTCCCTGCCGACTCTGCGACTGGACCCAAGCCTCCCTTCAAAGGCCAGCCCTCACTGTCTCGGGCGTGGCCTCCCCCACCTCCTCTGCCTCTGTGTGCCGCGTGTAAATGTACAGGTTGCCCACTTCAAATTGACCTCCTCTTTAGCCCAAAACATGTTGTGTGCCTTCCTGCCTTCACACCTTTGCTCATGCCAGCCTCTCACCTGGAAAGAAAACACCTTCCATTTCTCTCTCTTAGTAAAATCCTTTTTACCCAATGCCCAGCTCGAACCTCACATCTGCCAGGAAGCCTTCCCTGCCACACCCCAGGCTCCAGTGACCTGTCAGCTTCCAGCGGTTCAAGAACTTATTGCCTGGGACGTTCCTTTTTATCTTTAATAACACGCTTTGTGATTTTCCTCTGCACTCTCAGCTGAATCGTACATTCTTTGAAGGTAGGGACACGCCTCATGGTTCTTGCTTCTTGCCGACGGTCTTGCTTAATGGGCAACAGCGTTTCTAAGCCTTTTGTGAAAAAGGCTGGCACTGATTTCTTTCATCCACTGTGTTCAGGGGACAGCTCAGCTGTGGTGAGAACCAGGGAGCCTATGCTTTGGAGCAGGGTGTGGTGGGCGGGCTGGCCGGGGTTTCGGTGAGGCAGGCAGCCTCAAAGAGCAATCACAACCTGTGGACACGCCGCTCGTGCTGCAAAACTGTCTTTTTTCAGCTGTTCTGGCTGAGATCATCCTGGCTGCTACAGATCACCCGTTACC
Source organism: Callithrix jacchus (assembly GCF_049354715.1). NCBI lineage: Eukaryota > Metazoa > Chordata > Mammalia > Primates > Cebidae > Callithrix > Callithrix jacchus. The sequence goes on from NC_133509.1 coordinate 16,191,113, forward strand.
TCTCCAGAGCTGCCGCCACTTCTGGGAGACGCAGGAGTGGTGAGCTGTTCCTCGGGTCTGCAGATGAGGCACTTTCCTATCCTGCCTTCACAAGCAGCTGCAGAGAAATAAGTCACACCTAGACATTAAGAAGCCTCCATCCTTCAGCAGGCTGGCAGCAGAATTCTTCATGGATCTGAGGAGAATCTCCATGAATTCTTGGGATTCATCCCTAAGAACCCCATGGGGGCGTGGCCCACATATTGAACCTGTTCCTTCTTGGGTACGAGGATAGAAAGAAACAGCTTCACTCCTCTCTGAGCTGTAGCTCCCTTCCCTTAGCTTCCAAAAGCCAACCCACTTCTCCTCTGTACTAGCTAGCTGCCATTTATTAAGCCACCGTTTATGTGTGAGGAGCTGTGCCAAGTGCTTCCCATATTTCGTCTCACTGAATTTTCACGGCACCCTACAAAGAAAAGTTACTCTCATTTTAGAGATGAGATTCCTTAGGCTGGGGACAGTTAGCAAATAGCAAACACAGCTTGTCAGCAGAGCCGAGTTCAGATTTCCTCTTTTTTTTTTTTTTTGAGACAGGGTCTCGCTCTGTTGCCCCGGCTGGAAGTGCAGTGGCATGAACACAGCCCACTGCAGCCTTGACTTCCTGGGCTTATTTGATCTTCTCACCTCAGCCTCCCAAGTAGAAGGACTACAGGCACATGCCACCACCCATGTTTTTTGATTTTTTTGCAGAGGTGGGGTCTCATCAGGTTGCCCGGGCATGGTGGCCTGACTGCATCCCTGACTGTTACAGATCATCCCCATTACCTCTCCAGAGCTGCCGCCACTGCTGGAAGACACAGGGAGTGAGCAGCTGCTCCGAAGGTGAACTCCTGGGCTCAAACAATCCTCCTGCCTTGGGTTCCCAAAGTGCTGGGATTACAGGTGGTTGGGCCACTGTGCCTGCACCGGATCCCCTCTTTCAACCACCACACAAGCTGCCTCCTAACCCAACAGGTCCAGAATCCCATCTCCTCTGCGAAGGCCCCCACCTTCAGGCTGCCTAAATCATGGGATTGCTGCCAACACCCTGCACTCGTTCCTTTCTGGCCTGTTATAAAATGATGGCATCAGGTGCTTGTCCTGACATGTGGGCTACAAAAATGTGTGGATCTGGGATCCTCAGGCCGTGTTTCCCATGAACTAAGTATTTGTGCAGCAGCCAGGTTGTCCACCTCCAAGGCTGGCTGTTTACACTCTCTTCAGTGCATCAAGGTTCAAAATGAGGGTCTAGGTGGGTTTCAGGTCATTGAGGCTGCTGTGTTCCCTTCCTCCCATCCCACATACTCTTTGGGATACCCTTGGAGATAAAGTCAGCAGGGCAAGCTCTTCCAGTCCCTTTCCTGGATTTAAGTTCTGGCTTTACACATGCTGGGTGCCTTAGTAAAGGACTTTAACCTCTTTGTGCCTCAGTTTCCCCTCTGTAGTATAAAGACAGCCTATTGCATTGTCTGAGAAGCAAATGAGATAAAGGATATTAAACATCTAGTACGATATCTAGCACGATATCTAGCACACTGTGGGTTTCCCACAAATGTTGGTTTCTTTCAGATTCCAAAGAAATAACCGTGAGTGTAACTGGAACTGGACAATGAAGTCTGAACAACAAGCACGCCTCAGACCGCATGCCCACACTCCAGGCAAGCAAGATCTAGCTCCCATCTCAGCTCTTAGCTCATTTTCCTATTATTACAGCTCTTCCTCTTCGCTAGGGTAGACAGCCCTTCCTAGAGAGGCAGAGGGAGAAGGGAGAAGGAAGCGAGACTAACCCCACCTGGTACACTGCTGCCTCTAAGGACAGCACAGGACATGTCTCTCCCCTCCTCCCCAGCTCACTTTGCATACATCTTCTTACACTACTACAGACAGCTTTGTGGAGGTTGCAGAGAAATGGAGCAGTAATTGAACGGAGTAGCAGAGTCAAGGGAGGGCTTTTTAAAGATGGGAGGTGTTATTTAACACATTGAAATGATCAAATAGAAAAATTAATGGAAGAGCAAAGGATGCTTCCACTGAGTCTGGTCTGGCCATTTTATCTGGCCTCCTTTCATTCCCCTTGAATTTTAGGCTAAAGTTCTCTTTACCATGTCAGTGATCCCCTTATTATACTCAGTGAAAGCTGTTCATCCAGTGGAAAAAGCTTTGGAACGTGAGTTCGAATCCTGGTTCTGCCCATTATTGGCTGGGTAGCCTCTCTGGGCCTCTATTTCCTCATCACTAAATTGAAATAGTAATGCTTACCTCTTGAATTTTGTGTGAGGATTAAAGGAGTCATGTTTGGCCTGGCCCAGCACTTAGTAAGAGCTCAAAAATGGTCATTGTTGTTGCCACCATTCTTTTATGAAAAGGTTCTTCCAAGTCTTTCTGATATGCACCAAGTCCCTTGTTAAGAGCCAACGGTAAGCTACAGTTCTTAACACTAATATGTGAGCTCTTAGTAGCATGAGCATCAGCTGGGACTTGAGTTTTCATGATTATTACAATGCAGCCCTCCTTAGCAGTGGCTGGGACTTGGGTTTTCACTGTTATTCTGATGCAGCCCTCCTTACCTAACCCTTCACATACCTGCTTGGGTTTGCCCCTCTCTGTAGGAGGGTGTTCCTGGGAACATCGCATAAGCATGATGGTGTCTCCTGCACCCTAAACGTGTCCGACAGGGAGGGGATCTGCAAGGTGAGCAGTCACTCTGCCTTTTAACCCCCTCCCTGTTCCATATCGATGACTGGGCAGGTGGGCGCACCTGCTGTGGCTCATCAGCCTGTGTCAGACTCGACCCTGAGGGCAGACAGTGCCCCAGCGAATGAAAAGCTCAGAGCCACAGCCTGGAGCGGCTCCGCAGCTGCTGTCTCTGTTTTGTTTCTCCTTTTCCTTTGTGTTTGGCAGCTCTGGCCCTCCGCACAGCACGACCAGCACTAGAGACACAAGCACTGAGGTTCCCTTCTCCAAAGATCAAGTTACAGAACACATTCTCTGGCTCACCTTGAAGAACAAAGACTTGAGAAAAGCAGCCTGCCTGGGGATGAGGAGGCGGCTGCCTGCTTCATGTGATTTCAGGGTCTCTGGAAAAAATATCTTGAGCTGCAAATATTTTCCTGCTATAAACCTGAAACTCCATCATTGGAGACTCAATCTTTTTTAATTTGGAGCAGTGGTTCTCAAAGTGAGGTCTGTCTCCGCCCCACCCCATCCCCAGCAGCATCCACATGACTTGGGAGTTTATTAGAAATGCACATTCTTGGGCTCCCACTGCACACTCCCTGAATCAGAATCTAGAGGAGGGAGCATTTGTGTTTAGCCCTTGGGTGATTGTGATGCCTTAGTAACCCCACTGAAGGGCACGTCACCCAGAAGGGAAAAACTCATCAGCAATATAGCTCTGATTTATTGCTCAGCTTGATGGACTATGAGGAGGTGCAGAGAGGGACAGGGGCAGAGGAGGGGAGGGGAGGGGAGGGGAGGGGAGGGGAGGGGAGGGGAGGGGAGGGGAGGGGAGGGGAGGGAATGTCTTGTCTGGCATAGAGCAGTCAGATGGACTTGGCATAGACTCCTAGCTCCTCCTTCTCCCTCTGTGGCCTTGGGCAAATTATTACTTCATTTTTTTTTTTTGGCTTTCCTTTGCTCCACTGCCAAATTCAGATTGTGTAACCAACTCACAGGGCTAAAGATGAAATAAGATGTAGAAAGTACCTTCCACATAATAGGTGCTTCACAAGTGAGCAGTTGCTCTCTCCAACTCACCCCACATCCTCTCTGATAGAGAAAAGGTCTAGGCTGATTGGCATGGTAGAAGGGAAGGCACCAGAGGTGGGAAATTCATGTATTATAAGGGCATGAACCAGGAAAGAAAGGGGCTAGAAGTGGATGAGATGTCAAGACACAGAAGGGCAGAGGATAAATGAGAATAAGGAGCCCCCTAGACTCCACTTATCTGGCTTCTGCCATTTTGCAGGGATTGGTCCTAAGGCCAGGGTCTCATCTCTTGTGGCCTAGTCTCATCACCACCCTTTCCAGATGGCAGGTAGGGTTGATTCTTTGCTTACCTTCCCCCTACTTCATTCTAACCTCTTTGGAGACATGACTTAAAGGTCTGAAGTTTTGCTGCAGGGAGATGTGACTGGTGGAAATACAGAAATCATGAGCTTTACTGCAACTCAGGATTTTTAGGGTTAAGAAAAGAGCCAACAGTTGGTGCAGAGACCACCGTGGTGACCTGACCTTGCTCAGACACTGTCAGGGTCTCCCAGCCAGCCAACAGGCAGGCAGCAGAGAGTGTCTCAAGAGAAGGAGCAGCAGATGTGTGCGCCCCAGAACAGCATGCGTCCCTTTCTTTTAAAGCCTTCACACAGTGTCTTGAGCCTTTGATAGGAGAGCAAATTAAGATCTCAGTCTCACTAGGAGGGCTCACATGATATGGCTCTTGGGCAGTTCTACCCACGCCCCCACCCAGTTCCCTATCTCTCCATCGCCAGGAATTTCAGAGTCAATGTTTCACCGATAACTTAAGGGTTTAATCCCTGTGAGAATTTTCATCTCCATTAAGCTGTATTCTGGCTTGGGTTAGTCAGTCTGGATTCACATCCCAGCTCTACCATTTGTTAGTTGTTATATTCTGGGTTAAATATTTAAACTCTTTGAGCCTCACTTTCTGCCTTTGTAAAATAGGGACAGTGTTTTATACACACACACACACACAGGCATATACATATATGTGCTGATTATTTCAAGGGTTAAACATGTACAGTGAGCTATTTGGATTTCTTATGAATATATTTCTTTATAGCTACAAAAAAAGTTGGAGGATTAAGGACTGAAGGGAATGGTTGAGATCAGGGATGGCTAATAGGTCTCAGATCTGAATGTGGGTGGACTCGCAGGTGCCTGGTACACTGCACTGTCAGTCTGTGAAGGATTCTGAGGCAGCCGACTGCAGTCTTGGCAGACAGCGTGGAAATGTCTGCTCCAATGTGGGCAGGGTCCTGAAAGCGTGTGCAAGCCACATTTGCCATCTCTGCTCTAGTTACTTCCTGCCTGAAGGCAGAAAGACAGGCTGTGACTCTTGCAATTACCTGAGTAGAATTATAGAAGCCATTACCTGGGATCTTCAAAGGTTCCCGCAGAAAGAGTAACTTAGCCTCTTATTGAACGCAGCCTCCCATTATCATTCTGGAACACTGGAGCTGTCCCCAGTCATAAGGTGCAGCCTTCTTGATCTGGTAACAGTGTACTCTCCGGGAGGGAGAAGAGGACTCCCTCTGTAGTAGCACCAGACACAGTGCTGTGACACACTGTGAACCAGAAAGATCTTGAAGATGGTTTCATCAGGGTGGGGTAGGAGTTGGGGACCCAGGGGTGGGTGGGACTTAAAGGAATCAAGCACCCCAGGTGAGTCCAAACTCACCCCATGGCTACTTTGGAGATCAATTGCAGCTTTTGTGTGTTTCCCAGCTGGAGATCTGTGAGGCTTGCGGGTGTTTTACATTATTAATCAGCGAGATCTTTTTTCTTCTTAACAATCTAGTCTCCCTTCACATCTGTGGAAGTCCTTTGAAAAACAGGCAGCGGTGCATACATGCAGTGTTTAATGGAAGGGGCAGGGCAGGGCCCACGTTTCCATTAAGCACAGCAGGCTTTGTGCCTGGTGCCCATAGGACTTTCAGGGGCCGTGAAGATGTTTAAATTCTGGTTTCTTTTAAAATCGGAAGAAAAAATGAATATAATAATAATGATATAAAGAAATAAATGCAGCTTCCATTATACTTGTCTTTATACCCATGCAATCATAATATATAACTTTTAATATTTTAAAATATTTAAATATTTTAAATATCTTAATGCACCTGCTGGCAGAAGGAGCCAGCAAAGGCAAAGTGCCTAGGGCTGAGGGAAATCATAATTCAGTCAGTCCTGAGCATGGGATTGGAAAAGATTTGAGGGGTCTGAAGACAAAGCTGTGGTCCTCCCTCAGGCCCTATTGACCCCAAGACTTTGAGCAAATCATGCATCAGGGGTTGCAGTTTTCTCTGTGGTCCAGTGGCCTATAATGGCCAGAGAGGACTGGTTCTCCCTTACCTTCTTTTTCTCAGCCCTATGCTCTGAGGAGATAATAGCTGTAAAACGTTTGAAAATGTGTAAACGTGCAACAGGTATATTAAAGGTCAGAATCTTTATTATCTGGAGGGAAGATGGAGACCTGTCTACTCCAGGAATGGATGGCTCCAGAGGGAAGGTGAATGTTACCATGACACCCTGACATCTACCAGGCAACCACCATCTGTTCCATTCCTAAGAAAAAAAATTAGGAAGAGGCTGGATGAGTAATCCGAGCCTTTCAGGGGTTACGGGGGTTCCAGGGAAACTGGAGTCTTCAGAGAATCACACAGCTCTGGCTGGAGTGCTGAGCAGGCTTCTAGAATGACCCAGGGAAGGGAGGGAGGGAGAGGGAGGCCAGAGAGACACCAGGTGTGAGAGATGTGACCAACATGTAGACCAGGTGCTTATCCTATTCAGTGAGTACCTAAGCTGAGACGAAGACCTGAAACAATTTGGAAATTAAGGGACTTTTTGTAGAAAGTAAAAAGTTCCTCTTCAAAGTTTCCCTTCTTGTTAAAGAATAATAATAAATGTTAGAAAAAATAGTTTCTTTTAGAGACTTTCTTCAAAGCCTTCTTGCTTTTTGCTGGTAACTCTTTGTTAAGCCCTATCCTGTATAGCTGTTAGATATAAAAGAATAAGCACATACTATGTTCTTGTACTTTAACCAAGATATTTATGTTATTACTTTTCTAAGTCCTTTCACATGCAACTTCCTCTTCCTTCCTTATTTGGACTTCCCTTTCTTCCTTATTTGGACTTCCTCTTTTCCTTCTATTCTCCATTGCCTTTACCTTTTCAGAAAAGTTTTAAGTTGTTAGCCAATTGGGTTTAGTTTAGATTGTGAGGCCTGGCACCAACCAACAGAGATCAGACACAACAACAAGGACCCAATGTGTAAGGAATGAATATGCCTGCCTTTCCTTTGTTCATTACATTCTTGTGGCGAGATGGCTGATGAGTAGTGCCCTTTCTGCAAAAAGTAAAATTGCCTTGCTGAGAGAACGTTTTTGTCTGAATGCTACTTTTTCCTTGTGGTACCTGGGAACAAGTATTCTGTCTCTAACACTTTTCAAAAAATAGGCTATGGGAGAGTTAGGGAATAGGACCAAAAAAGAGTTTGATTGCAGTCTGCTGGTCTGGGGTATGATGCAACCACCTCCATCTCCCCAGTGAATTGCCATAAAATCAACATCACCACAGCTCTTGGGAGTTGAGTTCCATGTTTTGGAGATGCCACTAACTACCAGCAAGTCTTGCATGTGTGCCAATAAGTAACCTGCCTCATGCTCTTCTGCTTCCTTGTTTACTTCTCTTCTTCTTCCCTCCTCTCTCCCCTCTATTTCCCTTTCCCTTTTTTTTCTCCCCTTCTGGCCTTTCCTCTTTCTCTTCTTTTCCTCTCCCTCTCTCCTTCCTTTCCCTCTTTCTCTCTCTCCTCAACTTCCCTCTCCCCCTTCCCTCTCTTTTCCTCTTCTTCTTCCTCCTCACCTCTGGCAAGTGGAGAAAAGTGTACCCATTGGAAGTCCCCAAGCCCACAGGGTCTGGAAGCCTCCTGAGGACACCTGCATCACCATCCATCATCTTTTGGATGAATGGAGCTCTAAATGGCCTGGTCTGAAAGTGACAAGACCCAGATTTTGCCAGTGGCATCAGTGATTTAAATACCATTGCTTTTCTTTTGCTTGTACCTCTGTAGGATGGACTAGGGGTAGGGCAATGGAGGCAGTGCTTTCCCTCAGTCTGTGAGGACTGGGGTCTAGGTGGCCAGCCCCACCCAGCTGTGGAGCAGTCAGACAGCAGGACCCTACCCTGCCAGCCTACAGGGTAGAGCCAGCAGGCTGAGGACTGGCAATACCAGCACCTTCATTTGTAGGGGAAAACCAAGGACCTGGCCTGGCTTCAGAAAGAAAACTCTTGACCTCTACTCTCCCTACCTTGCTGGGAAAGAAAAAGAAGGGAGTCATCTAGAAAGAGGAAAACAGGCCAGATGCAGTGGCTTGTGCCTGTAATCCCAGCACTTTGGAGGCTGAGGCAGGTGGATCACTTGAGGGCAGGAATTCAAGACCAGAGTGGCCAACATGGTGAAACCCCATCTCTACAAAAATACCAAAATTAGCCGGGCATAGTGGGAGGCACCTGTAGTCCCAGCTACTCGGGAGGCTGAGGCAGGAGAATCACTTGAACCTGGGAGGCAGAGATTGCAGTGAGCCAAGATCGCACCATTGCACTCCAGCCTGGGCCATAGAGCGAGACCATCTCACCAAAAACAAAAACCAAAAAACAAAAAACCCAACAACAACAATAACAACAAAAACACAACTAGAAAGAAGAAGAAAAGAAAGGAAATCCAAGACTAGGGTGGAGTGATGGGCTGGGTAAAAGAGAGGCTGGCTGAACCCTCTCTACCTCTCAGACCTCCCTGCCCCAGGCCTCAGAGCTGCTGTCATTAAGAATCAAACAAATGTACTTTCAAATAATCAAAGGTCATTTTTTAACCTTATCAGATGGGCAAAATAGTAAAGGGTTTTGAAAAGTTGGCTACTAAACAGGTGCTCTCAAATCTTACTGGAAAAAAAATCACACAATCTTTCTGAAGACACAATTTGAAAATACGTAACCCAAAATATATTCTCTGACCCAGCAACTATATTTCTGAGAGTTTATCCTAAGAAATCATGCATGCCATTCAGAATTACCCACCAAAATAGTACCAGAATTATTACAATTAAAATTGTCATTTTGGTTACATTAATGAAAAGTTTGAGACTTAGAGAAGTGGTTAACTGAATTGTGGTACATTTGACCTGTAATCCCAGCACTTTGAGAGGCCAAGGTAGTTGGATCTCTTGAGGCCGAGAGTTCAAGACCAGCCTGGGCAACATGGTGAAACCCCGTCTCCACTGGAAAAAAAAAATAGCCAGCCATTGTGGTGTACAGTTGTAATCCCAGCTACTCCAGAGGCTGAGGCATGAGGATGGTTTGAATTTGGGAGGTAGAGGTTGCAGTGAGCCAAGATTGCACCACTGGACTCCAGTCTGGGTGACGGAATAAGACTCAATCTCAAAGAAAAAAGAAGTGGTACATTTATTCAATGGACTTCTGAATGCTGGTTAAAAATGATTGTAGACATGGATTTACTGACATGGAAGATGTTCATGATATACTGTTTAAATGGAGAAAGTTGGTTTCTGTACATAGTATCTATGTTATGATCCTAACATAGGATAAAGAAAAGGATACAAGCTATCAGTTATCTATTGGTGTATAACAAATTACCCCCAAACTTTTCACCTTAAAATGACAAACATTACCTCATAGTTTCTGTGAGTCAGGAACTGAGAAGAGGCTTCTGGCTCATGTACCATCCTGAGGTCGTTATTAAAATGTCAGCTGTGGCTGCAGTCTCCTGAAGCTTGCCTGGGCTGGAGGGGCTGCTTCCAAGCCAGCTCACTTATATGGCTGTGGGCAGGGTGCCTCAGTTGATTACCACGTGGACTTCTCAGGAGAACTGCTTGGGTATTCTTGGGGCATGGCCGCTGGCTTCCCGTAGAGCCAGTGATCCCAGAGAACAAGACAAAGATTGTAATGTCTTTCATGACTTAGCCTCAGAAGTCACACTCTGTCACTTCTGCAATATTTGATTCAATTGATTATACAAATTAGTCCTATCGGTGTGGGAGGGGACTATACCACTGCAAGAATACTAGGAGGCAGGGATCCTTGGGGGTCATCTTGGAGGCTGTCTACTGGAATGTTTATATTCATTCAACAGTGTTTGGGTACCTGCCAGGGAAGCATCAGACCCTCGTGATACCATACTCAGGGTATACCCATAAACAGAGAGACAAGGTCCCTCTTCTCCTGAAGATCACCTTCCAGGAGAGTGGGAGGGGAGAGACCCCAATGAAGTAAGAATTGTAAAGAGTGGTCAGTAACTGAAGGGCAGCATGAGGAAGGTGATGTCAGAGGAGCAGGCAGGGGCCGGGTGACAAGGCACCTTGCATGCTGTGCAGGGAGTTTAGATGTTATGCTAAGGATGATAGAGAGCCACTGAAGAGTCTTAAGCTGAACAATGATGTGACCTGAGTTATATTTGTAAACGATCACTATGGCTCAGTGTGGAGAATGAATTCAGGGACAAATGTTGAAACGGAGGCCAGTTTGGAGTTTGTCAAAGTACTCTAGTGGCAGTGGCTTGGATGACTACACATGCAATCTTGATGGCCATATGTGTATCTCAACCATGCTCATGTTATATGTATCCACACAGACATATATATCCATATATGCATATATAAATATATGTATCGTTTTTCTCTTCCTTCCCCCACCCTCTGGCCTAGCTGAGTGTTGGACATGTGGTAAGGAGCTGGAAGGCCCAGTGAATACAGACTATTGGACTGGTCATATAGAAGTCCACGTCCTCTTTCATTGTGTGACACTTACTCCCATTCTGTTCCTCAGTTTCCTCATTCATAAAATGTAGCAAGCACATGGAGTCAGTGATATGCCATTTTTTTCTTTTTCCTTTTCTTCGTTTAGAATCAGCACCCTAATAGATAAACCAGATGAAGGAGAGTGCGGTGGCAGAAGCAGAGGGAGCCTCAGACTCCTCCTTCTCCTCTGGCTGCATAATTTGAAACCTGCTGAAAGGAGTCCCAGCTGACCCTTCTGTCCTGAAATGCTCCACATGCCATGCATTTCATAAACACTCAGGACCAGCCAATTGTTTTTATTTCTGCCAGCCCTTTCCTGCCACCACATTGAAATGCTCTGTCCCATGTCCCTCCACCTGGCGGTATCTGGACATTCCATTCCACTCCGTTCTTTGCACACAGGGCTGCCCAGCTGGGAATGCTGCACTGTCCCCCATGGGGAGGGAGGCTCAGCACCTGGGTACAGCTGATGTGTCTTCACTCATATTTAATATTGAGACTTGGGGCTCCCTAGGGAGGAAGAAGCTGCTTTGAGATCCCCCTCATAAGCTATCCGATGAGTGGCTGCTTTTCTCTAAGCTCCTTGGATGAAAACTGTCAGGGGAGATTTCCTGGCTGAAATCCTTTACTCCCTCCACAGCTGTGGCCTGGACACTCCCACACCCTCCCTGCTGCCGTGACATCTTTTCCTTACCAACCAAGCATTGCACTTGCTAGCCATGGACTTCGGGGTAATCTCACCCCTCTGAGCCTTGGCATCCTTATCTCTAACTTGCAGATGATCAACATCTACTCTTCAGCCTGCGCACATCCGTGTAGGTATTCCAGTTGCTACAATGTTCAAATACATCCATACTGATGGGTGAAAAGCCAGGATTCTAAGACCCTGGGTCTCCCTCACCCTAAACACTCCAGCTACCTCCTCTGAGGCCCCCAGACATCCATAGAATCATCAGCCTAAGGGTCACGCTTGACCCAGTAGGAACCTGCAGACCCAGCTCTAGTGCTGGAACTGAAGTCAGTTCTTACAGGCTGATGTCTGGGCCTTACCAGCTGTTAAATACTGTATATTATCCTTGACCACAGTGATGCAAGATTATGTACATGAGGCACACAGCACTTCAGTTCCTGGAACACGGGAGAATGAATGACGTTCATAGTCCTCATACTTCGCAGCATTGGGCCTCTCAAGTTTATTTTTCTCAGTTAAAATCCAGCTACAATGTATCCTCCTTCACCTTTTCATTTCACCCCTTGTTTCTCTACTGAAAGCTGAGACATTGAGGTTAAGACCTGGTGCGTGTGGTGCTTTCTAAATGTTCTTAGGTCTCTGTGTGGTTTTATGCCTATTTCGTGATGGGCTGATTTCAGATGTGATAAGGTGAAAAGAGGTGAGCCCACTTTGTAACGAGGTGAGTGGTGCAGGAGGGACTATTCTTAAGTCTTTTGTCTGCACTGGCACTCGCACAGCCCTGGGACTCATCCCTCACTGTACATTAGCAGTCAAAGCTAGCCCACCTCACAGAAACCCACCCTGCACACTGAGTGGGTTTGACTTACTGAGCACTGTGGCCAAGTACACACTTTAAAATGATATACTGCATGCTTCTTCGTACCTGTCACTGGCTGAATGGTGGCCCCCAAAAAGTATGTCCATGTCCTAACCCCCAGAACCTATTAATGTGACCTTCTTTGGAAGCAAGTTCTTTTAGATATTATTAAGTTTCCAATCACAAGATAAGATCATCCTGGATTTTTTTGTGGGCCATAAATCCAATAACTGGTGCCATTAAAAGAAATTACACCCGTAATTCCAGCACTTTGGGAGGCTGTGGTGGGTGGATCACTTGAGCTCAGGAGTTTGAGCCCAGCCTGGGCAACATGGCGAAACTCTGTCTCTTAAAAAAAGAAAAATACAAAAATTAGCCGGGCATGGTGGTGCATGCCTGTAGTCCCAGCTACGTGGGAGGCTAAGTTGGGAGGATCACTTGAGCCTGGGAGGCAGAGGTTGCAGTGAGGCAGAAGTTGCACCATTGCACTTCAGCCTGGCTGATAGAGCTAGATAGACCATCTCAAGAAAGAAAAACAACAGGAAAGACAGAGAAAAAGGCCATGCCCTAATGGAGGCAGAGATTGGAATGGCACCGCTACAACGAATGCTGTCAGCTGCTAGAAGCTAGAAGAGGCAAGAAAGTGTTTATCCCTAGAGCCCGCCGAGGAACTCTGCCCTGCAGACACCTAGATTTCAGACTCCTGACTTTTAGAATTGTGAGAGAATAAGTTTTTGTTACTTTTAAGTCATCGAGATTGTAGTAATTTGTTACATCAGCCACAGAAAACGAATATAGGGCCTAACACACTGATAGGTTCAGACTCTGTAAATAAGGATGAGTTGAGGTACAGGAGCTGCTGCCACAGCAAAGACCCCAGATAGTGATACAGCTTAAACACAATGGGAGTGCATTTCTATCTCACATAAGAGTCTGAGCATAAGCAGTGAGGGCTGAAAAGGTAGCTCCTGGGTGTCAGGGACCTGGCCTCCACCATCACCTACAATGACGGCCAGCCTTTTGGTTGACTGATTTAACATAACAACCGCCCCCTATTCTGCCCCCCTGCACTGTGTCACTGTCCCAATTATTTTTCCCCATAGCACATCTTTTAATATACAATATAGTTTGTTTGTATCATGTTTATTGTTTATTATATGTCTCCACTGTTGGGCTAGAAACTCCACTGGGGCAGGGATTTTTGTCTTCACCAGTGTCTAGAATAGTTCCAGGGACATGCCTGATGCTCAATAATAATATTTTAAATTTCTATTTAGTTTATTAATTTATTATTATTATTATTTTGCTTTGGGATGCTGAGGCATGAGCTTGAAGAGAGGAGTTCGGGACCAGCCAGGGCAACATAGTGAGACCCTATCTCTACAAAACATTTTTTAAAAAACTAAGCCAGGTGTAGTGGCTCACGCCTGTAATCCCAGCACATTAGGAGGCTGATGCAGGCAGATCACCTGAGGTCAGGAGTTCAAGACCAGCCTAGGCAACCACAGCCAACATAGTGAAACCCATCTCCACTAAAAATACAAACATCAGCTGGGTGCAGCTGTGGGCATCTGTAACCCAGCTACTGGTGAGGCTAAGGCAGGAGAATTGCTTGAACCCAGGAGGCAGAGGTTGCAGTGAGCTAAGATCACACCATTGCGCTCCAGCTTGGGTGACAGAGCAAGACTCGGTCTCATAAAATAAATAAATAACATAAAAAATAAAAATTAGCCAAGTGTGGCGGCACACACCTGTAGTTCCAGCTACTCGGGGGCTGAGGCAGGAGGCTTGCTTGAGCCCAGGAGCTCAAGGCTGTAGTGAGCTATAATCATGCCACTGCACTCTAGCCTGGGTGAGCAAGACCCTCTCTCTCTTTCTCTCTCCCCGGCCCCATTCCATTCCACCTCTATTTCCTAATCTGATCTCTGAGAGGGACAGGAAAAGGAAGAACCAGGTTTAGAGTCCAGGCCTGTGACTGTCTTACTACTCGCTTCTTGCTAGATCTCCCTGAAGTGGATTCCACCCTGCAGCACAGACCTTCTGACTAGTGGGAGCAGGGCAGAGGGCCAGTGAGCTTCTTTTGACCCGGATCCAGGGCCAGAGAGCATTGGAAGCAGAAGAGGATCTGAATTTCCTCATCCAACAAAATGAAATTGCCAACCCTGAAATCAAAAGCAGTGAGAAGTAGAAAATCAAGTCTCAGAGCTCCTTGTCTGTACAGGCCATTTGGCTGACTCACTGGGCACACAATCAAGAGAGAGACAGAGAGAGAGGAAGAGATTGATTGAATGAAGTTGTCTCACTACTTTTTTGTACTGGCAGGGATAGGGCAAAGGCACAATGGTAACCCAAACTCTTTTCCTGTATGCATATGACCCAGAAGTGGCAAATATTGTATCCACTCACATCCCAGTAGCCAAAATTAGTCATATGGTCATATTTGACTGCAAAGAACACTCACTTTATTTTGAGTGCTATGGGATCAGCTAAGTTCAGTAAGTCTGCTAACAAAAGAAATGGAGACAATGGGTTTTGGAAGAAAAACTATGAGTCTTTAACCAAAATGATGGTTGAATAAAGATAATTTGTATTTTTTTTTGGACAGAGTCTTGCTGGGTTGCCCAGGCTGGAGTGCAGTGGTGCCAATTCGGCTCACTGCAACCTGCGCCTCCTGGATTCAAGCGATTCTTCTGCCTTAGCCTCCCAAGTAGCTGAGACTACAGGAGTATGCCACCACGCCTAGCTAATTTTTGTATTTTTAGTAGATACGGGTTTTCACCGTGTTGGCCAGGCCGGTCTCAAATTCCTGCCCTCATGATGCACCCACCTAGCCCTCCCAAAGTGCTGGGATTACAGGCCTGAGCCACCCCACCCAGCCAAGATTATGTATTTCTAATAAGTGCCTGGGTGATTCTAATTCAGGGGGATAGGAGTCCTGAAAAAAAAATCCACATCAATTTCAGTGTGTCTAAGACAAGGTTCAGAAAGAATACTCAATGCGTTCATTTTATAGGTGAGAAAACTAAGACTAGAAGGGTGAAATGACTTACCCAAGGACACCTCACCAGAGCGAAACCTCGCATGTCTAATTCCACGCTGAATCTTCTTCCTGTCTAAGCACCTCCCTTCTCCTGAGAGATGCAGCCTCTGAGAAGGGCAATGCGTCAGGCCGGGGATTTTCAGCATGAGGACCTGCAGCATCTGCGTCATCTACGAATTTGTTAGAAATGCAAATTCTCAGGCTCCAACCTAGACAGAAGAGAAGGGGCAGCAATCTGTGTTTTAACAGTAATTCAGGTGATTCCCATGCGCTCTAGAGTTTGCTTTAGGCAAAAGATTGAACCTCTAATAGGACAGTTTTCAGAATCCACGGCAGCTTTAGGGTGTTTTTTTTTTTTTTTTTTTTTGAGACAGAGTTTCGCTTTTGTTACCCAGGCTGGAGTCCGATGGCGCGATCTTGGCTCACCGCAACCTCCGCCTCCTGGGTTCAGGCAATTCTCCTGCCTCAGCCTCCTGAGTAACTGGGATTACAGGCACGCGCCACTATGCCTAGCTAATTTTTTGTATTTTTTTTTTTTTTAGTAGAGACGGGGTTTCACCATGTTGACCAGGATGGTCTCGATCTCTTGACCTCGTGATCCACCCGCCTTGGCCTCCCAAAGTGCTGGGATTACAGGCTTAAGCCACCGCACCCCGCCCAGGGGTGGTCTTTTCTGTGACTCCTCAGACAGTCTGTTATGCTCTGAGAGATGGTTGAGGGGCTGGGCAAGCGGAGGGCTGCTCAGATGAACAGAAAGAACTGAGGCCACACACAGGTGCCTTCTATTGGATGGAGTGGTTATGGCGGACCCAGGAAGCCCCGTGGCTTAAGCCCCGAGCAGCAGCGTCTCATCTCCTTCACAACCCAGATTCAGGACCTCTCAGCCCGGTGGTTGCCTGGGCTGCCCAACAATGTCAGCCTCTTTTTCTTCCAGTTTCTACAAACCAGCTTCTTTTCTCTCTAGACTGTCCGAAGATTTTCACCACTCCTTTTTCTCTTCTGGTTCTTTTTCCTTAAAAAATAAAAAAAAATCTGAAGGAGGAGAAACTTTCACTCTCCTTTTCAACCAAATGTTAGCAAACTAGAAATTAGACAGTAGAGAGGGAGGTGGCTTAAGTTTAGGGCCTTCTTTGAGACTCTCATCATCGGGATTTTCCTTACTCTTCCAGGCAAAGACAGCCCTCGATGGATTCCAATCCAAATAACTCTGCTCCAGGCATCCAGGCTCCAGGAAACTCAAGCTATTTGTCTGCCTTAGTCTTGGCTCTTGCTAACTCACTGCATTACTATGGGCCAGTCCCTAATCCCGCTAACCCATACCCCTAATTCCACTAAACCTTACCCCTAATCTCACTATCCCTTAGTTTCCCCGTCTGTTTAACAAGGGAATTAATTGAACAAGGTAAGTTAACTTTGTGTTTCTAAGCATTGACTATGGAAACCCTAGACATTTGGATAGTGGGCTATAGGAGAGCACCACCGACCCGCCTCCTGGTGACAGCATACCTAGATTACCCAGGAAGGACACAGTAGCCTGACAAACTCAATCCACAAACACGAGTAGAGAAATCCCTAATTTAATTAAATTGCTTAATTTAAAGAAAACAGCATTGTTAGGAAGGTTTGTCCAGCATTTAATTTGTCTCTATCCTTATGACTTTAGAAAACCAGGAAAAAAGAGTCCCCTTAAAGAATGGGCAGACAAGCTGAAGTGATATGTACTCAGCTTGCTGTGATGTATTCATTCATCCATTCATCCATTCTTTTTTTTTTTTTTTTGAAATGATTCTCGCTCTGTCACCTAGGAAGAATGCAGTGGCATAATCTTGGCTCACCACACTTCCACCTCCTGTGTTTAAGGGATTCTCCTGCCTCAGCCTCCTAAGTGGCTGGGATTATAGGTGCCTGGCTAATTTTTGTATTTTTAGTAGAGATGGGGTTTTGCCATGTTGGCCAGGCTGGTCTTGAACTCCTGACCTCAGGTGATCCACCCGCCTCAGCCTCCCAAAGTGCTGGGATTACAGGTGTGAGCCACAGTACCTGGCCTCATTCATTCACTTATGTTATATTTTATCTTCTTCCAAAAATTATTTGAAGCAGATGTAACAATGCTAAAAGCTATTGCCTTGCTGCTATAGGACAGTGTTGAGAGGGAGAAGAGGCAGAGGAGGGGCAAAAGAAGAGGCAAGAGAAGTGAGAATAACTGACAAGTAGCTAAAAGAAAAAAGAAAAAGAAAGAAAATACTGTTTCTAGCAAAGTTTCATTTACTAAGCAAACAACGCTTGCTATTTTTCTTTGGCTCTGTTCTCAAAAGGCCTCTGCTGAGCATTATCGATTGGACACCCGGGCCACCATCCTCCTGCCAGGCAGAATTCATCAAGGCAACACCAGCATTTACAGGAGATGCTTTTCTGGCCCTGGTGGAGCAGGAGCCCAGCAGGTTGCTTGCAGGAGTAATTTGGGACCTAAGGGCACCCCAAGGAAACAGAAAACTGCAGTAAGATGAGAGCCACTAGGGTAGAGGGCTTACTGAAGTTGAGTTTCACTTCCTCCCTGGGATTAGAATACTACAGCCCCTGGACAAGGCTTCCTGCCCCCTGAGCTGGCTCTAGCAGGGGACACAGATTGCAGCAAGGCCTTTTGATCAGCCAGTCTTGATTAACAGATAGAGCCATCTTTATTGAGCACTTCTCAAGGTATCCTGGGGAGGTGCTTGAACAATGCCCTCAAGGCCTTTGCAAGGGAGAAAATGTCCTCACACAGTTTAAAAAGAGCCACTCTTGAAAGTGAATCAGCAACTTTAAACATTAAAGGAAGGAAAGAGGAACAGTGTGTTACTATCTGCAGTGTCCAACTCTATTAGGAGAGCCCACCCAGAGGCAGGAAGCTAAATTCAAGGCTCCTAAAATTAAACTTTTGAAAAGGGAACCTTCTTCATGAAAAACAGAAGGCAACCGGCAGTGCAAGGCAGAGCCTGGGAGTGAACCCTGCAAAAGGCAGGGGAGGTGTAAGGCTTCTGAAGAGGGAAATCCCCCCTCCGCAGGGGCCCACAGGGGCCGCCAGGGGAGAGGTGGGATGGGAGAGAAGATGAAGGATAGGGGAAGGGATGGGAAACGTTCTCAGAGGAGGCTTTGGTGTAAGGAGAGGCAAGGCCGGAAGTAAAAAGCGTAGTTGGGGCCCAGAGTCGTGAACCAGTGTGACTGGAGCCAAGCCTGCCCCACATTTTGGGCCTGGGAAAAGTCAGAATGGCCCTCTGGGCAGAACCATGGAAATGCTAATAGCTTACATTTGCATGGTGCTTAATCTGTATACACAGTGTATTGACTAATGTAACCCTCAGAACAGTTCGATGAGGTGGGTACCACTATTCTCTCCATTAGGCAGATAGGCAAACTGAGGTACAGAGAAACTTTGGTAACTAGCCCAAGGTCACCTAGCAAGTAAATGATGGAACTGGAATGTGAACCCAGCAGCCTGGGTCCCAGGCCTTGAATCCTGAGCCACCATGCTATCCCGTCTCCATCAGTATAATCAGGAAAGGGAGCCAGTGTCTGAGAAGGTGGTGATTGCAATTTGGGACTTGCTGCTTTGAGGTGGACCAGTCAGTTGAGAGCCAGGGCTACCGCAGAGGGTGGGGGGTTTGAGAATGTTCTGATACCTGCCCATACTCTTCCTGTCCTTGGGGAGGGCAGAGAGGGCACTGGAAATTGACCATTTTATTTTGTTTGTCACGGAGCTGGTCTCCAGGACAAGGTTAAATATATGTTAAAATGTACACACAAACACACACACACACACACACACACACACACACACACACACACACACAGAGTCAGCAGCATATCATCCATTCTCTCTTGGCTAATACACAGGCAGAAGTCTTTATGCTGAGCCGATCAATGACCAGTCAGAGCATTCCTTTCATCCACATCCACAAAAATCAATTAGTCAGTCTGAACTAACAGAGGAGCAGCAGCATGGCCCAACGGATGAAACACACCCCTAAGAAAGCTTATACTGTGTAGTTATTCATTTAACCTTCAAAATAACCCCCCGAGGCAGGTACTATTATCATGGCCATTTTTGCACATTGACACATTCCCTGTGAACAAAAGTCTTTAAGGTAAGATGAACATTTGTTAGTGGAAAGACCCTGAGAATCAGGACACCTGGCTTGTAGCTCCTACTTTGCAGCTTACAAGTGTGTGATGGGTCTCAGTCTTCTCATCTGTAAAATAGGAGCAGGGGTTGGAGTGCAGAATCACTAAAGCTCCTTTCTGCTAAGGCTCTAGGATTCCAGCACTGTTCCCAGGACCTCATATTTTCATTGGCTTCCTGGGCCCAGCCTGACTGCTCAGCTCCTGCCCGCAGCTGTCCCTTCAATAGCAGGCACAGGCTATGGCTTTCTTCCAAAGCTCTGTCTTCCCAACTTACCCCAGGGCCTTCAGTGAGCATCTGTTACTTCTTCCTGCTTCTTGTTGTGAAGTTTGGGGGAGGAGTGGCATCCTGTGAGGCCTGGCCAAAAGGCCAGATTCTTCCCCATCTGGCTGAGGACAGGGAAGGAGCACGGCAGATGGTGAGCAAAGCTGCCCTTGCCCCGACCCAGGGGGCCCATCACCTGCCACCCTCACTCTGGCTGCAGTCTTGCTTGGTTGGCAGCACCCACCCTGCAGCCCAGCCAGTCAGCCAAATGGTCTTTACAGACAAGGAGCTCTGAGACTTGGTTTTCTACTTCTCACCGCTTTTGATTTCATGGTTGGCAATTTCATTTTGTTGGATGAGGAAATTCAGATCCTCTTCTACTTCCAATGCTCTCTGGCCCTGGATCAGCGTCAAAAGAGGCTCCATGGCCCTCTGCCCTGCTCCCACTAGTCAGAAGGTCTGTGCTGCAGGGTAGAATCCACTTCAGAGAGCAGGGGAGATCTAGCAAGAGGGAAGTATGGAGAGAGTCATAGGCCTAGACTCTGAACCTGGTTCTGTTTTTTCCTGCCCCTCTTAGAGATCAGATTAGGAAATAGAGGTTGAATGGATAGGTGACCTCTGGGTGGTCTTTTCAGGTCTTAAACCTGTTTCCATACATCAGGGTTGGCACACTACAGCCCACAGGTCAAACCTAGCCAGCTGCCTTTTTTATTTTTTATAAATAAAGTTTCATTGGAACACTGCCATGCCCATTTGTTGTAGCTGCTTTCATGCTACAGAGTTGAATAGTTACAACAGAGACCATATGTGGCCCACAAAACCTAAAATATTTACTATCTGGCCCATTACTGAAAAAGCCTACCAAGCCCTGCTCTTCCTAGCTATCCTCACAGTTGCAGGGGTTATGGAATTGCCTGCCACTCTCCTTTTGGCCAAGGCTGTGTAACAATACATGTCTCTTGTGGCCAGGTGTGTTTCAAAGCTCAGAGCGGCTTGGATTTCAGTGTATGCATTGCATATATGGAACCATCAGACATCACCCATGGTGGGGTCTGGGACAACATGCCATAATCAAATATATTCACTTTTCTATAGTGAAATATATAACGATTCCCTCTACACACAATAAATAAGACCACAGATATGCTCCCATCAATGCAAGCCGGGTTCTACCACCTAATGTATTCAGGTCATGTCAGATGTGGCTACAAAATGAGTTACAAAAATTAGTTTTAGATGTCAGAGCATTAGGGGTATCAGAATTGTCGCTAAAGAACTGTGTTGTGGCCGGGCGCGGTGGCTCACGCCTGTAATCCCAGCACTTTGGGAGGCCGAGGCGGGTGGATGGCGAGGTCAAGAGATGGAGACCATCCTGGTCAACAGGGTGAAACCTCGTCTCTACTAAAAATACAGAAAATTAGCTGGGCATGGTGGTGCGTGCCTGTAATCCCAGCTACTCAGGAGGCTGAGGCAGGAGAATTGCCTGAACTCAGGAGGCGGAGGTTGCAGTGAGCCGAGATCGCGCCATTGCACTCCAGCCTGGGTAACAAGAGCGAAACTGTCTCAAAAAAAAAAAAAAAAAAGAACTGTGTTGTCCTATTGCCACTTTATTGGGCACTGGAGCAGAGGAACTCCAGTCCTATGAGGGGTGTGGTTATCTATTTGGCAGATTAGGAAACTGGGACTCAGAGCTGGCATATGGCCAAGGCCACCGAGTTAGTGAAGAGCAGAGCCCAGACCCAAATCCAGACTTATCTCCAAGTTCTAATCCTAACCTCCTTTAAGACCCAGGTATAATCTCCTGACAGCCTCTCACCTTTCAGGAAGTCTTCCCTGAGAATGAAAGTCTACATTTACTATTGACTTTTTCCTTGGCTTTGAAACCAGCACTTAATTATATGCTACATGGTACTGTTATGCCTCAGTGGTCTTCTCATCTTTTTGAGGGTAAGGTCCGTGAATTCCATTTTTTCTGTCTTCCCCACAGGGCTGAGTGCTCAGTGTATCGGTGATGATTCATTGTTGATTGAAAGAAAGTAACTCCTCTAGGCTGTAACTTTGCTTCCTGCACCCAGAAGGGCATGGAAAGGATGTGGTTGGGGGGGGAGGGGGTGGTCTGGTATTGTCCACGGAGTCGGAAGGACATGGAACATAGCCTATTTGTCTCCCATGAAACTTTGACACTCCTGAATTAAAGAGGTTGGATTTGGAGATGCATACACATGAAAATGAAGCATACATGTATCATATTTTGTTAGGTTGAAAAATGACACGGAAAAGCTATAGATCTGCATACAGATATCTCGATCAAGAGCAGCCAGCAGTCAGAGGTGACTGGCCCTCTGTGGTTGGTGCTAGCAACGAGGATAAAGACAGGGTCTGCTTTTAGAAAAAGCATTTAGGTGAATCTCTGGCTGAGTGCTCCTGCGGGGCTTGGATAATGCTGATGAATATGTGCATTTTGAAATGACCAGGAGAGACCTGATAATCCATCACATGTAAAGATGCCTCTGGGAGCAACTAACCCTTTCTCTGCTCCAGTGAAGTTCAACCCCTTATGAGGAGGGGCTCCTGGGCATCATTACCACAGGGTTTATCATCATTATCAGCCCTCGTGGTTGCCAGGGTGAGTTCCTGAAAAGCCTGCTTATGTATGGTACTTAGATAAAGCTCTGTCTAGGACAAGCCTCACTGCTGCCCTCAATCATCTTGTGATCCAGCCCATTCCAGTCTAGGAGACTGGGTGAGGTGGTAGAATAAGCCTGGCCTCTGGAATCTGGCACCTAGGTCTGGATCCTGACTCTGTCACTTAGCAGCTGTCTAGCCTTAAGCAAATTACTCACCTTCTCTGAGTCTCAGATTTTCATCTATAAAAAGAATTGCTAATAATACCTCTTCCTCAGGTTCCTGTGAAACATAATGCAATAGCCACTATTAAATATTTGTACAACCAACTTTAAGTCCCTTCCCTTCCTGTCCACCATTCATCTCTGTATTAGTCTATTTTCATGCTGCTGATAAAGACATACCTGAGACTGGGTTAACATATAAGGAAAAAGAGGTTTAATGGACTCACAATTTCGCATGAGGAGGCCTCACAATCATGGTGGGAGGGAAAAGGCACATCTTATATGGCAGCAGGCAAAAGAGAGAATGAGAGCCAAGTGAAAAGGATTTCCTCTTATAAAACCATCGGAGCTCATGAGACTTATTCACTACCATGGGAACAGTATGGGGGAAACTGCCCCATGATTCAATTATCTCCCACTGGGTCTTCCCACAACACATGAGAATTATGGGAGCTACAATTCAAGATGAGATTTGGGTGGGGACACAGCCAAACCATATCAGTCTCCAAAGGCAAACAGTAACCTAGACAAGGGAGGACATAGATGTGGCACACATACTGCTCCTCTCTCTTCCAGTGCCTGCAGTAGGCATCAGTAATCAATCACTGCACTGTCCTCTGTTCTGCGAAGCTTAAATGAGTCCCCAGAATCTTCAACATGGTTTTCCATGCTGCGCAACCTGCTAGGACCTAGACCAGTGCCTGCAGAGCTCTTTCAGTTCATCCCTTCATGGTGGAGGAATCCCAGCTGAAGTGTAAGCTATGATCCCAGAATGTTCAACAGACTGTTGGGGCAGGCCCACTAGGTCTATTTCCCAGGGACTAAGGAGTCTCCTGGGAAAGAATATACCCTAAGAGAAGAGAGAAGAGAGTCACAGAAGTTAGGTTCAAGATAATGGACCATGGTGCTAGAAGTGGGGATATAGAATCTGCCAATCAGGATGACCTCTGCCCATTCCTACCAGGCAGACGCCTGAGCCCTTTTTTATAGGAAGAGTTACACAAAAATTATAAAGGCAGTTTCTCAATAATTGTCATAGATAGTGATGGTCAGAGACTGCTGCTGCTTTGCGACCTGCAACTGCTTCCTCTATGGGAGTGGACATAGTGCCTCCAGCCTAGATCCCATGCCAGGTGTTGGGCTCAGCAGGTGATGGGCACGGGCAGGTGCTGAGCATGGGCATCTTCAGCATAGGCACCAGAGAGCACCAGCCACAGCAGGGCCCTTGGTGGCACCCCCAATGCACCAGGCATTGGCAGATACCCTCTGTGGCTGCTGCTTGTGCCATTGGTGGTGACCAAAGACTTCAGCGCAGTGGGGCAGAGCAAATGAGCAGGCTGGCGTCAGGGGCTCTGAGTCCTCCACAAGCACAGCGAGTCACCCATTGGGAGCCCCCAGAGCAACCTGGGAAGGAATTTAAGGTGTCACAGAATGAATAGGAAGCAGCCAGAGAAAGGTTTTAAAATAGTCTTCCTAGAGTTTCCTCCAGTCCAGCCCCTGGTGGCCTAGGAAACTAGAGTTAGTGTATGATATTGAGCCATCATGCATCTCATGTCATTTTTCAAGTATTCTTTTTATAAGTCACCTCTGGAATCTCTAAAGTGAGAAGAGTGTCTTTTGAATGCTAATGAGATGACTGTTTGCTGGAAGCCCCTAGATGGCTTCAGAATGGGAACTGGTCACAGGGAAGTCCCTCTGGTTAGGATTTTCAGCCCCATCCCCTAACCTCCATGAGGGGAGAGGAGCTGAGGGTTAAGTTGATCATCAATGGCCAGTGATGTAATCATTCATGCCTGTGCAATGAAACTTTCATACAAACCCAAAAGGACAGGATTCAGGAAAATTCCAGATAGCTGAACATGTGGAGGCCCCTGAAAGGTGGTGCACCCAGAAAGGGCATGGAAGCTCCATGCCCCTTCTGCCATAGCTCTCCCTAAGCATCTTTTCCATCTGCTGTTCTTCTGTATCCTTTGTAGCATCCTTTATAATAAATGGATAAATGTAAGTAAAGTGTTTCTCTGAGTTCTGTGATCCTGTTAAGCAAATTAATCAAACCCAAGGAGGGAGTCATGGGAACCTGGATTTATAGTAGGTTGGTCAGAAGCACAGCAAACAGCCGGGGGCTTGTGACTGGTATCTGGAAAGGGGGGTGGTCTTGTGGGATCTGGCACTATCTCCCGGGAATAGTGTGGCATTGCATTGGAGCTCACCCAGCTGGTGTCTGCTACAGATGGCTTGGTGTATGGAGAAATACCCCCACACATCTGGGGTCACAGAAGAATTCTATGCTATGTTGTGGTGAGAACAGAAAAAACACACTTTGGTTTCTCCTCTATATCTAGAAGGTATAGACCCTAGAAGCAGTACTTGGATTTTATGTCTCATTGTGTCCTCCATGGTCTCCAGTACAGGCTGGTATAATGGTAGTTCCTCAAAAACAGTTTGGTCAAAGGAATGAATTAACAGAAGGAAGGAAGGGTGGATAAACAGATAGGTAGGTGAATGAATGGATGAATGGTGTGCCACCCTGCAAGCCAGCATTGATGGTCCTCTATGACTGATTACTATTTGCATTTTATTTTCCTCCCACCCTCTTTTCCTTCAAATATTTTTTGCTTCTTAGTTCTCACCAACCCCATCTTTGGCTCCATTGTGAACGTCCTTTCTCATAATTTCACTCTCTTGAGATCAGAATGAAAAGCCGGGTCAATTTTCCATTAATTAATTCATTAATTAATTGAGTCAATAACTGTTTATTGAGCTCCAGCTGTTCCTTTGTCTATTCATGCAGTCACTTGACAAGCTGTTTATTGAGCGCCAGTGGTGTGTCTGATGTGGTGCCAGGAGCTAACCGATGGGGAAACAGAAAGATCTAAGCAAGATCCCCGCTCTCTGGCGTCCAACATCTAAATGACAAAATGGACAGAAACCAGCAAACACTGAGCGCTGCTGACCCATTGCGTCCACCCTGATCATTGTCCCCCCCTTCAGGTTGTGAAGGTCAACCCACCTCCAAACCCCATGCTGTTTAGCCTCTTGTCCTCTGTTAATTGGTCTAACAGGTTGTCTGCAGTGGCCACATAATTAATATGGCATTTGCAGAGGCAGGCAGGCACTATCTGCTCGCTCCCTCCCTCCGCCCTGATTCTTGCCTCATCTTCAGTCTTCCCCTGCTCCTTCCTCATCTGAATCCTCTGACCTCAGAATTAGAAGAGATCTTGGGGAGCTTCTGTTTCTCCAGTGCGGAGCATAGGTGCCCCATCCACAGCCTCCCAGAAGCTTGTCTCTTACCGTGGCCCCCACCTCCAGCAACAGCCTGCTCTCTGCTTCATGAACCTCCTGTCCTGCTCCATGAAGGCACGTTCCCATGGTCAGCTCAAGTTGACCCACTTTGTCTGGACTGCATAAGTTAGAGCTCAGGATAATCCTGATTCATCTTTTGGACTGCAGCCGTTCAGATTTTAAAATTATAGCTATTACGTTCCTTTTCAGGATTTTCTTGAGGATAAATATTTCCAGTTTCTCCAAATTCAAATATGACTTCTCACAATCCTGAAGATGTTTCTCTGGACAACCTCTGGTTTCTCTAGAGACCCCTCAAAATGTGCCCCATTACCCCAAACTGACTACTGCAAAGAGGGCTGCCCAGCAATTGAGGTCAGCTGGGTTATTGCCTGGTTTTTTCAATTTTGTTTTGTTTTTTTGGGGGGGATGGAGTCTCACTGTTGCCCAGGCTGGAATGCAGTGGCACAATCTCAGCTCACTGCAATCTGCCTCCTGGGTTCAAGCGATTCTCCTGCCTCAGCCTCCCGAGTAGCTGGGATTACAGGCGTCCACCACCACATCAAGCTAATTTTTCCTATTTTAGTATAGACGGGTTTCACCCATCTCAGGCTGGTCTTGTACTCCTGATCTTGTGATCTGCCCGCCTCAGCCTCCCAAAGTGCTGGGATTAGAGGCATGAGCCACTGTGCCCAACCTATTGCCTAGTTTTAAGTGACCACTCTATTCCTACGTCTGCACCCTAAGTTTTTATTAACTATGATATACATATTAGTAGCTCTTATTGAACTTAGAGGCAGCCGAAACTACCAAGTCTTCTTGACATGGATAAAATAAAATAGCCTTATATATTAAGGTTAAAATAATCCACAAGGATTATCTACTAGTCCAATCTACTAATTTCACAGAAAAGGAAACTGAGGCCCAGAGAGGTCACGGGACAGTGCAAAGTCTCATAGCCTGTGTGGAGTTGGGCAGAGCCAGGACTCCTAACTCCTGATCCAGTGCTCTTTCGAGGACACCAGGCTGCCTCCTGATTGGCAGTCATTTTGTGGGGTGGGGGGGATAGACTGCGTCTTCTACTTTCAAGTCAGTTTTTCTCATGCAGTGTTTTATGCTATTGGATGTTTGAACCCAACGCATGACTCTGGGTTTAGCCTTTTGGGATTTCATCTTACTCATTTCATTCAATCTGTCGAGATAATTTCCAGCTTGATTTTGTGAGGCATTGCAGTGGCAGGTCCTCCCAGGCCTGTGTCAGGCTGATGTATGGAATTTTCTTGAGCTCTGGGTGCTTTTCATTCTGTGTCTTGTGCCAGTGTGTTCCACCACAAGCCTGGCAGAGGACACGCACTGTCTGAAGCCAGACGCATGCGCACTTCCTTCTCCCCGTCTGTCTGCCTGGCCGATGTCTCCCACGTGAGTCTTTTTCCTCCCACTTGCCTCTTGTCCCGCTTACTAGGTAGGAGCCCCACAAATCCGTCTCAACTGTACCACCAGAGTGGAACTTAGAGGAAATATGCCAAGCAGGATTTTGTTTTATTTTGTGAAAGTCTTTCTCGAGAATCTACCTGTTGTAGTTAAAAAAAAAAAATCCCCAAACTAAGCATACATACAGACATGTTTCCTATCTCTTTATGGACTCACATTAATAATCTCACATTATTATTCTCTCCTTAGTTTTCTTATCTGTGTAATGGGAGGAGACAGAAACTCAGGGCTAGCGAGCATCTGCTCTGTGCCAGCAGCTATGTCAGGGGCTTCATTTATGTTTGCCTTTTCTGTAACTGTCAACACAAGCCTGCAGATGATATCCCCATTTCAAAGAAGAGAAAACTGACCTAGGAGAAGTTAATTTACCAAGGCTTATCCAGCTAGTAAGTGACAGAGTCTCTTTACCCTCTGCCTTCCCTTGCTGAGTTACTACAAAAATCAAATAACTTAGCCACAAATGTAAAGCTTCTTTGAAAAGTAAAAGCACTCTGTAAACATAAGGGAGAATTGCTGAAATGCTGAGGTTCCTCACTTGCTTTCTGTCTCCTTCTTCTTTTCCGTTGCCTCCCTAAAGTATAAGCAGCTGCCTTTGGTCCAGACCTATCAAAGAAATGTCATAAAACTATTTTTCAAAATGTCAAATGCCTGTGTACTTTAGCCCAAAGTAATTATGCCCTTTGATTTGCTCGAAGTCACAATGCAAAACCCTGGGAGCTTCGAGGATGTGCCCTTTCTCCTCCATCCTAAACTAATGGAAATCAAGGCTGAAGGCTGAGCCTGCTGGGGAGTCCACAAGAGCCCTTCAGTGCCACAGAGGCCTGGCCTGACTTTGGCAGGTCTCCAGCAGTGACCACAGAGTGCTAAATAATAATAGGGTTGAATTATTTATCCAGAGGCTAATGACTCATGATGGCATGGTCCACTTCTACCAGGGTTCCAGGTCTAAGGTGAGTGGGTGTCAGAGGGAGGACTGCAGTCCTGGCCTCTGGACCATCAGGGCACACACCCCACCATCATCCCACCCCGTGTAAAGCAGGCAGAGCTCAAGCACTGTGCCTGGAGGGCAACTAACATTTCAGTGACATTGTTGGGTATTTACACTAAGCTAGACATTTGTGTATGCAATTTCCCACTGCATCTCCGAAACAATCTTTATTTTTCATATCTTTCCTGATAAAGAAAGTGAAACTTATATTTCAGGTTATACAGTTGGCAAAGTGCAGAGCTGGAACAAGATCCAGGTCTGACATTTCTAAGAAACCATGTGCTATTTCTCTTAGAATTCCTCTTTCCTGACAATCATATTTAAAAGCATAATCTGGGAAGTGTAGATGGTGCCAAGCCCAGTCTTGGGGCACAATGGGTTCTTCCTATGGTCTTTAGGGCCCTCTGTGATCTGATTCTTCTTATCAGACACAACGCTTTTCATCATGAGAATTACTTGGAAGCTTTAAAATACAGATTGTTGGAATCCATCCTTGGTTTACTGTCATCCAAATAATTGGTACCGGAACCAATTATCTTATTCTTAAGGCTTCCAAGTGATTGTGGTCATCAGTTAGTTTAGAAACTATCATCTTACACAGAAAGTCACTTCCAAGTTCCCATCCACATTCCCATTTGTGTGACCTTGCTCGATTCCATGGACTTCACTCAGATCGTTTTTTTTTCTATCCCACTCATTGTTCTCATCCAGCTCACACTCTATCACCTCTGTAACGATCTTGGCTCCCATAGCTTCCAGGAATGCTCCATCATCTGTATTCCATTAACATCTTTGGCTCTCAGCTAACATATATTAGTCAGGATGAGAGTTTAGAAGCTGCCTGAGAGACCCAAAACAGCAGTTTTAACACCTAGAAATCTATCCCTGTCTTCTCTCACAGTACAGGAATAATCAGTCCATTGGTGGCCCCAGGACATCAGGGACCCAGGCTCCTGCAATCTGGTTGCTCATCCCTGCAATGGTGCCTTCGTTCTAGTAGCCCAAGATGGCTCATCACCATGCCCATAGACACTGGAAAAAGGGGAGATGGAGTCAGAAAAAGCAATGACAAAGAATTACACACAGCAATTAGGATCCCCTTCCACTGTCCAGAACTTGATCACATAGCCACACTCAGCTGCAACCAAGGTTGAGAGATTTTGACTTTATTTTGCATCACTACATGCCCAGTGAAAACGAAGGGTTCTATTAATTGTGCTACTGGATGGGAGAATGGATATTGGGGAACAACCTAGCAGTTTCAACTTCTACTTGGGGTTGTAATTTTCCATCTATGCCTGTATTCCTAGCTAGACTATAAAAGCTCCATGAGAACTAGGCCCCTGACTTACACCTGTTTTGTGATCCTTCTAGGAAGGCACTAGATCAGTACCACTGGTTGGCAAGACAGACTAGAGTGACTGACAAAGCTCTGGAATTGAACTTTTATTTTAATCCTTGTTTTCTACAATCTAGCACAGATTTCTTAACCTCTCTGGGCTTTAGTTTCATAGAACCGTGAAATTTAGTTGAAAGTCACCTTCGATATTATCTAGTGCAACCTGCTCATTTGGTAGATGAGGAAGCTGAAAACCAGAAAGAACAGTGACTCGTCCAGGACACAAAGCTTTATAAATAGAAGAGCCAGAGACCACGTCTCCTAGAAACCAACCCAAGGACAGCACTAAGGTGTCTTCTCATATCCAGAAAATGGGCACAAGGGATAAGGTGATCTTTAAGCTTCCTTCCAATTCAGAAACTCTGAGTCACATACACAGTCACATTTGTACCCCTTGCTCAAATTAAGTACAAGATGGGATAATTTCCAAGCATTGAACCACTGCATCCTGCTGGATCTCGCTATGTACTTCAGCAGCTTAGATAGACACTCAAGAAGTAGGAGAGTTCAGTGCTTTGGGTTCCAGGGTTATGTAAGAAGCAAACTGGGTGGAGAAAGCAAAGGAGAGAGACTTCGGTGACCCTGCTATCGGTGACAAGCAGCAAGATTCCTTGAGAGCTTCTTAGGAGATGACACAGCTCTAGGTGTTATGGAGTGGCTGCCCTCAGGGAATTTGGAATCCAGGTCACACACAGTTAAATAGCAGTAGAGGAGGGCATACGTAACATTAAACAGAAGAAAGATCACAAGGCAAACTGGCTGTAATAATAATAACAGCTTCCATTTATTGCTCAACTGCAATGCGTGCCCCACACTGTGATAGGTATTTATTTTATAGGCTTGATCTCATTAAATCCTCAGGACAAGCTTCTGGGATTACTGAAGGTCATACAGCTGGTAAGTGGTGATTAATTGTCAGAGGAGTGGTGTGAAGAACATAAATTATGAAGCAGTTCGGAAAGAGAGAAGCCTGAGGATGGAGTGGTCTGGGAAGGCTCTGTGAGGAAGGAGAGAGTTAAACAGGATCCTGAGGATCAGTGGGACGTGAAGGAGGTGGGAAAGAGGGAAAGTGAGTGTAGGTGGCAAAGGCAACACAGGTGCAGGGGACACTGAGTTAACAAATTCCCAAGTAAAGTACGGGAGTAATTAAATCCAAGGGCAAACATCCAAGCTGTGGAACTGTGGGACTAGGGAGTGGTGGGGTCAATGAAACACCCAGTGATCATTCTTGGAATAGGATGAAAGGTCAGTTGAAGTCCCATAGCTCACACGTGGCCTGCTGCAAAAGAAAAAAGGAAGGAAAATGACTGAGAAACTCTAAAGGCAACTGTGTCAAGGGATTTGCAAAAAAGAATATGTCTTTTCATCCAGGAATCTCTCTTCAAGGGTTTAAACTAACAAAAATTTCAGAGACCGAGTGAAAACTGAAAACAAATGTCAAAATAATAGGAAAATTCTTGAATATATTATGGCACATATACATGGTTCAATGTTATGTAGCCTTTACAGGACATACTTTTGAAAAATGTGTAATGATTTCATATAATGTCAAGAAGCAGAAAGCGGGCCAGGTACAGTGGTTCATGCCTGTTATCCCAGCACTTTGGGAGGCCAAGGAAGGTGGATCCTTTGAGCCCAGGAGTTTGAGACTGTCCTGGACAATATGGCGAAAACCTGTCTCTACAAAAACAAACAAACAAAAAACCCCACGAAAATTAGCCAGGTGTGGTGGTGCATAGTATTGAGAGGCTGAGCTGGAGGATCACTTGATCCTGGGAAGTTGAGGCTGGGGGGTAAGCCATGATCACACCACTGCACTCCAGCCTAGGTGACAGAGGGAGTCCTTGTCTCGAAAACAAAACAAAACAACCCCCTCCCCAAAAATACAAAACAAGGAAGCAAAATGCAAAAAGCTATAGTACCACAGTTCATGCTTTTAAATTATATGTATGTATATATTATGTAAAATCATATGTGAGTATACACACAGAAAAAATGATGGAAGGAAAGACAGCATCTTTACCGTGGTTATCATCACAGAGGAGGAATGTGGGTAAGTTTTGCTTTAGACTTTTCCTTTTCTGTACTTACTAAGTTATGTTCAGTGAGCACACACTTTTATAGCAATAAAAGTGTTCATTAAAAATTTTTTTAAATTTAAAATGCTCATCCTCTGCCATGAAACAATATTCATAAACATCTTATTTTGTCTTCAAAGGTAATTCATTGTCTCTGCCTTCAGTATGCAGACACAAATATTTCAGCCAAATGATTATTTGGTCATTGCTGAATCCATAGATTTTTTGAAAGTTCATTTAAATCGGGCCTTCCTGGGTTCCCATGTAAAGCTCCCAGCTCCATGGCTCCCACGGGACTGGAAACATTAAAGTCTCCCGTTAATGTTCTCTGAAGCCATTTAGATAAATTGTCTTCCCCAAGGTCATAAATCCTAAATGAATGACACCCTTATTTCAGGGGACAGGTACCAAAGCCTCTTTCAAACTCAATGATTTATGTATCCGTGGCTTGCAGAATGTCAGGGGTCCTTCATCAATATCCACAGGGTCTTCTCAGGTATTGAAACATACCACATCTGATGGAAAGACATTACTGTACTTGGGTCAATAGTTTTCCCCTTTATCCGTCCTGCTTGCTTTGGTTTGGGGGTTTATTTATTTTTCTTTCTTCCACTGAAATAGTTGGGATATGAGCTGAGTAAGAGAGGCAGTGCATTAAATATAATTTGATCAGAATCCCAGGCTGTCTTTGCCCTCACTGCAATAGGGGCGACATAAAGGTTAATAACTGAGAGAGGCCCCCATGCACTTAACCACAGTGCAGCACCCCATCACCAAGTGACAATTAGGAACTCTCCCTGAATGCCAATAACTAGCGATCAAACAGAGCTTCACCCAAACCAGGCGTACTTCTGCATTAGCTCAGCTCTCCATTCATCACCGAGCTGACAGCTTGCAGAGCTCAGTGTTGAGCATGCGGCTCTGTCTTTGTTTTATCCAGTGAAATGATCTATGCTACCAGGACTGAGTGGGAGAGGAGCAGGGGAGGGAAGGAGGGAAATGAAATAGGCTTGTCTTTGGCATGGTTGGGCAACAGCGCCAAGTGTCTGTTGGAAACTTGAAGAGAAATATCACATAATGATCTTGCTTGTTCCTGCTCGCGACTTTCTGGCTCTCAGACAAGGATGGCCCTACCTTAAATAGTTCTCTTTTTGGAGACAGCATGACAAATTGGAGCAAGCACATAGCTAACTGTGTGATTTGGGGCAGGTCACTCTGGGCCTTTGTTTTCTCATCCATAGAATGAAGGAGTAGATGAGAACAGTGATTTTCAGACCAGGTTTCTCAGAGTGTCAGGGTTCATAGAGGCACCCCAGACCCTGCCAGGGCATGCTTCCTGCAAAGGCAGAGGTGAGGAGGTTAGCAAATTCCAGGCACAGCTGCTCCATGTTGGCTCATTGAATTTTATTAGTAGACTACTTTAAAATGTGCAGAACATGGTCTTACATTCTAATTTCATTTGGTCCTCACGATTTGTAAGGTAATTAGGACAGATACGACCAACTATTCCAGTAATTATTGCTATGTTACAGACCACCTGAAGACTCTATGTTGCTAGACTAACATTTTATTATGTTCACGGATTCTTTGACCCCGGAATTTGAATGGGCACAACAGGAAATGCTCTTCTCTGCTCCATAATGTCTGAGACCTCGGCTAGAGAGACTAAAGGCTGGTGGTGACTAATCAGCCACAGGCTAGACTCATCTGGATGTGTCCTTTCTCATGTCAGCTGAGCTCTTGACCGGAGCACCGACACACCGCCTTTCTCTGGGGTTGTCACATGGGCGAGTTTGGGCTTCCTCACACAAAGGTAGCTGAACTCCAAGGGCTGGTCCCAAAAACAAGGCAGCATTGCACTGTATTTTTATCATCTGAACTCAGAAGTAGTTACATAGTGTTGCTTCTGCCACACCCTGTTGGTTGAGGCAGCCCCAAAGTTTCACCCAGGATCAAAGGAGGGACAAGATGGGAGAAGAATCAATGTCACAGAGGAGGAACAGCATGTGGAATGGGAGACAGTGTTGTATTTTCTTGAGAAAATAGAATCTGCCAAGCCCTCTTCATGTGAAAGATGAGGAAAGAGACAGAGGAGAATTCACACACATTTACTAAGAGCAGAGCTGGGACTAGAGCCAATTACTTCAGATTTGAGCCCTCTCTTTGCCATGCTGGTTTGGGTTCTTCATTTCATCTTTCTGAGTGAACTCTTTATTAATTCAGTGAATAGACTCATTAAAATATGAATCCTCATGATGGCAATGCATGGCCACCCCAGGAAAGCTGTATCTTCTCATGGATGGAACACTTCTCTCATCTGTTCTCAGAAAATTGTAGTGAAAAATGTATATAAATTCCAGTAAAATTAAGTTAAAAGGCAAGGCTGTTCATGTCTCTTTCTAGCCTCCAGCTCAGCACCAGGAAAATAATTGGTTCTTAGTAAAGGATTGGGTTTTTGTGTGTGTTTTGTTTCTTATGAATCAACATTTGCTTTTAAACCCTTTCCAAAGTCAAAGCCATATAAACAATTCTTTAAGGTTGTTTTGATTCTTTGATGGTTCCTACTTGGAGTTTACTTTTATCTTCGTCCATTCTGACAACACCTAAGTGTATTTATTTCCAATTTACCAACAAGAAAAATGAAAGATGAGAGACAAAAAGAGAGCCAAGGACACAAGGTAAAGTCTGAGAAAAGAGTTGGAATTTGAGGGAACTTACGAAATAGGATTTATTTTTTTATTAATTCAGCAGCCATCAGTTGGGAAATGACAATGCCTGGTCCTACATTCGACACAGAATCCAAAGACAAGGTGACCATGGTCCCTGCCATCGAGAGCCTCACAGTCTCCGGGAGACATTTAGGTAATCCAGTATCATCAGTGCTGAAAGAGGGCCTGAACAGAACACTGATGGGACACAGAGAAAGCAGGAATGGGCACTGCCTGGGAGATTGGATGGCTTCACAGAGGTGATAACATTTAACCTGGACCTGGAGGGAGAGGTAAGAGCTGTCCAGGCAGAGGCAGTGAGGTGGGACAATAGACCTGAGCATAGGGAACGCTCATGAGGAAACACAGAGACATGAAAGGACATGATGTGTCTTGAGAAAGATAGACATCTGGCCAGTGTGGGAGGGTAGCTGTGAAGGGTGGGCAGACAAGCAGGGAAGCAGACTGGAAAACTGAGGTCAGATTGTAAAGGCGTGCCAGTAGCATCCCTAGATATGTACTTTCTGTACACTTTATCTTCCTCATAGTCCCACCTTACCCCTACTTCTGAGATCTTGATCTCTACCACTCCACAATTAAAACCTACTCTGGAGAATGTTGGATATCAGTCATTTACACTATAGTATAAATTATATTATCTATAGACTAAAAGCCAATGTGTTCTTTCTTAGAGCATTTTCTTAATTAGAAATTTTATTTCAGCTTATTAAACAGAAGGCTACATCTCTCTTGTTTGAAAGAATGTTGTGGAGATTCTTCTTATGGCCAATGAAATCCCAGACCAGAGTGAGAGTCTTGTGGGGAAACATTCACCACTCTGTACCAGAGACAGAATCCTGGGCCAAACTAACCATTTGTTCAACTCTATGTGCCTGCATCATTCCTGGTCATTTTGAGCTCCCTTGGTCTCTGGATAAGAGCTTAACTATTCCAAGAGCTGCTAACCACTTCTCCCAATAAAATACAATATACAACCCAGAATGATCAACATCAGCAAGCCAAACTCCTTGGCATGGGGCAGAATGTAAATGTTAAGAGTCTCATAGCTCACTGCCTATAAAAACTCTTTAATGTGTGTCTAAGTAACAGGTGATTGTCCACTGCCTACAGCTAGAGTGATTATTCCAGCTCCTCTTTCCTGAAAGAGATGAGTGTTGATTCTCTATGTGAGAACATGTGGGTTACAGTGATATTCGGGGAAAGCCAGATTTTGCCAACATATGGACACAGTTCATTTACAGTTCTACAAGGGAGGGAGAAGAGAATTTCCTTAGGGTTTTCTTTCCCTTTTTTTTTCCTTTTGAGACAGGGTGTCACTCTATCACCCAGGCTGGAGTTCAGTGGCATGATCGTGGCTCACTGCACTCAGCTCCTGGGCTGAAGCAATCCTTTCACCTCAGCCTCCTGAAGAGCTGGGACTTCAGGCATGTACCACCATGCCTGGCCCTTCTTTCATTGTTGACTGGTGTCAGGTACTGCCTTATCTCTTAACTCGTAAGTGGTGTTCTCATCTTCCCCTTGTTGCCATCCTTGAGGTCTACCTGACTTGGTATTAGAAGGCACTTGGGTGATTGTTAAACTCCATTCTTACTGATTTTTCTCAATTATTCCTTTAACCTCTCCTTTCTGCCATCTCTCAGGCCCATCCCCGTAGATGGCTTCTTGATTTGTCTCAGATCCTGATCTCTGGTTTCCTGACCTCCCACTGCACTGATGAGCTTTGTTCCATGCCTTGCTGTCCTCTGTGGTTGCCAAAGCTATTTTGTACCCTTCTATACACAACTCTATCCAATCCCTCCTCCAGTATTATTACCCAAACATTGAGTCATTTGTAATGTGGCTGTCACTTCTGTTCCTCGGACAGGGTCCCTGCACCGGGAAAGAGGTTCTTGTCTTGGTCCCCTGTGTCCCAAGCCTCTGCCTGCGCCATGGTCCAAGTCACCAGATCTACATCTCATCCTTCTGCTTGAACCCCTACCCTGCCTGATTCCTTTCTAAGTGTTCCTGTCGTATCCTTGAATAGAGATTCTATCTTGCCCTCACCATGAACACTGTGTTCCCATGGACTGGAGTCTAGTGGGACTTCCAGTCCTTGGATTCCTGCTGTCATGCTCAGCTAATGCCAGGCTATGGCTCTGGGACCACCTTAAAGACCCTGACTTCCAATCTGGCTCTGATCCCTCTCCTGTCCATCTCATCTCTGGTCATTGTACTTTGTTTCCCTGCATGGACTTCTTCCTGCCATCTGTTGCTGGGTCTGCCCAGAAATCTGCCATATCTCACTGATTAATGCCAGGACAGGCCAACTGCTGTGACAGACAACATCACACAATGACATGTTTATTTCACACAATGACATGTTTATTTCTCAAATCAGTCCAAGTGTTCAACAGATGATTTCAGGGACCTGCTCCTTCTTCCATCCAGTGAGCCCTCCATCTTCTAGTACCTTGGAATCCTTAACTGGTTCCTCTGTATCCAGCCAACCAGTGGATGAGAGAGGCAAGATAGCAAAGGAGATATGAGGAGATTTTTAGGGGCTGACCAAGAAGTCATGTTCATTGCTTTGACTTCATCGTCACTGGCTAAAACCAGTACCTGACTTTACCTGGAAGATGAAGTCTTCCTGAGTGCCAGGGGAAAATGAAATGATCTGGTGTAGGAGTGGCTTTGTCTCTGCCACGCAGTGGAACATCTGTTTTCTAAGTGCTATCTCTTCCCAACGCAGCTTATATCTCCCACTCCAGCTTCTCATTGTGTCCAAAGTCTGGAAATGACTGGACTCCTGAGAAGACATTTCAGAAGCGACAGAAAATGGGGACAAGGGTTTGCCTTCCTATCACCTGAGCAGAAGGTGGTTCCCAAGGGGAAGCCCCCCTAGGGGGACCCTCAAGCCCTACACAATCTTGCAATTTGGGCTCTTTTTGACAAGTGACAGCCTTTCATTTCTTCCAAGAAATATTCTTTTTCCCCTCCTGGGGACTTGTTCAGAGAAGAGAAACTCAAGTGATAGGTGCTTTGCAAATATCTAGATGGAGAGGGAAAATGGCATGAGAAAAAATTTAGACAAAACAATGTAGATCACCATGGAAACCATCTTTAGAACACACTGAGGAAATCATTGTTAACATGGCTCATATTTTGCAGAGATGTCTAATCACCAAATTCAATTTTAGACCCTTCAATCATGCAACCTTCAAAATGTCAGGGTTGTTATGACCACAGCACATGCTGATTTTCTGGGAACCTTCCTCTTACTCATCTAATAACCTTTAACGAAGATAATGCTTTAATTAAGGCAACTTACTGTTTCCCCGTTGGTTAATTTGAAATCAGTGAAAGGTCAAGTTACCATTAACACAGTGAGTTTACTAAGCCATTTTAGAAGTATTTTTATTCTGACAGCAGAGGCTTGTAAGAATATGGCCAATATTTAGCTGAAATGTGAACAAGGAAAATAGGAGGCTTGTCTTTTGTGTGGCATGGTAAGATAAAAAGAAATCATTCTTAATTACGCGAAAGCAGTTTTTCTTAGAGTTTTCTGCCCTAATAGATGTGAAAAAGTCTACAGGTATGGATGACTGTTGGTCAATAATAATGATTCAATATGGCTGTTTAAACAAAATCTTTAGGGGATGCTAATGAACGGTTTGTTCCAGGGGCTTCTAAAGAAATGTCAGAAGGAAGGCAGTGGCTTTCGCAAGTGATACGTCAGATGGAGGGTCACCACCATCTAGGTGCTGGGCTTCCACCTTGCAGGCACAGAAAGGTAGTGTCTGCCCATGGTTATCTGCCCACCAGTCTCACGGGGCTTCATCCCTGTTCATTCTCCAGGTTCCCAGTTTTTCTGGGGAAAAAGTTCCCATTTCTCTGTCTCGTCTCTCTCTGTCTCTGTCTCTCTCTCTCTCTGTCTGTCTCTCTCTCTCTCATTATACACCTTGAAAGCAAGGATGTCTTTCTCATTGGAAGGCATGGCCAGAGTTCAATCTTGTAGTCCCAGGATAGTAAATTACAAACTATGCATTCTGAGGCCTTTTGGAAAATTTATATGTCTACTGTACATGTCAGAGACAGAGTCTCACTTTGTCACCCAGGTTGGAGTGCAGTGGCACAATCAGAGCTCACTGCAGCCTCGAACTCCTGTGATCCTTCCGCCTCAGCCTCCTGAGTAGCTGAAATTACAGGCATGAACCACCACACTCGGCTTGGAACATGGATTTGTGCTCTGTTCTTTATTTTCCTTGACCTTAGTCTTAGTACATGATATGTGCGGGCTGAGGGAGAAAGGAGCCAGTGTGCTTATGTGAAATAGAAGGCAAGTCTGGATAAAATTATGAGCTCTATTTCTTCCTTTCACTTCTTCCTGCAAATGTTTGCTGAGCATGTACTACGTACAAGGTATTCTCTCTGGTGCCATTGGTATTTGTTTTCTGTGCCTCTTTTCCCTCTCTGTAGCTTTTCTTCTTCCTACTTCAGGTATCAGATTTCCTCCTGTCCTTCACTTCCCTGTGACCACAAAACCTATTCTTAGGAAAGTTGAGCTGTGAGTTGTTTGCACTTTGGTGCAAATGTAAGTTGTTTTAATTTAATCTTTTGTTGTTGCATCAAACGATTCCCTGTTCAAGAAATTTTAGACACAGTTTGCAAGCAGGGAAGATATTTTCAAAGTAGAAGGCCTTCTCCAAAACCTTAGAGTCACACCATCTGTTGACCACCTACTTGGAATATGCATGAGATTGGCCCTTTCCTTTGCTTTTTTGTATAATCAAAACAGATAATGGAATTGATCAACCTCAGAAGAACGTGCCAACATTGCTATTAGGATAAAGTCCCAAAGCCTTTTACATAGCACACAAGACCCTGCATAATCCTGCCTCCTACCTAACTCTTTAGACTCTTTCTGTGTCATTGGAGGAAAGCCATATTGGAATTTTGTCAGATCTTTGATCAAAATACCATCTAATCTTAGCATGCTTCTGCTTGGAGCGTTCTACTTGTCAACCTCCTTCATCATGCTAACTCCTACTCCTGTTTCACGTCTCATCTTAGATGTTAGTTCTTCTGACAAGCCTTCACTGAGTCTCAGGAACCTAATGAGAGTGGGATTAAGCTCCCTGATATATGATCTGATAACACAATAATTTTTATAGCCCTTCTCATAGTTGTGCTTATTTCATGGAAGTATACTTCATTAATTTTGGTCTTCACACTGTCTTGTCTATTATTTTGTATCAAACATCTATCAGAGTGGTGGGCTTACAGTAAATATCTGTGGAATGGATACACGACCAAACTTAAATACTAAATCTCTAAGTCAAAACTTCATCAAGGGTCCCCTTGCAGTTTGGTAATACGTGGATTAGCTGTGTCTTGCTGAGTGGTCACCTCCTGTTAAGGTAATTCCATTTTGGACAGAAATCTCTACTTGGGTTGTGCCCTCATTGTCTCATGTCTGGGATTTCCCCACTTCAACTCGTGAGATCGGACCAGGTTAACCTTCCCCCACACTCTGCTTTGACCAGGTCGTTCTCCTGCTCAAAAGCCTCTGATGGATTAGAGTTGGCTACAGAATAAACTTCAGACTCCACCTGGCCTTCCTCAAGCCCTTCTGTGTGTCAATCCTGACCTCTATTTCTGTATTAACTTCCTTTCTAAGATGAATTGTTCATTCTAGCAGACATCTTCACTCACTGACTTTAAGCTTTTGTTTATTTTCTCTACCCAGAAGCACCTCTTGTCTTTCTGTTTATAAAACTTCTACCCATTCTGAGAGAACAACTCATATTCCATCTTCTCTGTTCAATAGTCTCAGGCCACTAGTGTTAGGACTCTTTCAGGTGCAAGTGATGAGACTGACCTCAAATTTCTCTAAGTACAAAAGAGAACCTACTGTAAATACATGCAAAGGACTGTGTATTTTGAATTTAATTGAGTCTGCATGGGTTCTCCCCTATTCCACAAAGGAAAATTGAGACATTTTACCTATTCCTCTGCTCATATATCTCAGTTTTCCTTTGGAGAACCACCCACACCTCATGCTCCATTCATGCAGTTCTGTGAGGCTGACCCCACCCATGGGTTCCAGGAGTGGAAGTTTTTTCTGTCTCTGGGGGAAGTCCTCTCTCCATCTGCTTCTTTCTTCCTACAGCTTCTGGCAAGCTCTAGCTTATACTTGCATTCTTACACATTGGAGTCATCCAATAAGTATTAGTTGATTATATTTAGCAATGAGGGGTTGAGGGAAGGGTGGAAGACTCAGGTTTTCTCTGGGATTGTGTGGTTCAAAGACTTAATTTTTGCCCTCACTGCTAAAGGAAATCAAAGGTCAGCATATCTGCGTTATGGCATTTGGATCATGGAGATCCAAATTTATCTCAATATATTTTCTTGGCTATAAGTTATCTCCTGGTCAACTTGGAGATCCCAATATATCTCAAATATATTTTCTTTTTCTTTTCTTTCTTTTTTTTTTTTGAGACGGAGTTTTACTCTTGTTACCCAGGCTGGAGTGCAATGGTGCGATCTCGGCTCACTGCAACCTCCGCCTCCCGGGTTCAGGCAATTCTCCTGCCTCAGTCTCCTGAGTAGCTGGGATTACAGGCACATGCCACCATGCCCAGCTAATTTTTTGTATTTTTAGTAGAGATGGGATTTCACCACGTTGACCAGGATGGTCTCGATCTCTTGACCTCGTGATCCACCTGCCTCGGCCTCCCAAAGTGTTGGATTACAGGCATGAGCCACCCCACCCGGCCCTCAAATATATTTTCTTAGCCATAAGTCATCTCCTGGTTAACTTGGAAGTCATTTGACTCTTTGTATGTATGGCCCATCTATATGGCTCTTACGTAGGTAAAACGAAGTCATACAGGCAATGTACATAACTTGGCCAGATTTTTATGGGGATTTTCCTCACTTTTAATAAAGAAATCACTCTTTCACTGAATTTTAATTCACAATGATAAGACTTCAGAAATACAGTATTATATTCAGAAAGATTTTCAGTCTTCCTGCTGCTCAAACAGCTCTTGCTCTCATGTGGGCAAGAGGTCATGTATTATCTCTTTAATGTTGTCAGGATGTCAATTCTATTTTGACAGAGTCCCTATAAATGGAATTTTCCACTTTTTATTCTTAGTTAATAGGAATGGGTAAGAGGATGTTTGAGTTTTCTCCTCTGTTTTCATAAAAACATACTTTCCCACAAGACTGGAGGAAAACAGTATGGTTGTGAAGCACTCCAAGCTTTGAAGAGAGAACGTTTCCTCCGGTTCTCAACACCTACTGTTCACTATCTCCAAATGGCTCCACAGTTATTGTTATCTCTAATTGCTGTGATGCTTTGAAGAGTCTGAAGGCACTGGAATCTTTGTTTCCACCAAGAAATGGCTTCTACTTTCTTTTGGTGCCGTACCACTTGAGTTTCAGTTGTAAAGAGTTACGGCTACAAATCCGTTATCCTTTGCTCTTCACATAACGTTAGGGCCTGATGATTAGAAGGATGTAAATGTTTACATCTTTCATCCAGGAGCAGGAGTAGGCTGAGCTACACTCAACACCCTTGTATTAGCTATCTATTGCTGTGTAAAAAGTGATCCTGACATGAAGTATCTTCAAACAATAAACATGTATTATCTCACACATTTTCTGTGAGGAATCCGGGAGAGGTTTAACTGGGTGGTTCTGGCTCAGGATGTCTCACGAGGTTATGTCAAGGTGTTGGCCTGGGGCTGTAGTCATCTCAAGGCTTTTCTGGGGCTTGATTGGGGTTTTCAAGATGGCTTATTCACATGGGTATTGGCTGGAAGCCTAAGTTTCTTGCTCATGGAGGCCCCTGATTGAAGGCCCTTATGGCATGGCAGCTGGCTTCCTCCAGAGTAAGTGATCAGAGAGAGAGAGACCAAGGAAGAAGCTGCAATGCCTCTTATAACCTTGTCTTAGAAGCAGTCACTTTGGCCATATTCTACTTGCTAGAAGTGAGTCACTAGGTATAGCCCATACTCGGGGAGGGGAATTGAGCCCACTTCTTGAGAGAAGGTATATCGAATAATTTTGGGACACATTTTAAACTGCTACTATTCTCTTGATTTCCCTCCTTTATGATTGGCTATCTGCAAAACACAAACACACAGACAAAGAAACAAACCAAGGTCAGGGATTTAGTCTGGAGTCAGCATAGGAACAGATAAATACTGTTCCCTCTATCTTGGGGTAATTCACACAGAATTTCATGCTTCCAACCTAACCAAATAGGTGCTCCTCAAAGCTCTAAAAGGACAAAGTGGAAACTCCGACTGAGAGAGCCAGATTTTTAAACAATACTGTCTTCTGTGCCCTTGTGAATATGTAGTGGCCAGAAGGTAGCTTTTCTCGGGCAGTGCTTAGAGAATGGGACACCAGGAAGGCTTCTGAACGGGGATAGGACTGCTTGGCTATACTCACCTAGACTATTAGGTCAAAATGGAGGCAGCAGATGGTAAGACCTGAGTAAGAAGCTCACCAGTTCTGTCTGCCGCTTGGCAAAGGCCAGTCACAGATGGTGACAGGGAGGCTACAAGTAGATCCCATTTCTGGGATCAAGCAAGTGCCAAAGCTTCACACTAAAATTATCCGCAGCACCGCCGAGCAATGTGCAGGATCCATAGGCAGAATTCTAGGTTTGGATAGCTAAAACAGAGACCACAGTGGTTCTGGCCCCTTGGTGGCTCTACAC
Source organism: Callithrix jacchus (assembly GCF_049354715.1). Lineage (NCBI taxonomy): Eukaryota > Metazoa > Chordata > Mammalia > Primates > Cebidae > Callithrix > Callithrix jacchus. Next base: position 16,234,217 of record NC_133509.1, read on the forward strand.
CCACAACATGAGGAAGGGAACATTTGGTACCAGATGGAGAGGTTGCGGGAACAGAGCATGACTGTCAGACCACAGAGTGAAGCATCGCACCATAAAGACAGATGGCCGAGAGGGGTGTCCCACTCTGTGACAGCTCACTGCCTTTTGAATACTCTTACTGCCTGTGTACCCTTCAAATGGGCCTCTTCAAGAGCTTCTACTTCCAAAGCATTTTATCTAGAAGTCAAATATAAGTGTTCCAAACTTGATTCCAGGCTGCGAGCACTTCATAGCTTTGCTATTTCCTCACATTTAGAGACTACCAGGTTTCCGATACACTAAGTAATAAGGGAATCATAGAATGGTATAACTTATGAAACTGAGCATTGAAGAAAAGATGTCACATAAGGATAGACTCTTTCCCATACATTCTTGCTATTAAGACTCCTGTGTAAGAGCAGAGGGGGTGGGAAACGTAGAAAATGCACAGATTTATACTTCAAGATGTAGATCAACTCTACATGTCATTACCCTACCAAGAAATTCAGTGGCTCTGCTGGTACCAGCTTTAGATGCAAGCAGGCGGGGATTCCCTTTAAAGGCTCTGCTCTGGCCCTTCTCCAGCTGTGTTTCTACATCTGAGGAGGAGTCCATTAAGCCAAGAAATGTGTCTACCTGGAGGTGACTGCACCCCTTCAGACCCCACATCAGGTACCCAGGAGCCAGCATTCCCTACCCAAACGGCTCTAAGCCACTTCCAGAGCCTGCAGAGGCTTCTCCCCTACATCCTGAGATGTGCATCCTGGACCTGTGGAATAGCCAAGAAATGACTGTTTTGGAGGGAAGAAAGTGAAGACGGAGTTTGGACGTGGGGGCTGAAGTGTCTGTGGAATGGAGGGTACTTGGCACTGCAGGGCTGAAGGGGCCATGGGAAGCAAAGGGGGAAAGGCTGCTCCATGTGGGGACCAGCTCTCTCTGACCTGCCTTGTTCCAGCAAGGAGCTCTGAGAAGTCTCAAAATCCTCAATTCAAACTGGGTCTTCCAAGTTGTTATGATAGTATATTTGTCAAGGTGAAAGGATACAATGCTTTTAGTTCACCATTTGTTAGCTTTTTAACTTTTATATATTTAGACATTTGGTGTGTGGGTCTCCATGTTTAGCCTTCTCATGGCCGCTACAAATATTAACATTGGTCCCGGCTCCCCATTTAATATGGAATCCAAGTGAAATCAGCTTGGCCTGATTTTTAAGGCCTTTTACTATTTGGTTTTTCTCTGATCTTACCTCCTGCTACTTTTCCGCAGGAATCTTCTATCTGTCCAACCCGTCAATCCACAGCCCAGGCTCAGCCACATCCTTTTCTCTGTGTTCATGTTCACATTATTTTTCTCCTCTGAAAGGCCTCCATTTCTCCATTATATGCCCAATCTACTGTTTCATTAGGACTCAGCTCAAGCCTCACAGCCATGTCTCCTCCCTCTGGACTCTCCTAACAGCTTTTGTCTCAGCCACTTATTGGCACTCAAAGTGTGCAACTGTGTGTGGCCAGGGAAAAAAAAAGGAGTCGCCAAAGAATCAGGAGAATGTAGTTCGACAGCTACTAAGGGAAGAGATGTCAACATTGTCAATAAGCTGAGAGAGGTCACCGGTAAAGATACCCAAAAATAGACCATTATTCCAGGAGGAAAGAGGTCTTTTGTGACCATTGAGAGAATAGCAGATTGTGTGAGCAAAAGCAACTCTGTAGCCGGGAAAAAGAAGAGATGGGAAAGTGGAGACAGCAAATACACTTTTATTAATTGACTTAGAGACAGGGCCTCAATCTATGACCCAGGCTGGAGAGCAGTGGCAAGGTCACAGTTCACTGCTGCCTCAACCACCCAGGTTCAAGCGACCCTCTCAGTCCCCCCAACCCCTGCCAATAGCTGGGACTATAGATGTGTGCCACCACACCTGGCTAATTTTCTGTTTTTATTTTTTTATAGATATGGGAGTCTCATTATGTTCCCGGCTGGTTTTGAACTCCTGGGCTCAAGCAATCCTCCAAAATTGGCCTCCCAAAGTGCTGGGATTACAGTTATGAGCCACAGAGTTCAGCAGCAAATAGACTTTAATGTTTCTAAAGAAGGGTGATTCCTATGAGAAAGGAGAAGGTAGTTTGGGTGGAAGAGATTGGGTGGCTTTGTTCTGTTCAAAGGATGGGTGAGACTATGTGGGAGAAAGAATTTGGGTTAGAGGAAGAAATTAATAATGGGGAAAGAATAGCTGAATAAAATCTGGGAATGGCTGCGACAGTGCACAGGTGCAGGGGTTAAACTTGAGGAGAAAAGGCACTTCTTACTGTGAAGGGACTGAAGAAGGGAAGATGAATGAAGCTACAGGATAGGCATAATAATGAAAAGACTGGACTTAAATGTGAAGCCATGGGCTGCCATTACAGAGGAAAGGCTAGGAAAGCCGAATTTTCTGGGGCCAGGCCAGATTTCACATATTTAAGTATAACAGTCTTCATTTATTCCTCTCACATTATTTAGTGCCCCGGGTGTGCCAAATACTACTGGGCACTGGGGTCTATAAAGGCACGACTTTTCATGTTAATTTTGGAATTTGTTATGTTGGTAACTCGAGATTTACTTTTTACTCTTCTGGAAGGCTGTAAGTAGAAATAAATGCAGTCATCAGAGGAGTCCTTTGTGAGACCAGATGTCCCGGGTTGGGGTTTGAAAAACACGGGCATCTTAACAATGGTGCCCTGTTTGAGGTGGACAGGGAGGAGAGGTCAAAATCGGGGAAAGGAATTAAACGGAGGTTTAGACGCGGGTAACCGGAGTGGGTGGGCCTTCAACCTGGAAGATGGGAACCCCCTCACCTCGGGAGGTGGTGTCTGCGCACTTCAGACAACGCTGTAAGCAAGGGTAACCGCGCCTCGGTTTACACTGGTGTGAAGACCAGCCTTTTCCCCAAACCAGGTGTATCTACGGTGGCTTAGCTGGACCACACGCAAACCAAGCACGTCATTTCAGATACCCCACCGCGACCGTCCACTGCCTCCTACTACTTCAGATCACTACGGCCTTTGCTCAGTTTATTAAGGAGGGGCGGAGAAGGGGCGGGGGCGAATCACCTTTCTTCTTTTGCAATTGGTCGTATAGATTCCGAGGCCTGCCTCCCGTCCCGCCGCCGACAGGCTGTCAGGACTGTCACTCGAGTAGCTGCCGCTGCCGCCCCGCCCCCTGCCGTGGCCCCGCCCATCGCCGTGGCTGGGATCTCGCGGGAAGAGCTGCGGGCACGGCGGTGGCTCCGTCTCCTGGCTGCGCGCGGAGCGGGAGGGCTTTCCTCACACGAGCGCTTCCTAGCTGAGAGGCTGGAGCTGCAGTACCACAGGCCTGAGCCGTCCCTTCCCTGCTGTCCCCTTCTCTTTCTCAGGGCTCCCTGGTCTGCTCGCTCTCCGACGCTGCTCAGGTTAGAAAGCCCGGAGCGCGTCTCGGCTGAAGAGCGGTCAGGGAGCGGGGACACGGAGCAGCCGGGGCAGGCGGGCTCCAGACGGGGACGGCTCCGGGGGCTGCGCGGCGCTGCCTGGTGGGCGTGAGGCTTGGCAGTGTTTGGGAGTACGGGGGGCGAGAGGGCGGTGCGGTGGGATCCGGGCGCGGGCGCCCAAGGACGGTGTTAGCGGGTGCCGGAGCTCCCGAGGTGAGGGGGCAATTTATTAGGGGTTCTGGGGGCTCTTCCGGCTTGAGGTGGGGGTGGGTGGCGGCACACGGGGTCCCGGGTCTTTGACGTTGAGGGAGATTAATTAGGGTCTTGAGCTTCTTCGAGGTGGTGTAGTGGGGTTCCGGGACAAGGGGTCCTTTTTTCCGGGTCCCGAGCTCTTTGGGGGCAGAGAATGCAGTTTAGCAAGGTTTACACGGCTGTAAGGCAGACCGTTAGGGTCTTGGGGGTTCTTTGAGCGGACGTGGGCGTCAGTTTCGCATTGCTGGGATGAAGAAGCGGGGTGTCCGGGTTCTGGGGAGACGGGTCTGTTCATCGGTGTCTCCGAGAGCTGTGTATCCGCTCCACGGGGGCCGGGGCCGCCTTCGGGGGTTGTTGGGGGCTGAGGGTGTGCGGCGGCGACCAGCGTCTGTACCGGGGTTTCTGCTTTGCCCAGAGGGGGGCGGTAACTTGGCATGGCCTCCAGTCTTTTGGAGGCGACGGGGCGAGTTAGCTGGTCCCCGGGCGATCTCTCGGGGTGGGCGCGGCTCAGTGGGCTCTGGGTCCACTGTGGGCGGGAGAGGGCTTTAGTGCCACCGCAAGCCCGCCCAGTCTGCGGCCGGGCAACATCCTGAAACGTTTTTGTTCAGGTCTCCTTCCCTCTGGATGAGATTTACTCAATGCTTAGTTGGAGGATTGATCGGTGTTGTTGCCTAGTTGAAGAAGCAGTGCATTTGTTCTGCAGTTTTCTTTTCTCTGCCCCGGGATCCCTGTGGGATCTCCCTGGAGCTCAGGGAGCTAGAGGGGCAGCATCTTAGGTGGGCATTTGGTCTGCAGGTTCTTTAAGAGACCAGTGTCCGCAGGTTGAGCGTGGATACAGCTCCTGAGCAACTGGAATCTGTCGAGGGTAGGGAAGACGGTTTGATTTTGGCTTGCTTTCTTTAGTGGTCGTCTGCCTTGCTGATCCTGCATTAGATCTGTTCTGAAGTCTTGCCTGAGTGTTAGGCAGTCAGATAGTGCTGGAAAGCATTCTGTCTGGCGTCTTTCTGTCCTTTGAAAAGCATTTGTCTAGAGGGTTAACTTCGAATTCAACTTCCAGAAAACAATGGAATTTGAAATCTCAAAGCTAGAGCTCTGCAAAAGCGTTTTGTGTGACCTGTAAGGATGGTTAATCGAGGTCTTTAAGAGAATCTCGCTTAGCAGTTTATTGTATTGTAAAACTGTATTTAGCCTTGGATATTACAGAGGTTTTGGTAACTAGCGCAGGCTTAGGCGAGATTTAAATAAAATGATAGGCATTTCTGCGTTTTGGTTAAAAAAATGTATAGGTCAGAAAGCCTGTGTGTTTGCCTAACATTTCTTTTGGTTAGTTACTCTATCACAGAGGCCTGTATATGAAATTTAATGTGGCAGGCAGTGAAGTCCGTATACAGAGCTATTCTGTAAATGTGAAATCTGGGGATAACAGACAAATTTGAGTATACCAAAGCAAATAATTTTGCCTGCCTTAGTTTTTCTTCGTGTCAGTTTTTTTTTTCTTGTTGTTTTTTGGTTTGTTTGTTTTGAAACAGGGACTGATTCTGCCTCCCAGGCTGGATTATAACATCGCTGTCATGGCTCACTGCAGCCTTGACCTCTGGAGCTCAAGCAGCCCTCCCAGTTCAACTTTCTACCCCCACTCCCAGTGGGGTAGCTGGAATTACATGGCATATGCATGACTAATTTTAGTTATTTATTCAGTTAATTAAAGATCAGGTCTTGTGCTGTTGCCCAGGCTGGTCTTGAACTCCTGGCCTCAAGTGGTCTTCCAGCCTATGCCTCCCACAGTGTCAGGATTTATAGGTGTGAGTCAACGTGCCAGTCATCTTAGACACACTTTTTAAAAAGATGTCATTTCTTCTGATCTGACAGATTAGGGATAATGTACTTAATTTTGGAACTTTACATCATTTTGAAAAACAAGGGAATCCCACACAGCAATATTTAATACTTCGAAGGGACTAACATAAGTTTTTTTGTTGTTGTTATTCAGACCAAAATAACCTGGTTGACTTTTTACAGCTGTCACAACTGATTGCTTGAGCAGATTTTCAGTTGGCATGACAGCCCCAAAATCCTTAAGCAGATCTTATTTTTCCTGACTATTTTTGGGAGAAAAAGAACAAATTAAGCAGGTTTCAGGAACATTTTTAAAAAGCAGCTTTCATGATTTCTAAGTAAGGCATTGACTGATATGTCAACAAATATTTGATTATTTGCTAGGTGTCACAGCTTTGGAGGTACACTGATTAAAGCTGTCATGTGACTTTCCTCTCTAAGTCAACAGAGAGGAAGACAACAAATACATACAGTTAAAAATTGTGATGCTGCTAAGGAAGAAATACACAGGATACTTGAGATTCAGCTCTTCTTTTTTTTAATTACCCCTGAATGATAATGCAGTTGATATCTGTTGTGATCATCAGAAACCAAGCAAAATAGTTAACCACCTTCTGAATTATTAAAGAAGAAATGATCACTAGAGTTTTAGGTGTTAAATATATGATGACCGTAGATGCTTGTGCTGTGTAAGCTACAAAAGTCTATAAGGATACACATCAGACTTAACCATGTTTGGGTGATTCTTCAGGAGGGGGCTGCAGAGGAATGGAAGAGAGCGGTTTAGTTTTTACAGTTTTCTATTACTTGAATCTATTTCAATGAACAGACATTACTTTTAAGTACAAGTTATAGAAGCCTCCAAATAAAACATTTCAGTCACTATGCAAATTGGTGAAATGTACAGTATTTATAAGGTTTTGTCAATGTTGCCACTTCCACCTGTGTATACTAATGAAGGAAAAAGGTATTTCAAGTATCTGAAAATTATAGGTGGGCGCAGGGTGGGGTGGTGGCACTACAAAATAAGAAAAGACATAGACCTAAGGAAAATGTTAAAACATTTTAAGGTTGTTGGATATTTAGTTATGTAAAGATAAATTAATTTTAGGACTTTCTTTTATCAAATTTAATTGTTTTCTGAGTTGGAAAAAGGAACTTTTTTAGATAATCTTTAGATTTCTAGAGGAGAATAGGGTGGGGGAATAGGTATTCTTATTGTGGTACAGGCTTCAGGAAGTTTCTTTTTGTCAAACATATACACATCTAATAGATACATTTTGCTTGTGAAGCATACAAACCATAAAAATACTTTTATAGTTTCATTATTACGCTGCTGCAAATGACAGTACCAAAGTGTCAAAGTGTCTTTTGAATTATCATTCAGAGTTCTAGAATCATAAATGTGATATACTAAAGCAGTTTCTAGAAAGGAACACTGTGCTACTCATGGTGTGTCCTTGGATAATTCCTTAGTCTTTCAGGGCCCCAGTTTTCATATATACCTATATGAATTATACATATATATATTTGTTTTAATCATATATACATATATAACATATATGTATGTTATACGTTATATACATATGTTATATATGAATATAATATGTATAATACATAAAATATGTATAAAGGATATATATATACACACACACATCTATACATAGAGTTTTTATGTTGCAAGTCTGCAGTATTATATGTACAAAAAGGAAGATACCTTAAGAGTAGCTAGTTCTCAGGATACAAATAGTTCCATATAATTTTTACATATTATACCTAATTTTAGAAGCCTCTTCTTTTTAAAGATACATGACAAGTATTTAATTCCAGAATATACATTCATGTAGGTAGATGATTTTCTTTGTATAATTTAGCTTTATCTGTTAAAGCATTATTATTTTTAGCTCTGATCCCTGGTTCTATAGTAGATTATCTATATGATAATATGTCCTTATTTAACTCTGGATATAGAATGAGGTCTCTAGTGGTTGTCTCCAGATTTGACCCTCTTTAATCCTTACACTACTGCCAAGGTGATTTTTCTAAAGTGCAAGTCGCCTTTTTATCTTTGCTTATTTGATCATCACTTATTTATATTTCAACTTTTAAGTTCAGGGGTACATATGCAGAATGGGCAGGTTTGTTACACAGGTAAATATGTGCCATGGTGGTTTACTGCACAGATCATCCCGTCACCCAGGTATTAAGCCCAGCATCCGTTAGCTATTCTTCTTTTCCTGATGTTCTCTCTCCCCACCCCCACCCTTCTTTCTTAAAGCTTGTACTTTATCAGCCTCAACTCTCTATCATTACAAGGCCTTTCATCATCTGGCTCATCTTATGCATTTCACCCACCATAAATCTCAAGTTCCACCTTTACTAATATGAGCAGTTTACTGAATGAGCCATGCTGTTTCCTGACTCAGAGCCTTCACATATGTTCTCTCCACTGTTTAGAGTGCTTTTCCTTCTATTGTCTTGCTGGCAGTCTACTGATTTTTCGAGATACAACATAAGCACTGTCTGCGTTTTTTTTTTTTTTTTAATTACCATTTTTTTCTTTCTTTACTGTCTGCTTTTTAAGTCTTCTGGTCCTTCCTCTTCCCAACCCTAGGTGTTACTTAGTCACTGTATCATGTTCATTCATTCTGTTGTATTTTCTAATCTGTTGTAATTATGTCCCTCTTTCCTCTTGGACTCAAAGGCAGGTTTATATTTGTCTTACTACTTTTTGAATTCCTGTTGCTTATTTATACATAATTGGCTATCATTACATGTTTGAACTCTCAGTACCAAGATTGATATGTTCATAATGTCATTGAGTTAAACTCAAATCTCAATCTTGTCCTGTTTTCTTAAAATTTGGGGGTTTCTAAAGTGTCTTATTCTCTTGCCCCATTACCACAAACTGATATGAGAATGGTAGTTCTTAGCTTTGTGTTTAAGAAATAAGATTTCTAGCACTTTAAAAGGTGAGGGTTACTCTGTTAAACTTGCAGAAAAGTCTTGTGGAATTTTGAGGCAACTACTAATCCTTATCTCCAAAATTGCTAGGAGAGATATTAACTAGTTTGGGTGTTTTAAATCTTGAATCTCATTATTGGGTAGATATTTTACCTTGGCTACTTTGTACTTGGAAAATGATAGTAGCTGATGTGTACAGGTTTTTATATAGGCTTTAATAATTGCTTTACATACATTGACTTTAATTTTCAAAACAAATCCTGAACATTTAATAACTTGCTCAGTGTCATTGTCTCCTTAGATGCAGACTATGGCTAATCTCGGTCTGACTGACTCTAGACTCTATGCTTTTTCTACTACACTGCTTTCTGAATATGACTGCTTATTCAGTGTTTAAAATTATTAACAGATGTTTAATTCATTTTGTTAATTGAAGAAGTAGGTTGTACGGTTTATCCATTCAGTTATTCCAAAAAAGCTAAAGTAGACAATTTGAGATTGATTGGACTTTAGAGACCATTTAATCCAACTCCTTCCTTTAGCATATGAGGAAACACATATGCAAGAGTGGTGGCATGGTGTGCTCAAGGTCACATGCCTAGTTGGTCTATAAGATTTTCTTTGTTAAGCTGGTTGTGAACACTGGTGTTATAAAACTGAAAGGGATACCATATGCCTGATTTTACCCCCAAGGGAAAAAAGAAGCCTAGAATGGCTTTTTAGAAAAGTGATGCTGAGGATCTGAGAGCCTTAAGGACATGGATCAGAGAAAATCCTGACTTTGGATCTTGATACATGGAGAAACGCCAGGCCCTTTACTCACATGGTTCCCTAATCTTGGTCTCTTTCCTTCCACTTTTTCTTTTTAAAAATTTGTCCACAGTTGACTGATCTTATGCCTGCTGGATTGTTAGAGCATCAGCCTTGCCAGTTATCATTTAAGTGCCAACTATGGGCTAATAGGAATACAGAAATGTATAAAGTCTAGTCACTGCCCTGAAGAAGCTTGATCTGTTTGGGAGGGAGAAGCAGTATAGATCTAATTGCAAGGTAGTACATAAAGATGCCAAGAGTAACACAGCTTTAGCAGCTCAGAAGATTAGATAAATGGGGGCTGGGTTAGTGGTTACAGAAATGTCTATATAGAAAAGTTTCTACTTAATTCTTTAAATGAAGAGTTGGAATGGTGTGGAAGGAGAAAAACACTTGGGAAAAGTTTTTGTTGTTGTTGTTTTTAATCTCAGCTTTTGCTAATCTTACCCTTGCTCACTTTCCTTCAGTCACACTCCTCACTGTTTCATAAGGTCTGTAACACGTTCTTTCAGATATCTGAATGTCTCCCTCCCTCCCTTCCTTTAGGTCTTAATTAAAGTATCATTCTTTAGCTGAGGACTTTACTGGTTACCTTGTTCAAAACGACAGTGTCTCTTCCACACGTACTCTTTCTATCCTTCTTGCCTGCTTTATTTATTTTTTGTGCTTTTTACTATCCAACATACTCTTAATTTTTATTGTCTTTCTACCCTTACTAAAAAAAATGTAAGAGCCAGACATGGTGATGCATGCCTGTAGTCCCACCTACCTGGGAGGGTGAGGTTGGAGGATTGCTTGAGCCCAGGAGTTTGAGACCAGCCTGGACAAGATAATGAGACCCTGGCTCAAAAGTAAGTTAAATTACATGAAAAATGAAAAAATTCAAGACCCTCCAGGCTAGGGATTTTTACCCATTTTAGTCAATGCTATATCCTCAACATACAGAGCAGTATCTTTTACAAAGTAGGTGCTCAAATTTTTGTTAAATTAATAAGACAGTGAGACTTTAAAGCAGGAGCTTAAAAGATCATTTGATCTAACCCTCTCTTCTTTTCTTTCTTTCTTGCTGGCAGGCATGGAGAAAGAGGAACTTTCCATTCCATCCGTTCCATTTTTTTTTCTTTGATACCGAGTTTTGCACTTGTTGCCCAGGCTGGAGTGCAATGTCTCGATCTTGGCTCACGCAACCTCCGCCTCCTAGGTTCAAGCGATTCTCCTGCCTCAGGCTCCTGAGTAGCTGGGATAACAGGCCTGTGCCACCACGCCCGGCTAGTTTTGTATTTTTAGTAGAGACGGAGTCTCTCCACGTTGGTAAGGCTGGTCTCGAATTCCTGACCTTGGGTGATCTGCCCACCTCAGCCTCCCAAAGTGCTGAGATTACAAGCGTGAGCTATTGCACTTGGCCCATCCATTCCATTTTTTAAAAAAATTGATAGGACTCGAAGAAAAAAAGTATACAATAAAGTACTCAAATCATAAGTGTGCAGCTCAATGAAATATATGTAACCAACGATCAGATCAGGATAGAGAACATTTCCAGGATCTTGGAATCCTCCCTCCTCTTCTTAGTCAATGCTTAACAAAAGTTACCACTTTTTTCTGATCCCCATCACTATAGATTAGTTGTGCTTATTCCTGAGCTTCATATAAGTGGAATAAAATCATTCTTTCATGTCTAATTTCCTCTGTTGAACGTTACATCTGTGAGATCCATGGTTTTTGAGTTAGTAGTAGTTATTCTTTTTCATTGTTCTGTATTATTTCATTGTATGAGTATTTATTTGTCTCTTCTACTGTTGACAGACATTTGGGCTGTTTCCAGTTTTTAGTTCTTAGAAGCAAAGCTACCATAAACAATTTTGTACATGTGTTTTGGTGGGCATAAAAATTCATAATTTGGCAAAGCATTTCATTTAAATATATAATAAAATATATCTCCATATATACACATATATATGCATGTAATTCTTATGCTCATGTGGTTCTTATCACATGAGAGATGATCATTAAATGATTAAAGATGAATTATTAACTAATCTTTTAAGGTTATTTCAGATGTATTAAAATAATTTTTTCTTTGTGCTAATAACATTGATGAAAGTCTTAGTACATAGTCTTTCTCCATACCTAATTTGTTTAAAGAATAGGAATAAAAACATACAGTCAAAAGGTAAGACCTTAAAAAAAATTAGATATTGCCATATTGCTTTTTAGAAAGATGCTAATTTATATGCCAATATGGAACATTAGTTTCAAAAAACCTTTTGGAATTTGATAAGCAAAATATCTTATTTTAATTTGTATTTCTTTGATTGTAAGTGAAATTGAAACATTCTAAATTGTTTTAAAAACAATTCAATGTTAAAATATTTATAATAAAATGATTTTTAAAAGAATGCCTCAGATATTGTCTTGTAAGGCAAAAGATATTTTAACAATTAATGTTCTTTATTGTAGTTTTTCCTTTTAATAGATAAATTTTGAATAGTTATTACAAAAACACAAAATTCAGAGACAGAAACAGTTGTCGCAGGGGCAGCCATTGTTACCAGTTTTTTTATATATACTTCTAAAAATATTACAGACTATGGATATATATGTATACGTGTATAAATGTGTGTATATGTATATGTGTGTAAATGTATGTATATATAATATGTAAGTGCATGTGCATATATGTGTGTAGTATGTGTATATATGTGCCCAAACATTAGATGAATTATGGAAACCATTCATTAAAATATTGGCTGTTTTAGATGTGGTATTGTGTACCATTTTGTGTACTAAAAATTAGAAAGGGTCTTGCTATGATTAGTAGCTGGCTACTGGCCCTGGAGGAAGAAAAGCAGGGTCTGGCAGCTCTCATTATTGTATCAGTTCTTTGACAGTGGCACTTCTGTTTATAGTGCTGTTCCAAAGTGAAAAGCCAAGTTTTTGAAAATTAGACAAATGATACCTGAAAGAAACTCTTTCAATGTACTAAAGCTATTTGGAGGTATTTAGGAGAACATTTAGGGGAAAGATACTTTATTTAAGCATTTTAGGATTTATTTGCTTAACAGTTATAGTTTTAGCAGAATTCCTATGACTACGTTTAACAGTGAAAATTTGAGCTTGAATAACTGCAAATTAAATTCCTCATTTTCTTAAACTTTTATTTACCTAATTAAAAAACCGTCAGCCTCAATATAAACATATTTTTAAAATATTTCAAGACATTTTCATGATAATATATAGTAGTAATTTGTCTCATACAGAAAATATTTTTGAACTTGACTTGAATGTCACTGTTAAATAAATGATTTGAGCAACAAGAGCTAAAAATTTTAATTGGATTCTGCAGGGTTTAAATGGTTTAGGGAAAAGATATTTACTTTTGGGATAGAGTATTTTTAAGGCCCTTATTTCAAAACCTGAAATTTGGGGATGACTATTGTTTACTGAATACTAACTCATTGATGTAGCCAAGGATAAGTTGGGGTATTATAAGAATTCCTGTAAACAGGAATTCCAATTCATGTCTCCTACTAAGGATAGAGTATAAAACTCTTAAGGGCTGCTGAAAGAATTTACACCTAATTGTGGTTGGTAATATTTGGGCAATTTGAAGAAACAATTTATCAGAGGGAAGAGATCATCTTGATTTTTAAAAAATGTTCAATTTTGAAATAGTTGTCTTTCTAGGAGAATTGCAAAGATAGTACAGAAAATTTCCATATGCCATCTACCCTTCACTCAGCTTTCTCTAATGTTAACGTCTTATATAATCATATCATATTGATCAAAACTAAGAAATTCATACTGATTTTTTAAAAAGGTAATTCTGATAACCTTTTTTTTTTTTTTGAAGACCTACTATGTATAAGAGTATTTGGGCTGCTGAAATATGTACAAGATGGGAAAACAAGTACAGTTTACAAATAATAGCAATAGACTGATGAGCTTGGTGTCATTCCTTGAACAAATTCTTAAACAGATTATTGAACACATATGTTGGTGGTACTTACAAAAGAAGGCACTGATCACTAGGAGACATCATGGGTTCACAAAGAACAAGTCATGACACCTAGCTTCACTTCTTTTCTTACAGGATAAGTAAACTATTAATAGTAGGTATATCAGAAGATATTTTGGCCATGGTGTATATAGAATTATTACTACATTTATTGGATTTTAAATTATGTGCTGGGCACTGGATTAAATGCTTTTACATAGGTTGTTTCATTAAGTTGTTTTTCAGATGTGGAGAGGAACATACAATATATATGTATATATTATACATATAGCATTTGACATCCTCTTATGATGTCTTTTTAGACTAGATAGAAAATGTGGTCTGAAGAGTTACATAGATAGGTGGATTTGTAATTGATTACATGGCCATATCCGGAGCTTGATGATTACTGGGCTCATATTAAAATTAAACTGCAGTGCATTCTTAGTGGTGTGCCTCAAGAAGCTATCATGTATTATTTAAGATTTTTATCAGTTACTCTCAAAATTGTGAGGGAATGCTGGTATATGTACAGAATCAGGATCTTCACTCGCTCTTACTGCCTTATTTCTAATAGAATGACAGACTGTATTAAGAAAATATTTGTTATGAAATGCGTTATAAGATTTTATATTTGTTGTGTAGATATTTGATAAAGACAGGCCTGTAAATGAATTTTTTTTTCAGAAGTCTGCATAAATACAAGGTGGGAAACTTGGAGGGCTGACAGCAGTAGATGTGCATTTGTTTTAAGCAGAGGTGTGTGGTTGGGTGTGTCTCCTTATTTGTCTGTAGTTGGTGAGTCAATGGCCTATTATAACTATCCCAAAAGCTAACACCTGCTTAAGCTACATTATTTTGAAGCATATTGTCCAAAACAGTTGATTATTCTTTTCGACTCAGCATCTAGCTTAGTTCTGTTCTATTTGCCACATTTTAAGGTAGGCATTGATACACAATATAGTGAGAGGAGAGTAATCAGAATGAAGCAGTGTCTTGAAACAGATGGTTGCAAAGTAACTGAAACATTTGAGGTTTTTTAGCATGGAAGAAAGAAGATTTGGGGTATATGATAATACTTTTTGAATTGGGTAATTGGATGATCTTTAATGTTCTTCCTCACTCAAATCTGGGATTTACTTTTCTATTTTTTATTTTATTTTATTTTTATTTTTGTCTTATTCTTCAAGTTCTGGGGTACATGTGCAGATCGTACAGATTCGTTATGGGAGATCATGCAGATTAGTTACATAGTTATATGCGTGCCATGGTGGTGGTTTGCTGCATCCATCACCTCATCATCTACATTAGGTATTTCCCCTAATGCTATCCCTCCCCAATCCCCCCACCCGCTGCTATTCCTCCCCTAGTCTCCTCCCCCCAGACTCTGGTGTGTGATGTTCCCCTCCCTGTGTTCATGTGTTTTCATTGTTCGGCACCCACTTATGAGTGAGAACATGCAGTGTTTGGTTTTCTGTTCTTGTGTCAGTTTGCTGAGAATAATGGTTTCCAGTTTCAGCCATGTCCCTGTAAAGGACATGAACTCATCCTTTTTTATGGCTGCATAGTATTCCATGGTATATATGTGCCACATTTTCTTTATCCAGTCTATCATTGATGGGCATTTGGGTTAGTTCCAAGTCTTTGCTATTGTGAACAGTGCCGCAGTAAACATAAGCGTGGATGAGCCTTATAATAGAATGATTTATAATCCTTTGGGTATATACCGAGTAATGGGATTGCTGGGTCAAATGGTATTTATATTTCTGGATTCTTGAGGGATTGCCACACTGTCTTCCACAGTGGTTGAATTAATTTACAGTGACACCAACAGTGTAAAAGAGTTCCTATTTCTCCATATCCTCTCCAGCATCTGTTGTCTCCTGACTTTTTAATGATTGCCATTCTAAATGGCATGAGGTGGTATCTTAGTGTGGTTTTGATTTGCATTTCTCTAATGATCAGAGATGATGAGCTTTTTTTCATATGTTTGTTGGCTGCATAAATGCCTTCTTTTGAAAAGTATCTGTTCATATCCTTTCCCCACTTTTTGATGGGGTTATTTTTTTCTTGTAAATTTGTTTAAGTTCTCTGTAGATTCTGGATGTTAGCCCTTTGTCAGATGGGTAGATTGCCAAAATTTTTTCCCATTCTGTTGATTGCTAGTTCACTCTATTGATAGTTTCTTTTGCTGTGCAGAAGCTCTTAAGTTTAGTTAGATTCCATTTGTCTATTTTGACTTTTGTTGCCATTGCTTTGGTGTTTTAGTCATGAAGTCCTTGCCCATGCCTATGTCCTGAATGGTATTGCCTAGGTTTTCTTCTAGAGTTTTTATGGTGTTAGGCCTCATGTTTAAATCTTTAATCCATCTAGAGTGAATTTTTGTATAAGGTGTAAGGAAGGGATCCAGTTTCAGCTTTCTGCCTATGGCTTGCCAGTTTTCCCGACATCATTTATTAGATAGGAAATCCTTTCCCCATTGCTTGTTATTGTCAGGTTTGTCAAAGATCAGATAGTTGTAGTTGTGTGGCATTCTTTCTGAGGCTTCTGTTCTGTTCCATTGGTCTATATCTCTGTTTTGGTACCAGTACCATGCTGTTTTGATTACAGTAGCCTTATAATATAGTTTGAAGTCAGGTAGTGTGATGCCTCCAGCTTTGCTTATTTTGCTTAGGATTGTCTTGGCTATGCGGGCTCTGTTTTGGTTCCATATGAAGTTTAAGGTGATTTTTTTCCAGTTCTGTGAGGAAAGTCATCGGTGGCTTGGTGGGGATAGCATTGAATCTATAAATTACTTTGGGCAGTATGGCCATTTTCATGATATTGATTATTCCTAACCATGAGCATGGAATGTTTTTCCATCTGTTTGGAAATCTGGGATTCTGTGAAACATGAAGGGATGGCACATGGAAGAAGGATTAAGCATATCTTTTGCATTGCAGTCTAGAGGATGGAACTGGGAACAATGAATGAAAGAGGAAGGAAAATATTGGTTCATAATGAAGAAGTCTTTTTGTTTTTTTTTTAAGAGATGGATCTTGCTCTGTTGCTTAGGCTGGAGATAATTTGAACAGAGTAAACTTTCACTCACTGATACACTTAAGCATAGATTGAGTAGGGTTTAATCAAGCTATCCTCTAAGGACTTTTCCAATTCCAACCTTTCAAACATTTTCTTCATTGGTTGTAATTCCTATTGGCAAAACTTCTTCCTGGCCACTTATTCATAATACTTATGGCTTCATATAATATCAGATGCTATTAGGAAAAAGGATACCTTCCTGACAATCAAAATCTGAAATTAGAATATGAAATAATTAATTTTTTCTTGAGACAGGGTCTCACTCTGTCACCCAGGCTGTCGTGAAGTGGTGTGATCTTGGCTCACTGCAACCTCTGCTTCCTGGACTCAAATGATCCTCCAGACTTAGCCTCCCAGGTAGCTGGGACTACAGTAGTGCATGCCACCACACCCAGCTAATTTTTGTATTTTTGTAGAGATGGGTTTTGCCATGTTGCCCAGACTAGTCTTCAACTCCTGAGCTCAAAGTGATCTGCCCGCCTTTGCCTCCCAAAGTGATGGGATTACAGGCATTAGCCACCGCTCCTGGCCTTAGATGATTTTAAAAATGTTTATTCACAATTCCAAAGGAAATAAGATTTTAGTCTTGTTTTAGAAATGTCACATTTCTAAAATTTACAAATAACTATTTGAAGTTGCTTTTAAAGATGATGGCCTAAGTATCATTAAATTCAAATGCTTGTGGTTTCTCTTTTGTGTATCTTAAAAAAAGTTAATGTCAAAAACTGAAACCAACATGCCTGTAATCTCAGCACTTTGGGAGGCCGAGGTGGGCAGATCACCTGTGAGACCAGCCTGGCCAACATGGTGAAACCCTGTCTCTACTAAAAATACAAAAATTAGCTGGGCTTGGTGGCAGATGCCTATAATCCCAACTACTCAGGAGGCTGAGGCCGCAGAATCATTTGAGCCCAGGAAGTGGAGGTAGCAGTGAGCCGAGATCACACCAGTACACTTCAGCCTGGCTGACGAGTGAAACTATTTCTTGAAAAAAAAAAAAAAAAAAGAAAAGAAACCAAAGGTTATTAACTTCTAAATCATTCAGTTGTTTAAATGCAAAATGGAATAATAAACTGTTTTATTCACTGTCATCCCTTGTACAAACCAATAGATTTTTTTGGCCTTCATGACCTCATATTTTTTTATCCTTCATTATGAACCAATATTTTTTATACTTATATTTTTTCTCTTTCTTTAAGCCGATCTAAAGTCTAATTTTCAGGACTTCCTCGTGATCCATTTTTTAAAGTCATCTCAGGTTCCTCTATCTAACACTGATAATTTTCTTTCTTTTCTAACAGTCTGGTTATTTATTAGTACTATATCATATACTGTTACTAATTGCTTTATAATGTGTAAGTTTAAAAAAAAACAGCATTATAAGTTCCCTGAGAACTCTTTTACTGGGGCTTGAAAACTATTTAATGAAATTAAAATTGAGAGACTCAGTCGTTGAATTTTAGCTGATATTGAAACAGTAGCACAGGAAAAAGTCTATGTGGAATTTCCATGTTTAGTTTCTGCCTTTTTCTTCAGCAATATCTTTATTTTTTGTCTTCATCTGATGTATTATAAAATTTACAAATAATAATATACCCACTTTAAAATTGAAAAATAAGAAAAAGAATTTTTCATCATCTTCATATTCTTAATATCACGGTCTCCTAAATTTTGGAGTTTCCCTTTTGTTGTTTTTCAATGCATATGCCAATGTCTTTGTCATTAGACCTCAAAAGTGGCAAATAATTTTAAAATGCTTATTTCAAAATGAATTGTTTTATGAGAAATAAAAATCAGGAGATACATTATAGTAAATGTACTTACTGTACCTCAGTGGTGTACTTTTTACTTTGTTACATTAATATGAACACCAAAAAGTTTAATGAATAAAATAGAATATATTTTTAAATGTTTGTTTGAGAAGTATGTCTATGACATTTCATTGAACTGTTGATTAAATTATAGTCATCAGCTTCATTTTCTATATTTTTCATTCCCCATACAAAATACTTGTCATACCAAGTGGGTATTCCAGACTTAGCTGTTTTAAAATCAAGGTAGCATTGTTGTATTTTGTGTTGATTGGCTTTTGCTCAGGGAATGTTTGGGTCCATATCAGAGATCTGTTTGCCTTCTTCACTGAAGCTAATGACTTCCTGTTATATGATAGGCTTTCACTGCTTCTTCATCTGGGAGCATCTCTACAATGTAAATTGCTATTTTTCAGTTATTATTTTACTTAAATTAAAAGAAATAAAATTTCGGAAGACACTAGGGAAATGTGTGAATTTGCTGAGTATAACCTTAGGACCCTTGAGTTGAAAAATATCATATCACAACTTAGGGAGGTGAGTATACTGGCTGGGAAATTTTACATTGTACTTTGTCATGTAACACTATTCACTTTGATTTTAGAAGCTAGCTACATGTGCATTATATACTAGAGCTATATCTCTCAAGTAATTGAAATAATGAAACATGGATAATTCAGAGCCACTTTTTTTTCATTTTTATTCTTTATGTAAAAAATTTTTTTTATTGCATTTTAGGTTTTGGGGTACATGTGAAGAACATGCAAGATAGTTGCATAGGTACATACATGGCAGTGTGATTTGCTGCCTTCCTCCCCTTCACCTATATCTGGCATTTCTCTCCGTGCTATCTCTCCCCAACTCCCCACCCCCCACTGTCCCTCCCCTATTTCCCCCAACAGACCCCAGTGTGTAGGGCAGAGCCACTTTTTATTTGGCATGGGATGTGATTATATCATGTGAAAGCCTAAAGGGAGTTAATTTTTATGGTCTAGTAGTTTTCAGTGGAAGTTTTGTTTGTTTGTTTGTTTTTGTTTTTAAGACAGGGTCTCATTCTGTTGCCCAGGCTGGAGTGCAGTGGTGCGATCTCCGTTCACTGCAACCTACACCTCCTGGATTAAAGCAATTCTCCTGCCTCAGCCTCCAGAGTAGCTGGGACTGCAGGTGCACAATTCATATAACCATAACAACAACAACAAAAAAGGAGAACTTCTCTATAACCTCTAAGACACATTAGGTAAAAAAAATAAATAAATAAGTTGCAGAGCAGTGTTTATGGTGTGCTGCTGATACTGCTGTAAATAAGTTGTGTATGTGTTGGTGTAAATACGCATGTATATGCACAATTAATAAACACATTTTGCTTGAAAATGCATAGACTTTTCTAGAACGATACATAAGAAAGGGAATAGTAGCTTCTGAAGAAGGACTAAAAAAGAGACCAGGAGATTGGAAATCAAATCTCAATAAGTCTGTGATTGGGTTTGGTTGTGTACACTTTTATACTGCTTCAATATTTGTTTCTTGTCAAGAGAATATTACATTGAAAAAATTCGTGGTATGTAATTATAGATTCACAGGAAGTTGGAAAATTCGTGCAGAGAGGGACTATATACCCTTCAACCAATTTCAAACCCTGCTGGTAACATCTTATATAACCCTAGTGCACTGTCAAAGCTATGAAGTTGATGTTGGTACAATCCACAGACTTTATTCAGATTTCACCAGTTTTCTAGGCGAAAACTCATTGTATGTGTGTAATTGTTTGCACTTTCTTCACATGTAGTTTTGACCATCACAATAAAGATGTTTCACCATATCAGAAACCCCTGTGCTATCCCTTTATAGTCATATTTTGTCATCCTAACCACTGGCAACCTAACCCCTGGCTTTAAAGAGCATATAGTTTTATAGGGGAGATAAGAGAGACATACTAACAATCCAGTACAAATAACAAAACAAATGGCCATGTGCAGTGGCTCACGCCTGCAATCCCAGTGCTTCGGGAAGCCAAGATGGGCAGATCACTTGAGGCCAGGAGTTCAAGACCAGCCTGGCTAACACAGTGAAACCCTGTCTCTACTAAAAATACAAAAATTAGCTGGTGTGGCGGTTCATGCCTGTAGCCCCAGCTACTCAGGAGGCTGAGGCACAAGAATCACTTGAGCCCAGGAGGTGGAGCTTGCAGTGAGTTGAGATTGCGCCATTGCACTGCAGCCTGGGCGACAAGAGCGAGACTCTCAAAAACCAAAACCAAAAACATAAGTGCCAAAAGAACCTATTTATTGCTTTGAGAGTTATGAGTGAGCCAATATTAAAGAAGGATCAGAAAACTCTTGGTGGAAAGAATTAGTATAGTTATAAGAGAACTGGCTGCAGTTCTGATCCTGCATTAAACACCACTAACTTACTGGATGTATAAAATAAGAAAGTTGAGAGAAAGATTTTTTTTTTAATGATCCCTTTTAGTATAGTGTAAATACTGTGGACAACTTGGCGTCATCTTTGAAGGAGGGCTATGATTTTATTCATTTATCAAATATTTGACCGTTTTATGTAAGGAACTGCTCTAGGGTCTGTAAGTACTTCAGTGAACAAAACACACAAAAATCCCTATCCTGATAAGACAGACATTTCAGATGACACAATTTAAAAAAAAAAGTAAGTGTATAGCATGTTAGAAGATAAGTAGTAAAGAGGAAAAATAAAGCAGGGAAGGGGCCATGAAGTATGAGAGGAGTTACACTTCTCTAAAGGATGGCCTGGAAAATTCACTAAGGTGACTTTTAAATAACATGGAGGCAGGCAGTGAATGAGATATGTACACAAATACAAAGCATTCTCAGACCAGGGGATAGCAAATGTCAAGTCCCTGAGGTTGGAGCATGCCTGAGGTATTTACATTTGAAGAAGCCTGTCATTGGAGTTGAGTAGAGGACTGGGTAATGCAGGATGAAGTCAGAAAGGTAATGATGGCGGTGTTGATGGGCTGGTCTTGATGCCAGGTCAAGCAGGGTCTTCTAGACCATTTTAAGGACTTCAGCTTTCAGACGAAGTAATTTATGATATAGAAAGACATTGGATGGGTTAGAACAGAATAGTGACATGGTTGGACTTTCAAAGAATCAGTCTGGCAACTGTTAAGAACTGAAGGAAAACAAGGGCAGAATCAGTGAAACCACTTAGGAAACTGTTGCAGTAATTCAGGTGAGAGGTGATGACTTGGACCAAAATGGTAGTAGTAGAGGTGGTGAGTAATTGACATATTGAGGTCAGCAGGATTTGAGGGTCTGGGAAGTGGGGAGAAAAAAAGGGGGAGGCACAGAGGTTAAGGGTGGTACAAAGTTTTGGGCCTGAGTACCTAGAAGGCTAGTTACCCATTTGCTGTGATGGGTACAACTATGATGGAGGATTTTGGAGGAGAGAAGTTGGATCTTGGACAAAATAAATTTAAGACACATCTTAGGTATCTAAGTGAGGTGACTGCTAAATATCTGAGTCTAGAGTTTGAAGGAAAGGAATGAGCTGGAGATTTAAGTTTGGGAGTTATGAATAGATGCTACTTAAAGAAATCAGATCAGATGACTTCACTACAGGAGTAAGCATAGAGAGGTGAGGGTCCCAGGACTGAGATTTGGGGCACTACAACATTTAAAGTTGGGGAATGAGGAACCAGCAAAGGAAACTTAGAAGGAGAAATCACTGAGGCAAGAGTAAAACCAGGAGAGCATGGAATCTTGGAAGCCAATGAAGAGAATGTTTCAAGAGGAGGGAGTAATGAACCTTTGTCAAATGCTGCTTGTAGTTCCAGTAAGAGGAGAACTGGTAATTGAATTGGTCATTCTAGTTTGCAACGTGGAATTCATTAGTGATTCTGACAAGAGCCAGTTTGATAGAACGGTGAAGAAATAGACTCACTGGAATGGATTCAAGAGAAAGGGAAATGAGAAATTGGAGATAGGCAGAAAGAATCATTCTGAGGAATTTTGCTAACGAGGGAAGGAGAGAAGTGGAATAGTAGCTTGTGGGAGATGTTCCAAGAGATTTTTTGTCTTTTGTTTTTGTTTTGATGTGTTTGTAGGAGGCTGAGAAAAAGATGGAAAATTTGATGGGATGGGCGAAGAGGTGGTTAATGGAGATCTAGTGCATAAGTAAAAAGGTTGGGTTTTGTGTAGAGCAGAAATAGTTCATGCTAGTGATGAAAGAGAAATCAGAATATGTAGGCACAGATGTAGCTAGGTAGATGTGGTTGTGAAAGCTTGTAAAAGTTCTTATTACTTCTAGTATTTTAGTAAAATTAAGGAAACAAGGTCATCAGATAGAAGTGAGGATGAGAGGGAAGGTGATGGAAGATTGAGGAGCAAAATGTATAGAATAGTTATGTAAGAGTGGCAAAATGAATGAATCAGGAAAATAAGGTATAATTGTCAGTCAACATTATGGACTCGTTTGAGGCTCCTGGTCATGAATTTAAAGAGAAACCAGTTATCAGACATCGTGTGTGTGTGTAAGCGTGTGTGTGGGAGAATGAGAGTCCAGCCAGCCACATGCAGCTATGTAGGTATCAACGTAGAATAGTCAGAAAATTGCCTTGGTACCAACTTTAGCCAAGCAAGATTGATACAGTCAGAAGGAAGACAAGTAGTTAAGAGTCTATGCAAAGGAAGGAATTGAGTAAATGATTGAATATGGATTTAACTTGGGTAAGAAGGGGATTGAGGACAGGGAAGGTAAAGGGAAGTGCAGAGGTCCTCAGATTAGTGGACTACAGGTCTGTGAGGTTGGCGGATTGTTGGAGTTAGGATATTAGAGGTAGTGAGCTAGTTTCAGGGTGCGATGCTTAAAATGGTATTTTGAGGCTGGGCGTGGTGACTCATGCTTATAATCCTAACACTTTAGGAGGTTGAGGCAGGCGGATTACTTGAGGGTCAGGAGTTTGAGACTAGCCTGGCCAACATGGTGAAACCCTGTCTCTACCAAAAAATACAAAAATTAGCTGGGTGTGGTGTTGTGTGCCTGTAGTCCTAGCTACTCAAGAGGCTGAGGTGGGAGAATCACTTGAGTCCGTTGAGCTGTGATTGCACCACTGTATTCCAGCCTCGGTGACAGAATGAGACCTGTCTCATAAAAAAAAAACAAAAAGGTATTTTGGAAGGGTTGTATTTATTAAAATTGAGAAGGTTTAAGGTTTGACTATGGGAATGAGTATAAAATAGGGTTGAGGGTAGGATCTGTGGAATATCCTAGATTTACTGAAGGGCAAAAACTTCCTTTCTGATAACAAGAAACTGACAAACAATGGTTTGGAAAGGATTGTGTGGATGATGAGATTCTTGAGCATTATGACAATAATGTTGTTGGAGATGGTGTAATGAGCAAGCAGCTAAAATCTTCAAGAAATAAAGTGGAGAGCTTGGTAGATAACTGCAATAAAGACTGGCTACAGTCTGATGATGAAATTTCAGTTTGGATATTTTTAGGGAAGAGTGAGGAAGAATTGTCTGGAATGGGCAACCAGGATTGAGAAAGAATAGAAGCTTTTAATCTGAGGAATCGAACCACCATTATCAGGCCCAGAGAGGCATTGAAATGAAATAATAACTTCTGGAAGCCACTTGCTGGGTGGACTGTAGACTGACACCAGGTAGCCATAAAATGTCATGTACTAGATGCCATAACTCATACCCTATAGTTCAACAATATGTAGTCAATCACTAATCAATGCTGTTTCTGTAAGCCAATGAGAATTCCTGTCAAACAATTATATACCTGTTTGCTTCTTGTCCCCCTTTGCCTTTAAAAACCTGCTGGTAACTAGGGCTGAATGGAGCACTCCCTAAGGCAACTGGAAGTGTGTCCTAGGCTGCAGGTCTCAAACTTGGCTCAAATAAATTCTCTAAATTAGTTTTACTTCTGTTTCTTCTTTTAGGTCAGTAGGATCAAGGAGGACCTACCTCACTTCCAAGCCTTGTGGTGTGAGGAGTTGAGAGGGAAAATACATAACACTTGAGAAAGCTTCTGGGGAAACGCTGGTAATGAAGAGCCAAGTTGTAGTTAGAGCAAGAATGACTTTCACTAGTAGAACCAGTGAAGAACATCCCAAATAGAGGAAACACCATAAACAGGAGCACAAAAGGTCTACTGGTTGGTGTTAGAGAATAGCAGAAACTCTAGTGCAGTTTAGAATTTAAGTTTTATCCCAGCTTGATATCTTTGTAGTCATATTCCTATTAGTATCACGTAGAATTATAGGCATTCTCTATATGTTCTTTTATTTCATAAGAATGAACATCAACCCCAAGATTGAAATCAGTAGGATATGGCTTAATACTGATCCTGAACATTAATAATGATTTTTGTTACAGCTTTCCAGCCATTTCTTCAATTTACTTGTGGCTCTGGGCATGCAATGTAGAATAATGACATCTCTCCTCCCTTATAAACCCTACCGCCCACCAATTCTTTCAGGAATATCCAAATCACAGAAAAATCTTATATAAAAAATAAACATAGATTTGTTCCATCTCTTTCCCAAAGTTTGTTCTAGAATTTGTTTCACCTACTTTATATTACTACATCTAAATTACCCACTAATAGAATAAGTGTTCTTAAAATATTTTTAGAAATCCAAGAGGCCATGTTGGTTCTTAAGCACCTTTTTTTGTCCATCAGCTAAGTGTATTATACCATTAATATGTTTCAGTTAGGTGTCTTTCAACTTTAGGTATCAGAAAGCCCAATGCAAACAACCTTACGCAATGAAGAAATTTATTAGCTTAACATAACTGGAAGTCCAGAGGAAGGGCAGTCTTTAGGATTAGTCAGTCAGTACCTAATTGAAGACACCAAAGATTCAGATCATTTCCATGGTTCTACTCTGCTGTCCACAGTGCTGGCTTTATACCAGAGTGAGATTCTCAGATTCTCTTTGTAACTTGATTACCAAGAAGGAACCATATGTTCTATAAGGGGGAAGTCTGGATTCCTCCTAACAGAAAGGACAGCCTTAACCAGAGGCCACCAGCAAACCTCTTATCCTGTCTCATTGACATGATTCCTCTTTGAATCTGAGTCAGTTTATGGCAGTAAGGACAGATCCACCCTTGAGCTAAAATTAGTTCTCCCAGTTTTTGCCACTCAGAGTTGTGGTGTGGATATTGGAGAAGACAGTCACAAGTGTCTGCTTACAATGTCTGCCTTGGTTGTGTGCTCTGAGGTTCTTTATTCATTCTTATCTGTTACATTTTATAGTGAGTTAAAATATGCTTAGACATACTTTATTGGTTTAATTGCTGTGTTCAGAGCTTTCTGTCATGTAGAGTACAGCAATTATTAAGCATTCCTGTCTACAAAAAAGGGAAAAATATTAGAATAGTGAAAAGATTGAGGATAGTTGGCAAGTTTGACTCTGTACCTCCTTAAAACCAACAGTTTTTAACCTCTTTTTCATTTCCAGGTAATTGACTTGGCTATCATTTATGTAGAAACTTTAGTAATTTGATTTGTATGTCCTTTCTCTCTGTCAAAAGTTGCCTGAAGCATTGTGGTAAAGTAGAAAGTGGACCAGGTTGTGATTAAGTTACTAATTAATTCTAGTTCCACTGCTTTCCAGATGTGTGTGATCATGGATAGATAACTCTCCTCAGACCTTCTGCTTTTTTCTCTGTAAACCTGGAGAGAGCTAGGTTTATTTGCCAAGTTGTTTTTATTGGAGTTAGTGTAGTGAAAACTCTCAAACCATTGTTTTCCTCTACTCCTACACCACCGCAAAAAATAGCAACACAGAAGACTTCTGTGACCAAAGGGTGGGGTTTTCCCCTACACAAAGCAGTGCACACCAGTTGGGTGTCCTTAAGTTCAATTTTGACACTATATACCTGGAGAATTTAGGAACAGTGCCACCCTGTCTTTCAGATACCAGTCACAAGTCTGGGCCACCCCATCCGTCAGACACTAATTGCAAATCGGGGCCCCTGGAACTTCTGACTGACTGGCTTCAAGTTGGGCTCAATTAATTTGCTGGAGTGGTACACAGAACTCAGGGAAATACTTACTTACCTTTACTGGTCTATTATAAAGGATATATGTAGAGGATACAGATTAAGAGATGCATAGGGTCAAGTATGGGGGAAGGGGTGCAGAGCTTTCATGTCTTGCCTGGGCACGCTACTTCCTGCAAACCTCAGCATTCAGCTCTCTAGAAGCTCTCTGAACCAGTTTTCTTGGGTTTTTAAAGAAGCCTCATGACATCAACATTTCTTCCTCCAGGTTATGAAGCAAGGACACTCTCAGGGGAGGGTCTTAAGACCTACTGTCAGAAAGACTGGGAAGATTGGAGGCCTGCCTCTGAGGCCTCGCACCCCCACCATTGTAACAAAAGACAAACAAGGGCTTTGGGGTTAGGAGCCAGAAACCATGAATGAAAATCAATGTATATATATCGTAATGCCACAGAGTTAAATTGAAAAAAGGAATTAAATAATAACAATAATAAAACAAAGCCTTACAATTTGTAGTTGCTATATGATAAAGTAAATTTTGCTATGTTGTGTGCTTTTTAATAAAATACCTCCCTAGCTCTAAGGCAAAATATTAACTGCCTCTCTGTAAACCATTTAACCTCATCTATTCTCCTCACATTCTTAGCAAAGTGCCTGTGTTTCTTGCTCACCAGCTGCAAGGTCACAAAGCAAATAGGCTCAAAACTGCTAAAATGTGTTTCTCAAAATGTTACTTTTCAAATGTAAAGTGCATCACAAAACATGTCACAAGTTAATAGTAACTGTTGTTTGTTCTGGCTTCTGTAAAACCTGCTTCCCACTTCATCATCTTGTACCACCTAGGTGCATAAAAGGCACGCCATTTTCTTTTTCCTTTGCTCAAAATTAAAAAGCAGTTCCACTAAGCTCATAATCACATTAAATAAAATCCTCCTGCAACCCCCATCAGTCTTTCCAAATCTCTAATTTCCCACTACAAAATAAGCTAATATGAAAGAAATTTGATAAATATAGAGTAGTAAACAATTTAAAATTGCCTTAATTATTATATTCTAATAGTAAAGGGTTGGCAGTTAAAGAGAGGAAACCTGAAAAACACTGGAGATTCTGATGCTAAAAAATAAATACTTGATCTTAGTTTCTGAGTACCTAAGGAATATCAGTAGAAGACAAGGATGTGTGCGGTTTTTTTTTAAGTAGATGCTTAATGAATAGTTAGCTACTAGTTAGTGTATCCACTGGCTACGTCTCAAGTATTCCCTAGAATTTTTTTTACTTAAATTTTTGCCCTTTTTCTAAAGCTGTTTTTAAAGGTGTCAACTATGTATTGTAAGATTTAGGGCTTTATGTAGCTTACAAGGTATGACAGACACATTTATTCAAATTATTGACTTTTATCAAGTACACTTTTTTTTTTCCTTTCTTGGAATATCATTCTTTTGAAGAACCACAGGGTTTCACACTGGGTGGAGTTTGGTTGTTCTTACCAAAAGAGATAGCACATTTCATTGCTGAGAATCCTGAAGAGCAAGACTATATTTGGAGTAGAATGAAATTAAGATGACACTAAAGAATTAGACTTTTTAAAAAACTAATATATCCTTCATCCTTCATGTCTTAGGTTAATGTTCATGGTGAATCTGAGTATCCTAATAAACTGTATTAGCTATAGTTTCTGTATCTCATTACTATTGGTAAAACAGAGCATATATGGTTCTTAAATTGTCATTCACCTTTTTATTTTGAGCTAGTCACTGTTATATGTCATGTTAGACTGGGGTCAATAGCTTTTTCTAGATGAAAAGCCTGATCTTACCATATCTTTTTCTTTTATGTAAGAGATACTGTGAATATATACAAGCCTTGAAAGGAGAAGGAAACTAATGTATGTTGACTGTGTTACTATGTACAACCATACCAAACATTTAACATTTGTATCATTTAATTCTCCCTTCAACCTGATGAAAGTATTAATGTCCACATTTTATGAAAGGAAACATTGAAACATTGTTATTACCAAAGAGATAGCACATTTCATTGAAACATAGAGATTAAGTAAACAAAATTAACTATGATGGAGGAATTCCAAGCTTTCTGCTTCCCTTTTACCTTCACTGGGCGTTTTTCATACCTGCTTTCATTTAATTATACAACTCCTCTTTGAGGAAGATGTTATTCTCATTTTGCAGATGAAGAAAAACATTAACATGAATGTACAATTTAAAGAATAAGAAAATGAAAATGTGTACTACATTAGGGATTAGAAACCTATATAAAAATTATATTTATTTACAGTGATTGATTCTCAAATGTTAAACCAACCTTGCTTTTTTCGTATAAACACTGCTTGGGGCCCGGCATGGTAGCTCACGCCTGTAATCTCAGCACTTTGGGAGGCCAAGGCAGACAGATTACTTGAAGTTAGGAGTTCAATACTTGCTTGGCTGACATGGTGAAACGCTGTCTCTACTAAAAATACAAACAATTAGCCAGACATGGTGTCATGTACCTGTAGTCCCAGCTGCTCTGGAGGCTGAGACAGGAGAATCATTTAAACCCAGGAGGTGGAGGTTGCAGTGAGCAGAGATTGCACTACTGCACTCCAGCCTGGGCAACAGAGGGAGACTTGTTCTCAAGAAAAAAAAAAAAAAATTAGCCAGGCGTGATGGTACTTGCCTGTAGTCCTAGCTACTTAGGAGTCAGAGGCAGGAGAATCACTTAACTGGTGAGGAAGAGGTTGCAGTGAGCCAAGATCTCGCCACTGCACTCCAGCTTGGGTGAGAGTGAGATTCTGTCTCAAAAAAAAACAAAAAAAAAAGCATAAACACACACCCACACACAACTTGATCATGAGATATTGTACTGTTTACATGGTGTTGAATTTGATTTATAGACTATTAAGTATTTTTGCATCTATATTCATAGGAAAATTGGTCTATAGTTTTCTTGCAATATGTTAGTCTACTTTTGATACAGGGTCATAGTGGCCTTGTAGAATGACTTGAGAAGTGTTTTCTTCAATTTTCTCAATAAACCTTTTAGAAGAATTAGTATTATTTCTTCCTTAAATATTAGAATTAACCAGTGAAGTCAGTTGGACCTGGAAGTTTACTTTGTGGGGATGTTTTTAACCACAATTTCAATTTCTTTAATATATATAAGGTTATTCAGATTATCTGTTTCTTCTTGAGTGAGCTTTATTAATTTATCTTTCATGGAATTTGTCCGTTTCGTCTAAGTTGTTAAATCTACTGACATAAAGTTGCTTATGACATTCTCTTATCCTTTTAATGTCTGCCTTTATCTCTCACTTGTGATATTAGTAATTTATGTACTTTCTCTACACCCCCCCTCCCCCATTAGTCTGGCTAATGATTTATCAATTTTATTGATCTCAGAGAGCCAGCTTTTGGTTTCATTGACTTAAAAAATTTTTTTAAATAAACTTTATTTTTCAGAGCAGTTTTAGGTTTACAGCAAAATGGAGTGGAAAATACAGTTCTTATATCCCCCACCAATCTTCCCCACCTAGTTCTTATATCCCCCCAGTCTTCCCCATTCCATATCAGAAGTAGTATATTTGTTACAATTGAACCCATACTAATGTATCATTATCACCCAAAGTCCATAGTTTACATTAGGATTCACTCTTGATGTTGTACACTCTGTGGGTTTTGACAAATGTGTAATGGCATATATCTACCATTATAGTATTGTACAAAATAGTTCCCCTCTCCTAAAAATCCTCTGTGCTCTGTTTATCCCTACCTCCCCCTTAAACCCTGGCAACCACTGATCTTTTCAGTCTCTCCATAGTTTTTGCCTTTTCCAAAGTGTCATACAGTTGAAATCATACAATATGTCACCTTTTCAGATTGGCTTCCTTCATTTAGTAATATATACATTTAAGGTTCTTCCATGTCTTTTCATGCATGGCTCGATTGCTCATTTCTCTTCAGCACTGAATCATATTCCATTGTCTGGATGTGCCATGGTTTATTCATTCACCTACTGAAGGACATATTGGTGGCTTCCAAGTTTGGGCAATTATGAATAAAGCTGCTATAAACATAGGGACATACGTTTTCAGCTCATTTTGGGTCACTACCAAGGAGCATGATTGCTGGATCATATGGTAAGAGTATATTTAGTTTTGTAAGAAACTGCCAAACTGTCTTCCAAAGTGGCTTTACCGTTTTGCATTTTACTGATCTCAGAGAACCAGCTTTTGGTTTTATTGACTTTTTTCTGTTTCTCTTCTGTTGTATGTGGGTGTTTTTAATTCCTGCTCACCTATCTTTTCTTTCTTCTTCTGCGTATTTCCCTTACAGAAGAGGAAGACACACTTACTACTTAGGATTAGCTTGCTTTTCTCTTTCTAATTTTTTTTAACTTTTATTTTAAGTTCAGGGGTACATGTGCAGGTTTGTTATATAGGTAAACTTGTGTCATGGAGGTTTGTTGTATAAATTATTTCATCCCTCAAGTATTAAGCCTAGTATTTTTCCTGATCGTCTCTCTCCTCCCACACTCCACCCTCCAATAGGCCCCAACTAATTTCTGAAGGTCATTGATTTGAGACCTTCTTTTTTAACATTCAGAAGTATATTGTTTAGTTTCCAGATGTCTGGGGTTTTTTTTAGATGTCTTTCTGATTTTAATTTCTAATATAATTTCATTGTGATCAGAGAATATACTTTGTATATTTTGAAGTTCTTAAAACTTACTGAGAATGGTTTTATGGCTCAGAATATAGTCTATGTTGGGGTGTTGTTACATGTGTACTTGAAAAGATGTGTATTCTGCTGTAATTGGGTAATATATTGTATAAATGTTAATTACATGAAGTTGGTTGCTAGTGGTGTTCAAGTTTGCTATGTCCTTACTAAGTTTTTATCTACTTATTCTGTCATTATTGAGAGATTTGTTGAAATCTCTGACAATAATTGTAAATTTGTCTATTTCTGCTTGTAATTCTATCAGGTTTTTTATGTATTTTGAAGCTCTGTTACTAGCTTAGGATTTGTCTTCTTGATGAATTCATCCCTTTAATCATTATGAAATGATTCTTTTTATTCTTAGTAATATTCTTTACTGTAAAATGTACCTTATCTGATCTTAACACAGCTACTGTGGCTCTTCTTTGATTAGTGTTAGCCCAGTAGATCTTTATAATCCTTTAACCATTATGTTTTTTTTTAATATTTAAAGTGGGTTTCTTGTAGAAAGCATGTAGTTGGGTCTTGCTTCTTTTTAAATACAATCTGACAATCTCTATCCCTTTTAATCAGGAGTTCTGATCATTTACACTTAATATGATGACTGGTATGATTAGACTTATGTCTGCTGTTGTGCTGTTTGTTTTCTATTTGTCCCATCTGTTCTTTGCATGTTTCTGTTTTTTTTCTTGCATTCTTTTGGATTGAGAACTTTTTAGTATTCCATTTTATTTGCACTATTTTTTTATGAACTGTACCTATTTTTCTTTTTTAATGGTTGTTCTAGGATTACATTCTATATCTTTAACTTACACAATGTTCCTACACATATTATACCACTACTATATTTTACTTTTTTCTGTATTTGTTAAAAACCCCACAGTAGATTATAATTATGGTTGTTTTAGACCATTTTATTTTAAAGATTTTAAAAAATAAGAAATATCTTTTATAGTTATCCACATATTTACTCCACTGTACCTCATTTCTTTGTATAGTTCCATGTTTTTGTTTAATATTAATTTTCTTCTGCAAAAATTTTTCTTAACATTTTTTATTGTGCAAGTCTACTAGTGACAGATTTTCTCAGCTTTTATGTGTCTGAAAATTTTCATCAACCTTTCAGAAAGATATTTTTACCGGGTACTGAAATTGTAGTGTATCACCTCTAGTTTGGTGGTTGGCTAGGAGGACTCAGGACTGAGCATATAGTCAAACTCGTGGTTATGACTTATTACAGCAGAAGGATACAAAGCTAAATTAGCATATGGGAAAGGTTCATGGGTGAAGTCTGGAGGAAGCAAGGCACAAGCTCCCACGAATCTTCTCCCAGTGGAATTATGCAGGACACATTTAATTTCTCCAGCAGTGAACTGTGACAACACATGTGAATACAGTTTAACAGGAAACTTATTAGAGACTCAGTGCCCAAGGTTTTTATTGGGAGCTGGTCACATAAACGTCCTCTGCCTAGCATGTACCAAAATGCCAGTTTCCCAGAAGAAAAGTAGATGTTCAGAATATTGTTTGCATAAGTACTTTAGGCACAACGAACCACCCTTATTAGTTAGGGAATGTCAGGAACCCTTTTGAAATTCAAGTTCTTAGACAACAGCCAAGGCCTAACCTTGCAAGTAGGCCTTTCTAAAGATAGCACTCTTGAACCTGCTGTACCTTTTTCCTGCATACTAGGTAGCCTTGTTTTTTCCTTTCTGTACTTTGTAGATTTTATTTTATTGTTTTCTGATTGTATGGCTTCAAGGAGAAACCTGTGATGACTTATCTTTGCTCCATTGAATGTAATGTACCTTTTTACCTCTGGCTGCTTTAAATGTTTTTCTTTATCTTTATTTTCAGCAATATATATGTGAATGTGTGTTATGTTTATCCTACTTGTTATTGCTTGAACTTCTGGGAACTGTGGGTTTGTAGTTTTCAACAAAGTGGAAATTTCTAAATTTCTATAGCTATTATTTTTTTCCAATATTGCCTTACTCTTTTTACTTTCATGCTTTTGTTATGGTTATGTTTGATTGCTGACACTGTTACAGAGGTCATTGAATCTTTATTTTTTGGAGAGAGAGAGTGTGTGTGTGTGTGTGTGTGTGTATTTCTCTTGGTCTTCATTTCTTCATTTTTGGTTAGTTTTATTCCTGTGTCTTCAATTTACTAATATATTCTTTTGCAGTGGCGAATCTGCTACAGATCCCACCTAATAATATTTTTATTTCAGGTGTTGTGTTTTTTTATATGTACAAGTTGTATTTGATTCTTTTATGTTTGTTTGTCTCCTCATTGTGTTTGGGTTTTCTCTTATGCTGTTGAGGAAATGTTTATTACAGCTATTTTAATGTTCTCATCTCTTAATTTGATCATCTCTTTCCGGTTCTGTTAATATTGACTGTTTTTCTAGTTCACAAGTCACATTTTATTGCTTCTTGATAGGTCTAATAGATTTTTATTGAATGCTCATTATTGTGAATTTTATGTTATTTGCTGAATTTGGTTGCATTATTTAAAGGATGTTGGATTTTTTTTTCTAGTATGCCACTGTTACTTACAGATAAGTTTGATCCTTTCAAGGCTTATTTTTATGCTGCTTCAGGGAGAATCTAGGGTAGGCTTAAGGACTAATTTAACCTCACTTCTAATGCATGGTCCTTCTGGAGTCACTCATGGCTGCCCTGCTAGTCAGCAAGATTTCCCCATTTTGGGTAATAGGAATTTTAACAATTCCTGGCCCTTTGTGAGCTCTGACAGTTGTTTATCTTACAACTTTTGGTAATTTTCTTTTTGTAAAGGTTAATTTTTATTTTGTCCACCCTCTTGGGGGTTCAACCTTCACACGTATAAATTGTATTCAGCCCAAGATCCAGTAGGATGGCTGTGCATTTTTTAGGATCTCTTTCTGTATTGATCTCTTTTCTTAGGCATCTGCTCCCTCTCCCCCCGAATTCTACCTCTTTTGGCCTCCCTAAACTCTGATACGTGTCTTTTCAATTCAGCAGTGTTGCTAAGTTCTTAGGAGATTACCTTTCCCTGTGCCATTGTTTATAAATTTTCTCCAGGCAGAAGCTGGAAAGCCCTCTCATTATTGTCCCTTTAGGGCAATAGTCTGGTATCATAGACTTGTACTGCCTTCATTCAGTGCCAGCAAATAGTTTACTCTATTTTGTCCAATTCTGGAGAAGAATATTTCCAGACAGTCATTGTCCTTCATATTCAGAAGTAGAAATCTCCTATAAGCATTTCAGACATTTCCATTTATACCATAGATGTTTCTCTTTTCTGAAGCAACTTCATCCTCGTAACGTGTGAAAATGTCAAGCCTCTTCTACTTTTTTCTTATTACATTCAGAAATAATAATGATGGATGTAATCGGGATCTCAAACTTCAGATTTTGCTCACATTTTGTTCAGATACTGCTTCAAATTTTTATAGTCACAAAAATCTATGCCTTTGTTGAACATCTAGATATTACTGTGGATCTGGGCTTCAAGGAGGGTGAGGCAAGTGGGGCACCTAGGGTACAAAATTTAAGGAGACACTTACTCTCCAGGTATTATAAATACAGGATTGACATCTAAGAGTTAGTGTCTCCTTAAATTTTGTACTCTAGGTGCCTTGTTTGCCTCAGTCTAGTGCAGGCTTTGCAGTGGATATTTCAGACTCTGATCACTTTTATTACCCTAAGGCATTAGTCTCCAACCATTATTAACTAGATCATATATTTCCTTTGAAGTAGGTGTAAGTCTTTTTTACCTTCATATTTAAATTATTTAAACTTCTCTCTAACCATCTATTTTCTTGTAGGAGCTGTAATAAAGTCTGATGTAAAATGTCAGTTCCTTAGTATTGGCTGAGAAATAAAGAAAGAAAAGAGTATTCAAGATAGCAAATACTGTCCCCAAAGCCAAAATTATGTTACTGAAGCCTTACTTATTTTTAGTTTAGTCTGCCTTGGCCCTAGAAAACAGTGGCTCTCCCTACCTAGGCCAGATTCCATTAATTCCATGAGGGCTGTTGCCCATTGGGCATGCAGCCGTATTTGCAGTTTGAGAGTCCCAAGTAAGCCTGACTAGGCTTCAGAATAAATCTAGATTTCTACTAAGAGCAATTTTAATATGGGTCAGGGACATGCAGTTGGTCTCTGTTGGTGGGAAGAACAAAGTTTTTAATCTTACATAAAATATACTCTCTTTGAGATCTTTGGTTCATGACCCAGTTTTGGTATTCTTTACGGTGTTCTTTGCAGCTGGAATGATAAAGGAATCTCTTTTCTCTCTTCTTAGAATATTAAAGGAGACAGGAAGTCCAGATGAAGTAACTTGTGGAACCATTTGTTTATCTGATCCTGAGCTAAATCTTAGGAGAGAAGGGTAAAAATAATTAATTCTTACTAATTTTAGTCCACATTGCCAGGATTTTTCAGATAGTGATGTAGGTATGGGTTCTGTAATAAACAGTGATTTAACCCAGAATGGCCTCTGTTAAATATCTTCTTCTGTCACTTGGAAGTGGTATTTGGTATCTGTTTGATAGTTCAAAGGTTCTAAAACATTGATCCTGTGTGCAGAAAGTAACCGTTAATCTCATCTTGCTACTGCTCTAGATACTCAATTTTCTTTTATTTTCTTCGGCTTTTCTATTTTAAAAAATAAGAATAATAGCATATTTGTGCCATCTGCAAAGTACTTTTATAATGGATTGGAATGTAAAAATCTCTAATCCAGAAGGAAGATGCTTATGTAGTCAAGTCTTTGTAGATACATGCAATGTACCTTTCTTTAATTACTGGGTGAGGTAATACATTGTGAAGGAAAACAGTGAATCTGGATTTTTAAAAAACCTAATTGTAGTCCAGGTTGAACTGCTGTAGCTCTGTGACCTTGAGCAGGCCAGTTAATCTCTTTGAGAGTCAGTTTTTTTCCATCTGCAAAGTATGTGTATGTATGTAGGAGGTGGAGAAGGAAGTGATAAAATCTGCCTGCCTATTATTCATGTCAGTGTGAAGATCATAATAAAGATGTGAAAGCACTTGGGAAAATGTGTAAAGAACATATACATACAAATGTAAAAATGATATTTATAAAGTTATTTTATCTCAGCGCAACTAAATCTTGTTTTTATCTTTGGGAAACTAAATATAGTTTCAGCTAATTTTTTAAAAAATCACCGATAGGTTAGAAAAAGAGAAGTGAAAGATATGTATATTGGAAAATGGTTGGAAAACACATTATCAAAGGCTAAAAGTTACCTAAGAGGATTGATAATGTCTCCTTAGAGTATTTGTGTGTGCATATTAACAGAATTTGAAATTTTTACTTACCTTCTCTTTCATCCCTAGTGTTTAAAAATCTGTATCAGTTAGATTTTCTGACATGTTGTATGTGGATTTTCTACTTTGGATTAACCATGGAAAATATTTTATAAAACAGTCTTGTTGCTCCTTGTTGTCTGAGACAATTCTGGACTTTTTCTCCTGATTGGTGTGTTTTCAGGGGAATTCAGGATAATTTAATATAGCCCTGGTATGTATAATGAGGGTGTTAAATCTGTCAGAACATAAATCACAGTGATTGAAACATGAATGCGATATTTTGGTACCTTTGAAACTATTAAATTACTCTCCTATATTACATGAGATGGGTGAGAGAATTCCCTTGGTTGGTTCATTCATTCATTAAACAAATATTAATACCATGCCTACTATTGCCAGGTACTGTTGTATATTATATATACAACAGTAAACAAAACAGACAAAAATTCCTGCCTCTATGGAGCTTACATTCTAGCGGAGAGAGAAACTGAAACTAACGGATAAAATATGTATACTTTATTAGATATCAAAGTAAAAGAGGAAAAGGGAATGCGGGGAGTGTTGGAAGGCATGGAGATTGGAGGAAGGCAGGCCTGGGAAGGATTGTGACATTTGAGTGAAGACCTGAAAGGACTCTATGGATATCTCAGGGAAGAGCATTCCTGTTCTAAGGTATAACAGGGGTAACAGATTTGAGCCAAGTGTGTGTCCTAGTGTGTTCAAGGAACAAGGAGGAGACCAGTGTGGCTGAAGTGGACTGAATATAAAGTTTTAGGCTGGTGCACACGTAATTGCAGTTTTTACATTGTTGGAAATTTGCCATTTGATGTTGGAACACATTTCTTAAATAAATATTATGTTCTGCGTCATTTTAATGTGCATTTCTCACTTTGTTTTTGCTAATTATTACTTGCTGTTTATTTTATATTTATTTTAGACTATGGAAATGATGTTAGACAAAAAGCAAATTTGAGCTGTTTTCTTATTCGAGTTCAAAATGGGTCATAAAGCAGTGGAGACAACTGCCAGCATCAACAATGCATTTGGCGCAGGAATTGCTAACGAGGGTATAGTGCAGTGGTGGTTAAAGAAATTTTGCAAAGGAGACTAGACCCTTGAAGATAAGGAGCATAGTTGCCGGCCATTGCAAGTTGGCAACAACCAATTGAGAGCAATCATCCATCCTCTTACAATGACACTAGAAGAACTCAACATCAACTCAACATTGACCATCCTGTGGTCATTTGGCATTTGAAGCAAATTAGAAAGGTGTAAAATCTTGATAAGTGAGTGCCTCACAAGCTGACCGAAAATTTAAAAAAATTGTCATTTTGAAGTGTTCTTTTACTCTGTGCAATAGCAACAAACCATTTCTCGATTGAATTGTGATATGCAATGAAAAGTGGATTTTGTATGACAGTTGACAAGGACCAGCTCAGTGGTTGGACTGAGAAGAAGCTCCAGAGCACTTCCCAAAGCCAGATTTGCACCAAAAAAGATCACTTTGGTGGTCTGCTGCAGGTCTGATCACTGCAGCTTTCTGAATTCGAGCCATTACATCTGAGAAGTATGCTCAACAAATCAATGAGATGCACAGAAAACTGCAATGCCTGCAGCCAGCATTGGTCAACAGAAAGGGCCCAATTCCTCTCCACAAGTCTCAACAGTGTGTCACACAACCAATGCTTCAAAAGTTGAATGAATTAGGCTACAAAGTTTTGTCTCATTTGCCATAGTCACCTGACTTCTCGCCAACCAACTACCACTTCAAGCGACTCAGCAGCTTTTTGCCGGGAAAATTTTTTTACAACCAGAATGCAGCAAAAGCTTTCCAAGAGTTTATCAAATCCCAAAGCACGGATTTTTACACTATAAGGATAAATAAATTTATCTTTCA
The DNA here is from genome assembly GCF_049354715.1 of Callithrix jacchus. NCBI lineage: Eukaryota > Metazoa > Chordata > Mammalia > Primates > Cebidae > Callithrix > Callithrix jacchus. Next base: position 16,272,361 of record NC_133509.1, read on the forward strand.
CTGGGAAAAATGTGTTGATTGTAATGTTTTCTGTTTTGATTAATAAAGATGTGTTTGGGCCTAGTTATAATATAATGATTTAAAATTCATGGTCCAAAACCGCAATTACTTTTACACCAACCTAATAAGATTAAAGAGTTGGATGTTTTGAGAGCCATATATTTCAAGGACAGAATCATTGTTTGTATCAGCAGCTGCTCATAGGTAAAATAAGAGGAAGTCAGAGAATTGATTGTTGTATTTAGCAATGTGGAAGACATGGTGACCTTAATAAGGGCAAGTTGGTAGACAGATGGGACGAAAAGCTTGGTTGATACGGATTCAGGAGAAAATGGGAGATGTGGAGACAGTGAGTGTAGACAACACTTTTGAGTTTTATTGTAAAGGGGGAACTATGCACATTTGGTGTGTAGGGTTAAGAGAGTGGGCTTTGAAAAATTATTTTGGTTCCATATTTAATGTGATAGGAATAATCCAGGAATAGGGGAATATTTGACAGTGCAGTAGAAGGAATAGATAATTGCTGCAGCAGTTTGCTTGAATAGGTGGGAAATAATTGGGATTACTTTTAGTTTTCCAACATGATCATTATGTTTCTTTGATGCTTTTAACTCATATTCTTCCCTTTTAAGGAATATCAGTGCCTAATCCTATATATATATCCTTTCTTATATCTATACCTTACCCCTCACAGGTATACTTTTTTCTTTTTTTAAAACCTGCATGTGGCATTCAAACACAGGTATACTTTTATCAGAGCTCCTAAAATACTTTATTACATGTATTTACATGCCTCACCCATTACTGGATTGTTGATACCTTGATCTCTCTTATTATTCAACTATTGGTTCTTTGACTACAGTGTTTTTATTCATTGCTACATGCCTATATTAGTTACCTATTGCTGCATAACAAATGACTTTAAAACACACCCACTCAAAACACATATTTATTATATTGCAGTGAATCAGGAATCCAGGAACAGCATAGGTGGTGGGTCTTTTAAAGGGTTATGAACCAATGTGTTGACAAGGCCTGAAGCCTCATCGATCCATTTTCTAGGTCACTCACAAGGCAGGATTCATTTCTTCTCACGCTGTTGGCCAGAGGCCTCCCTAGGACCCACGCCACATGAACCCATAGAGTATCTCACAATATGGCAGTTGACTTAGAGCAAACAAGCAACAGGGCAAGAAAGAATGTCAGCAAAACAGAGTGGTAGCAAGAAGGACATCACAGTTTTTATAACCTATTACAGAATTGACATCCCATCACTTTTTCCACATTTTCTTTATTTTTAAAAATTGAGACAGAGTCTCAATATTTTGCCCACATTGAACTCCTGGGCTCAAGTGATCCTCCTGCCTTGGCCTCCCAAAATCTTGGGATTACAGGTGTGAACCACCATGCCTGGCCAGTATTTTCTTCTTTATAAGCAGGTTACTAGGTCTAGCCCACACTTAAAGGAAGGGCTACACAACAAGTGACTATCAGAAGGTGGGGATCACTGTAGGGACACATTAGAAGTCTGCCACCTAGACCCCAAGCTCTGGAACTATAAAATTCTTAACATGTTGAATGAAATAACCTTTTTCCAAGCACCCTAATAACTGGTAGTGTACATTTGTAAGGGCTGGTCAAAGGTAAGAATTCGGTTTGAGACTATACAGAATAACGATATTCAGGGATTATTTCAACTATGTTTCTGGTTTCCTTAATGATTTGCTTTTATGAAATAATGAAAAGTTAAAGTCATTTTGTATCTTCAGGAGCCAACCAAAACCAGGAATGTTATTGAAGAAAATCAGAATACATGCAATGTATTTTAATAGGAATTCTAGAAATAATCTGATAGCAAGCTATATTTTAAGATAATTTAAGCTTCCAGTCATTCCTAACATATATAACCTTTTATGACATGGATGAGCATAAAAGGATAAGAATATATAAAAATTAGGGCAATTGAAATTTGATCTCTACTATGGAATAATCTTTATGAAAATAAGATTTTAACAGGTAGGAATAAGCATCATCAGATCATGGATTTCAATTTTTTTTTCGTAGTTTAAATGTTGAGGTGATTTAATCTTTCTAAAAAAACTAAGGAATCTCATCCTAGACTTATAACATGTTAGATGTTCGAAATAACTTGTCCAATCCTATATTTTTATAGATGAGGAAACGGCTACCCAGTGACGTGCCCAAGCTTGTTGGTGGCACAGCCAGTGCCAGATCCCAGGCCTCCTGACTCCATTCAGTGCACTGTACCATGCCTTATTGTTAGTAATAAACCATACTGGAGCCACTGGGGGAGTTTAAAAACTTTTATGCCTGTCTTATAACCAGACCTTCTAATTTAGTTGGTATGGGTTGGAACTTGGTCATTGGAAGTTTTAAACACTCTCCAGGTGATTTCAATGTGCATCATAGTCTGGGAACCTCTACTCCACAGAGAATTAGTGTGCTTAAGGAATTGGAACTAGAGTGAAATCAGTAGTACAGATTTCTATCCATTATGACTCCCTAATCACAAATTTGACTAGGTTTTATAAGAGTAATAAGAAACATTTTTACACTGAGAAATAATTAAGATTTGTGCTGAACAAAGATTTTCATAATAAAACTGTCCTTTCACTAGTATTTTGGGAGATAGCCTGTGACAAAATTTTTCCTAATTATGAAATAGGAGAACAATTTTTTGACACTGATCAGGCAAGGAGAAAGTTTTCTGCCATCTGTGTTGTGGCATGCTCTGCTGTTGTTTTAACTAGATAAAATTCTAATTACTGTTAAACAGATTGTTTATGAGGTTGTTTTTAATATTTTAGAGCAAACATATAAAGAGGCAAAGAAATGGTTCCAGATTTAAAAACCAAAGACTTTTTCTTTGAAAGTCAATTAATCAGAGTTTGACACACCGGGTTGTTTAATAACACATTTCAGTGTGGGTCCTTGGTACTGCAATGTTGCAAGGAATATGAAATTTGTAGTTTGGTTATAACCATTCTGTGGTGCCTTTTTATACTCTTGGATATAAGGCTGACCAAACATTCTAACTAGAAAATACTAATTCATGATTGGTAAGTGGCATTTTGTTTCTATATGTTGTTCTTTTAAACAAGGTCTTTTCCTTGATAAGGACAGATGTAGGGATTATGAAGTAGAATAAGTAAGAATAGGAGATTATGATCAGGTCAAAGCATTTCAGAATTTAAAATCTTGTGTCGAAGCAGTTTCAGGGTGATGGCAAGAAAAGCTATATGTTTGGGTTGCTAGAGTAGAAGCGATAAGGAGCGTGTTAGTTTTCTATTGCCGCCATCACAAATCAATACGAACTTAGTGGCTTAAACAGAAAATTTTTTAATCTTACAGCTCTGTGAGTCAGTAGGCCAATTCTGGTCTCATTGGGCTAAAATAAAAACTTCAGCGGGGCCATGTTCCTTTCTGGAGGCTGTAGGGCAAGATCACTTTCCTTGCTTATTAGGGGTTTTGGTAGAATTCAGTTCCTTGTGGTTGTACCACTGGGATCCTTGTGGTTGTAACATTTGTCTTGATCAGGGCCCTTTCTAGTATCTACATTCCACTCTCATTCCCTGGCATGTCGCCCTCCTTCATCTTCAAAGTCAGTAACAAAGGTCAAGTCCCTCTCAAGCTTCTGATATCTCCTTCTCCTTTCATTTAAATTCTCTGATCCACCTTCTGTCTTCCTCTTCCACTTTAAAAGCCTCATGTGATGAGATTGGACCTACCTGGATAATACCAGATAATCTCTCCCATCTCAGGTTCCTTAACATTAATTACAACTACAAATCCCTTTTGCCATGGCAGGTAACGTAGGTTCCAGTGGTTAAGGGCACAGACATCTTTGGAGGGCCATTGTTCTGTCTGTCAAAGAGGACTACATCACTGGAGTCAAGAAAGCCAAGTGTCATTATTCACATAGCTGTTGAGTTTTCATTTATCCACAAATATTTTTCTAGTGACTGCTATGTGCTAGTCATTGTAGTAGGCACTGGGGCTATCGTGGTAAACAAGGCAGACAGAGTAACTGCCCTTGCTTGTCTAGCAGTATACTTATAAAAACAAGCAAAACGTATAGCATTGCTTTATAAAGAATTCTTCCTGTATTCCATATTATGTAAGCTCTTTGAAAGCCAGTACTAGTGTTCTTTGTTTTGACCCTTATCCCATCACTACAATAGTGTTTTACATACTAGATGCTTTACAGAATTGCTAACAAAGACTTACTTTGTTTTTCTTTGCATTGAGTTAGGAACCTCACTTATCTCTCTTTTTGGCTATTTCTGCTTCAAATGCATTGAAAAAACTTTGAGATAAAAAATCCAGACTTAGAGGACAATTTAAGATTTAATCAGATACCCACTGAGGAATTTTTAAAAAGGCCTTAAGAATGATCATGTACTCCATTTTACTTTTCTTAGTAAAGATTCTAAAGTGCTAAGGGCAGTTCTGTTTTGCTTTTTCTTCCTATTATTATTATTTTTGAGAAAGAATCTGGCTCTGTCACCCAGGTTAGAGTGCACTGATATGAACACAGGCTTACTGTAGCCTTGATCTCCTCAGCTCAAACAATCTTCCTTCCTCAGCCTCCCAACTAGCTGGGACTACAGGCACACTCTACCATATCTGGCTAATTTTTAAATTTTTTGTAGAGATGGAGTCTCATTCTGTTGCCCAGGCTGGTCTTGAGCTCCTGAGCTCAAGCTATCCTTCCACCTTGACCTCCCAAAATGATGAGATAACAAGAATGAACCATAGTGCCCAGCCTTGCTTTCTCCTCCTAGATTTAACAGTCAGAAAGTACTTACCCAATTAAAAAATAGTAATCAGCAGTTGCTTTAAGCCAGTATTCACCTATAGTGAAAAATTACCAACTCAGAAGCAAATTAAAATAAATTTTTCAATATGGCTTTTATTAGACAGACTTATTTTATCTATTGTTTATTGCTCTTGGAGCTTCTGTCTTTCTCATATACAATTCCCTGTTGTGCTCCCACTGTGTGCTGAGTGTGGGTCTACTCTTCATGGAAAAACTGCAGTATTCTTACCAATTGTTAAATGCCTTCTAAAGATAGTTATCTGTAGTTCTCTCAGTAATAGTCGTGGTTATAATTCTGTATCATGTAGTTTCCCAGTGCAGCAATAGGGAACTTTAGTAATGGTGGATTGGAGTAAGCACAGGTATATGAGATTTATAGTCTACCCAGGCATTGCTTTCAAACTTGGCCAGCATAGAACTATTAGCAAGTGGCTGAATATACTTGTAACACAGGTTTGGGCTACAGAGTGTAGATATCATGAGGCTTTCTTAATTTCAGTACATACTAAGTTCTCTATTCCAAATCCCTTCTCGATTCTTTTTAACATTATTTATGGATAATTTCTTATTCTGACCTTTTGTGTTTCTTAACAAATAGCCTAAATATATTTTATATAAACTTCATTTCTAAACAAGAACTTTTGGAATAATGGGTGGGAAGTTCATTTGATTTGCTTAAGTGTAGAGATGGCTATTGTGCTATTTAAGTTTAGATGATATTAATTTGGGTGAAGGAAAGTAATAGCCTCTCTTATAGAGATAGGTAGTTTATTGTACTGTAATCTTTAAAATGTTACTAGGTAATGTTGATTTATGTGAATTTAGCATTTCAGTGACTAGTAAGGTAAGGCATCCTGTTGGGTTTAGTTCATATGTAAAAATTGTTATTAATTGGCAACTTTTGAAGAGAGCTGGAAGTTTAACTGTGAGTAGTGCAATACTAATCACTGAAGTTTTCTTGATTATTTGAAAAAGAGAGGGGAAAAAACTCCTTTGTTTATGGTCATTAAAATATAGTAGTGACTTAAACATATGCTGTGTTACAGAGAGAAGAGACAGGAAATTTACTAACCTACTGAAACTTTTGATGGGTACAGTGCCTCTGTGGAAGTCAGATTTTGATTATTAATAAAACAGCCTTTGTTTAGTAAGTTGAAAATCTAGTGAGAAGATTACATGGAGCAGTAAGCATACAGATTTGCAGTAGGTACTCCATTCAGTGGGTTTTACTGGGTGTCAAAACTAAACTGACTTTAGTGAATTTTACTGTAGCTACTACACACAAATGGCTTCGGTTAGAAAGGATGTGGTACCAGGTAATGTCATCAGTTTTTCCAAATGTGTTTCTGGGGAAAATAACCTAAACTCTTGAAGCAAATCATTTCACTTATAATTGGATGTGATATTATGAGAACAAAAGGCCTTAGGGCAAAAACTGTTCCTTATAGAGGCCTTTAGTTTTCCATTTAAAATTAGTGCAATTGCTGATTGTTTTTTTTTTTAAATCTCATATTCTTTTAAATATAGTAACCTGAAGGTGTTGTTGAATTTAGTAACACAACTGAGAACAGAATCCTTAAAAACAAATAATCGAGTTTAGGTTAAATGGAAATAGTTGGCTAAATATGATTTTTAAAAATAATGCCTAAGGTAAATGTAGGAACCAAATGTATTATTGTATGACAAAAAGTGTTCAGAAGAGGTATTACCTTTGTACTTAATTTTTTTTAATTTAAATGCCTGTATTATGTAGGTTTTACTGTTTTATGACCACATGTATGTATAGCATAGTAATAATTCACTGTAAGCTTGTAGTGTACTGTATTAGTTGAAGTACGATAAAGTAATTCTTGCAGAAGAGTGGAATTACTTCTGAAATACTGTTTTCCAGCTTGTATTCCTCATCCTGTGTACTCAAATAAAGCGACTATTTTTTCCCTAATAAGAAAGATAGAAACAAATGATGGTTTTACTTTTTTTTTTGAGAGGGGGTTTACTCTGTCACCCAGGCTGGAGTGCAATGGTGTGATCTTGGCTCACTACACCCTCTGCCTCAGAGCTTAAGCGATTCTTGTGACTTAGCCTCCCGAGTAGCTGGGACTACAGGTGTGTGCCACCATGCCCAGCTGATTTTTTTTGTAGAGATGGGGTTTCACCGTGTTGGCCAGGCTGGTCTCAAATGCCCGACTGCAGGTGATCTGCCCACCTTGCTTCCCAAAGTGCTGGGATTGCAAGAATTAGCCACCTTACCTGGCCAGTTTTATGTTTTTTGTCTTCAGAATGCTTATTATGCAATGAGAGTAGAATTAATCACAGCCCTCTTACCGCCCCACAATGTGCAGTAAATCAGTAAATACTGACTGTAAATCAGTATTATTTTTTTTAATCATTAATGAAAGTTCTTTTATGATACCACTAAGCAGATGTCAGGATTTACTCTTCAATTAGGTGGGATAGTGGTGATGAGCAGATTAGACTCCTTTGTAGGTGATACATTGTTTAGGAGAACTGACATTTAGACCATTGATCCCTCTAGTGATTTTACATGTCAGGACTGAGCTATCTGTCACTTCCTCTATCTTAAAAATAGGCAGAATAAACAAGAGGATTTTTACAGACTATAAAATCCAAACTAAATAATTCTGAAAAAGCCTTGATGATTTAAAAGTCTTTTAAGTATCGTAAATTTTATTTTTGCAAATGAACATGCAGGAAAACTTTTTCTGTGTATATTTTAGCACGTATATAGATTTATCTCACTGCCATCACAGTCAATATCTGGAATAAGTTTCCTTAGCTTAAAAAAACTACCTTTTGTTATCCCTGTGTAGTTGTGCTCCCTCCCTACCCCTCAATACCTGGTAACTCTGCCATTTTACTTTTGTCTTTTCAAAAATGGTCATGAGGTGGAATAATAGAGCATGAGGGCAGTTAAGACTGTTACGTGTGCATTTACTCAGTATGCCTTATAAGATTCATATAAGTTGTTCTGTGTATTGATATTTTATTCTTTTTTATTGCTGAGTAGTATTCAGTTGTATGGATGTGTACCACAGTTTAAATTTATTAATTGGAGGACATTTGAGTTGTTTCCAGTTTTTAACTATTTTGAATAGAGCTGCTATAAACATTTGTGTATAGGATTTTGTGCAAATGAGTTTTCATTTCTCTTGGGTAAAAATACGTAGGTATGGGATTGGTGGGTCATATGGTGTTTATTGTGAAGAAATTGACAAATTGTTTTCTAAAATGGCCATACCACTTTGTATTTACATCAGCAATGTATGAGTGTTCTAGTTGTTCCGCACTCCTGTCAGCACTTGGTATGGTTCATCTTTTTCATTTTAGCCATTCTGATAGATTTGCAGTGGTACCTGATAATGAGTTTCATTTTCACTTTCCTGATAGCTAGTAATGTTGCACATTTTGTCATATATCTTGTTACATTCTCTTTGGTGAAGGATCTATTCAGGTCTTTTGACCATTAAAAACAACCTTTTTATTTTGGAAGAAATTTAGATTTATAGAAGAGTTACAAGGAGTTCCTTTATATTCCTCACATAGCTTGCCATAATAATAACATTTTACAAATCCAAATGCATTTTTCAAAACCAAGAAACCAACACTGGTACCTTACTACTAACCAAACTCCAGATTCCAAGCTGGGATTTTGCCAGATTTTCCACTGGTCTGTTCAAGAATCCATTCCAGGTTTACGTATTACATTTGTCACTCTCCCCACATCTTATGTGGTCTGTGACAGTTTCTCAGCCTTTCTTCGTTTTTCATCAACTTGACAGTTTTGAGTGCTAGTGCCAGTCAGATACTTTGCAAAGTGTCTCTCAATTTGTGTTTGTCTAATGTTTTTCTTGTGATTAGACTTAGGTTATAAGTTTTAGGGAAGAATCCACAGAGGGAAATGCCCTTTCCCTCACATCTTATCAAAGTACATAATGACAGTATTACTTAGTTAAGGTACTGTTTATCAGATGTCTTCACTGTAAAGTTGACGCTTTTGTCTTTTTGTATTCTGTTCTTTATAAATGAATTGCTAATTTCAGCCCACAATCCAAGGGCTTGGGAGATTGTTTCGTCTTATGGATGGGGTATATGTATTTGTTATTAAGATTTCTTCTTGTAAGTAAGCTTTTGTTCCTTCTTTTCCATTAATTTATTCAGTTATTTATATCAATATGTATACTTACTTTATACATTGGCTTATAATTCAGTATTGTTGCTAAAATTTTTGTTGCTAAAATAATTGTTCCAGTGTTGGTCCCTGTATTCCTTTGACATGTCCCCATCCTTTCCTTTTTTGAATACTTTCTTAATTTTTGGTTCTACAAGATACTCCAGGTTCATCATATATTTTCTCTGCCTTATCTGTAGAATCAGCGATTTCCTTTTAGGAGCCCTGGTTTCTTGTGTTGGAGAATTATGTTTAGATCCATTGTCTCTCTGGGTACTAGATATACTTGTTGATATAGGGGTATCACCATTTCAAGGCCTTCTCAAAGGATAGAGCTAGGAAATAATACATTTTTTTATTAATCATGTATTTATGTACATCTATAATTGTTTCTGTATCCATTTGTATTATATGTTATGTTGCATATATATCAAGTTCATAGTGATGTCTGTGACTAATCCAGTAGCACAGGATTCATTCTAGGCTTTTCTACTTTATCTGTAGCTTTCCTTTCTAACAGAAACCTGGCCTTGATCATCCATTTACTTGTTTGTTCCATCTCAGTAAAGCAAGTTCACAATTGTTAACCAGTACCCCTGTGAGAAATAAATTTACCCTACACCCTTTAGTTGGGTAATGTCATTCATTTATAATATAGCCAGATTCATTTGTCATGGACTGCCTTCTATCTTAAAATGTCCCCAACATCTTAGTTGATTTTTAAACGTTTGCATACATTAAAGTTTAATCTTTGTGATGTGCAGTTCTGTAGGTTTTGACAAATGCACAACGCCATATGTATACCACCTCAGTATCATACAGAACGACATCATCACACTAATGATGTTGACCTTTTTTCCCCAATCTTTGTTTCTATTCAGAATGGATCATTTTTATTCATCTGTGGTAAGATCACTGACTTTCTTCTGTCATCTTCATTTGACTATTGAGCTCATTTAGTGAGCTTCTTGTTTGGTTATTGATATTTTTCTTCTTTTAAAATTTTCAATTGATTCTTCTTTGTATCTTCTGTTTTTTTTTTTTTTCTGAGTTTATCCTTTGTTTCAGGAATGTTTGTATTTGTTAAAGCATTCTGTAATAATGGCTCTATTATCTTTAATATCTTAGGTAATTTCAACATCTTTGTTTTCTTGATGTTGGCATTTTTTTCTGTGCAAGTTGAGATTCTGTTGATTCCTTGTATACCTAGTAACTTTGGATTATATCCTGGACATTTGACTATTATGTTAGGAGACATTGGGTCTTGCTTAAATACTATGCAGAATGCTGATGTATTTGTTTTAGTAGACAGTCAACCCAGTTAGATTCACACTGCAAGTTTCTATAGGTTATAGTTACAGCATCAGTTTGATTTTCAAAGTGTTTACCATACTACTTGGTTCTGTCCCACATGTGTGTCATCCATTGCCAGTCTGGAACTCGGGTGGGGGTCTATTCCATAATTCTCAAAGTCTATGTATGTTTGTTTGGGTCAGATGCACACAAGTGCCACATGAGGGTGAGTCCAGTAGTTCATAAAACAACTTTGAGGTGTTGCTTTCCCATGTTCCTTGTCTGTTATCTCCCAGTAATTTCTAATTCTGCCTGGCTCCCCTTTTCTGACCATGAAATGGGTCTTTCTCTCTTTAATGTTCACTCCCTGCAACTATGCCCATAATCAGGGCCAAGTGGCAAGGGGACAGAGAAAGAAGCAATAGGGATTCACTACATCCTCTTGGGACCGCAGCTTCTGTGTTCAGAGAGTTAGATTCCCTCTCTCAGAGTTTTAGGTTCCTAATGGCCTCCAGTGCCACTGCTGCCACAGCTGCAATGGATGGCTGGCCTTGAGAGTGAAAAAAGGGTAGAAAAGGGGGAGGATTTGTGTACTTTCTTGTGAGTGTTAGGAGTCTTCTTTCCTTCTTCTCGAGCCGGTGGTAGAGGGATTCTCCTGAAGCTTTCTATTTGGTCTGTATTATGTTTAGTCTGGATGAAAGCGGGGCAGGGGGATGTAAATGGTAAACCTGTGGTTGCTTCAGTGGTACATCAAATTCTGATTGTCTTACTCAATCTGCCTGCTACTGTTACTTTTCAAAGTTCCCTAGTAGCTGCTCAATGCCTTCTGTCCAGGTCTTATAGCTACATTAACTTGTTGGCATCTGATTACCCCATCTTATCTGAACCTGGAACCTGACTTAAGGTTTTCAATTTTGTTTCTCTAGGAATTTGACAAGAAACTGAAGTTTTGATTCAGATATATTTTGAATTGAAACCAGAGATGTACTAGAGTTTAGATTCCTTCATTTGATTAAGGTAAGATTGTTTAATAAAATTTAATCATACCTTTACTATACATTTTCAGAGATGTATTAGAATTTAGATTCTTTCATTTGATTAGGGTAAGATTGTTTAATAAAATTTAATTATACCCTTACTATGCATTTTTAGACATTTTAATGTGTATTTTATTAACACATTTAAATTTCCCAGTCTAATCTGAGATTCTGACCTCAGGAAGTATTTTCCTGGTTTCTTTACCATTTAAATAGCTAATGTTCCTTGTAACAACTACTAGATGCAAGGAAAACATGATTATACATTCACTGAAAGTGTTATATACTGATATCAAATCTGTTTGCAGGAGTCAGTGAACTATGGCCTATAGGCCAGCCACCTGTTTTCATAAAAAAGCTTTATCAGAACACAGCCACACTCACTTAATACATACTGTATGTGGCCGTCTTAGCACTACAGTGGCAGAGTTTTTAGTTGGAACAGTATCTGTATGGCTCACAAGCCTAAAATCTGGCCCTTTTAGGAAAGTTTACTGACCCTTGGCCTAGAAAACTGGAGCAGGGTATCTTACGCTATGTAATTATAATGTATGAAAACTTATTAGAGATTTAAATATGCATATAAGTATATATGGAGCTACAGGAACTCTAATTTCTTGAAGTGAAGTGTCTGTATTATTACTTAGAGGACGTGCTAGTTTTCTGAAGTAATTGATTTTTAAAATAAGACTTAATGTTGTTAGCAGTTAAATATTAGGTGCTTATTTTTTAAGTAGAAGCCTTCATTTTGCTTAGATTTTCAAAAATAAAAGTTTATATGATAAAGGTCAAGTTTGTTCCCTTTCTAAAAACTATTCACACAAATGCATTTAATTATATTTGTGTTTCCTACTAAATTTAAACTGAACAAATAGTATCTTCAGAGTGATGATTGTGTGTTTTTAACATCCATTCTAGTATTTAAGTGGTTTAGCATATATAAACTTAATTGAAAGCATGCTAATATAAAACTATATTTAGTGGCTAAAGTTGGAGTTACGTTTCTCTCTGAGATTTAAACGGAACTGCTTATACTTGTTTGTGATTCCTAAAATTATGAGTATTTTAAAAAACATAAGATAGAAGGAGAAATTAAAATTGGAACCTAGAAAGTCTATAAAATTTTTGCTACACTCCTCAGGACTCTCTTGGCTAAAGAAAAAAAAAAGTATATATTAAAAACATGCCATGTAAGTTAGAATTTCCAACCAATATCATAAAGGAATTTCTCTGTTTACAGCACCAAAATCAGTATCATAAAGAAATTTCTCTGTTCAAGCTACCAAAATCAGAAACAAATTATTTTTGCTCTTTTCTATAGCAAAATAAAGTAAGCTTCTGAAATCTTCATCACGTAAAGAACTATATTTGACTTAAAAACAGCCTCTTGTATATCATGCCTAACCTGAAATATATTTGGTTTCCTAATAGACTTGAGGTATCTTTGCTTGCATTTTTATAAAGCAAATCTAAAACTTTTTAAAATTTACTTTTTAAAGGGGGGGAATCTGGAAACTTACCAGGAAGAAAATACTTTGCATCGTTTTGTGCCATCATGCATTTTATATTTAAATCAGTATGGATTTAGAATTTGAGGGCTTATACATTTGAATTATGAAAGGTGATAAAATTAAGCTCCAGAAGGGATGGAAATATTGATAGCTTTAATATGTTAATGAGACCACCTTAGCATTGTGTGTGTTTAGCTGTGAAGAGTATCTGATTTGTAAACTAACACTTATGAATAAGTAAAATTTTCTTTTAAATGATGGATGATACAAGAAGGTAATGCTAATGGTTTTTGCATCTATGAAAATCATATCTTAAGACATCTTTTTTTTTTTAAACTTCCCTGATTTATGTTCTAGTTGTGCTACTTAAAACAAGGGGAAATAAACTTGCAGGAAAGTTTACACTTTGATTTTCTTTTTCATGTAATCTTAGATTATTTAGATTTTTCTAGCTTAGCATAAAAAAATAAAATATTGAGTCATTGCCAGTTTGATAGTATCATTGAAATTAAATATGTATACGTTAAAGACAGGCATAGAATTTTTTCTTTAAATTGAATATACTGCTTATCTTTTAAAGTATATTGTGGTTAGATAAGAAAGGGCCTGAATGGAACTGATTTGGAATTTTCTCTGTTCAAGTCTTTGAAGTTATTCAGACTAAAAGAGAATGTCAGCTTCTTAATTTTGTAAAACCTGATCCATATTAACAAAAAGTTAATACTTTTCCCTTAATTAATAAATATTTGGGGGAAAACGCTTTGAGGCTTCACAAATATCTTGTTTCTCCTTTAATTTTTGGCCACTAATTTTAGCATTTATAGCTAGATCTTCTTTCTGTTCTCCATATTTCCTCTATATTTATCAATTATAATTCTTCTGTAATACCAAATGGTCCCTTCTCACAGTGTTTGTGTACAGTTATTTTTATCTTTATTCTCACACTAACCAGCCAAAATGCTTTTTTCCAAAGTTAGTTGTCAGGTCTTTTCTTCTGTATATCCCCTTCCGTCTACTGTGCTGTTTCATTTATACCACCGTTAGATTCATTTGTCACAGTTCGCATTCCATCTTGGGTTTCCCTGATATCCTGGTTGTTTGCATTTAATTTATATACAGTAAAATTCATTGTTTGTGTTGTACAGCTTTGTGGATTTTGAAAAATGCATAGAGTCACATATCTACCTACAACAGTTCTGTGACCCCCCCAGTTTTTTTGTGCTGACACTTTGTAGTCAGCCTCTCTCCCCAGTCCCATATCCTGGCTGCCTTTAATGTGTGTTCTATCCCTTTAGTTATTAGCCTTTACCAGAATCTTATATACATGGAATCATACAATATTGTAGCCTCTTAGATCTGGCTTCTTTCATTTAGCAAAATACATTTTAAGTTTTATCCATTTGTTGCATCAATCCTTGGTTTGTACCTTTTTGTTGCTAAGTAGTATTCTATTATATGTACACAATTTGCTTCATTTATCTGTTGAGGGACATCTGGGTTGTTTGCTGTTTTAGTCAGTCATGAATAAGGCTATTACATTTACATAAAGGGTTTATGTGTGTGTGTATATACATAAGTTTTCATTTCACTTGAGTGAATATCTAGGAGTAAGATTATGGATCTTATTTTAAGTGTATATTTAATTTTATAAGAAACTGCTAAACTGTTTCCAAGTGAATGTACAATTTTGCATTCCTGCCACCAGTATATAAGAATTTTTGCTTCTCTGCATCCTTGTCAGCACTTGATATTGTGCAGTATAGTTTTGCCTTTTATCTGTTCTAATGTATGTGTAGTGGCATCTTGTGTTTTTCAGATGACTCATAATGTTGAGTACCTTTTCATATGTTAACTTTATATGTTTGTGAAAAGGTAGTTGATCTCTTTTATTTCTCTGTATTTTCTTCATTTATGATCAACCAGGTAGATAGTCTCTCCAATACCTTTTTGCACAAATTAGCTGCCGTTATCTCTGATTATTTATCTATACTTTATAATAAAATACACATTTTCATATGAGTTTTGGTTATCTGTACCTATTCAAAGGAAATGTATGTATAGTTTTATATAGCTAACTAACTGATAATTTTATTGTTGTCTAAAGCTACGTTGCAGTGTAGGAATCTATCCAAAGATTACGTCTCTGACTGAACCAGCATGTAAGATAAAACAAACTGCAATAAATTCTGCTAGTGCTGAAGATTGACAATTGGGTTGACATGTTGCTTTAGAAAAATAAATTTTAGGGTATTTGATGAGATCTTTTCACCTTTGGGTATCAAATGAACAAAGAAACTGATGCTCTCTTGGGATATCTGTCAATATGGACAACCTTTGGTATGTTCTTACAATTAATCAGTTAATATTAGGTGAAAGAGATTAGAAATGAATGTTTTTAAACTTGGGCTACTTTATATAAACATTTAAACTAACAAAATACTTAAGGCTTATATTTAGTTTCTGTCAGAATGGAATAAAGACATAGCAAGTTTCAGTGGGAGTTTTGTACCCTATTGAAGCCTGATATTTACTATTTCTTTTTGTAAAGACCTATGTTTAACCCATTAGAATATGTGCAGGGATGCCATGTTATTTAATTAGGCCTTTCTATTTGTTTGCTGTATAACAAATAGAAAGTTATACAGCAAATTTTATAACTGCTGTATAGTTCTTGCCCTTTTAAAAACTTACTGTATTATATAAAATAATATACTTAAATTTGGAAAATTCTATATGCCTTAAAGGATAGCATTCCTGTCACATTATGTAGGTAATTATGATTGATTCTGTTGATAATTCTAATTAGCTAAGTGAGTTTTTCCCTATTTCAGTAGGAGAAAATCAAACGAAACAATGTTTTATTTACATATTCGGATTCTGAAAATAATGTTAGTATTAGAAGTCGTCACATATGGGAAGAAGACTTTTTCTGCTTTAGAATAAGCATGCCTCTTTAAATGTCATACTTAATAGTGTGATCACATGACTAATGTTTCTAATGACTAAACCCAGTGTTGTTATGATGACAATGACGATGACAGTCTTTGATTTAAACCAAAACCATTATAGAAAGGTCACCTTTTCCAATATAAAACGTATATATAACATATTTGAAAGGGTACACCTTTCTATAGTGGCTTCTGTAGTCATTGTATATTTACATTGTCTTCCCATCTCAGGCCCTATTTGTAAATGAGATGTGTTTTTGTTTGTTTGCTTTTTATTGATCCTTATTCCTAGAAATGTAAATGAGATTTAAATAAGACAGACTGTTTTCTGAGCCTTGTAAAAGTAGAAAAATTACTATTTATACATACATTATTCATATTTTATTTCCTTCTTCCCTTTTCCTGAAAAGCAGGAAAAAAAAAAGAGAAAGAATGTGAGTTTTTATTTGTTTTGTAAGGTCTTGATAGCAGCCTGCTTCCTTGTTTATAGGAGACTAGGAAGGTGAACTTCGTGACTTCAATTGAGTATGCTTTAGAACCTGAAACATAATAAAGTGGCACCTGCTAGCAGTTATGCATGTATGACAGTTGACATTATCAATTTCCCCTTCATTGTCAAAATCAGCACTTCTGAAATTGGGGGACTGAGGAAGGATGGAATTTAACTTCTATTGAATAGCTGTTCTTTGGTTGACTATGACTCAGGCACTTTGTTTCCTTATTATTTTATTTAATCCTCACAATTTATTTAATGTTCACAATTAGCCTATTCAAAGGAACGTAGCTAATAGTGTTAGAGTGAAGATTTGAATTTTTGTCTTTTGAAAGTTCACACTTTTATCAACTATACTATATTGCTTCTCCTAAGATTAGAAAAGTATGCCGGGAATGTTGCCTTATGCCTGTAATTCCAGCACTTTGGGAAACCAAGGCAGATGTATTGCTTGAGCTCAGGAGTTCAAGAGCAGCTTGGGCAGCATGGCAAAACCCCATCTCTGCCAAAAAATACAAAAACATTAGCTGGGCATGGTAGTACACACCTATAGTCTCAGCTACTCAAGAGGCTGAGGCCAGAGAATCACTGGAGCCTGAGAAGCAGCCTTTGTCCATTTTTGAATTGGGTCATTTCCTTTTTGTTGTTGAGTTTTAGAAGTTATCTATATATTCTGGTTATTAATCCCTTATTAGATATATGATTTGCAAATATTGTCTATCATTCTGTAAGTTGCCTTTTTACTCTGCTAATATAGTCTTTTAATGCATGTTTTAAATTTTTCATGAAGTCCAAATTCTCTATTTTCTTTTGTTGTTTGTGTCTTTGAGTCAGATCCAGGAAATTATTACTAAATCCAATATTGTGAAGTTTTGTCCTGTTTTCTTCTTAGAGTTGTATAGTTTTAGAATTTATGTTAAGTCTTTCATCTATTTTTGCATATGGTAAGGATCCAACTTCACTCTTGGGCATATGGAGATCTAGTTTTCTCAACACCATTTGTTGAAAAGACTGTGCTTTTTTTTCCCCTTTGTGTGGTCTTGCCACCCTTGTCAAAAATTATTTGATTGCTTGAGCCTGGGAAGCAGAGCCTGCAGGAAGCCAGATCGAGCCACTGCACTTCAACTTGGATGACAGAGTGAGACCCAGTCTCAAAAAAGAAAACACAGAAAAAGAAAAGTAGTAAGAATTATTAGAAAATATCTCTAAACTTAAGCCTCTGGTAGGGAAACTAATAATTAGACAAGACTCAAATTTCAACCTTATACAGTATTTTTCTCAACCTCAAGGAGCTTCACTTTTGGAAAACCTGTTTTATGTTTGTTATACAAGAGAACTGTCACCATATTACCTATTAATGCTAATTATATGGCTAAATATCCATTTGATAACTTGGAAAAGATTAATGGCATTAATGATAATAGTTTTCTTGGAAACAGCAATTATCTGTGAATCAGAAATAATACACATATTCGAATTGCTATTAGCAGTAAAAATACTCATCTCAAAGATTCAACAGTGCAAATGTAACTTTCTGATAGTCCGATTAAACTCTTAAAATGATACTTAGTACAATATTTGCAAAACAGACTCAGATAGCTGCAGATGATGCTTTTAAACTGTTTTGTCAATATGGTAGATCAGTAAATTTCATTTGCATAGTGATTAAACTGTCTTTATCTTAATGATATTGAGATAGTAATGTAGTAATGTTATACTGTGAGCATTAATAACTTTATGTAGAATTATCAGTTGTAAAGGTTTTTCTTAACATTTTATTGTCTTATTGTACATCTAATATAAATTTATCTATAGGCCAGTCATTAGTTATTTAGTATTTATTTCCAGCATATTAATATTTTAAAATCAATAAAATACAGAACATGTTTTAAGGATAATGAAATTATATGGACAGTTGTTTCAGTATATATAAGCAGTCAAACTCTAGACTTCCTGTTGAAAAAGTGATAAATGTTAGTTGACATTTGGTAATGGAAAAAGTCCAATAATTTAATATTTCTTTTATAACATCCCAGGGTAAATTATATCATAGTACTAAGTAGGATATGTAAAAGTAGTATCTGAGTCTGTGTATTTATTTTCAGTGTTGTAGGTAGAACAACAAAGTTAGAAAGCTGCAATGGGAAGTAAAGCCTTCATAAATAATCACAAAACATGGTTCTAGTGTTGGTGCAGCCAGAACTAGTTGTGTGACTTTGGACAAGTCACAAGAGAACTATCAGCATAATACCTACTAATGCTAATCATATGGCTAAGAGGAAGCAGAGGAAGTTTGGAAAATTTGCAACCTGAAGATGCAATAGAAAAACCCCATTTTCTGGGGAGAAATTGAAGCCAGCTGCAGAAATTGGCATAAGTAATGAGGAGTCCAATGTTAGTCACCAAGACAATGGGAAAAATGTCTTCAGGGCATGTCAGAAACCTTCATAGAAGCCCCTCCTATCACAGACTCCGCAGCCTAGGAGGGAAGAATGGTTTCATGGGCTGGGCCCAGGGCTCTTCTGCTGTATGCAACCTTGGGACATGGTTCTCTGCATCCCAGCTGCTTCAGCTCCACCCATGGCTACAGTGGGAGGAGGTGTAACGACATACAGCCTCAAGCCATTGCTTTAGAAAGTACCATCTCCAAGCCTTGGTGTCTTACACATGGTGTTGGGCCTGTGGATGCACAGAAGTCAATAATTGAGGTTTGGGAACCTCTGCCTAGATTTCACAAGATGTATGGAAATGCCTGGATGTCTAGGCAGAAGTTTGCTACAGGGACAGAGCCCTCATGGAGAACCTTTGCTAGGTCAGTGCTGAAGAGAAATGTGGGGTCAGAGCCCCCACACAGAGTCCCCACTGGGGCACTGCCTAGTAGAGCTGTGAGAAGAATTTTTCATTTTATACTTCTCAGCTCCAGACTTTCTTTTTGGTTCCTTTTAGGTTCTGTATCTCTATTGATGTTTACATGTTATTCATACATCATTTTCTTGACTCGATCTGCATCTTCCTTTAGTTCTTTGCACATCTTTAAGACAGCATTTTAAGAGCTATGGTAGATTTGCTGTCAGGTCTTTTTCAAGGACAATTTCTGTGATTTATTTTTTGCCTTTGAATGTGTCATACTTTCCTGTTTCTTTTTATGCCTTGTGATTTTTTTGTTGTTGTTGAAAACTAGACATTTAAATCTAATAATGTGATAACTCTGGAAATCAGATTTTCTCCTTTCACTGGGGCTTGTTCTTTTAGTATCATTTTGTTTATTGTTTTTGGTTTTTGTAGACTGGCTAAGGAAACAGGGATCAGCTTATGTCAGGGATAGAAATATAAACTAAGGTCTTCTCAGGTATTTTCTTTGTACTTTTTCCTGGGCATGTATGATCGTTTTCCAATTCTGTCCATATTTACAGTTGCGTTTGAATGTCCCAGTCTTTTAATGTCTGGCTCCAAAAAGGGAAAAAAGAGAAAAATAAATACGGGAAGAAAAATTGGTTCTGGTCCTTTAAGTTCCCTAGAAGCCATTTCAGGGGAGCAGGGGACCCTTGCAACAGTGGGAGGAGGTGTAACAACAATAGCTGCCAGCCTCTTTGACTACACCCATGTGATCTTTGGCAACAATCAGTGATCAGAGTACAGAGCTCCCTATTTGGAGGACAAGGTCCTTTTTGCCCACCACCACTCTTGCAAGCTGAGTACAAGCCTGCCACCACACCTGGCTAATTTTTATGCTTTTAGTAGAGACCGGGTTTCGCCATGTTGGCCAGGCTGGTCTCAAACTCCTGACCTCAGGTGATCTGCCCATCTTGGCCTCCCAAAGTGCTGGGATTACAGGCATAAGCCACTGCACCTGGCCAAGAGTGAGCTTTCTAATTAGTATATTCTTGAGTCAGATGTCAGTAGGGAAAAAAATATGTGTATAAAATATATATAATTATTGTCTGACTAAATTAAGGATGATTTACTGTTTAAAAAAGGAAGAAAAAAGTAACAAAAGATGAGATAAATAGTAAACCAATAACCAGATATTAGGTATATACCCAGTCATAGCAATAATCACCTTAAATGTAAATGGTCTAAACACTGCAGTTAAAAGATGGAGATAATCTAATTTGATTTAAATAATTTATTTACATATTTTTTACAAAAACTCACATTGAATATAAAAACACAGGTTAATAATAAACATATGAGGCGGGGTACAGTGGCTCCTGCCTATAATCCCAGCACTTTGGGAGGCCAAGGAGGGTAGATCACTTGAGTATGAGACCAGCCTGGCCAACATGGTGAAACCTTGTCTCTACTAAAAATACAAAAATTAGCTGGACCTGGTGACACAGGCCTGTAATCCCAGCTACTCAGAGGGCTGAGGCAGGAGAATTTCTTGAACCCAGAAGGCAGAGATTTCAGTGAGCCAAGATCGCGCCACTGCACTCCAGCCTGGGCAACAGAGCGAGATTCCATCTCAATTAAAAAAAAAAAAGATATACCATGTAGACACTAATAGAAAAAAACAGGAGTTCCACAATTAGTATCACATAAAATAGATTTTAGAGCAAGAAATATGAAAGACAATGATAATGTAAAAGGGGTCAGTTTACCAAGAGTATATAGTAGTTCCTAAACATATAGACCTCTAATAATGGAGCATTAAAATAGATGAAGGAAAACTGGTAGAATTCAAAGGAGGAAAAGACAAATATACAGTTATAATTGGAGTCTTTATTTTTTCTCAATAATTGGTTTAGAAGTATCAGTAACCAGAGGTCAGTAAAAATAGCAAATATTTATTGGGGCTTACTAGATATATTTGTATCCTATTGTTACTATGGCAAATTATAGCAAATTACCACAACCTTAGTTGCTTATAGCAACACAGATTTATTTTACAGTTCTGGAGGTCAGAAGTTCAAAATGCATATCACTGGGCTAAAATCAAGGGGCCAGCAGGATTATGTTCCCTCTGGAAGCTGTAGTGGGGATCTTTTCCTTGCATTTTCCAACTTCTAGCGGCTGTTTGCATTCATTGACTCATGGCTCTCTCCTAAAGAAGTAAAAAGGCCTGTATTTCAGATGGAATGCTTGGTATATGTAATCCACCGAGTGAATAAAATCACTTTTTTTGTTTTTTCAAACAAGACCATGAAAGTAAAAGTTTTGAAAAAGAAACAAAGTATCAATTTAAATCCCCTTTGCAATTCTGACAATGATTTTTCTCCTGGTGCTCTACTTAAGTATGGGTAAGTAAGGGGTGAGACAGATTTTTATTATACTTTAGATTTTTGAAGATAAAACATCTAATTTTGCCAGTTTTTATAAGCAGCCAAGGATTTTGCCTTTACTACCAGTGTTTTTTGTCCAGTCATTCCTAAAAAATCACTTTAAGTAGGTTGTTGAAATATTCCCTGAGCATTTGGCAACATCCTCAGCAAATGCCCTGATTTCATTGTTTTGTTGTTTTGTTTTTTCTCTGGCTCTTAAAGGACTTTTAAATATCTTTATATATGCCTAAAAGCTTTTCCCAGTTAGAATATACATGTGTTTCAGATTTTTTTTTCTTTTTTCTTTTTTTCTGAGACGGAGTGTTGCTCTGTTGCCCAGGCTGGAGTGCAGTGGCACAATCTCGGCTCACTGCAATCTCTGCCTCCTGGGTTCAAGCAATTCTCCTGCCTCAGCCTCCTGAGTAGCTGGGATTACAGGCACACATCACCATGCCCAGCTAATTTTTGTATTATTAATAGAGACAGGGTTTCACCATTTTGGCCAGACTGGTCTTGAACCCCTGACCTTGTGATCCACCCACCTCGGCCTCTCATAGTGCTGGGATTATAGGTGTGAGCCACCACGCCTGTCCTCAGGTTTTTAAATATACCTTTGGGTGGAGTAAAGTAGGGTATTGTCTGAGTGATTGTAGTTTCCTTTTATTTGCAAGAAAATAACATAATTATAATTATTTGAGCTAGAGGACAACTTCTTGTGTCTAGTATGTTAATGGGTCAAGCCATAGTGTTAGTCTGGTAGGAGAGTGTGGTAGAATAGTCATTAATGCCTTTCTAACAGCTAGGGCTAATCTAGGACTAATACTATGTACTTAGTAATTGCTGATACTTTCAGGCAGTGGCTC
Organism: Callithrix jacchus; assembly: GCF_049354715.1. Taxonomy (NCBI): domain Eukaryota; kingdom Metazoa; phylum Chordata; class Mammalia; order Primates; family Cebidae; genus Callithrix; species Callithrix jacchus. The sequence continues at coordinate 16,294,796 of NC_133509.1, forward strand.
CTAAGATGCGATACATTTTGTGTTACATTACAAAATGTCTTCCTAGAAACAAAAGTCTTGATTAGTCACTTGGTTTTATGGGGTTGGTATCACTACATGAATCGCGTGTGTGTGTGTGTGTGTGTGTGTGTGTGTGTGTGTGTGTATGTGTGTACATCAATATGTCCATATGTTCTTTTTCCTGGATTGTCATGAAAATAGAAATAATCGAGTTGTGCCTTTGCCAGTTGTCTAAAATCTTTCAACTACTTTTTAAAAAAATTGATGCATTGCTTTGTAGTTTTTATTGTTGCAGAGCTTGGAACCATTATACTTCCTAAACTACCTGCTGCTTCTTACAGGGAAAAAATAAGTTTAGAATAGCAGAGTAGAATTTGAGGGGGGAATTATATTCACAGCATTTGTTCATATGTATACCAGAAACAATTAGACAATTAAACTGAAAACAAAAGGGGGAAAAATCTATTCACCCATGGCCTCGCCTCTCAAGGAGTTTATTTTTTGACATAATGCAATAGCAAGGACATGTAAGACATTTATCCTTGAGTGTAAGCTTTTCATTATTCTAATGTCATAGACTAAATGAGAGTATTTCTGTTTGGGTGGAGAATATGCTGTTTGGGGAGGAGCAGCAGACAATAGGAAAGAAGCCAAGAATATGCAATTGAGAAACAATTTTCTAACAGTGTAAGATGACTTACTTGATGTTGATTATTAAATATTGTAGAATATTCATAGGTGAGCATTTTAGGATAGTTTCTTATTGTCCTGGAAAGGCTGAAAGAAGGAATACTGGCTTAAAATTTCATAGTCATCTTAAGGGGGTTCCTTTCAGAAAAGTGTGTTCAAGGTGGGCACATTTAACTTTTGGTTGCTCTATAACCTCTAAGGATTTAGGGGTAAAGTATATGAAAAACATGTAAAAGATTCAATATGGGCTTCAAAAGTTTTGAAGTTTGACCTCCTCAGTCACTTCTTGTGACTCACATGGAGAAATGAGAAATCAAAATTGTATTGACTTTGTTTGTTTTTAGTTTATAAATTCCCCTTGTTTTATCTCTACATTCAGGCTGTGTAAATTTATACCAAGAAACTACTAGAAAAATTACATTTTAATTCAAGAAATAGATATCAGTAACATATTGAATGCTTCCTCCCTACCCTGGGCAATAGTAACTGGGGGAAACATTGGTGTAATGTCTTCAAATTCAGTATATGTTAAACTTCTTTTTAAATTTACTTTGCTTCCTAGAGGTAGAGTTTTAGCACTAAGGAGAAAAGAACAGCCTCTATCCTTATTACATATGTGCATTGTAGGGTATGATAAGAAGCTCAATTTATAACCCAAGTACCCTATTAGACTGTTTAAAGACCAGAGCTGCTTTGTGGTTGACTTAATAGAGAAGGAAAGATTTGTATATCATCTTAATTTCTCAATCAGTATTTGCCACAATTAGAAACCTAGAGTTTATTATGAGGTGTGAGTAATAATTTAAATTCTGTCCTAAGGAAGCAATTTTTAAAACATGAAGCAGTGTGTAGGCTACATGGTACAGCTTGTTGCAGGAAGAAAACATACATACATACATGTGAAATATATATGATACATATACACACATGTGGAAAAGACCTTTTTTTTTTTTTAATTGAAACAGAGTTTCGCTTTTGTTGCTCAGGCTGAAGTACAATGGCCCGCTACATGACCTTGGCCCACTACAACCTCTGTCTCCCACGTTCAAGCGATTCTCATGCCTCAGCCTCCCAAGTAGCTGAGATTACAGGCATGTGCCACCGTGCCTGGCTAATTTTTGTATTTTTAGTGGAGAGGAAGTTTTACCATGTTGGCCAGGCTGATCTTGAACTCCTGACCTCAGGTGATCCACCTATCTATGCCTCCCAAAGTGCTGGGAATATAGGCATGAGCCATTATGCCTGGACAGAACATTTAAAAAAAAAATTTTTTTTTAACCTTATTTTTTCCAGGGCCACTGTTCCCACGGCCAAGGTGGGGTGGCTGCTCCTGAGAAGATGATTTTTGATTTGAGAAGAAAGACAGTAAATACAATTTTCTCTTTGCCAAATATTTGTAATTCAGGTTTTGCCTTTGTAAATGATCCCAAGTGCCAAGATCTTAAGTTGTTTATATAAATGTCAGTGAAATATTAGTTTCAACCCTTAGAAAATGTATTGATATGTATATGCAATATATTTATATGCAATAAGAATTAATCTGAGGCAAAATTTCATTTCTTCTTTTCCACCTTATTTTTTTATTTCCCACCTTATTTTTTAGGTAAATGCTGTTTCTGTGCTGCAAGTTGCATTCACCTCATATTTATCTATAACCTTTGCTCAGCATGTAGCAAGGTCTCAAGAAGGAGGTTAATGAAAGTTCTTGTAGGCTGAAGTTAATTCAATTTGGTAACCTTTTTATTTGCTTAGAAAATTGTGCATCTGGGAAATCTTAATTTAAATCTTACTTCATTCACATTTATTGCCGATAACATTTATGTTCCCTACCAATGTATCATTCTTTGGAAAGGCAGCTTGTATTTGTTTCTTGATTGCTATTCTTATCAACGTTTATGAGATAATAAAAATTACAGAAGCTTAGAGAAAGGTGTTCTTTTCAGGTGAATATGTAGTCTGGTTTTACTGATTGCTTATTTGGAAAAATGTTAACATACCTTATAACAGATCTTTAACAAATATTTGTCTATTAAATAAACTGATATAGACAGATGAAGATTCTTCGGGTTTTTTGTTGTTGGTGGTGGTGATGGTGGTAGTTTTTGTTTGTTTGTTTTGAGATGGAGTCTCGCTCTGTCACCCAGGCTGGAGTGCAGTGGCACTATCTCAGCTCACTGCAACCTCCACCTCCCGGGTTCAAGAAATTCTCCTGCCTCAGCCTTTGGAGTAGCTGAGATTATAGGCGTATGCCACCACGGCCCGCTAGATTTTTGTATTTTTAGTAGAGATGGGGTTTTGCCATGTTGGCCAGCTCGTCTCAAATTCCTAACCTCAAGTGATCTGCCTGCCTCAGCCTCCCAGAGTGCTGGGATTACAGGTGTGAGCTACAACGCCCAGCTTGAAGATTATTCATTTTGTTAATTGACTTAGATATCACTTCATCCATAAACATTTTCCTTTCTTTGCCTACCATGAGTGCCTACTGTGTGGCAGGCACTAAATTAACTGTTCACTTAATCTTACAACTACCTTATAAAGCAGAAAGTATTATGTCAGCTTTACAGATGAGGAAATCGAGATTTGGAAAGGTCAACTAACTTGTCCAAGATAGTCAAGCTTACCAGGTTTCAAATTTAGACCTATCAGACTCAAAAGCTCAGGTTGTCCCCAAAATATACCTTCTCCTTTTCTTTATATAACCTATTTAGTTTTTTATATATTTCATAGTATTTATTACTCAAAAAATAAAACTATAGAAACACATTTATTATAGATTAATTTTACTGTTTTTCTAAAAGTCAAATTTATTAAAGTATAGTGTATATAAAATAAAATGTGCTCCTTTAAAATTTATAGTTGGATGAGTTTTGTTAGATGAATACAGTCATGTAACTACCACCACAACAATCAAACTCTAGAACATTTCCATCTTCAAAAGCCCCTCATCTCTGTCCCTTTATAGTAACTCCCTTCCTGCCACTGCTGATTAACTTTTATCCCTATGATTTTCTTTTTCCAGAATGTCACATAAATGAAATTATATAGTAGGTATGCTTTTGTGTCTGACTTTTTTCCTTAGTGTAATGCTTTTGAGATTCATCCATATTGTTGAAGGTATCAGTATAAGTGCATTGCTGGGTTGTGTTCCATTGTATGGATTAACCACAGTTTATCCAGTCAGCATTTGGTGGACATTAGGGTTGTTTCCAGCTTGGAATTATTATTAATAAACTGCCGTAACCATATGTGTTCATAACCTGTTTAGTTTTTAAATTTCTGGGTTATCATGGCATTCTCTGGTGTGATGTGGCCTCCTGACTAATGAGTTCATGGATTCCTTAGTTTTAGATATTAGATACCTCATTGAAGGCTCTGAGCCCTTTGTTAGAAATTGGAGGTGAATTTGTTAATTGCTTTGAAAATCTGGAGATGACATTTGAGGTACACCTTTAAAAAATTTAGCATGTTGTAATCATAGAAAATATATGAAAAGTGCAGGGAAATGTAGTGTAATGGCAAAAACTGGACTAAGAGAAATTTGGGTTCTGAGCCTATAATTTAGTTTTATTTTCCAGCTGTTATCACTTAATAGATTTTGAGCAAATTGAGACTTAAAAAAATTGGTAACCTCTCTGAAAGAAAAATGGAACTTACATTTCCACATTCTTGAGTATGTATGCTTATCTCATTTGGTCCTCAAGACATCTGTGAGGTACCTGTGAGCTAGACAGTACTAGTGCCCGTTTACTGATGAGCAAACTGTGATTCAGAGAAGCGAAATAACTGGCAGTGGAAGAAAAGCTACTAAGTGATTGAGTTAACAGTTGCTCTATATCAGTTTCCTTATCTGAAAAACGAAGGTGATACCCACTTTGTAGTTATGAGAATTAAGTGGGATTGCATTAATAAGGACTCAAAACTGCTGCTAGTATCTTCCTCTACTCCCCTTTTTATAAAGGTCCTCATTTCCCAGTCTCTTGACCTGCCATTCTGTTAACTCTTAATTACTAAGAGAAATTTATAATATGGATACTAACTCTTATGTTTCTTTAAGGTTACAAAAGATTATGCAATATCTGAAGGCTGGTATATTAAATGTTTCTTTTTATCATAAACATTAGAAAAAACATTAAGTCAAATTGCAAGTAGAATATACGGTATCATTTATTCTACCAGATGATGCTCACATTTTTCTATCAGCATATTCTCTCAATCATTTCTGATATGATGCTTTCTGAATTGCTTTGTGCAGTAGCTCAAAACTGCATTCTATATCAAAAATTATCCTAATAATAACTCATTTAAAAACCAATTTGGGGCCGGGTGCGGTAGCTTATGCCTGTAATCCCAGCACTTTGGGAGGCCAAGGCAGGCGGAACACCTGCGGTCAGGAGTTTGAGACCAGCCTGGCCAACATGATGAAACCCTGTCTCTACTAAAAATATTAAAAAAATCAGCCAAGGGTGGTGATGCATGCCTGTAATCCCAGCTACTCAGGAGGCTGAGCCAGGAGAATCATTTGAACCCGGGAGGCAGAGGTTGCAGTGAGTTGAGATCATGCCACTGCACTCAGCCCAGGCAACAGAGCAAGACTCTTATCTCCAAAAACCAATTTGGGCACTGATTTCTTCCACATACAACTTCTTCTGCGTGGCTAATACTCTGTATCTTATGATTTTTAAAATTGCTATAAGCAGGCTTCTTAATGAACCTTTCACCTTTAGACATTCCAGATTTGTAGGATGACACCAAACATGATAAAAGATGTTTCATAAAAACTGATTGTCAACAACTATTCTATAGGATCTATGCTTGAACCATGCAGAGTAAACACATCATTAAGTTACTTGTTCTTGGCTTTGCTAATGAGTGGAGAAATCTTACACAGCTGGAGAAGCCTGGGACTCCTTTCTGAACTGATTTATTTACATATCATATGCTTAGTTTGACACAATACTTAGAAGCAAGCAGAGGGCTTTTAAAGTTAAGTACCATACAATACTTCAAAGAACATTTTAGCTACACTGTAATTGTTCAGCTTTTCTGGATACAAAGCATCTCTTTCCTGTTAAAAAAAAAATTCCTGTCCCTCTTTCTTATATTATTGCTTTCAATCCTAGAGAAAAGTAAGCTGAGTGTATTTAAAAGTTCTTTTTAAAAACAGATTTTAGTTTCAGAAGTTGATGCATAATGCTAGTAGCTTAAGATTATGTCTGCACAACCAAGGGCAGATCTTTCTGCTCTTATCTAGTTGACGTGAAAGTATGTGGTGATTTGGAGCCAGATAGTATGATACTATGGTCTAATGTAAAGAGCTTACACTTTGAAGCCAGGTAAATCTAGGTTTAAATCCCACTATGTGTGCTCACTAATAATTTTTCTTCAGCAGAGTTAAAAACTACTCAGTTTCTTCAACCATATGTGGGTGATAAAAAATTAACTACAACAAAAAAAACTTCTTAGGGTTCAATTTCAATGACCAAAAGTGTATCTAATGCTTAGCATATATGGTAAAACTACTTGTTCAGTGTTTCTTTTCTCTGTAACCTTCCCCACCCTCCCAAAAAGGAACAACTTCCTTTCTCATTGAAATGATTTTTTTTTAGCCTAAATATGTTTTATTAAGGTTTGAGGATAAATGAGAGTAGCAGGGTTGATCTGTCTATGGAATGCTGATGATGATTTTCATTCAGCACAAGCTCTGGAAGAATAGGTTGCCATACAGGTAAAAACCCAATAAATTAGTTTGAAAATAAACATACATAACTATAAAGATGGTGACAAAATACATGCCTTCACTGTGTCTAAATAAGGCATGTTTGAGTTGAATATCTGAATAGGCATTGATAGAGGGAAATATGTATACCTAATAAAAAATGCTCTACATCTTCAAGGAACTCAATCAAGAGAAAAATACCCACAGAGTCATAATTACTTGCAAACCATACTTGAAGAATTTGTGTAATTGAGATATAGTAAAGGGCTACATAGGGAGAGAGTGATTTATATATTGAGAAACTTCCTGGTGAGATGGTATGATGGAGGCAGTGGGTTTCCTCCCAGGATTTGTTTTCTCCTGAATAATAGAACCCTGTTTTTTCCACTTGACATACAGCTGCCTAGAACAGAAGTACTTTCCAGCTTCCCTTGCAGCTAGAGGTGGGTGACTAAGATTTGACTAATGAAATGTTGGAAATGTGTCAGGCTTGAGGAAAGTCTCATTAGTGTGAATTAGTTCTACTGAGACCTGCTGTTTTGCCCTTCTGCCTTTCTTTTTCTTTCTGGGATACAACACAGACATGATGGCTGAGGCTTCAGTAGCTTTCTTGGGGCATAAGGTGATGTAGAAAGCACCTAGGTCCTTGATAAGCATGTAGCTGCATGTGTGCTCCAGACTGCCTGTTTCTAGATTTATTTTATATGAGTGAAAAATAACAGAGGCAGGAACATAAGATGGTTTATTTCTGGTGTCTGTTACTAATAGCAAAACCTAGTCCTCACAGGCACAGATAGCAGTGTGGAACAAGCATCTGACTCCCTCTAACCCATATCTAGTCACCACTGAAATGTCTATAAATATATCTAAAAATAGCATACCGGCATTGAAAACACCAAAAAGGAAGTGTTCACATACCTGAAATACTGATATCTCAAGAAAAAGTAATAACTACAGTAGATTTCACATATCAAATATGTGAAAAATCTATGAGTTTATATGTTACTTTTGTCAAAGCTCGTTATTTTTGGAGACGAGGGATCCAATTCATTATTTTGAAAATTGATAAGTGGAAGATTTAATCATTAATTCTGCCCTTCCTATACAAACTGTAAACCTCAAAGTAACCAAGTAGTTGGCAAGGACAAGATTTTCCTTATAGAAATATTTTAACTGTACATTAAGAAGGGCTGATTGAATATCACCCACTTTGCAACTTTTAATGAAATAATTATCAATGATTGCTAAAAGTAACATTGGGTGAACTCCTAAAGGATAACTTTGTAATGACTTTCCTCTTCTTTCTGGGCCACAGCACAGACATCGCTGAAGCTTTAGTGGCTTTCTTGGGTCATATAATGGCTTTATAATGGATTAGGCTGAACCTAGGGATTAATCTTAACATCATAAAGAGAGACAATTGAACATTATATATTTCCTAATGAAAATTAACATCTCTATCATGAAGTATTCTTGCTGAAAAATCAAACCCTACTTTTATCTAACCTCTAGATCTCTAGCAACTGACCATGTAGGAAATATTGAGGAGACAGACTCTGAAATAAGATTCTACAACCGTAAAAATACAGGAATGTTGCACTCACTACCGGGGCAAAGGCACATACTCTTGATATAAAAGGTGACTTTGGTGACAAGAAAATTGTAGAAAACTTTTTTTTTAATGCTTGTAGGTTTTTTTAAATTGTGGAGTCTTTGGAGTGAGATGTAGAAAATAAGTTCATAAGGCAGTAGGCTGGGGTGAAAGTGGGGGCTAACTAACAGGGAGGCATACATTAAAAGGGTGTTCAATATTAACAAGTAAGGCCTATAGGATGGAAACTAAAAAATGCAATATCCAAATAAGAAACAATAAAATGAAACCTAAATATGCAGTATATAAATTTCACTGCACCAGAAGCAACAGGGAGTAGATTAGAAAATTGAATTCATGATACAGACTACAAGTTTGAGAAGCTCTCCCAAAATGCAGAGAAAAGAGGGAGAAGAGATGAAAAAAGAAAATTTGAAGAAAAAGATAATAGATATAAAGGATAGAGTACAGAGATTCAATATATACAATTGAGATTTTGGAAGAGACCAGAATAAATTCAACAATTATTGAATACACTACGGGATAAAAACGTTTCTGAGATGAAGGATGTCTTGAGCCTGCAATTCAAACAGGCTTGTTGCCAAACACCAGGAAAAATTAATGAAAATAGCTGAACCACTAAATCTATTCTGGTGAAACTTTGTACCTTCACTTGTTAAAGTCATCATCGTCATCATGATCATCATCATCATCGGTCATCCAGGAAGGTAGAAAAACAAGAAAACATACAAGTTGTTCACAAGGGGAGAAAATGTGGACTAGCTCTAGATTGATGGTTCTTACAATGAAACATCAGCTTATTCTTAACAATGAAACATCGGCTTGTTCTTACCATTAAACAGTTGAGCAGTGTATACAGAGTTCTGTAGGCAATTTGGACCCCAAAATTCTTTATTCAGCCAAGTTGTTTGATGAAGAAGCAACACATATTTTCAATTCTGCAAGACTTCAATATATATACCACCCACCTACCCTTCCAAAAGAATTATTTCTAAACATACTGTAGCTAACTGAGACATTCTTCAACATACAGGCAAAAGGCAAAACTTACAAATTTTTTCCAAGCATGACTTTAGGGTTTAGCTAACTCCTGAATCACTGCCTTGTAAATTGATTCAAGAGCTAACTAAAGTCATTCTCACTGGAGCATAAAGTAATTATTCTGTAAGAATCAATATGCTAATGACCTTAATTTTCAGAATTGCCCAGGATAGTTCTGAGTTTGGGCAGCATGTATGTTTCCACTTGAACATAGTACCTATTTAATGCATATGGTATATTACAGTGATTCTCAAAGTGTGATCCCCTGACCAGGAGGATAGGTTTTACTGCAACTTGGTAGAAAAGCAGGTTCTTAGGTCTCTACCTAGATTTCGTAAATCAGAAACTGTGGAGTTTGGGAACAGCAATCTATGTTTGAACAAGCCTTCTAGGTAATTCTGATGCCCAGTGAAATTTTAGAACCAGTTATATTGGTTCTCAAAACCAAATTAATCATCAGAATCACTTGTGAAGGCTTTGAAACATCTTTTCTCAGCCCAGATGAGACTTAATAATCTGGATTTGGAAATCACTGATCTGATAAAGCTTAGAACCAAAAGACCTAAATTCTATTCTTCGTGCCACCTTATCAGTTTGGACATGCTGTTTAATATCACCGAACCTCAGTATTTTCTGTTGTAAAATAGCACTCACTTTCCTGACTATTTCATTGGATTGTTACAGAAATTTTTTAAAAATTTTTTATTGCATTTTAGGTTTTGGGGTACATGTGCAGAACATGCAAGACAGTTGCATAGGTACACACATGGCAGTGTGTTTTGCTTTCTTTCTCCCCTTCACCCACATTTGGCATTTCTCCCCAGGCTATCCCTCCCCGGCTCCCCCCTCTGCTGGCCCTCCCCTTTTCCCCCCAATAGACCCCAGTGTTTAGTACTCGCCTCCCTGTGTCCATGTGTTCTCATTTTTCATCACCCGCTTATGAGTGAGAATATGCGGTATTTCATTTTCTGTTCTTGTGTCAGTTTGCTGAGAATGATGTTCTCCAGATTCATCCATGTCCCTACAAACGACACGAACTCATCATGTCTGATTGCTGCATAATATTCCATGGTGTATATGTGCCACATTTTCCCTGTCCAGTCTATCATCAATGGGCATTTGGGTTGGTTCCAGGTCTTTGCTATTGTAAACAGTGCTGCAATGAACATTCGTGTGCATGTGTCCTTATAGTAGAACGATTTATAGTCCTTTGGATATATACCCAGTAATACCCATCAGCTCAGAAGATTATATAAATTTTTTGTTGGGTTTCTCCTTTTAAAATATTATTGTAGATTCATGGATTTGTATTGCTTCAGTGTGTTTCAGTCTGCTTTTTGACACCCTAGATTTTGATCTCACTGGTACTTGAAAATTTGTTTTCTGGTGTGGCAAGGTATTCCATCCCTAGTCCTGGGCTTACTCATTTCTTTAAGAAGCCCTGAGTGTCTTTAATAACGAATGGCATCAGACAGTAAAACCTGGACATAGGGATTATTGAAAGTTTTTAAATTGGATTTTTCTTTACTTTCCCATCATGTGGTTTGTCATATTGGTAGCTCTGTTAGTCTGTTCTTGCATTGCTATAAAGGAATACCTGAGACTGGGTAATGTATTTTTTTTTTAAAAAAAGGTTTAATTGGCTCACAATTCCGCAGGCTATACAAACATGGTGCCAGCATCTGCTCAGCTTCTGGGGAGGCCTCACAGAACTTTTACTCATGACAAAAGGCAAAGCAAGAGCAGGCAGGTCACATGGCCAGGGCAGAAGCCAAGGAAGTGTAAGCAAGGTACCACATACTTTTAAACAACCAGATCTCATGTGAACTCATTCATCACCAAAGGGATGGCACTAAGGCAGTCAAGAAGGATGCACCCCCGATGATCCAGACACCCCCCAACCAGATCTCACTTCCAACACTGAGGATTACATTTCAATATGACATTTGGGTGGGGACAAATATCCAAACTATATCAGCAGCTTTGCTCCATAAGCAAGGTTACTGTCATTCGAGTAGTGGAGGAAGGATGCTTCTCAAAGATAGGATAAAAAGCTTTCTGTTTCTATTTTAATTGGTTAAAATGTTAGGCATAGCTGACAGATTACTCAGCTGTTGACATATAAGTGTTTTTAATGAAGGATTTAAAAAAAATAAACACCATTTAGTGTTATCAGTTTGCCCCCACTACAATATAAGGAAATCCTCAATTTATATGACTTCTAAAGTTTTGCTTGTTACACACTTTGATTTTTTTTTTAGCATTCAACACATTTTCTCATAGTAATGCAGATGATGAAATGAATTATTCTCAATTAATAGGGTTAAAAATATATTACTGGGTTTTCAGCTCTTAAAATCTGTATTCACCTCCTTTACCTTCTGATGCCCCACCAAAATAAAATGTCTAAAAATGAGAAATGAAGAAACCAGTAAGAGTAAATAGAAGGACAATCCAAAGATGATAGTTGAACAGATTTCAGGATCTCTATTTGAGTACCAGTAGGCCCAACTATACCCTTTCCTTCCCTCCTTATACCTTTCTCACCCCTGCACTTGGATACAGATAGCTGGCAAGAATCCCATGCAAACAGTAGGCAGATTTTCTTTAGAGAGCATGAGAAAGACGAAGGCTTCTAAAGTGAGTGCTATGTTCATGTAACAAAAGAGAAAACACCATCTTCTTTCTGGCATTTGAAAGGTCTGCTGGCTACCCACCCACTCACCCTGTAGGAATACTGCCAGTCAACTTATGTCCAGCCCACACAGAGCTCCCTCTTTTTATCCCCTCCAGGGGAATAATATAGCTAAAATCAGACTATCTTCAAAATAACACAGGAAATCTATGTTGGCTAATGAGTCATTCTCTCTTAAATGTGAATGAGTAACCAACGATCATCAGGCATGGTGGAAAGAACTAATGGCACGAAAGACTAAATAACCAGGAAAATTGCCAGTGTAAAAAGTAAAACTAATCAGAAGGAACTTTATTTTTTAAAAAAAGAAGAAGTCATCTAATATATTCAGAGATCCAAGAAGCTACTATATCCATTAAACAAGAATAGGAGGACACAAGTTTTTTGGTTGCAGGGACACACCAAGCGCTGAAATAGGGAATCAAACATGACACTGTGACATATCTCAAAACTGCAGAATTTCTAGGATAAACAAAGACCCAGAAATAAATCACACACATAGTAACAAGAGGCTGAAATCAAAACCCTAATTAATAACTCCTAATGATTTAAGACAGTAAAGTATTGCCTACAACATTTAGAAAGAAAATAATATACAACTATTAATCAAGGGTAAGAACAGAATACAGTTGTTTTCAGACACAGAAGGGCGCAAAGTTTGCTTCCTTTGGAAGTAAAAGAAATGAATGAATTACACATTCACCACCAACTTCTTGAGAAACAGAAATTTAGCACTTGATTTTAAAAAATATCTCATTGATGCCAAAAGGATTGAGGAGAAAATGAGAAGGGAGGATTAAAAACAATAAAATTAGTCGTTGATTCACACCATATGATGAATCACAGAGCTATTGTAGCAAACGGCAGTGAAACTACTCCCTTTACTCTCAGCAGGCTGAAATGTATCTTATATTATACATAGAACTATTCATAATTTCCCATGTTTCCCAATCATCCCAGCAATAGGTGACCCAGGACTACTTGCACTGTGATCACAACAAGCTGATACACCCTATGACCAGAAGGAGTGACAGCATCAGATTTTCCTCCCATCAGGACTGGAATGACATGATCTGACTTAAATTTAAGAGCATCATTCTGACTGCTGTATTGAGGGTGGAGTAGTAGGGTAAGGGTAGAAGGAGAGAAACCAGTTTGAATATCCCATCTGTGTTCCAGGTAAAAGATGACAGTGGTTTCTGACTTGGTAGTAACAATGTAGTTGGTTAAAAGAGGTCAGATTCTGGGTATAGTTTGATGGTAGAGCCAACAGAATTTCCTGATGTATTGGATATTGAGTGAATAAGAAATAATCAAGATTTTTAGCCTGAGCAGTAGGAAGGGAGGAACAGATTAAGGAAGACATTGGGAGTTAAGTTTTGGATGTTATTTCAGAAATTTATTTGGCCTCCAAATAAAGATATATGTATTTGGCTATATATATATATCCAAAGATATATGTATCTGAATATATGTATCCAGCTCTGAAGAAAGGTCTGGCCTGATGAGAGAATTTGGGGATAGTCAGCCTGGTATTTAAAGGCATGAGGTTGGGTGAGATCAAAGTGAACAGAGATAAAGAAGTCAAAAGACTGGGACCCTAAAGTATTCGTACATTTAAGAAGTAGGGAGATGAAAAGGAAGACTCAAAGATGACTGAGGAAGAACAGCCAGTGAGATAATAGGAGAACCAAGAGAGAATGGTGCCCTAGAAACCATGGGAAGAAAATGTTTCAATAAGGAAAAAATCATTGACTATTTTATGCCATTAAGAGGTCAAGTAGGATGAGCACTAAAAATTCACTGTGGGATTTAGCAACATGGATGTTGGTGTTTTCCTTGAAAAGTCTGCCATGTTTTTTCAGATAGCTACTAAGATGTTAGGACATAAATGTTTGTACATAGGTAGTTATTTGGCCCTAACTATTTAATAAATGAAACTACAGGTTGAGCATCCCAAGTTCAGAAATCCAAAATAAAAAATGCTTCAAAATCAAAACCTTTTTGAGCATCAACATGATGTTCTAAGGAAATACTCAGAAAAGCATTTCAGAGTTTAGATTTGGGGTGCTGAACTGTTAAGCTTAATACAGATATTCCCAAATCTGAAAAAATTCCAGAATCTAAAACCCTTCTGGTCCCAAGCATTTTTGGTACAGCATACTCAAACTGTATTAGCTATTTCTTTTGGCCTAGGGGGCATTGTGAAAAATTACTGAGATACCAGGAGAGCCACAAACTCAGAAACTTTGAACATCTCTGCTTTAGAAGCTTATTCTAAGGATTTCACCAAAAAGAGGAAGCACCTCTTACCTTTTCTTTGTGTGTTGAAAAGTTTGAGTTAGCAATTTTTAATTTGATCCAAAACTGACCTAATACAGTCGCTCAACATTAAAAAAAAAGCAACAAAAAACCTTTATCCTATAAAATGTCAGTAGTACATCTTTATATGACTTTTTTTCTTCTTGCCTCCCTAGGTATGCTCTGAATATGCGTTGCTTGGCAGCTCGGGTCAACTATAAGACTTTGATTATTATCTGCGCACTCTTCACTCTGGTCACAGTACTTTTGTGGAATAAGTGTTCCAGCGACAAAGCGATCCAGTTTCCACGGCATTTGAGTAGTGGCTTCCGAGTGGATGGATTAGAAAAACGGGCAGCAGCATCTGAGAGTAACAGCTATGCGAACCACATGGCCAAACAACAGTCTGAGGAAGCATTCCCTCAGGAACAGCAGAAAGCACCCCCTGTTGTTGGGGGCTTCAATAGCAATGTGGGAAGTAAGGTGTTAGGGCTCAAATATGAAGAAATTGACTGTCTCATAAATGATGAACACACAATTAAAGGGAGACGAGAGGGGACCGAAGTCTTTCTTCCTTTCACTTGGGTTGAGAAATATTTTGATGTTTATGGAAAAGTGGTTCAGTATGATGGCTATGATCGGTTTGAATTCTCTCATAGCTATTCCAAAGTCTATGCACAGAGAGCCCCCTATCACCCCGATGGTGTGTTTATGTCTTTTGAAGGCTACAATGTGGAAGTCCGAGACAGAGTCAAGTGCATAAGTGGGGTTGAAGGTTGGTATCTGTCTGCTTCACTTGCATTTTTCAAGCATGATTGTGTTGAGGAATAAGAAAATGTTGTTAATTATACAACAAGTACCTAGCTTACTGTCAAAAGACCTTTCATCACTCTAATTTAGCAGGGAGGAACAGGTTAAGTCTGAACCTAGGGCAACTTTTTAGATGCTATGACTTAAGGGCTGCAATGAGACTACCTGAGCAAATAGAATTATTTTATTAACTTAACTCAGAATCTAAAATTCTCACCAGTAAGGTAAAGCACGCCTCTCCAGAATTTTGCGTTAGAATATATAGCTAGAATCCTATGAAAGATGGGAAAAGGAGAGAGACCATCTAGTGGATCCATCAATGTACCAGTGCAGTCTCGTTACCTAATTAGCTAGGTGTCATCTCTGGAAGGAGGTTTCAAGTCTTCGAAACAAGATAATACATAGATGCTTTTTCTCTGAACTTATGCTGAACTCCTATAGTCTATCAGACACTGTTTTTCATTGTCTTTGAAACCTGGGGCAGTAAGGGTTCCTTGTGGATACAATTAATATGCTTTGGAATTTGCTTTTCAAACCAAAAAGCCAAATTCAATTTGGCTTTAATAAGCTTAATATGTTTTGAGATTTCTTGGTTTGGGTTTTATTTTCCTCATTTTGTTATAAAGTGATTTAAGATCTTAATATTTTAAAATCTGTATTGAAACTAGCTTTTAACTAAATATATTTTTTTACTCTGGAAAGTAGTTTGTGCTCACTTGGTGACCATGTGGATGTTTTCAGACTCCCACAGACCAAAGGATTATAGCCCACCCATGTCTGTGAAGTTAATGGTGTATTTATTCATCAAATTGGAAGTTGGAATTTACATATTCTGATGCAGGAGTTTTTTCCTTTGTTTTTACTACTTATATAAATTTTTCATAATATATTTTTCTCTTTCTTTGGGACAGAATCTTGCTCTGTCACCTAGGCCTGTAGTGACACTGTCATGGTTCACTGCAGTCTAGATCTCCCAGGCTCAAATGATCCTCCCATCTCAGCCTCCCAAGTAGCTGGGACCATAGGGATGCTCCACCATGCCCGGCTAATTTTTTTTAATTTATTTTTTGTAAAGACAGTGTCTCACTGTGTTGTCCAGGCTTGTCTCGAATTCCTGAACTCAAGCAATCCTCCTGCCTTACCCTCCTAAAGTGCTGGAATTACAGACATGAGGCACTGTTCCTGGCCAGTATCTTTACCAAATGTTTAGAAAAGAGAAGCAGATTCACCTATACTCTTCACCTCAATATAATTATTATTATTTTTGTATATTCTCTGGAGGTCTTTGTACTTAGACATATGTATTAGCATAATTGTAATGATATTTGCTATACAGTGATTCAGGAGAGTAATAGAGATTTCAAAGATATTCTTGGTCAAGCCTTTTTTCCAGCAATTCTTTTAATGCATAAAAGTAATAGGTGCCTAGATTCTAAAATAAAAAAGTAAAAAGTACCCATAACCATTATTAATATTTTGATTTTTTTCCTAATCTTTTTATTGTTGTAAAAATATATTTTTGTTTATTTTAAGTTCAGGAGTACATGTGCAGGTTTGTTATATAGGTAAATTCATGTCATGGAGGTTGGTTTTACAGATTATTTTGTGTCCTCTATGTGTCCATGTGTTCTCATCATTTAGCTCTCATTTAGAAGCAAGAACATGCAGTATTTGGTTTTCCATTCCTGCGTTGGTTTGCTAAGGATAATGGCCTCCAGCTCCATCCGTATTTCTGCAAAGAACATGATCTCTTTCTTTTTTATTGCTGCAGATCATACTGTATGGTCAATCTTGTATTCTGATATTTTCTACCTAACATGCTATGACTATTTCCCCTTATAGAATATTTATTGAACATTTTAATAACTAATATTTGTGGTAAGGGCATGCTATGCATGATATACATAATGTATAAGACCCCTTCTCTTTAGTTGTATACTTAGGTCATTTCCAGGTTTTATATGTTTTTTAATTAATGTTTTATTTTTAATTTTTGTGGGTACATAGTAGGTATATGTATTTATGGGTATATGAGATTTTTTTTATATAGGCATGCAATGTGTAATAATCATCACCTCAGGGTTAATGGGGTATCCATCACCTCAAGCATTTATCCTTTCTTTCTATTACAAACAATGCAGTTATATTCTTTTAGTTACTTTTAAATGTATAATAAATAAGGATCGAGAGAATAAAATCTGATATTTGATAGCACAAAGGGACTACATTTCCATTTTTTTTTTTGCTATTATAAATCTTACAGATTTTCATGGTTGATCTTTATTTGATATTTTAATTTTATTCTCAGTGTAGTACATTCCTATTCTGAGAATATAATTAACTGCCACGTCAAATAAACTGCCAATCCTTCTAACTGCTTTTCCAGCTGTTTTTCAGAAAGGTAGAACTTGCTCATATTTCCAGTAGCAGAGTATGAGGGTGCCCTTGTCAGCCAACTCTTGCCATCGTGGAACATTTTTTTTTCATCTGTTGGTTACAAAGGGATATTATAATTTTCTCTCTTTAACAACTAGTGAGGTCAGATATCTTTTTCTTATGCTTTTTGCCATATTTTCATGTTCTTTACCTCTTTTTCTAATGTGATAAGTGGAGTTTTTAAAAAACGTATTTGTGTGAACTTATATAGTAATGGTAGCAATACTCCAAAGATATTTCTTCAATTCGGTTGTCTTTTTATTTTACATATGATTTGTTGGTTTTAGAAGTTTTTAGTTCCATTTACTAAACTTATGGGGTGTTTTTGGGTCTTTGTACCTCTTTATGCTTAGAAAAGCACTTGCCACACCAGATTATGATTAGCTTTTCACCTGTAGTTTCTTCTTTTTTTTTTTTCTTTTTTTTCAATTTGAATTGCAGGCAGAGGGGATCCCCCTTTTGGAGGAAAGATAGAAATGTTAAAAAGCTTATCTGTAGCCTTCCCTAATTCTGTAAACATTGTTTTGAAACTACAACAAAACACATAAAATTTTGTAGATTCCCAGTCTCTGCTGTGCTTATCAGATTCTTAGTAATTTTAAAACTACACATAATTTATCTCTCAATACATATGTGATTCAACAATACAATATTGTGTAACTGTAGTGTTTGTAGCTCCTGTCTAGAAAATTACTAAGATAAACACTAATACCAAACATTTAAAAGTTGTACTTAGAACTTTACAAAAGGTAATCCCATTAATGAATTATTTCAAGAATATGTGGTTAAATATACAACCTAAATTCACGTTTTAAAAAACACTTCTTATTCTTAAGAATTACATTATAACAGGAAAGATAGGAAAAAGAATTTTAAGCTGTGTTTATATTTTAATTTGCCAAATCACAACTGGCTTCTTTTTTTTTTTTTGAGACTGAGTCTCGCTCGGTCACCCAGGCTGGAGTGCAGTGGTGTGATCTCAGTTCACTGCAACCTCCGCCGCCTGGATTCAATCGATTCTTCTGTGTCAGCCTACTGAGTAGCTGGGATTACAGGCTCCTGCCACCACACCCACCTAATTTTTGTATTTTAGTAGAGACAGGGTTTCACTGTGTTGCCCAGGCTGGTCTTGAACCTCTGAGTTCAGGCAATCCATCCACCTCAGCCTCCCAAAGTGCTAGGATTACAGGTGTGAGCCACCAAGCCCAGCCACAACTGGATCCTTAAGCAAATACTTAAACCATGAGATGACATACTTTGTAGATCATACTTTGACATTGGAGGAAAAGATGAGTGTGTAGTAACTTGATAAGTATAAATGTTTAAGAAAGTTCCAGGATTAATATTGAAAATAGAACTGTGATGACATTAACTACATACATCTAGATAGTGCAGAATTTGAATGTATGAAACATGACATCTGTAGCCATGAGCAAAAGTAACTCACATAAGAAGTCAGTCCTTAAAAGGTAATTTATAGCATTGCAGTCACTGTTTGTTAACAAATAATGAATGAGAGTGAATGAATACTTACTTAATTTTTGTTTTTCATATCTGGTTAATTTGGTACTAGATCTCGTCATTATGAGAGCAGTATTATCAGGAAGTTCAAAACATCCTGATAACCCTGTAAGATTCCCCAGAAGTAAATCAGCGAGGAGTGTTATTAGGAATACGCTTGTAAATGTCTGGATATGATTATTCACTTTGTTTCTTTATTTTATAGGTGTACCATTATCTACACAATGGGGACCTCAAGGCTATTTCTATCCAATCCAGATTGCACAGTATGGGTTAAGTCATTACAGCAAGAATCTAACTGAGAAACCTCCTCACATAGAGGTATATGAAACAGCAGAAGACAGAGACAAAAACAGCAAGCCTAATGACTGGACTGTGCCGAAGGGCTGCTTTATGGCTAATGTGGCTGATAAGTCTAGATTAACCAATGTCAAACAGTTTATTGCACCAGGTAAGTTATATATTATGTGTGCCTGCTAATGTTATGTTGATTTGGGGGACCCTGATGTTCCCTTAAATTTTTGATATGGTTTAAAAAAAAAACCATTAAGCAGACCCCTTATATTACATATATAAAGCAACAAATGGTGTCACCCCAATAAAATCCCTAAAAAAGATACAGCTAAAATGTCAGGGTTATACAAAGGAATATTTACTATGTAAAGAGCCAAGCCATAGATTGAATGTTAAGCTCCAGAATACTGTAAAATGTGTATCTGCCTCCAGGGGTCTATATCCAATAGGAATGAAGTTCCTCCATTTAATATTTCAGTCCAGTGTAGTTTCATTTTTAAACTTTTGCAGTAAATAGAATGGTTTCAAAGCCATCCTTTCCTTTGATTATTTTTTGCCAATAGCTTTTAATTTTTTCAGAATAATATATCATTAGTGAAGAGGCCTGTTTCCCATATTGGATTTTGTTAATGTACTAGATTATCTCAAACTTCATGTAAAACCATTTTCCTTAATAAAATAATTTACAAAATCAAATTAACTTTATATAACATTTCCCCTTTTACTAAGTCTCATTAATTAGAATGTAACGCATTTTCCTGTGCTAATCAATATTGATGAGAATTAATGAGTCCGTTACTTAAGAAGACAATGAAATAATTTTAGTTAGCACCTCAGACTTAATTCTCTATGGGGTAATGTTGTCAAGTACAGAATTTGTTCCACCATTCCACCAACCTTGCAGTTGATAAATAAAAAGAGAGGAAAGGTTATAAGACTCTTTTGTATTTTCTCCTTGTTCTTCATTGATGATTGTATAATTTACAGACCCTGAAAGCCACAATACAAGCCTACTCATTCTAGATAGCCTTAAGTAATGGATTTTTGAGTACTGAATGCAGTGCAAAATAATGGGTGACCTTTAATTTTTATTCTGTGACTAGAACTCCTTTTCTCCCATGGCATTCTGTGATATTCTGGTACCTACAGCATCTTTGCTTATTATAAAACAACAGGTTTAGCTGAGTGAGAAGGTGCAAGGAAATTTAAGAATATTAACTTGTGATACCTAAGAGGTTATTGTAACAGGAAATGATTAGACTATGCAAAAGAACTTCTGGATACACTCAAACTTATTTTTGTGATAGTTAATGATGGTTGTCTAGATTAGGGTAGAATCAACAGCCCTCACCTTGATCTTCTTGAGTGTCTGGATGGTTTTCTAGGACAGTCTTTTGAACTCTCTTCTATTTAAAGCAATAGATTTCATTGTGCAGTTTTGAGTGCTTTGAGTAATACGCTAAAAGATAGGTTCCCACATCTTAAGTGAAGGATCCTCACCTTAGGCCCTCATTCTGTAGCCAATAGCTGGAGATAAAACTACCTCCTAGGCCAGGCGCGGTGACTCACGCCTGTAATCCCAGCACTTTGGGAGGCCGAGGTGGGTGGATCACGAGGTCAAGAGATCGAGACCATCCTGGTCAACATGGTGAAACCCCGTCTCTACTAAAAATACAAAAAATTAGCTGGGCACGGTGGCGCGTGCCTGTAATCCCAGCTACTCAGGAGGCTGAGGCAGGAGAATTGCCTGAACCCAGGAAGCGGAGGTTGCGGTGAGCCGAGATCGCACCATTGCACTCCAGTCTGGGTAACAAGAGCAAAACTCCGTCTAAAAAAAAACTACCTCCTAAGATGGTTTTAAGTATATAGAGGAGAGCACTCTATCTGTAACAGCTACTCTGTGAGTGGGACATAGCTATTCTAAGTTGGAGCTCCCTGTTGGTGGAAGTGTGCTAGCTGGAAATGGGATGCACACTTGGATAATCCTGTGTGTGCATGTACAGGTTGAGTAACCCTTATGTGAAATGCTTGGGAGTAGAAGTGTTTCAGATTTTGGAATATTTAGATATACATAATAGGATCCTGGGGATGGGACCCAGGTTTAAACACAGGATTCTTTTATATTTCATATGCTGTACACATAGCCTGAGGGTGACTTTTTATAATATTTTTAATAATATATGTGACCCATCATGAGGGCAGATGTTGAATTTTCCACCTGTGGCATCATGTTAGCTTTCAAAAAGTTTTGGATTTTATAGCATTTCAGATTTCTGATTTTTGAACTAAGGATGCTCAACCTGCAGTTGCCTACTATAAGAGTATGAGGGAAGGTAAGGTGGAGTTACATGGGAGTTATTGCCCAGAACAGAGCAGGAGAAGGGAATCAAAGAGGTGAGGCTGTTTTATTGAAGCACAGGTATGAGAAATGAGTCTTTGGGGAGGATATAGACCTTATGGGAGATAAATTCAGAGAACCACCATTAAGAGGAAATTGGAACTTGTACATAAAAGCATAGGCCTAAGTCAGTTGAGACCCTGGAGGACCACAAGCTGAATGCTGTTGGCCCTTTTTTTTCTTACTTGGCCTTGAATTTTTTTTCTGAAAGGGGATAAAATCGAAGGGTAAAGAGTCATGTAATATGGTTCTGCAGCATATTTTTGTTGTTTTATTTGTTGAATAATGTTTTATTCCTTTTTCTAATTTTAAAATGGAATAATTGACACACTAGGCCTGTCCTACTCTATGAAATTAAATTAGCTTTCCCTTCCCCAAGCCCTCTTTTTATTTGATTTCCATGACCTCACTTTCTCCTATCTCTGTAGCCATTCTTGCTCAGGCTTCTTGGGAGCTTTTGTTCTTCTGCCTGATTCTTCTTTCTCTTGGTGTTTCTCAAGATTTTGAGTAGGGCCTCTTCTCATGCTATGTAGTAAATCTGTTGATTAAATGAATGGGTTGATAACAGTTTTTATTGGATATGAAACACTGATGTAAAGGCTATTTTTCCCCAGCTTTATTGAGGTATAACTGGTAAATGTATATAATGTGATGCTTTGATACACATGTATATTGTAAAATGATTATCATAATTAAATTAGTTAACACATCCATCACCTCACAGTTACCTTTCTTTGTATGGTGGTGGTGGTGAAAACATTTAAGAAACATCTTAGCACATTTTAGGTATACAATACCTAAATGTATTGTAAGTATTATAAGCTGTAGTCATCATGCTGTACATTAGCCCCCTAGGACTTATTTATCTTATAACGGAAGTTTGTACCCTTTGACCAACATCTCCCCATTTTTCCCACTCCCTAGCCTGACAGCCACCATTCCACTGTTTATGTGAGTTCAGTTGTTTTGGAGTACACATATAAATGAGATCATAGAGTATCTTTCTCTGACTTGTCACACGTAGCATAACACTCTCAATGCTCATCTATGTTGTCACAAATGGCAGGATTTCCTTCTTTGTTATGGCTAATGTGCCATTATATACGTATATGTGTGTGTATACACACACACACCATATTTTCTTTATCCATACTAGACACTTAGGTTACTCCAGTGCCTTGGCTATTGTAAATAATGCTGCAAATAACATGGGTGTGCAGATATCTTTTTGAGATAATTGGTTTAATTTCCTTGGTGTATATACCAGAAAGTGGGATTGCTGAATCATATGGTAGTTCTGTTTTTAATTTTTTGAGGAACCTCCATACTGTTTCCCATAATTGCTATGCCAATTTACGTTTCCATTTAAACAACGGTTCCCCTTTCTCCACATCCTCACCAGTACTTCTTATCTCTTCTGTTTTTGATGATAGTCATCTCAACAGGTGTAAGGTGATGATATATCACTGTGGTTTTGCTTTGCATTTATTTCTCTGGTGACTGATGATGTTGAGCACCTTTTTATATATCTTTTGGCCACTTGTATATCTTCTTTGAAAAAGCATCTCTTCAGATCATTTGCTTAATTTTTAATCAGATTTTTTTTTCTTTTTCTTTTTTTTTTTTTTTTGCTGTTTGGTTTTATAAGTTCCTGATAGATTTTGGATATTAGCTTCTTATCAGATACATGTTTGTACATATTCGCTCTTATTCTATAGGGTGCTTTGCATTTTGATTGTTTCCCTTCCTGTGCAAAAGCTTTTTAGTTTGATGTAATCCCACTTGGCTGTGCCCCTTTTGCCTGCGCTTTTGTATCAAATCTAAACAATCATTGCTAAGACCAGTGTCAAAACTATTCTTAAATGTTGACCATCCTTTATTGCTTAAAGTGCATATACATATGTCACATATACCAAAAATAAACAGTTATAGTAACGCCTGGGAATAACTGGTCAGAGAGAAGATGGGTCATGGATTTCAAACAATAAAAAAACCACAACTTTCTATTAGATTTGCAGGAGGAATCTTCAGATAGCATAGTACTTCCAGTAGAGCTCAGGACGTTGCCCATTTGCTACCATTCAGATCCTCCTGAATGATGCCAGCAGATTATTTAACCTCCTCTGTATATCTATAAAATGAGAATTAAAAGACTTATAAGATTGTTGTAAAGATTATAATTGTTGGTCGGTTAATTTAAATTGAGAATTGTGACATCTATCACTTCTCCTAGATAACTCAGTAACCCCCTCTGCTGGTGTTAAGGTTTTAGGGAAATTAATAAATTGGCTTTTTAAAAGGTTACATCCCTTGATGTCATTCACGACTGAGTTCTTTGCACTGATTTGCTATATGAAGACATAAAATGACTGATTAAACCATGTCATTTCATTAAACTTGTGTAAATACAGTTGAAATTTTGAGAGGAAATAGGTACTCTTTCTGCTTCCTCACATTTGGACTTCTAAAGATGGGTCATTGTTATCCAGTTTGGCCAGAATAGATGTCATAGATAATAATCCCATCTGATGAGAATGAAAAAATAAGTAGCATTCAAGATAGTCTTCTCCACTGAATATAATTTGATCTTGAGTGGTTCATATGTCAATTCAGAATCCTGCAGTGTTTCAGGAATGTTGTCTTGAACTTCAGATCCCATTTTACTATAAATGCAGAAAAATGCTAATAAGAGAGTACATGTTGACATTTTGCCAGATAAAAATGGAATTTTACTGTATTAGAAGTTTACTTCTGAAATCAGTTTTTCTATTAAGTCACTCAGAGCATTGTTTGATGCATAAGTTTATCAGGATGTTCTCATTCTTGATACATCTTTCAAAATTGTCTGTTCCGTCCAATGAAGTCATTAAGAGCTTTGGGCCAAATATAACCATACTGCTAGAGTCCAGTGTTGCAGGAGTTAAATGATCAAGTCAACATACTGATGCCCTCCAAGTGTACACTATCATCAGTTCACATTTCTTTTTCCCTTTATTTCTTTTTTCTTTTTAAAGAGACAGTCTCATTCTGTCACCCAGACTACAGTGCAGTAGTATGATCATAGCTCACTGCAGCCTCAAACCCCTGGGCTCAAGCAATCCCCCCACCTTAACCTTCCAAGTACCTAGAACTACAGACACAAGCCACTGCACTGGGCTATTTTACTATGTTTTTGTAAAGTTAGGGTCTCACTTTCTTGCCCAGACTTGTCTCAAGCTCCTCGCTTCAAGCAGACCCCTATCTTGGCCTCCCAAAGTGCTGAGTGTGAGCATCTGTGCCCGGCCCAGGTCACATTTCTGATCTTTGCTCCTGGTGACACACTAAAGATTTTTTCAAGGATTCTGCAAAGCAGAGATCTGCTTCTATGTCTGTGTCTAGGAGAACCCTTCTATTGAATATTCATAAGAATATCATTTCTAATATCATTTGTCTTTTTCACAGTCTGAACTTGAGTCCAGGAAACCTGGATTCTAGTCCCTTCTCTACCACTAATTAGCTTTTGGCATCTGGCAAACCATTTAACCTGGCAAAGCCTGCATATTTTCATCTCTAAAATAGAGATGTAATAATAATAATTCCTGCCCTACCAGCCTCAGAAGATTAAGTATCAAATGAGATAATACATGTGAATGCACTGTGGACATTTAAGCTATGGAAAGATCAAGATACTCATATTTCCCTTTAATATTTTTAAATGTGTGCTACATATGTGTTTGTTCTTGTTGCTGCTGCTATTTTAATATGCTCAGTTTCTTGGTAGATCTAGACGAGCAGTATTCAAAAAGTCATCTTTCTGGGAATTAGCCATTATTAATACTATAAATATTCAAGAGAAATTACCTCTTTAATAATTTGTCAGAGGCTGGGCAAGGTGGCTCACGCCTGTAATTCCAACATTTTGGGAAGCTGAGCCAGGTAGATCACAAGGTCAAGAGTTTGAGAGTAGCTTGGCCAACATTGTGAAACCCTGTCTCTACTAAAAAAATACAAAAATGAGCCAGGCATGATGGCGTGCACCTGTAATCTCAGCTACTCAGGAGGCTGAGACAGGAGAATTGCTTGAACGCGGGACGTGGAGGTTGCAGTGTGCCAAGATCGCGCCACTGCACTCCAGCCTGGGTGACAAATCAAGACTCTGTCTCAAAAAGAAAAAAAAATTGTCAGATAAAACAGCTTTAACTGTTTTATTAGCCTCTGAAGCTAGTGGCTTCAGAATAATAATAATAATAACTATCATTTATTACTATATTCCACTCCATTATCTTTTTTAAAGTCCTGGCAATTACCCTGCAAGGTGATATTATCTCTGTTTAGCATGTGAAGAAACTGCAGCTCAAAGAGGTGCATCTTGCCAGACTTCTCAAAGCTAGAGGCAGAACAAAAATTCAAATATGAGGTTTTTTTTAACTCCAAAGCCTGTGCTTTACCCTTGCACACCCTGCCATTCTCTCACTTTATGTTGTACACATGAGCCTGTTGCTTAATTTCCAGAAATTTTATTAGTAATTCTAGCAAGTATGTGAAACCAAATCTATCATTTTCAAAATCAAATCAATAATGTATTGTAGAACCAGACTAGGCAACCTAGGTTCAAGTCTTGTACCTTGGGCAAGTTACTTCCTTGTGTCCCAGTTCCTCATCCATAAAGTACAAGTAATAATAGCAACTACTCTTGTAATTGTTCAGGGGATTAAATGAGTAAACAGGTGTAAAGCACTTAGAACATAGTAAGTACATATGAAATGTTCATTAAACAATTTAAAATCCCTATATAATTATTTTTTCTGGCCTCTTTCTTGCAATATTATGTGCTGGGCCAGCTTCTGGCTGTTTTTTTTGTTTTTTTTTTTCCTGTTCACAGAATGGGTGTACTCGAATAGTCATTCATTACTGATCAGCTAGCACTAGATTTAGGAAAGGCAATTTTAATCAACAATACGATAGCCATTTGGTATTAATCCTTTACTATAAACCAGACAAGGAAAAAGGTAAGAGCTTTGTACTGATGCTCACAAGCCATCATGAACTCACCAATTCTGTCATTTGTTTTTGGTTAATTTAGTAAAAAAGGAAATTATGAATAATCTAATACCAAAAATATTTAAGTGTTAATTTTGTGTGGTCAGGGTTGTCAAGGATGAATTGCAATTAAATTTCAAATACAAAATTGTTCTTACTCTAACCAGTCTTTGTTGGTATATTCTCTCCTACAGAAACCAGTGAAGGTGTATCCTTGCAACTGGGAAACACAAAAGATTTCATTATTTCATTCGACCTCAAGTTCTTGACTAATGGAAGTGTGTCCGTGGTTCTAGAGACCACAGAAAAGAATCAGCTCTTCACTATACATTATGTCTCAAATGCTCAGCTAATTGCTTTTAAAGAAAGAGATATATACTATGGCATTGGGCCCAGAACTTCATGGAGCACAGTTACCAGGGATCTGGTCACTGACCTCAGGAAAGGAGTGGGTCTTTCCAACACAAAAGCTGTCAAGCCAACCAAAATCATGCCCAAGAAGGTGGTTAGGTTGATTGCAAAAGGGAAGGGATTCCTCGACAACGTTACCATCTCTACCACTGCCCACATGGCCGCATTTTTTGCTGCTAGTGATTGGCTAGTAAGGAACCAGGATGACAAAGGTGGCTGGCCAATTATGGTGACCCGGAAGTTAGGGGAAGGGTTCAAGTCTTTAGAGCCAGGATGGTATTCTGCCATGGCCCAAGGGCAAGCCATTTCTACATTAGTCAGGGCCTATCTGTTAACAAAAGACCATATATTCCTCAATTCAGCTTTAAGGGCAACAGCCCCTTATAAGTTTCTGTCTGAGCAGCATGGAGTTAAAGCTGTGTTTATGAATAAACATGACTGGTATGAAGAATATCCAACCACACCTAGCTCTTTTGTTTTAAATGGCTTTATGTATTCTTTAATTGGGCTGTATGACTTAAAAGAAACTGCAGGGGAAAAACTCGGAAAAGAAGCAAGGTCCTTGTATGAGCGTGGCATGGAATCTCTTAAAGCCATGCTGCCCTTGTATGATACTGGCTCAGGAACCATCTACGACCTCCGTCACTTCATGCTTGGCATCGCTCCTAACCTGGCTCGCTGGGACTATCATACCACCCACATCAATCAGTTGCAGCTACTCAGTACCATTGATGAGTCCCCAATCTTCAAAGAATTTGTCAAGAGGTGGAAAAGCTACTTAAAAGGCAGCAGGGCAAAGCACAACTAGAGCTCACAACCAAAATTATACTCAGCCTCTGCTGTACACAGAAACTACAGGCTCTGTCTCAGGAGAGCATAGGCACATTTTAAAAGATTATGTACTAGGTTTTTGTGGATTCTGTCAAAGTGATAAGTGATCCTTATAACCAGTCTTCTAAAATAATTGCATTCCATGGGTTGGGTATTTAGAAATGTAGGTGGCATTTAGAACCAAATGTTTAATCAATAGGCTGAACAAAGATGCTTCACTTTGCCTTGCCCACCACCCTATACAGTTCCACAGATAGTCTAGTCACTCTGTGTGAGAAAGATCATGGTAAGTAGTTGTTACTGGCCAACTGTCTAGCACTTACCTGAAGACTTAGTATGGAGCTCTTTTAAAATGTGATTATTTATATTTATGTTGGAAGCAGACTTAAGAAAAATAATATGCTGTAATACAGTAAATATGTACTTGTAGCCTGGATAGTGGACTGTGTTCAACTTTTTAAAAAGATGTTTCTTTTCTATAGATTAATTTCTTGGGAGCAAGTGAGTATTTGTTGCATTTGTTCAATTTGTTGTATATGGTGAGTATTTAATTACGGCTTTCTTGAAATGTGTAAATTAAAAACACAACCAGTGTTCAGGCTTCACAGTTATATAATGTAAGCACAACTAAAATGAAACTTGTTGACTGCACAAGAAATTTAAAGATGTTTCTGTTTTGAAATTTGATCTACAATCAGGAAAAGTTTGATAATCAGTGTATTCCTCCCCAACCCCCATCGTGATAGTTTCTTTTTGTCACTATCTAGAATTTTGTATTTTATTTCAGACTACACCTTAGAGTTTTGTATATTTTGAGAAAGACATTTTTGGGACATTATTTGGGAAACTTACTACAAATCTAAATTTGGAAAGGAGCTAGTAGTTTTAAAGCCACCACCATTTTTAAATTTTTTTAGGATTTTCCGCCCTTTAAATAAAAATACTAGGTCAAATGCTACATACACAAATCATAGCAAAGTTTTTTCCTACCCAGATCATTCTTGATCATCAGCTTTTCCAAACCATTGATTCTGTGCATCATTGGGGTTTCTTTGAAATTTAATTTAAAATTATTCCAGTTATTAGACAGAAGAGATGTTACCGGTACTGCATTTGCTGTACATGTGTAATCATATCTTTATTTAGGTTCTGTATATCTTCCTGTACCTCACATAAATAGATTGCAGAGCCCTCATGCAAGGGGCAGTGTCTGCTATAGGGCTTCAGGCATTACGTTAAAACCATGGGATGTTGATTTTGCTGTGACTTTTGTTTTAGGGTATGATAGTACACTAAATCAATACTATATCTTTATACAGTTTTAAAATATGATACCCTACACTTTCAGGGGACTGAGTCTGACAAACACAATGCATTGATCTGTGACCTATATCAAGTACACATTTAGGAGCGAGGTAGGTTACCTGCTTACACACTATATTTTAATTGAATTCAGCCTACCAAGCACTACTTAGAAACTGGAAAACGTATATACACATATATGTTAGCATCAAAGGGGGCAGAAGCAAAGAAGATAAGATCTGCACTGAAGACATTAAACTGGCCATAGAAAAGTAAGCTTGAACTCTCAATTTATGTGACCACATTCCTCTCAATTTTGATCACAATAAAAATACTTTTGAGTTATTAGATTTACCCCTAGCCTTTGACCTTCGCATTTCATATATGTTAGATGTCTCAGCAGGAATATCTGGTCTCCCCTAATTTTTATTCCTGGTGGCAATGTTCAAAATAAACTTTCTCCAATCTGGGAACCTTTTTTACTCCCCATATTTGTTATTATTTAGAATGGTTCCTACGTCTGCTTTGTTTGCAAACTGGTCTTCAGATTATAGGAATCAATAATAACAGTATGGTACTGCTTCTGTGATGAATATCAGTGCCTTAACAATGTGGCTGTCCTTTTCCACTGAAGAAGGAAAGACTTTTGATCTAGAAATAACATTACAATCTCCTTGCTGTTGGCTTTACACTGCCTTCCACATTGCAACTGCAACTTGATTTGTCTGTGATCCCAGAATTTTCTAAGAGGATGAGTTGAACCCATAGCAGCATTGTCGGTACAGACCAGTGGTTCTCAGACTTGAAAATGCCTCAGTATCACTGGGAACTTATTGAAATACAGATCCCAGATGGTCAGTAAATCTGCCTGTGAAGTATGATAGTCTGCATTTTTAATGAGCATTCAAGTGATTCTGATGCACGAGAGCTGGGGGCATACAGGGAGGAACACTGCCCTAGACTATCCATTGCATTTTTGCCTCTAAAAAACTACAGAGTTTTCTAATGTTTAAAATTATGTAAAATGTTTACTTATTCTGAGCTTAGAGAGAATGGGGAGGGTATTTTTTAAATGTTATTGTTTCGTTTCTTCTTTGCTTTAATATTATAGGTACTAAGTTTGTTTGTGTTTTTTCCCACTCATCTTGAGTTCACTTTGATGTTAAATCTATTGCCACTTCAGTTGT
Organism: Callithrix jacchus; assembly: GCF_049354715.1. Classification (NCBI taxonomy): domain Eukaryota; kingdom Metazoa; phylum Chordata; class Mammalia; order Primates; family Cebidae; genus Callithrix; species Callithrix jacchus. The sequence goes on from NC_133509.1 coordinate 16,325,060, forward strand.
AAAACCAGCCAAAAGTTTCTGGATGATGGTCAAGTTTGACCTTTTAGGGGTTATTGTACATAGAGGCTTCATCCAAGAACCATCCAGTGTACAGAAGCAAATGCAAAAAGACACAAGCACAACTCTCCAGATGTGGCAGTCCTTTTCCTTTTTCAGTGCGAACTCTCACTGAAAGCTGCTATTTCCATCCTCCTTGTGATTGTTTTCCTTGTTTCTCTTCCATTGTACATGTGGGTTATATACCATGTGTCAAATATGCAATAATGTGTTTACAGGATGCCCTTGTGAAGGGTAGTCCTTTGTAAAGCTGTACAGACTTTGCAGTTTAAGCACAATGTGCACATGTTAGTTTTATATACAGCAAAACTTGATTTTTTGCAGATGGAAAAGTATTTTGTTTCTATACAAAGTAAATGGATTGTTTGTGCTTAATGTAAAGGCGCTTTATAAAATTGTAAAATAAAGTTTTTATCTTAAAAGGAATATACCTGGATATTTCTCGCTCTTCTCAAATTATTCAAAGGTTATTTGAGCCCAGCAAGCAGACTGCTGACTATTTCCTGTTCAACCCCTGAGACTAGAAGTCAGGCAATAAATGTTGTTCATCAAAGGCATACCAGGCCCTCTCAGACAATGTGTGAGAACAAAGAGTATGCATGGGCTTTAATCCTAAGGAGCCTTAGTCTACAAGGGGAAACAATGTATACTAAACACTTTCAGAAAAAGAAAATGCTAAATTGTGTACTCAGGGAAGGTGTTATGGAAGAGACAGAGCGGGTCCAGCAGGGGAGACCAGCTAGAAGAGGAGGGAGTAACCCGAGCAAAAACAGATGTCCATGTGCCGGATGCAGTGGCTCAAGCCTGTAATCACAACACTTTGGGATGCTAAGGTAGACAGATCACCTGACATGGGGAGTTTGAGACCAGCCTGACCAACATGGAGAAACTCCATCTCTACTAAAAATACAAAATTAGCTGGGTGTGGTGGCACATGCCTGCAATCCCAGCTACTCGGGAGGCTGAGGCAGGAGAATCACTTGAACCCGGGAGGTGGAGGTTACAGGGAGCCGAGATCACGCCTCGGCACCCTAGGCTGGGCAACAAGTGTGAAACTCCGTCTTAAAAAACAAAACAGGCGCCCATGCCAGATGGGAGGATGGCCTTTCCCATGCTCATTCTGGCTGGGTAACCATTTTTTATCTAGTTTTATTTGAGAGTGTGTTTCTCATATATTTTATCCTACTAGCCTCTTCATAACAATTAGCATTATTTATGTTTGCCTTCTTCTCAGAGGGTAGTGATTTAGCCTTTCAAACATAAAACCAGAGACCAGAGTCTGGGTTCATGTTACGTTTCACTGCACAGTATTTTTTGGACTATAAACATTTTGCACCATTTGTATAATGGAATTACAATTGATCACCAATCAACTTCTTCCAGCTGATGGGTGCACAGATTTTGACAGGCTACTAATCAATATTCTTGGCAGCTTTTCCTTTTCCACCGTCTTCAGTTGGGAAATGGCCATAAGGTTGCAAGCAGTCTTGAGCAGAATGAGGTCTCCAGCTGCTCTTGCTTTGATTTTGCTGCTTGTAGCCAAACTGATAATATGTTGGCTGTTCTGTGTTAGCACACTGAGCATCTCATATTCATCTCCCCATTGCCCTTGAGAGGGGGCGAGCCCTCCATACTCCAGATAACTTAATTGGTAGTCTGATGAGTGCTTCTTCCCTTCATATCCACAGGCTCTGGCGGCCACTGTGTGTCTGAGACCCTGCCTCTTCTGGCCATGACTTAGACGAGGGGCGAGTCCCCCTCACTCAAGCTGGCCAGTCAATCAGTCTTTTCCCCAGGAATTCAAAATGGGATGGATTAAAAAACTAAAGCAGATGCACAGTGAGAAGCAGAGATGAAAAACAGAATCTTGACAGTGCTCCAGGCCCTGGATCCAGTGCACTTCTGAGGCCAGCAGTATTCCGCTCAGGTTCCCTGAGATACTGCTGTATCCTTAGGATAAATTCCTATGTTTGCTGAAGTTGGCTAGATTTGGTTTCTGTTACTTGCAACAAATGAGTCCTAATTAATAATATATATCTTCATTATGAGGAAAATACAGCATAAATTCTGCATTTTCCTCCAATCTGGACCCTACCGTATTAGCTTGCTAGGGCTGCTATAACATACCACAGACTGGGTGGCTTACACAAGAAATGTGTTCTCCTCACAATTCTGGAGGCTTGAAGTCCAAGATGAAGATGCTGGCAGGTTTGGTTTCTTCTGAGACCTCTCACTGTGGCTTGCAGTTGGTGCTTTCTTGCTGTATCCTCACGGTTGTCTCCAACTGTGCTCTCTGTGCCTAGGGTCCACTCATATGACCTCATTTTACCTTAATTACTACTTTAAAGGCCTCTCTCTAAATACAGTCACGTTCTGAGATGCCTGGGAGTTAGGATTTCAACATGTGAGTGATGAAGGGGACACAATTGAGCCAGTAACAACCACTCAAAGGGTTGCCATTTAATTTGGTAATAATCAGTGAAGACCAAAACTCAGAAATCTCTAGGGAACATTAGTTGGGCAGAAATCTAGGCTTGGGGCTCAGCCATTAAAGCATCAAGAATTTACCCAGGCCAGGCATGGTGGCTGATGCCTGTAATCCCAGCACTTTGGGAGGCCAAGGTGGGCGGATCACCTGAGGTCAGGAGTTGCGGATCACCTGGGGTCAGGAGTGCAGGACCAGCCTGGCCAACACGGCGAAACCCCATCTCTACTAAAAATACAAAACTTAGCTTGGCATGGTGGTGCATGCCTATAATCGCAGCTACTCAGGAGGCTGAGCCAAGAGAATTGCTTGAACCCGAGAGGCAGAGGTTGCAGTGAGCTGAGATCGCACCACTACACTCCTGTCTGGGCAACAGAGTGAGACTCCATCTCAAAAAAAAAAAAAAATTACTCTTTCACATCATTGGTATCAGTTGCCTCATGGTACCTTTCAATAAATAAAGAACTCTGCTCTCAAAGTTTGTAATAAACTAACAAAAGGTAACCACTAAATTTAAGCTGTGGTTAAAAACAAAATCATAAACTTCTAGGTTTTGTTTTAATGAAAATCATTAGCTCATTCTGAATGCAGAACTCTGGCATATTGGGGGGGGAAGTATAGATACAGAGTACATAAAAGTGCAAATAGTGGTGAGATTTTGTTTAATGATAATTTTTTAATCCCACGTCTGCATTATTGTAACTTACAAATAGTCAACAATATAGGGATAAAATATTGATTTTCATTATACCAGCTCATTAAGGGTGTCAGACTGAAAACGGATGTGAATGTAAATGTTGTATTGGTGATGAATCTGAATGTTTGCTGCTCAATTTCTGGTGAAAAGAGATACATTTACCATCTGGTAAGGATGATTGATAACTTGCATGCCTATACTGCATTTCCTGAATGTTAAGTAGCAGCAACACTGTGTAATTTTGCTAATCCTTTTCTAGGAGGATATTACAAAGTGACAGGACTGCAAAGCAAGCCATCAAGGAGCAGTAGCAAAGAGGACAGCTAAAAGGGGCAGAAAGTCCTGTGAAGGACCAGAAATAGAGCAGCCGACAACTGGTATTAAACACACAGTTTAGATAGAATGTTCTTAAGCAACCAAAAGCTCATTGCATCTAAGCTTAACGTCAGGAGCCCTGGTGTCCCCTGGGATTTTGCTCTGTTCTCATCAGCACCTAGTGAAATCACTGAGATAAGAATGGCTGCTCCATTTCAGTTCAGAAAATGTAGTAAAGAGAGTTCACCTCTTTGGGGACTAGAGAAGGAAGTAAATCTCTGAGGTGGGGTGAGGAAGAGGTCTTGTTTTTAAGCAAACACATAGCAAAGATGCATTATTTAATTTTATGCCTGTTATTCTGTCTTTCCCTTTTAACACCAGTGAAGTTAAATCTCTGCAGTTCAATTGAAGACAATGGGAGGCCCCAAACAGATTTCCAAATCCTATCAATGGCATGGCAAGGTAGTCTTGGGGAAAGTGTCTATCTTCAGCTACTGCAGGCAACAGAGAGAGCACTCTCTCCATCTGGAAATATCCATCAGAAGAAATTACCTGGGCAACTTTTTTGTGAGCTTGAATTATTAGGTTTTAGTGTCTGGGGTACACGAAACCATGGTTCTGGATTAGTGTTTCTTGCTAATGAGTGTTTAGGAATAGCAAGAGGAAGCAGGCACCATTACAGGTGCTCCTCAAACTAACTCTCATTAAGTACTCACCATGACTCTGGAAATCTGGCTCCTGGTAGGTAAGAAAAGGAAACACTGCTGCCTAATGGTCCATTATTGGAATGCTAAGCATGTGGGAGTTATTTATTTCCTACTACTCAAGGTCATCGCCAAGGTCTGAGTTTTCATTCACGCAGCTCATTGCAACCTCCGCCTCCCAGGATCAAGTGATTCTCCTGTCTCAGCCCCCCAAGTAGCTGGGATTACAAGCACCTGCCACCAAGCCTGGCTTTTTTATTTGATATTTTTAGTAGAGACAGCTAGTCTCAAACGCCTGACCTCGTGATCTGCCTGCCTCAGCCTCTCAAAGTGCTGGGATTACACATGAGAGCCACTGTGCTCAGCCAAGCCCAATTATTTCTACAGGAGCATTAGCTTATTTCTCCTCAGTTTTACTTGGTAAGAGTTACCTCAATTTTCCTCCTCCATACTACTGTCAGTTCTCCCAGGGGTCTGCCCAGCTCCAAGGCTCAACTTAAATAGCCCCTTCTCCCATGACGTATCCCTGATAGCCCCACAACCAGACCTGCATCCCTCTGCCCATCCGTTCCTAGCCATGGGGGTGTTGGACTACAGTGTGCTCCTTGAATCCTCTCTGATTTGACTGTCGACACCCATTCCCCAAGCTGTTACTCTCACTCGGAAGCTATTTTGCTTCCTGGGTGACATTTGGCAATGTCTGGAGACATTTCTGAGGGTCACAGATTGGAGGGAGGGAATTCCACTGGCATCTAGTTGGAGAGGCCGGTGATGCTGCTAAACCTCCCACGATATACAGGACAACCCCCCACAACCAAGAGCTACCCAGTCCAGAGAAACCATCCTCAGCAAGCCCTGGAGAAACCGCTTGAGGCCAGGGCTGCGTCTTGGTTAATGCAGTGCTCCCAGGGCCTAGGACACAGGGTCTGGCATGCAGTAGGCACTCAACACTGGTATGTTGATGGGGTTTAATGGCAGCAGGCTAGGTCAAAAGGGAAATACCCGATCTCAGCCCCAAATAGCTCACAGCTAGATCAGAGAGGAGAACACATGCCCAGCTGGCCCTCCTCTGCAGTGGGTGATAGTTTCCAAGGCTGGGAAACTATGAAATGACTTTGCTCTGAGAGAGGTTTCACCCGTTTCAGGAGGGGGCAAGGACTGAGTGTTTGTTTCAGCTGAGCTCTTTTTTGAAAAAATCAGAAATGAACTCAGGGATCCTTAAGAGATGAAAGATCCACGGCCAAGAGACACCTGAATGGACACCCCAGCCTGAGAAAAGCAGAGTGTCTTTTCCATGGGAAAGCCGGGCTGGGACAGTTGTATGGGCGCTGTCCACTAAGAAGATGCAGAAATAGCCCCACCTCTTCTCTCCACCCCACCCACCCCAAGTTCACCCAGATTTTTCTGCTTCCCCTTGACCTGGGACCCCACCAGGGCCAATTTATCTGCTACAGTGTCTTCACTTCTTAGGGGCCCTTAAAAAAGGTTTAATTTTAATTTCTTTTAAAATCAGAAGAATACAAAACATAACAATGAATCTAAAATAAGGAATCCAGCCTGAATTATATTCATCTTTATGCCAATGCAGTCATATAATCTAATCGTTTCTATATTTTTATGGAGAGGGGCCCAGAGGTGCCACCCATCACCGCCTCCCAGGCCTCTCTACTCCTCCCAGGTGAAGCTTGCACCACAGACCAGAGCTTCTGGATTCTTCATGAAAATCTCATGGAGGATCCTGGAGACATTTTTCTTCCTGTTTTTCATTCATACTACCAAATATCTATGGCGATTTTGTTGTTGTTGTTGTTGAGATGGAGTCTCACTCTTTCACCCAGTTGGAGTGCAATGGTGCTATCTCGGCTCACTGCAACCTCCACCTCCCAGGTTCAAGCGATTCTTCTGCTTCCCAAGTAGCTGAGATGACAGGTGCCACCACCACACCAGGCTAATTTTTGTATTTTTAGTAGGGATGGGGTTTCATCATGTTAGCCAGGCTGGTCTCGAACTCCTGACCTCAAGTGATCTGCCTGCCTTGGCCTCCGAAAGTGCTGGGATGACACGTGTGAACCACCCACTGTACCCAGCTTATGGAGATTTTTTTAATACAAATATGTAACTCAGAAATTCTCTGACTTTGATGAATTTTCCTTGGGAAATGGTTTTCCAGAATGGACTCCATTAAATCAACTTAATTCCTTGATCAATTTTCCAAAAGGCTCAGTTAAATTATTTCCAATTTTTTCACTTTTTCATTTCCAGTGGACTGAAAGTATTTTCACTGGGACCAATTCTGTTTCACTTACATTTTATCTCAGAAATTTGGTTCATAGATCGATTTCTTGCCAGTGTCAAATTTCACCAATGATCGCTGCTGCCATAGCCGATTTTCTTTTGTGGGCTTCATTTCTCCCACTTCCGTCTTCCAGGGTCAAATTTTGTCAAGAACATTTGATTCTTTTGTGAGTTCTACCGGATAACAACCTATCTAATTTATATCTTAGTTTTTCTATGCATTGGATAAAGACTTTAGAGTTTGTAACTGTTTCTTGACTTAAACCATGAGAGAATTGCAACTGTATTGATGACACAGAGAGTGATGCAGGAGAGCGGAGAGGCAGGGCCGAAAGGCGATGCATTTGGCAGCACTGTTAGGTTGAACGCACGCCCCTGGAGGTCACGATGTCCTGGGGAGAAGAGAAGCGAGGGGTAGGATCAAGACGCTGTTCTCTGTTCCAGCTCATTTTGTGTACAGCGTCATGTTGCAGGTCACTTGGCTGCCCTTGGGTCAACTGTGGATAAGGAGGAGTCCTGCAGAATGAAAAATGACTACCTGGGGTCACCACCAAAATCCAGCAGGAGTGCCTTAGAAAGCAGATAAGGCAGAGGAGCCCCAGTTTTGGGGAACAAGAAGAATGGTCTCCATCTGTCCACTTCATGGGAGGAGCCCTTGCCTGTGCAGTCTTTTTTTTTTTTTTTTTTTTGAGATGGAGTCTCACTCTGTTGCTCAGGCTGGAGTGCGGTGGTGCAATCCCAGCTCACTGGTTCAAGTGATTCTCCTGCGTAACCCTCCGGAGTGGCTGAGATTACAGGCGTGCACTGCCACGCCTGGCTAATTTTTGTATTTTCAGCAGAGACAAAGTTTCACCATGTGGGTCAGGCTGGCCTCGAATTCCTGACCTCAAGTGATCCACCCACCTTGCCTCCCAAAGTGCTGGGACTACAGGCAAGAGCCACTGTGCCGGGCTACCTCTGCACTCTTTCAGGGGATTTCTAAGCAGCACCGGGAAGCAGGCAGGATCACTTTTGACTTAACGATGATGGAAGAAAATAAAGCTAAAGTGGGTCATCCTGTTTCAAACGCAGTGATTGTCCCATCATGCCTCGAACCCTCTCGAAAGAAGAGGTGTGAAGGTCAGCACAATACTTCGCTGTTGGCAGAGGTCTTTGGGCTGGCTTCCCATGCCTCTGAGCCCTGGAACAAGAGAACAAATGGAGGCCACCCATCATGTGTTTAAATATTATTTGAAAGTTATTAATCAGGGGCTGAGCACAGTAGCTCACACCTGTAATCCCAGCACTTTAAGAGGCCGAGGTGAGAGGATCACTTGAGCCCAAAAGTTCAATACCAGCCTGGGCAACATACAAGACTCTGTCTCTCCAAAAACGTAAAAATTTGCGGGGTGTGATGGCATGCCTATAGTTTCAGCTACTTGGGAAGATGACATAGGAGGGTGGCTTGAGCCCCGGAGGTTGAGGCTGCACCACTGTGTTCTAGCCTGGGCCACAGAGTGAGAACCCGTCAAAAAAAAAATGCTGGGCGCAGTGGCTCATGCCTGTAATTCCAGCACTTTGGGAGGCTGAGGCAGTCCAATCACAAAGTCAGGAGTTCGAGACGAGCCTGGCCAATATGGCAACACCCCATCTCTACTAAAGATACAAAAATTAGCTGGGCGTGGTGGCCGGCACCTGTAATCTCAGCTACTCTGGAGGCTGAGGCAGGAGAATCAAGAAGCAGAGGTTGCAGTGAGCCGAGATCACGCCGCTGCACTCCAGCCTGGGGACAGAGTGAGACTCCATCTCAAAAAAAAAAAAAAAGTATTAATCAGGCTCACAAGCCATTACAAGAAAAATATTTTCTTTTTCTACTCTGACAAATATACCTTCACGTCTGAAAAAAAAAAATAGTTGTTTCTCATGTGACTGAAAATTAGTTTTTATATGACCAAAAGTTAGTAGCATCAATGGTGACCGAGTGCAGTCATTGCTTTGTATTTCTCAGTGTTCTGTTGATGGGCTAATCATGCTTGAGTAGATAATAAAATAAAAACCCATGTAAGTTATGCATTATTCATTTATTTCATAAAATGTGTTTCCCTTTATTTCAACAAAATTGCTAATTCTATTGTCATAATAAAAATTTTTACAAAAATTGTGCTGTATGGCAGAAGTGACGGATGAGCCGCTCTTTCTTGAGTCATTGTTCTTAGACAGTTTTTTAATTAAATTCAATTTTCTGAGACAACAGCAACTGGAATTATCAATTCATGTATTCCTTGAAGCAGTAAGTACTTTGATTTGGAATGAACCACAAATGTTACGTATCATGTTCAAACAGTGTAATGGGTAACCCATGTATTGTTCAGAATATATGGTAACTTATGTGATAATTAGAAGTTATCATATATCATGGAACATTTTATCATATTCATAAAGTAAATATCATAAAATATCATACAGTATAAAATATTCCATGATATATAACTTCCGTATGTAACTTATCATAGAAAACATTATGCAACATTATAGAAACAATATTCTAATTTTTTCGAACAAATTTCTATCACTTTATAGTTTTCGGTATCTCACAGAGTAAGACCCTGTCTAAAAAAAAAAAAATTGCTCCTAAGCACATTGTTCAATTTGCTCCTTGTTTTTGCAAAGCAAGACTTTCTTAACGAAGCCGTATGCTAATTTACTTTTCTTAATTAGCATTAAGAATTCACATATGGAGATCTAATGTGAGAAAAAAAAATTTAAAAAGAAGAATCCATGTAGCATTTCTTAAGTTCTTCTTCCTCACTTTTCAATGCTGGCGTATTATCAAGAAAACCAAAATTACCAGTATTTTGCTCACTTGTTCAACTCTGTCTTCAATTGAATCTCTCCCTGGATCTATAATTGCCAGAAAATAGTCTCTATAAACAAGACTATCTGAATGTGAATCTCCTCTGGTATATTCATAGGAGCATTTTCTTTTCTGTTTAATTTCTTTGTATCTTGTATTTTCAATCCTTTAAAAATGACTCAACCAACTTGTTTCGTTAGATCCGTTTGTTTTTTTAAATAACCTTTTGCTGACATTATTAATGGCCACAGTTTACACCAAATAATTACGGATAGCACAAATTTTTCATTACTAAAATAATTTTATTTTCTGTTAAAGACCACAGTTTGCACTATATTTGAGGATTTTCTGCTGTTTCACTGGACTTTTCTAATTATCTTGTATTTTGTCCAAATTATATCTGATTGCTTTAAGGTCATGTTGCTGGCATTCCCATCAAGTGTCTGCAAGTGGTGTAGGGTGAAATTTGATATGTGTTTCATCAAGATGGCCTACCTTGAGACAGATCCAGAAAATATGTGTAATCATTGAATTGTCCATTGCAACAACACAGTGGAAGCCACATATTTCCTACTATGAATCAAAACCATGCACCAGACATGGCAAAGAGAGTGCTTTTTTGACCAAAATTTTGGCTCATACACTTTTTTCTTTACAATCCTGTTAGTGACTATTACCATAGGTTTACCCTTGACAATTTAAAAAAAAAAAGAATCAGGACTGGACATATTAGCTCATGCCTGTAGTCCTAGCACTTTGGGAGGCTGAGGTGAGCAGATCACTTAAGGTCAGGAGTTCAAAACCAGCCTGGCCAACATGGTGAAACCTGTCTCTACTACAAATACAAAAAAATGAGTCAGGCATGGTGGCGCACGCCTCTAATGCCAGCTACTCGAGAGGCTGAGGCAGGAGAATTGCTTGAACCCGGGAGGTGGAGGTTGCATTGAGCTGAGATCATGCCACTGCACTCTAGCCTGGGCGACAGAGCAAGACTCCATTCCCCCGCCACCGCCACCAAAAAAAATCAGTGCCTATAATTGAAAGCTGTTTATGCCAGGTGAGGTGGCTCCCACCTGTAATCCTAGCACTTTGGGAGGCCAAGGTGGGTGGATCAAAAGGTCAGGAGATTGAGACCATCCTGGCCAACATGGTGAAAGCCTGACTCTACTGAAAATTGAAAAATCAGCTGGGCATGGTGGCAGACACCTGTAATCCCAGCTATTTGGGAGGCTGAGGCAGGAGAATCACTTGGACTGGGAGGCAGTTTGCAGTGAGCCAAAATTGTGCTACTGCACTCCAACCTGGCAACAGAGCGAGACTCCTTCTCCAAAAAAAAAAAAAAGAAAGAAAAAGAAAGCTATTTATTCAGTTTGTCACTTCAATCAAAAGCTTTACTTTTTATAAAAGGTGCAAAACTAATGAAATACTCCTGATACAATCTGGTCGATCTGAGTAATGTTTACTTCAAAAAACTTGATGTACAGGTTGGGCATGGTGGCTCATGCCTGTAATCCCAGCACTTTGAGATGCTGAGGCAGGAGAATTGCTTGAGCCAGAGGTTCAAGAACAGCCTGGGCAGCACAGTGAGACCTCATCTCAATAAAAAAATTTAAAACTTAGCCGATCATCGAGGTGCATGTCTGTAGTCCCAGCTACTCAGGACGCTGAGGTGGGAGGATGGTTTGAGCCAGAAAGATCAAGGCTGCAGCGAGCCATGATCGTACCACTGCACTCCAGCCTGGGCGACAGAGTAAGACCCTGTCTCAAAAAAAAAAAAAGAAAGAAAAATGAAAAGAAAACAAATTTTATATACAATTTTTTACTCACCAAATTAATAATCTCATGATTAATTCTACATCCAAGATAAATATTTGTTTCATCAAAAAATTATTTCATTTAAGAAAAATTTGTTTCATTAAAAAAAATTTGGCTATTTTAGCATCAAAATTGAAAATCATGTCTACCATATTTAGGATTTATTATGTTATTTTCTGTATATATTATGCCATTAGTGCCTCCTCCCCCCGAAGTAAAATCTGCTTGGCTGAGTATAGGGCACATACCTTTATTCTTTTAAGCACATTCTATCAATGTCCCCGTCCTTATTTATTTATGTTTATTGAAAGCCATCCATGATTGGCTGTTTATTCAGCCATTTTTTTGTTTATAGTAATTGTATGTGTGTTTCGGGTTACCGGTGAAATCCACTCACTTTTGTTTTTAAAATTTTAAGCAGACTGCCTCTTTCAAGATTTTCTATTTCTCTTTGCTCTTTTATTTTTGAGGTCCACTTTAACAATTGCCCTACCGTAACCTCAACCACCCAAGGGATTAAAAATAAAATGAATTATACCGAGAGTAAAATATTTGAATATACTTGCATCATAGAAATGTAAGTTAAATCAATTCTAAAAATTAACTTTTTTGAAAATGTATGTGAAAAATAAAATTATTAACGGCATTTAAATTATCTAAAACACTTAAAAAAATACCAAAGGCAAAAGGTGAAATACAAATTTTAAGTAATGAATATCCAAACTTCAATCAAAATTACTTAAGTGAACCTGGAGTTCTCAATTTGACTTTTGAAATGACAATTAAATCTTATTAAGTATTTTATGGAAGGAAAGCCACTTGTGATCTGAGCATTCGGTGTCCACGTAGCGGGCAATGTAAGGAATGGGATAACCTCTCCTGATTCCGGGACGCATCACGGTTGCAGAAAACAACTGCTAACATTTGTTCAGTGCTTTCTGCATGCTCTAACAGCCCTATGAAGCAGGAAGGATGATTCCCTTTTTTAGGGTGGGAAAATAAATAAACTAAGGGCTTGTCGGAGAGTCTTCAGCTCGTGCGGGGGCAGAATAAGGATTCCAACCAGGTTTTCCTGACTTACACAATATGTCCCTGGAAAGGGTCCACAGAGCAGGACTCCTGATTCTTCGGACAGGAGGGCAAACCCCAAACCAGGGTTTTCTCTGTCTTCTCACTGTTGCCACAGCAGCTCCTTCTGGAGCCTGGAAACCTGGGGTCCTGCAGACAGTACCTGTTGTCTGGCTCTGGGGGGAGCTCAGGATGGGAACCAGAGCTGGCCGCGGGCAGTCCCTGCTAAGAGCTGGACCGGGTCTGCAGCCAAGTCTGGTCCGGCACGCGGGTGCCACCTGCGGGACAGTGGGGGCCGTCCCGGCAGCCTGCTCCTCCCGGAGACCGGCGCCTGAACGTGTCAGGCTGCGTCCGGCCTTGTGGGGAAGGAAGGATAGGGGTTAACAGAGTTATGAACATACTTATTCTTTAACAAGAAAGGAAACTTTCAAAAGGAACTTTTCTACTTCCCACGTGTCAATCCAATGAAGTCTCCATAAAAGGCTTAGGAGGACGGGATACAGGAGCTAAACACATGGGGGTTACAGAGAATGTTGCATCTAAGGAAGGCATGGAAATTGTTCCCCTTCCCCATACCTCACCCTGTGTGTCTCTTCATCTGTATTCTTTATAATAAACCAGTAAACATAAGCAGTGTTTCCCTGAGTTCTGTGAAGCCGCTATAGCAAATTAATCAAACCCAAGGGGAGGGTCATGGGGACCCTGATTTACAGCTGCTTGGTCAGAAGCACAGGTGAAACAACCAGGGGCTTGTGATTGGCAGTGGAAGTGGGAGGGCGGGGGGGGGGGGCAGTCTTGTAGGACTGAGCCCTTAACCTCTGGCATCCGATGCTGTCTTTAGGTAGAGAGTGACAGAACTGAATCAGAGGACACCCAGCTGGTTTCCATGGCAGAACTGATTGCTTGTTTGCTGGCGAGAGAAACTCCCACATTTTTGGGCACAGAAGTCTTCTGTGTTGATTGTTGTGGTGTGAGAGCAGAGGAAAAACACTTTCAACGTGTGGCCTTTTTCCACTCACATATCTATATTCAAAACAAAAAAGAAAGGACGTCACATACCCACACCTTACACAAAAATGAACTTAAAATGGATTATAGTCCGAAATGTAAAACAAAAACCTACGAAATCTCTAGAAAATATAGGAGAAAATCCGTGTGACCTGGGGTTAGCCAGAGTTTTCAGATACCAAAGCAATCAATGATCTATAAAGGAAAAAAATGGCAAATGAGATTTCATCAATATTAAAAATGTTTGCTCTGCAAAAAACAAACAAACAAACAAAAAACAATGAAAATGAAAACACAAACCCCACAGATTGGGAGAAAATATTTACAAATCATATATCTGACAAAGGCCATAAAAAAAACTCAATAGTAAGAAAATAAATACATTTTGCTAATTAAAAATAGGCAAAAGTTTGAATAGATACTTCACCAAAGACGAAATGAGAATGGAAAACACACACACACACACACACACAGCACAACGCGCGCAAAGATGCGGAACATCATTAAAGGTAATATAAATTAAAACCACAGCAAAATGATCTAAATATTCAAAAATAAGTGATTAAATAAATTAGGGTGTATTTGTGCAAAAAGTTATTATTCGCCCTTTAAGAATTATGTTTTGCACCTTAACATAACATGAACAGTAGTTATGGAACAATGTATTAAGTAAAATTTAAAGCTATACAGTGTATTACCCCAAACCTGAAGGGAAATTGTGTGTGTATTACATACACCTGTTCAACAAACTGCACTACATCAAAATACAAACCGGCCTCATTTTTGGGTGTGGCAATTACAGAAATTTTATTTTTCTTCTGTTTCTTAGACTTCTAAATATTTTCCAACATGCACAAATTATTTTCTTAAATTATCTGATTAAGATGAGAGGAAAAAAATAGACGCATATCTGAGTCCCTTCTGTGCCTCATTCAGCCCTTTTTGTAGGAGATGCCACTGTGGGGACCCCCAGCAGTGGGAGTCACGTACCTCAGTTTCCCTCCCATCAGCCTTTCTCAGAGGCCTCCTCTGGCTCTCAGCACTTGGTGCTACTGCCTTTCCTTCCGACTGCAACGCCTTCCTCCCCTAGCCGTCTCTGTCACTGACACTCCTGCTGACTCTCTCTCCTAGGTTGGAGGTCCCTGGGGATCCCTTCCTTCCCCTTTTCCTTCCTGACCCTCATTCTGACCCTGTGAGATTTCATTTACATCTGTGGTATCAGCAAGGGCACCCAAGACACCCACATCACTGTGTCCAGCCTAAACCGTTCTCATGGGCTCCAGGCCCATCCATGCCACAGATGTTTATTAGGTATCTATAGCCAGGCTCAGCTCCAGGGGCTGGGGACTCAGCAGGGACAATCACAGCAGAGGTTCTGCTTTCAGGGACCATGCATTTTAAAGAGGAGTCAGGCAATAGACACATCAACAAAGCAATGAGCACATTAACTTGAGAACCTGCATCTTAGCAAGATTCCCCAGGACGGGTGAAGGCACATTAAAGTTTACGGCCCACTGCCCTAGACCAGTGGTTCCCAATGTGTGATTCCCAACAGCGGCTCTCCTAGGAGCTTGTGAGAAGTGCAGGCTCTCAGCTCCAACCCAGACCTACTGAATCAGATGCTCTGTGGGTGGGGCCCAACATACCTGTGTCCTCCAACTGAGGGAGGGCCCTCCAGGGGATTCTTCTGCTGTCCCACAAAGGACTCCTCAGGGCTAGGGACCATGTCTCATTTATCTTGGTATTTGTTAGTTTCTAATTGTATCAATCACAAATCACCACACGAGTAGTGGGCTTAAAGCAACACAAATGTATTGCCTTATAGTTCTGAAGATCAGAAATCTGAAATCAATTCCACTGGGCTAAAATCAAGGTGCTGGCAAGGCCGTGCTCCTCTTGGAGGCTCTAGGAGATGGTCCGTTTCCTTGCCTTCTCCAACTCTCAGAGGCTGCTAGCATCCCTTGGCTCATGACCATACAGCTCTGACCTCCACTTCCGTCGTCACACTTCTTTCACTGACTGCCTCCTTAAAAGGACCCTGTGATTACCCTGGGCCTACCCTGTTAATCCATGATGAGTTACCCATCTCAAGATGCTTAATCACATCTGCACCATCCTTTTTGCCATGCAGGGCAACATACTCACAGGATGTGGGGATCAGGATGTGAACATCTTTGGGAGATACTTAGCACGAGGCCTGCACAGAGCAGATGCTCAGCAAGGATCTGGAGAAAGGACGGATGAGTGAATGAATGAATAAAGAAATCTGAAGCCAGATGAAGCCTCCGCTTCTGTCCTCCTGAGCCCTGGCCCAGCTGTGAGCATCTGACCTGCATCAGATGTTCCAGCTCAAAGGTGATGAAGCCCCACCGTGCTCCCTAATGCATGTTCTTCCATTTAAGGTGAGGCTCAGGGTTGAGGTTTGGCCCTCAGGATGGAGCTCTTCAGGCAGCGCTAACCAGGCAGTGGGGCAACCAGCCCAGTGCTGTGGAGGTCGGCAGTGAGGGGCCTTCTGGGGTCCTAGCTGGTAGGCATGGTGTCTGGGGCACCAAGAGGACATGGGCTTTTGTTTGAAGTCCTGACTCAGCCGGTAGCCAAGCACGTGAACTGGAACAAGCTGCTCAACCACTGTGAGTCTCCTTGGTTAATTCCTCCTGCATATGGGACGGTAACAGCAGCCTCGCCAGGTTGTCCTGAGAATGAGAGAGGACACAAAGTGCCCGGCCCTGGAGTGGTGAATGAGGGTGGAGACGCTACTGCCGGAGTAGGCTAAATAGGGAGCTGGCATTCGGACCTGGGCTGGCGGGGTGGGCTGGGTGCTGACTTTGGCTTGCCAGGAGATCAGTTCCCCGCCCTGAGGCCCACTGGTCCCCAGCCTGGACAGGCCTGGGCGCGAATTACCCTCTAGGTTTCACGCAGTTCCTTCTCTCTGTGTGATTTGCTGACTCTCTTTAGTCATTCAGTACAGATGAACTGAACTGAGAGAAGGGAGGAGTCACTGGGGGGCCTCCCTGCAGATCTCAGACAGGGACAGAAAATGCACAGGATGTGGATGAGGAAACCTGGGCTGTGGAACTTACCAGCTTCCCTGATCCTTTAAACTTCAGTTTCCCCATCTATAAGCAGGGATCTGTAATCTGTCCCTCTTCCTACTTCGTCCCTGGTGGCAAGGACATGTCGGGGAGGTATTCAGCCTGGCAGGATGCAGGGAACAGAACCTGGGACCAATAGAAAGAGGCTCTGGCCAGAGACTTCTGATGGGGGGTTTTGATAATGAGCCTGAGAAAGGGTTGTTTATCTTTAGTTAGACCTGGGAATATTATGATAAAGACATTAATGTTCTGTAATTAAGGCTACCAGCTTGGGGCTAAATTAAATATTTACACAGCCCTCGATTATCTTCTCCCTCTCTTTTGCAACCCCTCCCCATGCTAAAATATCTAGCAGAGATTTCAGAAGCGTTCTCAAACCCAGCTACGGTTCAGAAAGTTACGTGACAGCCAGGAAGATTGAGAACACTGCTCTTGGTAGAGTCCCAGTGGCTGCCGCTCCTATCGGAGCCTGGGATAATTCACGTGGCTCATTGGATGGGGGTGTTAGAGGGAAGCTTTTACACTTGGATTTTTACAATGGGACCAAAATAAATTGTGTAGGGTAGGTGTGAGACAAGCTGGACCCGGAGGGACTCTCTAATACAAGTGTCAGAAAGTGCCTCCAAAATAGCTGCACAAAAATGTTTAAGGAAGAAGGAACCCTAGCTGGACAGGTGGCCGTGAATGCAAAGTCAGCCTTTAATTCATGAAGTGGCAAGTAAGTCACTTGCCCCTTTAGGGTCTTACTGTTTCTAGAATAGCCAATAGATTTCTGTGGTCCCTTCTGGTTTAATGTATGAAATGGACTAGAAGTACTTTATATTTCCCCAAAGAACAGTGGACAAAATGCGAGCTCCTAACATTATCTGAATATTCACCATTTTTGCCTCAAGGGCACGATCCTATAAGAGCTTCCAGATTGGCTGGTTGACGTGAATGGGAGCCCTGTTTTGAACATTAGCTATAGGATATATGTGGTGGTGAACTCAGAGCATATATGTTCCAGGAAGAATTGTATCTATACTTAATTTTTGAAAATCTAAATGTACTCTCTGATTGCTAAGAGAAGTGGTACAGCACAGCAACCAAGCCACTTTGGACAAGTCCTGATTTGAGATCCAGCTGTGTGATCTTGTAGACGTCACAGCCTCAACTTTCCAATCTATAAAATGGGATGGTGACCCACATGGCGTTTGGTGAGTACCACATGAGGTACCGATCCTACAAAGCTCTTGGCACCTAGCTTGTAGTAAGAGCTTGGTAAACATTGGCCATGATTATCACTTTAAACCCTCTTGTCAAAGTGAAGCCTCCCCCTCCCATGGAGTGTTTCGTGTAAATCTGACTTCCACACCCTGAGCAGACTGGCTATGTCAGAGAGTCCTTCAGCTTGCCCTGAGCTGCCCCACAGCCAGCCAGGCCAGGCCAGGCCCCAGGAGAGCAGCCAGGGAGAACTTCCTACATCTTTTGAGCTGGGTGGGAACAGAGAATAGAGAACACAGCGAGGCTTCCTCCAGCCTTTCCTGAGAACACAACTTCAAAACGTCCACACCCAGACTTTAAGAGAGCCCCAGGCCCAGTGCCAGCCCCCTCCTCCCTGGGGTCAGCACCCTGTCTCAGCCCTAGAAGAGTCCATGCCCCTCCAGCCGGCTGCAGAGGAAGCTCAAGGAAGCCGGTCAGCTCTCCCCTCCCCCATTCAGAGAGAAGACCCAGAGACCGAGGGGAGAAGGTCCTTGCCCTTGGCTGAGACCACCTAGGTTCAGGTCTCAGCCCTGCCTTGTTTACACTGTGCCCCTCCGCCCCCTTCTTACTCTTTCAAAGTAACCCCATCTGACCCTACAGATATTCTTTTTTTTTTTTGAGATGGAGTCTTGCTCTGTCGCCCAGGCTGGAGTGCAGTGGCCCAATCTCAGCTCACTCTGCCTCCCCGGTTCAAGCGATTCTCCTACCTCAACCTGCCAAGTAGCTGGGACTACAGGCACAGGCCACCATACCCAGCTAATTTTTGTATTTTTAGTAGAGATAGGTTTCACCATGTTGCAAGGCTGGTCTCGAACTCCTGACCTCAGGTGATCCCTGCATCTTGGCCTCCCAAAGTGCTGGGACTACAGGTGTGAGCCACCGCACTGGCCCAGATATTCTAATATGGAGTAAAATACTCCCTATTAAATACTCCAGAGAATGTGAGGCTCAGAGTCTGACTTGCCTGTAAGTGCTCCATAACCGTCTGTCCCCTTCCTGCATTGCACAAAGGAGTGTGCACTGAGCTAGAAAGGCTGGTGGTCCGGTGGGTGGCAGTGTGGGGAAGGGGTCAGCTACAGGTGGTGAGCTCAGGGCCTTTCCCTGCCTGCAATCAAACAGGTGTCACGCCAGCTGCAAGGTAGGCTTCTTTCAACTGCAAATACCCCAGAAAGACAGCCCATATGAGGACCCGTGCTCATTGACACCTGTGCGGGAATAGGTGCATTCAAGAACCTTCCCTGGACACAACAAATTATTATCACTATTATTTATTCATATAAAATATGTATTGCACAAACAATATTATAACACTTCCAGAAATTAAAAAAAAAAAAGAAATTACTCACAATCCCCCAAACCTAGTAAATGGGCATTTGGTTTTCTTTTCATTTTTACGATTCCTCCATCTCCCATTCACATGTGCACAATTTTCTCACAGCTGGGCTCCAGCACAGTGCACTTTGTGCCCAACACCATATCATGAGGGTTTCTCCATGTTGCCACAGGCTTCACAATTAGCTTTTAACATGGGCGTGCTGTTGCTAACCGTCACTATTTGCTGGCACGGCAGGAGAAGGCTCTGTGAATCCACACATACGTATTTATATGTCTTTGCTGTGTGCTGGGCTGACCCAGAGCACTCTAGGAATGACATGGTGAGGAGGCAGCAGTAGCCGCGCCTCTCAAGGTGCCCCAGTAATCAAGCAGGTGAAGCAGCTGGACTACCTGGGGGTCTCCACCCCAGCCGCACATCAGAATCCCCGGGAAGCCTTAAAACAGACCCGGGCTTCACCTCCAGAGATTCAAATTAAATTGTGTCGGGTGCTAACTTGTTGCCAGGATTGAGAACCAATGGACCAGATGTTCTGTTTTCTTATCAGGGCATTTTTGGATGCAGAAACAGAGACCCTCTGAGGCTAATGGGATAAAACAGAGGTTACCGTGGGTGACCAGGGTGCTTGCGGGAGAGGGTGGGCTAACCCCCTTCGTAGAAGTCTTTATAATTGCCCTCCTCCAAGCCACACCAATAAAATCCTCCCCTAAGTGAAACAGCATGCTTCTATGCTATTGTAGCTTCAAGCCCAGCCCCTACCCCACCTCCCGCTTTGCAAGCAGGGAGCTGCCCAAGAGGCACCACGGGCCCTCAGCTGCTGTAAAGATATTGCCTGGGCTTGGGAAGCTGGCACCAAGACAGAGGCAACCTGGATGCCACAAGCCTGCTGGTCCTCTCACTGCATCTCTGCTTCTCTCCAAGCAGCGTTTCTCCCCAGGTCAGATGGCCCTGAAGGCCCTGCTGAGTGTTCTGGTCCTTGAGGGTGACTGGCCTTCAGGAGCCCGCCTGGTACAGGGCACACCTGGGGCTTCCTTCAAGTACCGGATGCAACAGGCCCTTGTGACTCTGGCCATGGCGGGTCACCCTCCTCCTGTCTGAGCATCTTCCCCCGACACACACTCTCCAAGGGCCAGCTTCCCAAACTCCACCTCCCTCAATCCTGCTCTCAGGACGGGGTCACATCTGGGGATTCACGCCAGTCACAGTGTTCCCTGCCCCAAGGGGTTCCGCCTGAAAGTCTGTGCTTTCTGCATGGAATTCAAAGCTTTGTGGCACTTCAAAGGGGCTGTCAGGACCTGGGCATCAGAAGAAGGGCTGGGGCACAGGTGGGGTGAGCAAGGAGAATAGGCATTTTCTCTGAGCCTATTCAATGGAAGGGGCATCTTTCTATAGGGACCCCATGATGGGAAGATATTAGAGGAAGGGGCATCAAGGGTGGTTTCGAAAGGCCATGGGTGGGTGGGGCATGGTGGCTCATGCCTGTAATCCCAGCACTTTGGGAGGCCAAGGAGGATGGATCACTTGAGGTCAGAAGTTTGAGACCAGCCTGACCAACATAGTGAGACCCCATCTCTACTAAAAATGCAAAAATTAGCCAGGAGGTGTGGTGGCATGCACCTGTAGTCCCAGCTACTCGGGAGGCTGAGGCAGGAGAACTGCTTGAACCTGGCAAGCAGAGGTTGCAGTAGGCAGAGATCTCACCATTGCACTCCAGCCTGGGTGACAGAGCAAGATTCTGGAAAAAGAAAGAAAGAAAGAAAGAGGGAAGGAAGGAAGGAAGGAAGGAAGGAAGGAAGGAAGGAAGGAAGGAAGGAAGGAAGGAAGGAAGGAAGGAAGGAAGGAAAAAAAATTGAAAAGCCAGACTGTGAAGTGGTAGGAAAGGGGGTCAGAGGGAGGTAAGTCCCCAACGCTATGCCCCAGCAAGGACCCTATATGGCTTTAGCCTCCTTTCTCCTCCATAGCGTGACCAGAGAGGAGAAGATGCCACAGGAGACCCTCCCTGACGCAGCGAGAAGTTGAGGGAAGAACAAAAGGAGGAGGCTGACCTTCCTGGACCCCCTTGTGCTGCCAGTGGGGGAAAGACACCAATGTGGACTGAACAGTGTCCCCAAAATGTATGTCCACATCCTTACCTCCTCTACCCGTGACTGTGACCTTATTTGGAAAAATGGTCTTCGTAGATGTATTTAAGTTAAGGATCTTGAGATGAGCTCATCCTGACTCCAGTGACTGCTGTCCTACGGGGAGGAGAGGCGCAGACACACAGAGACAGCCTGTGAAGACAGGCAAGATTGCGTGATGCTGCCATGAGCCCAGGGATGCTGGGAACCAGAAGCTGGAAGACGGGAGGGAGGATTCTCCCTCTCAGGGTTATTGTGGTCACTGCAGAATGCCTTTGGAAGTGGCTTTGTAAACTGCAGAGCGCTAAGCAAATTCAATATTTGAGGTTGGGTTTTATTTTCCAGAGGCCTCAGTAAACATCTGTGGAACTGACCCATGTTGGATTGGGTCCTGTGTCTCTTCAGGGCAACGGGCATAGGGACCATAAACACAGGGGGCAGGGATGGGCAGTCAGAGGGAGGCATGGAAGCTTAGGAGCGAGCACAGCTCTGCTAATGCCCTGACTTAGGACTTCTGGCCTTCAGGACTGTGGGAGAGTACACGTATGTCGTTTTAAGGTGCTGTGCATGGTCATTTGCCACGGCAGCACTAGGAAACCACTGGCAACACGGACCCCTTGTCTGGATGTAGTGGCAGAAAAGAACCCTCTGGAGAAGTTCCCGTCAAGCAGGTCCTTGCCTTTAGCGGCCATTTCTTCCTCCGTGAATGAGGCAAATACCTCCAGCCCTGATGAGATCATGCCTCACCAGCAGGGCAACTCCCACGGTGTGGGTGAGGCTGTTCTAGGTTTCACGCTGCGGGGTTCCAGCCCCTCTTCCAGCTCTGTATTCTCATCTGTCAAGTGGGCCAGTAAGCCCTGCCCTGGTGACTCCATTGCCGAGGAGATCAGAGGAGGGAGCGGACTTATGTATTAGGGTAGGGTTGGGTGCCAGGGAGCCGAGAATGTCGGTGAAGGGCCGGAGTCTGGCCATATTAGCTGAGCACCGTGGTTTCTGTTGTACCTTTTCTGCTGTTCAGAAAGGCTTTGTAAACAAATACAACGTCTGGGCCCACCCAGGAGGAGCTGGTGAGTGCCTGAGGGGTAGATGCTGGTGGGGATGGCTGAAGAACACATAGAATAGTGACATCTGATATGGTGCCCCTTGAATACATGGGCAAAGGAAGAGATGGGGCATTTTGAGTCACATGGATTGGGGTAGGACTGTTTCCCCCCAAAAAGGCTTTTTGAGTTATGCTGTAAAGATGTCAGCGGGAGACTGACATTTAAGACTGGAGCTCTCCTTCCTTCCCACCCTCGCCCGGGCTCCCTCCATTTGTGGTTCCTCTGCCGGTGGCCATGAGGAGACTGCCCAATCCAATATCTGTCAGTTCCATAAATGTTTACTGAGGCCTTTGGAAAATAAAACACAACTCAAAACACTACATTACCCAGCACTCTGCAGTTTACAGAGCACTTCCAAATGTATTCTGTGGTCACCACCATAACCCTGAAAGGAAAAGATTATTCTCTCCCACTCCGCGGATAAAGAAACTGAGGGTCAGAGAAGAGAAACGACGTGCTCCAAAGCCATTTGAACAGAGGTTGCCTGACTCCCAAGCTGCTCTTCCCCGTCTCCTGGCTGCCTTGCTGTCATGTCACCTGCTATCTCACTGGGTCTCGTGGGCTTGTGCCTCTCCCACACCTGTATCTTCCCGGCTGGCATGGGCATGAAATCCTCTGCGGTCTGCAGTGCTCAGCCTGGCTTTCCGGCTCTGTGTGGCTCCCTCCTTCCAGGTCCTGCCTGTAATTCCAGCTCCTCTCCCTTGCTCGACAAGGTTCCCACCTCTGCACCTTGCCTCACTCCTTCTTCCTGCCCACCGGTGCGTACCTCAACCCTTCCTGCACTTCAGGGCTCCCTGGGCTGCACAGGAGGCCCAAATCCAGCAGAGAGTCCTGAAGTCCTGGGTCCAAGTTCTAGCTCTGCTACTAACTTCCTGTGACTGTGACCTTGGGCAGGCCACTTTCCCTCTCTGGGCCTCCATTTCCTCACTATGAAATAGGAGTGTTGAACACAATACTCTTTTTTTTTTTTGATACAGAGTCTTGCGCTGTCGCCCAGGCTACAATGCAATGGCAAGATTTCAGCTCATTGCAAACCTCCGCCTCCTGGGATCAAGTGATTTTCCTGCCTCAGCCTCCTGAGTAGCTGGGACTACAGGCACCAGCCACCACACCCAGATAATTTTTGTATTTTCAGTAGAGATGGGGTTTCACCATGTTGGTCAGGCTGGTCTCGAACTCCTGACCTTGTGATCCGCCACCCTCGGCTTCCCAAAGGGCTGGGATTATAGGTGTGAGCCACTACACCTGGCCAAACACAATACTTTCTAAATGCATCTCCAGGTGGTCTAAATATCCCCCTCCCCAACCCCTCCCTGCCCTTCCCCCTCCTGTGATCATCCTGCGTGCTCACCACCCATAATTCCCCTCCAGGCTCCACATCTTTCTCCAAAGGGTTCATGTTCAACCATTCAGCTAGACTTTAAATTCCCTAAGAGCAGGGGAGAGCATTTTTGGCCGCAGATGAGTTCATCAGTAATCCACTGACCACCTCTGTGTAGGTTGGGAGCCTCTTTATCTTCCCTCTTTAGTTTTCTCAAGGTGCACACACAGGTGCGTGCAGCAGGCAGGAGTCTGGATGAGCACCGGGCATCTCTGCTTACCTTGGCTGCTGCTGGTGGGGTGCCTGCCTGTGCTGTGCATGCTGCAGCATTGGCAGGGTGGGCAACAACGTTAGTGCCAGGCTTTGCCTCCCAGAGAACGCTTCACAGCCTATTCTGCCCCTGAACGCATCACTGGCCCAGGCATCAAAAGGTGGTGTCAGAAGGCACACAGCCCTGTGCTATCCCCTTCAAGAGCTTCATATCTAATATCTCACCGAGTCCCCCGACTAGCCTTGGAAAGGCAAAGCAGGGATTGTTAATCTCCGTTTTGTAGATGGTGAGGGGCTTGTTTAAGGCTACTCTGAATTCAGCATAGAGCTGGGACTGAGTTCCACTCTCCTTGTGCCCATTCTCGTCAAGCTCTGGTCTGCAGAATATACATACCTGTCTCTGGGTAGTCTCCAGGCTCTTTCTCTTTAAGAACTTAGATCTGAGGCCAGACATAGTGGCTCACGCCTGTAACCCAGCACTGGAAGGCTGAGGTGGGAGGATCACCTCAGGTTGGGAGTTCAAGACCAGCCTGACCAACATGGAGAAACCCCCTTCTTTACTGAAAATACAAAATTAGCCGGGTGTGGTGGTGCACGCCTGTAATCCCAGCTACTCCGGAGGCTGAGGCAGGAGAATTGATTGAACCCAGGAGGCAGAGGTTGTGGTAAGCCGAGAATGCACCATTACACTCCAACCCTGGGCAACAAGAGTGAGATCTTGTCTCAAAAAGCAAATAAACAAGAACTTAGGTCTGAGAGGACAAGTGTGCACACACACATGCACACACACACACCCTTACAAGATGCACAGCCACCAAAAAGCCTAATAAACCAAGGTGCCCGATACCACGATTCCGGATCCACAAAAACAGCCAGAGGTAATTGACTGCAACCTGTTCACTGCAAATGGGGCAACCTAGGCCCACAAAGGTCCAGAGACTTGCCCCAAGTCCCAGAGTAGACTAGAGCCCAGGTCTCTGGACTCCCGGTCCTGTGCTCTCTCCACTGTCTGGGCCCTCAGCAAACAAGGCAAGGCAGGGAGGAGCAGGAGCTCAGAGAGCCTGGGGCTGAAGGGTGGGAGGACGGATCCTGGTGGGGAGTTTGGTCCACAGGGGTGGATGCTCCAACCTTTCTCTGGCAGGATCCGAGTGGGGGCATGAGGTACCTGCAACCTGTTCCTTCAGCACCTGAAAGAAGCCACAGAGGCCGGTTCCCGAAGTCAAATGTGTGTTTGCCCTCTGTGTCGCTCATCTCTTATCGCTGTGTCCACTGAGTGGCAGAGGTCTGGGCCCAGCACCTTGCAGTCTAGGAGCCTGTAATCTTCGACAGGAGACCTGGGGAAAGGGTGAGGGCTGGCAGAGGATTCCCCCCCTCCGCCTCCCTGCAGCACTCCAAGAGGGAGGGGTGGAAGTCACTTCAAGGGTTCAGAGCGGCCGGAAACCTCTCCCACCAGGGAAGGGGACCCTGCGGTGGGGCTGCGGGCACCCAGTTTTTTCTCTCCGTCCCTGCACTCCACCCCAAGCAGTTTTCGACGGGCAAGCTCTGTAGCTCTCCTTGCCTCAAGGAAGCTCTGAAGCCTCCCTGCCGTCCCTCGGCTCCTGGGGTGGAGGTGGACTGGGGTACATGTGCCCTAAAAGAATGGGGTGTGAGAGGCCTAGCACGCCCCCTGATTCCCTGGCTTATGACTTTGGTGGCACCTCAGGCTGTGGAGTGGGGGGTAGTGGGGTGGCGAGCCTTTGGAGGTCAAAGACACAGGGTCGGTGGCACGTGATGAGGCGCAGGCCTGGCTCAGGGAGTGGTGCCCACAGCCCTCGGCTCCTCCCCTGGGGCCGCCCCGCCCCGCGCGGGAGGGGACGGGCTGGGACGGGCGTGGGTAGGCGCGGCGACCCGCAGGACCAGGTGCAGCGCCGGCGAGTCTGGGGTCGCCGCGGCCCAGGAGGAACATCCATTCTCCGTCCCGCCTGTGCGGTCCCCGCGCCCTGTCCCCGGACGCCGAGACCCTCAGAACCCAGGTAACCCCTGGCGGGACTCCCCGCCGCGCCCGGCCTCCCCGCCTCCGGGTCCACGCACACCCGCCCGCCGCGGCCCTGCGCGGTGGAGCCCGGGTGGCCACTCCGAGCGCGAGTCTCGGAAAGTTTGAGCCCGGGCGGCCCTGACTGGGCAGCGGGCGGCGCGGCCACTTTCGTCTCACGCAGGGGCCGGTGTGAAGGTGGGGCGGCCGCCGCCTTGCACAAGGCTCTCTGCTGCCATGGGGTGCCCGGGTGGGGGGGTGTCTTGCCTGGCAGCACCTTTTCTCTCACTCTCCAGGGCGTTTGCGCGGCTCACCTTTCCTCCACCGCCCCGCTCCCGCCACCCCCCACTTTAATAAAAGCCTGGGATTGGGGCTGCACAGTTGGCGACTTCTTTACATCTGGGCTTCCCGCTTCCTGAGCCCAGATGTGAGCCGGGGCTGAGCGGGACAGTGTGGGTGAGGGGCGGCCCTCTACCCTCGGGGGTCGGTCCCAGCCCTGCCGAATTGGGTGCCCAGCTCCAGGGAGTTCCCTATGCTCTGTCACTGGCCTCCCCGCTGGCCACAGCTCTCAGCTGAGCATCTCTTGGCTCCCCCAGCACTTCCAGTCCCCGTCGGAGGAGCCCAGGAGAGGGGGTGAACCCCAGCCCAGCAGAGCCAGAGCTCAGGAGCCCGGTAACTCTCATCCAGGAGCAGAACCGGCTTCCTCCCGCTTAGGATGGGAGGAGGGCTCAGCTTAGTGGGGGTCGGGGGGGTGACAACTGCCCCTTCCCACGCAGAGCCAGAGAGAAGAGATGGGGATTGGTCAGGGGATCTGAGAAGAGCTGGCAGCCAGCAGGGACACACCCCTGATGTCATTTGAACCTAACAAACAAATGGCAAGCAGATATCAGCACATGGGCGGATGAGAAGACAAGGAGGCCCAGCGAGGCGCAGCCATTTGCTGGAGAAACTGATGGACTTTTCTCCAGCACTGAGTGGAGGATGCCCCACGGCAGCCTTCCAGAGCAGGATGGTTGCTTCTGCATTCTTGCAGTGCCCTTGACTCAGCAGGGGTTTATTTCTTCCCCCATACTCCCCACTCTCCTAGGTTCTTCCTGTGAAAGGGGTTCACGGGACAGGGCACCTCCAGGCAGACACAAACTCCAGTCAGGAATGTCCTCCAAGAGCCAGTCAGTGCCTTGCTAAGCTCCCAGAACTGCAGGAGGGCAGGGACCTGCTTTGTTTCCTGCCATAGCCATAGTACCTGGCACAGGGAAGGTGCTCTTCGAGAATGGAGTGAATTCGCCTGCAACAGCAAAGCTTCTTTTCCAGCTGCCTTATCTCTGCCCTTGGCAAACAGAAAGGGCACTCTGAAAAGTTGGATCAGAAAGGTGTTCAGCCCCGCCACTGTGATCCCTAGGCACCCTTACCCACGTGGAGTAACTTTTTCTCCTTACACCAAAAGCACATCCTTAATCCTATGTGCTTTTTTCTTTCTTTTTTGAGACTGAGTCTCGCTCTATCACCCAGGATGGAGTGCAGGGGCACAATCTCAGCTCAGCACACTGCAACTTCCACTTCCCAGGTTCAAGCAATTCTCCTGCCTCAGCCTCCCAAGTAGCTGGGATTACAGGTGCCCAACACCATGCTCGGCTAATTTTTGTATTTTTAGTAGAGACAGGGTTTCACCATGTTGGCCAGGTGGGTCTCAAACTCCTGACCTCAGGTGATCCACCTGCGTTGGCCTCCCAAAGTACTGGGGTTACAGGAATAAGCCACCGTGTCCAGCCCCCATGTGCTTTTCCAGAGAGACAGGGTACTTTGGATTTATCCTCAACCCACATCTTGTCCTGCCAAGGAGAGGCAGGGGCCGGTGGGTTCCGTGCCCAGCTTAGCCTTACCCTAGACTGGAGGCAGAGCAACTTTGTCTCTTGACATAGAATTCTTACCTATCCCTTCAGGGGTAAGAATTGGAATTATTTGGAAATTCTAATCTGCATTGCCTTCTCTCTCTCTTTACCACTCCATTGGGGCAGCTATGAATTGGGGGAAGAGAAGGTGCTTTTCTGGGCCTCAATTTCCTCATCTGCAAAACGAGAACAGCAGACCCTGCGTGGTTTTAGGAGATAAGTAAGCGGTTCCAAAGCGCTCTGTAGGCTGCGAAACAGACTGTAAGAGCGGACTTGCGTTCTCACGTGTGTCCGCCTAGCCTCTGCAGTTGGCTCTGAGTTTGTTCACAGCATCTTGGCATCCCTCACTCATCCTGAGCACACAGAAGGTTTGCGAGACATATTTTCGAAAATAATCCCTACAGGAAGAGAAATTGTGAATTCATAAGAAATCGGGGGAGTCTTTTGTTTTTTTAGCCCAGCATCCTTGCACATAGACATGTGTATACACACACACACACACACACACACACACACACACAATTTTGAGACAGGGTCTTGTTCTGTCACCCGGGCTGGAGTGTAGTAGCACGATCTCTGCTCACTGCAACCTCCGTCTCCTGGGCTCAAGCTACCCTCCTTACCCCAGCCTCCTCAGCAGCTAGTACTGTAGCACACACCATCGGGCCTGGCTAATTTTTGTATTTTTTGTAGAGGTGAGGTCTCACTGTGTTGTCCAGGCTGGTCTCGAGCTCCTGAATTCAAGCGATCTGCCTGCCTCTAGCTCCCAAAGTGCTGGGATAACAGGTGTGATCCACTGTGCCCAGCCAGAAATGGGGACTTTGAAATCCCTCTCCCTCCCTCCTCACGTGAGGGGAGGGTCAGTTGGAGGGAAGGAAGGTTCTGAGAGCCCCTGTAGGTGGAGGTGGCCAGTGTCTTGTTCATCGAAGACCAGGGCAGACTGAAGGATGTAGAAGAGTCCTTGGCAGTGCCCTGAGGATGCCGCCCACCCTGCTTTGAAGAAATCCTCCCCTCAGTCAGGACTTTTGAGGCCCTGCCCCCAGAACCCTGTGTGATCCCTGGACTCCTCAGCAGACCCAGGTGTCTGCCTTTGACCCGAGGACAGGCCAGCATGCCACGATTGGTCAGTTCTGTTCCCTGGGGGAAGCCATTGAGAGACTGACTGGGGCTCAAGCCCGTGCACAAACCTACCACCCCCACCATCCCCGAGAGCTGTCCCTGTACTCACACATGGCCCTGCCCAGTTTCCCGCCACCATTCTTGGCTCCTACCAAGGATCTGGCAGAGTAAGGGATTTAAACCCAGAGTCTCTAAGCTGAACTAAGCCTTAGCACCTGTGTCCTCCTGCTTCTTCTCTCCTTCATTTTCCATAGCTCATATCCCCTTCTGACAGTCTATAGATTTCCCTCTTTAATCTTCTTTGCCATCTGTCTTCCCTGTTAGAATATCAGCTCTGTGAGGGCAAGGCTTTCTGCCTCTCTCATTCCCTGGTCTATCCCTAGGGGTCAGAATGTAGTAGGTGCTCACAAGTGCTGAGTAGATGAACACATCCAACGCACCCGTTCTCAGTTTACAGATGGGGAGACCGAGACCCAGAGGTGAGGAGTGACTCTTGGAGGCAGAGCTGGAGCTTTTCCTAAATAGACTCAAGTTAATTTAAAGTTGGGTCTCTGTCCCCCACTTTGAACTACCTTGGATGCTAGGGGTGCTTAAGAGGCCCTTGGCAAGAAACTTCAGGCCAGCTGCCTCTGGAGTTTCCCAGAGGGGCCCCTCCCAGACTGAACGGACAGCTGCCGTGTAAGGTGATTGGAGAGTTCCAGGGAGGAATCATCCCCATCAGACCTCCATCCTCAAAGGAAACCTCCTAGGGCCGCTCTCCCAAGGCAGCCAGTTCCTCTGCTAGTGAGTTCTCCCTTGGTGAAACTAGTGCCCTCTGCGAGTAACCTTTAAAAATTCCCCAGTGCAATTAAAAAAAAAAAAAAAAAAAAAGCACATCCAATAAATAAATAAATTCCTCAGTGCACCGGAGAACTAAGGAAGTCCAAAGCCAGGCTCCAGGCAGCCCTGGGAGAAGGGGTGGAGTTCCCATGGACTTGGACTAGGGATAAACAACCAGTCTGAGAAGTGCAGCCAGAGGCCCAGGGAAGCCTGGGCTTCTGAGGCTTCTCTGGTGAGAGAAGCTAGAGGCCTCGGTGCTCAGCATGGCGCCCCGCCCACACCACCCCACAGAGGAACAGATCTTGTACAGGCCTCTACGTTTCATCCATGGGGAGCTTTGGCTTTTCCCCCCAAGCCCTGCTATTGACCCCAAACATCTTTTTCCATCGTTACTGTGGTCTGCCAAATTCAGGGTTGGAATGCACCGGAACCTTGGAGTTGGGGGAGGGACTCCAGAAATTAAGCACTGAAGGATATGTAGGAGCTTTCCAGCTTTTTGGAAACATTAAGAAGGAAGGGGGCAGGCAGGTGAGGGAGCAGCGATAATGCTTTGCCAGAAGAAACGGGTCTGTAATGGTGCCTTCTGTGACTGAGGCCATTGTAGGCCCCCCCCTACCCCACCATCCTTGTCCCCAACCACTGTCTGTGGGCTCCTTGCTCCTGAAGAGGGTGACGACCTGACCTAAGACGGAGCTTCATGCACTGCTGCCCTGGCCTTCTTTTTATTACCACGGTTACTACAAGTTTGCTGACTTTCAGCCACAGTGGATGGAAAAGTACGCCTGTTGCAACATGATGTGAGTCAGTTGTTCAGAAATAATGGGATTGCACCGTCAGCTCTGGTGCCCTGGCTTCTGGCTCACAGCTGGAGACACGGTGTGGGCTCCTTGGCGAAAAGGGTAAGGGATGTCAGTTTGAAATTAAGCAGGATGGCAGTGAGGGTCCAGCAGGTTCAAGAGATCAACCATCATTGTTGGCATCTAGCAAAAAAGAAAGTGCCACAAAGCAGTGATCCAAGGTTTAATTCTTACCCATGTCCTGTCCTCCAACCCAGGTTCTGCCTTACACAGTCACCCTCTCTTCTGATGTTGACCTCAGCCAGGACCACCTCCAGCATGCTATGGACTTAAGGGGTAAGTTTTGCCCAAGCCTCAGACAGGGAGGGTCATTCTGCCTGGACACACTGTAGCCCCTTAAGACAGTCTTCTTCTGATTATTTGGGAGCCCTGAGGCCAAGATGATCAGCTCACTTTGGTGGGATTCATTTGGAGCCTGCCAGAGACACAAAGCCCAGCGATGACGGCTTCTGGACCCCAGAGTCCCAAATTCAGCCACTCCACTAGCTTTCCACTGGTCTTGGAGTTGGTCACTGCACTCCTGGGAGCTGAAGGCTAGTGTGGTTGGTAGAGAGCCCTGGATTCTAATTCTGACACTATCTAATGCACAGTGTGACTTTGATCCTTTCTCCATATGCCTCAGTTTCCTCTTCTGTACAGCTTAACCTCAGCACTATTGCCTTTTGGGACTGGATAATTCTTTGTGGGGTGCATTGGAGGGGAGGGTGCTGTGCATTGTGGGAGGTGAGCAGCAGCCCTGGCTTCTACCTACCAGACAGCACAGCAGCACGTCCCCTTCCCTTCCTGCCAAACAAAACTGTCTCCAGACATTGCCAAATGTCCTCTTGAGGACGCCCCATCTCTGGTTTAGACCCCTAGGTTAAATGATCTCAGAAGACCCTCCCAATGATCATCCTCAGGACGGGGGAGACTGTTTTCTCTTCCCAGCGTGTTCCATGAACGTGGACTGTGTGAATGAAGAGTCAATAGGTGGGCCATGCAGGGACTTACAGGTGGAGGGGCCCCCTGGACCTCATGTTGACAGCCAAAGCCAGTTCCCTTCGCTTTCCAGACCTTGGGTTATATAAATTGGGGTGGGGGCCGGGGCTCGGAGTGATGGGGAGAGAGATCTGTGGTCTGGGCCCACACACTAAGGTCAGTGGCCTTCCAGTGCAGGGCAGCGTGGTGACTAATCATCTATCCATGCCCTAGGACTCAGCCCCCCAACTTTCCCCTCTCACGCTGCCCTGGGAGGGGACACAGGAAGTGAATCAGCCCACCCACCAAGCAGAGGAGGGAGAGAGGGTGGAGCGTGCTGTCATTAGATGCAAGGTCATGTCTGTGCCGGCCTACCCCGGGTTTTTATTTTGTTTATTTCTCCCAAGTTAGCTGTTTATTAACTTCGCCTACAGAATTCCCCCTTCTGACCTTGTTGCTTAATGGACGGATGGAAGGTCTTTGGCAGGGGGAGGGGTTTGTTGATGAACAGTAGAAGTAAATCACTGTTCTGGAGACAACAGGCTGTGAGGTTTGGGATGGTCCTAACCCAGAACTGTGGCTTTGGGAGATTTACTCCTTCATTGAAGAAGCTCTGCTCTGGACGGGGGCTGGTTGTGGGGCAGGAGAGGGGAATGAGACAGAGTGCCTGCCTGCAGAACCCCTCCATCTGGGAGGGCAGACATGAGGCCGTCCCTGCAGGGTACTGGGAATGTGCATGGAATGCATGGAGCAGGGTGTGGGCAGCTGCACCCAGCTGTGTCGTGGGGAATTGGGGGTGGGCGGCAGGGGCAACACACATGTTTGGGGAGGTGGTGGAAATGTTCAGGGAGCTTCCTGAGAGGAAGACGTGGATTTTTTGTTTTGCTATTTTGTTATTGCCTTTTTGTTATTATGGTAAAACATACAAAACATAAGATTAACCATTTAATCATCTTTAAAGCTCGAAACCCACCGTCATTAAGTGCTTTCCCGTTGGTACGCAGCCGTCACCCCCACCCATCTCCACACCTTTTTGTCATCTCCCAATTGAAACTCTGTACCCAATAAACGCTAATTTCCCATTTCCCCTCACCCCAACCCTGGTAACCACCATTCTCCTTTCTGTCTTTTTACGAACTCGACCACTGTAGATACCTCCTGCAAGTGGCATCATGTTGTACTTGTCTTCTCGTGACTGGCTAATTTCACTTAGCACAGTGTATTCAAGGTCCATCCATGTTGTGGCATGTGACAGAATTTCCTTCCTTTTTAAGGCTGCATAATATTCCATTATACATACACAACTTTTTCTTTTTTCTTTTTGAGAGAGGGAGTCTTGCTCTGTCACCCGGGCTGGAGTGCAGTGCTGCGATCTTGGCTGGTTGCACCCTTCGCCTCCCGGAATATACCACATTTTGTTTATCATTTGTTACTGACACTTTGGTTGCTTTACCTCTTGTCTGCTGTGAACATGCAAATATCTGTTTGCATCCCTGCGCTCACGTCCTTTGGATGCATGCCCACGAGTGGAGTATCTGGATCATATGGTGATTCTACGTTGAAGTTTTGGAGAACTGCCGCAGTATTGAGAAAGCGGTGTTTGAACTAGGTTTTAAGGATGAGTGAGGGATCTCTGGGCACCTCAGAGGGAAAGGGAGGGGAGAGGAGGGAAGGGAAAAGCCCAAGCTGCCTGATGAAAGGGGCACCGAGGTGTTGGTGCTTGGGGCAGGAGATGAGGCCATGGAGGGTGGAAGGGGCTGGGGAAAGTATGGAAGGTCTTGCACCCTTCATCCACCCCCATGTGAGGCTGGAGAACTTGGGCTCTGCCCTGTGGACAGTGAGAAATGTCCAGGGAGTTTTCATCAGAAAGTGAGACAGGCCGATGGTCATCTTAGAAGGACAGTTGGGAGGAATGTCCCAGGTGGACTGAGAGAGAAAGAGGCCTGAGGCAAGAAGAGCGAGTAGGAAAAAGCTGGGGGTCCCTGCGGCTTTCGGTGGGGAGGTGGAGGGAGCAGGTATGAGGGGTGCTTTGCTGCACAAGGGTGCCCAGAATTCTGGTTTGTGGCTGGGTTGACGGTAGCACAGCCACCTGGGTAAGCTCACTGGAGGAGCAGCTGGTGTGACAAGATGAGTAGATGGATTTAGGCCTGGGGGCTTTAAAGGGCCCACAGAACCACAGGGAGATGAACTGAGAGGTGAGGGATTGACAAGTGTGCAAAGGTAGTGCAGAGCTAGGTGCTGAGTACGGGGTGAGAAGCCGGTCAAGGGCCAAGGCAAGGACTGCCATCAGGTCACCTGAAGGGCCCTGCAGAGTTAGCGGATAGGACATGGGGTGGCCTCTGCTCAGTGTGGCTGAATCCCTGCCCCGGGCATTTCATATCAATACACACATTCTCTCGGACAAGCTTGAGGATGTATGCTTGGGTTGGACGCTGTGGGTGGAGATCCAGAGGTCAACATGACTCAGTGACATTCATTAATTTATTCATCCCATCAAGCTCAGAGAGTGGAACCTGGCCAATACCTTTGCACAGCTAAAGACTGAATGGTGATAGCAGGTGTGCAGGAGAAATGGAGTGTGTTATGGAAATGTGTTGTGGGGACATGACAGGCTAGGGCAGGATTTCTCACCTTGGCCCTGCTGACATTTTGGGCCAGATAATTCTCTGTCATGTGGGACTGTCCTGTACACTGGAGGATGTTTAGCAGCGTCCATGGCTGCGATGCAACAGATGCCAGTAGCCACCACACCCACCCCCTGCTTGTGACAACCAAAAATGTCTCCAAACATTGCCAAATGTCTAATGGGGGGCAAAACCACCCCGGGTGAGATCCATCGGTCTAGGCGTCAAAAAAGGTTTCTTTGAGGTAGTTAATGTTAATCTGAGTTCCAGAAGATAGATAGGAATCAATGAGGGTACAGCAGGGGTGGAGAGTGGAGGAGAGTAATCAAGGCACAGGTTCCAGCAAGTGCAGAGGCCCTGAGGTGGGAGAGAGCACCGAGGCAGCAGTGAGGAACCTGGTGTAGCTTCCTCACTGAATGAGTGGGGAAGGCTTTGATTAGGCGAGCAGCGGTGAAGCGGGGAGAGAAGGGTCAGATTCTAGGGATTTTCAAGAGGGAACACTCTAGGTTCTGATGACTGAAAGGGTTTGGACATGACAGTGCTAAAGAAATCCCCCAGGTGCAGAGAATGAAACCGACTAGAAGCTGGTGAATTACATTTGGGGCATGTTGGGTTGGAGATACTTGGGAGACAGCAGGTGGAGTCCTGAGCTCGGAAGAGAGGTCTGGTTGGAGATACACAGTTGGAAGCTATATGCGTACAGGTGATGAGAGAAGCCCTGCATGGATGGGACAGCCCCAGGAGAGCCTGTGGGCTGAGAAGGGGAGCGTGGAGAGCAGGGCCTGGCAGGGAGCGGCAGGAGCTCCAACATTTAGAGATGGGGAACACGTTCCGAGAGAGAGAGTGGAGAACCCCAGGGAGAATGGGGCTGTGGAGGCCCGTGGAAGAGGGCTCCAGACGCAGGGCACGGCCCACTGTGAAGCCTGCGGAGCACGAGCGAGTGAGGTGAGGAATGAGAAGTGGCTGGGCATTGAGAAGTGCTACGGGGAGAAACCAGACTGAGATGGTTGAGGAATGGGCAGCAGGTGGGAAGAGAGGCAGCTGGCAGACAGTTTTTCCAAAAATGTGTCAGTAGAAGTGAGGAGAGAGTGAAAAAGCCAGAAAGAGAAGTGGGTTAAGGATCTCACTAGGAAGAGTTTTCACCCTCCATCTCCACCTTGGAGGCAATGTTAGCAGTCCCATGCATGTGTTAGGAAAGGCACATATAGATTCTTTCCCCCAGGTGGTGGTGCATGCATGCACTCTGCCCCTGAGTCTTAATTTTCCACCTAGCTATCTACTGTAAGGTTTTGTTGTATCAGTACATAGAAAGCTGCTTCTTGGCCAGGTGAGGTGGTTCACATCTGGAATCCCAGCACTTTGTGAAGCTGAGGCAGCCGATCACCTGAGGTCAGGAGTTCAAGACCAGCCTGGCCAACATGGTGAAACCCTGTCTCTACAAAAATACAAATCAGCCAGGCATCATGGTAGGTGCCTGTAAACCCAGCTACTTGGGAAGCTGAGGCAGAAGAATTGCTTGAACCTGGGAGGGAAAAAAAAAAAAAACGCTTTATGACTGTATATGGATGTCACAGAACTTATTTAACTAATTTGATTTTTGGGAGGGGGATTTTGAGCGTTTTGCCACCACAAATGATCTCCCACAGAATCCCCTTGTACCTCAGTCATTTTGCAAATCTAGGTGGCTACAGGTAGGATAAAGTCCTAGACGTGGAATTGGTGGGTCAGGGTTATGAGTGTTTGTATTTGAAAAGATACCAGCAATGTGCTCTCCATGGAGTCCGGAAGATGTACCCGCCTACCAGCAGCAGATAAGATGCTCATTTCCACAGCCTCCAATAGAGAGTGCTACCAGACGCACCAGTATCTGCCAGTCTGGAAGACAGGAGAAGATTCTTGATATAGTTTTAACCTGCATTTTTGAATAAGGTAGAATACATTATCACAGATAGAAAAGTCATTTGAGTTTCCTTTCCTGCGAACGGTCTATTCGTGTGTTTTATCCATTTTCTTCTAAGTTGTTGATCTTTTTCTGATTAGAGGAATCAGAGGGAGTCTTGATGTCCTGGGGAAACTAGTCTTTTGTCTGGAATATACTTTGTATGTTTTTCCTTCCCCATTTGGTCAATTTCTTTTTTCCTTTTTTTTTTTTTTTTTTTTTTGCTGTTACTGCTGTTTTTTTTAAGAATTATGGATGTGGATGGAAGAGATTCATTAGAGAAAGGGGATCTCAGATATGGAGGTCCCTGAGGAAGCATTGAGGTGAGTTCCAGAATGGACCAGGGCTTGTTCTTAAGCAGGAAGGGAGCCACCTCACTGTCACGACAGGTAGAAGGGAGGGAAGAGGGAGCTGTGTGCCAGGAGTTGGGCGGCTACACGTTGAAAGAGTGAAGGAGATCGTGAGTTCATCTACGGAAGGGGCTGTGTTTTCTTTTTTTTTTTTTTTGAGACGGAGTTTCGCTCTTGTTACCCAGGCTGGAGTGCAATGGTCTCGGCTCACCGCAACCTCTGCCTCCTGGGTTCAGGCAATTCTCCTGCCTCGGGTCTGCTTAGATTTTGTGTTTGTCTGTGTGTCATTCGCTAGTCACAGGGCCAAACAATCAGCCCAAGTAGTTTCTGTCTCCCCTGCAATTTAAAATCCATGCTCTGAATCACTTCCTTATCTAAGTCGGACGCACCCTGTCAATCTTTCCCTGCCCTTAGTTGCCCGGTTCCAGGTACCAAACAACTTGGGACAGCCTCTAGGCCCCAGTGCCCATAAGGGTTATTTAAACTAGCCATTCCTAACCTGCTCAACCTGCCCTGCTGTGCTATTCCCATTGAAACCCAACGAAGGGTCTGACTGAGGCCTCCTGCTCACTGACCAAAGCCTGGTGATTCCCCTGCGGCCACACCCCAGCTTTGGTGTGCCCCATCCTCTTGGGAAATGTAGGTAGTACCTTCTTCCTTCAGCAGCACTGCCTCTCTCTGTTATTACTCGGTTGCTTCCATCAGTTACAATCCTGCAGGGACACTTGAGACCACAAAGGACTCTCAAACAGGAATAGAATGTACGGGTCAGTACACTGCAGGTCCAGTGAGGCTCCAGAGCTACCACAGCATGAGTGGTTAAATAAGCAAGTTCTCCGGGAAGACTTCCTGGAGGAGGTGGGCTGGGGAGATGGGTCCCGAAGAATGAAAATGAGGAGATGCCTTGTAGTGGGAATGGCAAGAGCAGACTGGGGGGCGCAGGGGAGTGTGTGTGTGTGTGTGTGTGTGTGTGTGTGTGTGTGTGTGTTTGGAGGTCAGGGAGGACAGCAATCAGACCTGAAGGAGGCTGGAGGAAAATCTACAATGAGGAGGTTAGTCTGATGGTGTATAGAGGAGGCAGGGGCGATAGGGTCCAAGAGGTAGGCTGCAGCCTGCAGATGCTTTTTGCAAACATGATGTTTCTTTCCAAGAATGATTTGATTTTGTGGTAACTCCCTCTGGGGGCTCAGGGTGGGGCTTGAAGCTGCTTATGATGAAGGACCTAGATGTACGCTCCAACCCTGCACTAAGTCTAACCTGACAAACCCCCTACCCTGCTACCTTTTGGTTACCAGATTAACAAAACCCCACTCCTGGCTGAGCTCAACCATCTGACTTTGCCCATCAACCCTGGCACAAGGCATCCTCTTCTCTCTCTTCTGTTTGTTACAGCAGCAGGGAAACTTCCCTCCTAGCTGAAGTGAGCCTCAGCCCCCTGGATGCCTGCTTCCTCCCCACGAAAACCCCCTTCTCCCGCCCAGTGCCTCCCTCCCCCAGGATCAGCCACCCATACCTGACAACTGGTTGTGACTTTTCAGGGGCATTTTTGACTTGATGAAAGAAAACTTGAAGACCAAAAAGGCTTTTTTTTTTCTTTTTTTTTCGAGACAGAGTCTCACTCTGTCACCCAGGCTGGAGTTCAGAGGCATGATCTTGGCTCACTGCAACCTCCCACTCCTGGGTTCAAGCTATTCTCCTGCCTCAGTCTCCCAAGTAGCTGGGACTACAGGTGTGTACCACCACAACTGGCTGATGTTTGTATTTTTAGTAGAGATGAGGTTTCACCACAGTGGCCAGGCTGGTCTCGAACTCCTGACCTTGTGGTTCACCCATCTCAGCCTCCCAAAGTGCTGGGATTACAGATATGAGCCTGGCGAAATCAAAGTCTTTAAAGCACGAAGACTTGAGCCATAATGGTTGGATGATGGGTGGTGGCGTTACTGTGCTGGAGCTTCAGGCCCTGTTCCACGCTGCCTCAAATCACACCGACTCTTTTTGTGGGGTGGGGATTTGCCTATTCTAATAATGCTGGCCTGGGTCATGGTCCTATGTGCTATATAAATCCATAAATCCATGGGAAGCTCACAAATGCATGCACCTGTTTGGCGATGGCTCATGCTATCTCATGATTTCTCTTTTATTGTTGCTTAAACCGTTATTTAAGAGTGGAATTGGGGGGAAGTCATCTCGCATTCAGCAAGTGCTTGCCTGGTTCTCATGAACCCTGAACTGGGCCTGGTGCCACGGATCTTAAACCTTTGTTGTGCGTGTATTACCTCCCCGGGAAAGACACTGTCATGAGACCGGATATCGTGGCTCACACCTGTAATCCTAGCACTTTGGGAGGCCAAGATGGGGGTAGATCACGTGGTCAGGAGTTCGAGACCAGCTTGGCCAACACAGTGAAACCCTATCTCTACTAAAAATACAAAAATTAGCCAGGCGTGGTGACACCTGTAATCCCAGCTACTCAGGAGGCTGAGGCAGGAGAATTGCTTGAACCTGGGAGATGGAGGTTGCAGTGAACCAAGATCATGCCACTGCACTCCAGCCTGGGTGATAGGGTGAGACTCTGTGTCACACACACACATACACAAAAGACACTGTCATGACTCCCTGTTGTCAATGCAGAGAATAAGAGAACTCAGCCAGGCACAGCGTCTCATGCCTGTAATCCCAGCCCTTTGGGGGACCAAGGAGGGAGGATCCCTTGAGCCCAGGCATTTGAGACCAGCCTGGGCAACATGGTGAGACCCCCATTTTTACAAAAAAAAATTTTTTTTAATTAGCTGGGAATAGTGGTGTGTGTCTGTAGTTCCAGCTACTCCGGGGCTGAGGTGGGAGGATTACTTGAGCCCAGGGAGTTGAGGC
Source organism: Callithrix jacchus (assembly GCF_049354715.1). Lineage (NCBI taxonomy): Eukaryota > Metazoa > Chordata > Mammalia > Primates > Cebidae > Callithrix > Callithrix jacchus. Next base: position 16,364,254 of record NC_133509.1, read on the forward strand.
TGCAGCGAGCTGTGATTGCACCACTGCCCTCCAGCCTGGGCAGCAGAGTGAGACTCTGTCTCAAAAACAGCAACAACAACCACTAAATAAATACATAAATAAATAAAGGGAACCCAGATGGTCTGTGGTTGGCAGAGAAGATTTCTCGAAAGCGGAAGAGCTCAAGCAGAAAGTACATCTGGAAAAGGTAGCAAAGGGGAAGGAAGAGAAAAGGAAGCCCACCAAGGAGGCCCCATTTCCGGCCCTTACAGAGCCAGGTGTCCCCGAGGGAAGGTTGAGCAGCAGCCCTTCAAGGTGGCCAGTGGATGGGGATGTGTCACCCTGGGCTTGGTGGGGGTGTGATAGGTGAGCAGGTGAGCTGCCTAAGAAGGAAAGGGACAGGAGGCAATGGAATTCCTGCCAACAGTGAGGGTGGGGGTCTGTGAATTTCACCTCTTCTCTGCCAGCTAGGGAGTCCTGGGGGGCTGCAAGCTGGATGGGCAGGGCGTGGGGAGCAGGTGGACCCAGGGACCTTGCCTTTCTTTCTTTATTTTTTTGAGACTGACTTTTGCTCTTATTGCCCAGGCTGGGGTACAGTGGCACAATCTCAGCTCACCACAACCTCTGCCTCCCAGGTTCAAGCAGTTCTCCTGCCTCAGCCTCCTGAGTAGCTGGGATTACAGGCATGCGCCACCATGCCTGGCTAATTTTGTATGTTTTAGTAGAGATGGGGTTTCACCATGTTGGCCAGGCTGGTCTCGAACCTCTGACCTCATGATCTACCTGCCTTAGCCTCCCAAAGTGCTAGGATTACAGGTGTGAGCCACCGTGCCAGGCAGGACCTTGCATTTCTGTGAGGGACTGAAGTTCCTTCATAGCCATCTCCCCAAGCACCCCCAAGGCAGGGAACAACCTTTCTCCCAGATCAGGCAGGTTCCTCCTGCCTGGAACCTGGCTTGCTGAAAGGGGGTGATAGGGAGCGGGGAGTACTTCGGTTTCTGAAATGCGGGATGTCAATAGTTCATTTCTTGGATGTTTTTGGTACACATCCTCTCTAGAAGCTGACTAATCATTTTTTTTTTTTTTTTCAAATTATAAGTGGAAAAAAAAGGAAACTGTGTGAAGGAGGATGAAAACTTTGGTTTCAGCACAGGCTTAACCGAGCAGGAAGGGAAAGTGATTGGCCCGGTCGCCCTCCTCCCTCCTCCCGCTCCTGATCTGGTTTGGTTTAATCTTCACCTTTGTGAAGAGGCAGTCCCAGACGCCCAGCTGTTGGAATGTTACTTCTGGGTGTAGCTTAACAAGACCATGGCCTCTGGACTTACCCTGCGATCAGCTCGCTGTGTGGTGCTGAGCAGACCCCTGACATCTCTGGGCCTTGGATTCCTACCTGGCTTCCCTTCTGGATGCAGCATTTTTGCCTTTAGGTATCTGGACCATCCCCTCCCACCGATAATAAAGTCTTTGCTTCACACTCTCAGGATTACCTTAAGGGCCTGAAAAGAACAGAGGAGGCTGAGGAGGTGAATCCCAGCCATGCTCTTGGAGGCTGGGTGGGCCGCGCGCTGGGGAAGAGAGGGAGCCCTGCCTCTGGCTGGGCCTCCGCCAGGCCTGCTGTGCTGGAACACCCCGCATTGTCCCACGGCCTCAGATTTGACTTTCAAAGGGAAAACAGCTCTCCTGATAAGGTGGGTCTGGTTCTATGAAAGACGGCTTTGTTCCAGTGTCCTGCAGGTATGAACAGAGGCTGCGCCGGGTCTCTGGGGGGTTAGACGACTCTTGCTCTGGGGGAGCCGAAGGGTTTTATATGCCTGGGCTGTGCCTGAGCTGCACCTGGGCTGTGCTGGGCTGTGCCTGAGCTGCACCTGGGCTGTGCTGGGCTGTGCCTTCAGCATCGCTGTCTGGGCTCCTGTTGGTGCTGCGCACTCTTCTAAATGTGATCTTAGGGGACGCTCTGGAGGAGCAGAGCAGGAGTTGTCGTCTCCATTTTCTCGGCCTGGGATGAGGAAACAGAAGGGCGTGCAGCTTGTGCAGAACCCCTTGGGCTTCCCAGGGGACAGTTCAGGTCAGACTTGAACCAGGTCTTAGGACTCCTTGCCCAGAGGTCCCTTCCCCACAGACTGTTTATGATGGACCTTAACACGACTGCGACTGCGCTCTCTGCCCTTTCTCCCCTCCCCTTCTGCTCTGATGTGTCCCCTGCAGATCAATTGTTGACAATTATTGAGGAAATGAATTCACTTTCTTCAGGGAGGAGGATCTGGGTCTTTGTGTAAATAACAAGAGAAAAGAAAAGTTTGCTCTAATAATTCCAGCGAATCCCCGCAACACGTCCCTCTCCCCAAAGCATTAGCATGTCTTCATGTTTCCAAGTGTTGGAAATAGATGCTCAGTGCCGCAAGGAAAAATTAATACTGAGACAAAAGATCTTTCAGCAACACAATTTCTACTTCCTGGACTGCAGAAAGGGTACCCTCGCTAGCCATCTTGCCAGGAGGGTACAATGAACAAAGGAAAAGACGTGAATTTATCTGCTGCGCATTTGGGGTCATCCTTACTGCTGTGTCTGATTTCCATTGGCTGAAGCCAGACCTCACAATCTAAACTAAAACCAGATTGGCTAACAATTTAAAACTTTTCTAAACAGGTAAAAAGCAATGGAGGGCTGGGACATGCCTGTGAGCATGTCCAGCATAGACATCTTGGTTAAAGTACAAGGACATAGAAAGTATAATGTGCTTGTAAGCATGACATGTCTAATAGCTACATAGGATAGTGCTTAACAAAGAGTTATTAGCACACTTATTCTTTTTTTTAATATATATATTTTATTGCACTTTAGGTTCTGGGGTACCTGTGAAGAACATGCAGGATTGTTGCATAGGTACCTACATGGCAATGTGGTTTGCTGCCTCCATCCCCCCGTCACCTATATCTGGCATTTCTCCCCATGTTATCCCTCCCCAACCTCCCTACCCACTGCTGTCCCTCCCTTAGCCCCCTCAACTGATCCAGTGTATTATTAAACAGGGAATCCTTTCCCCATTGCTTGTTTTTGTCAGGTTTGTCAAAGATAAGATGGCTGTAGATGTGTGGCATTGCCTCTGAGGCCTCTGTTCCATTCCATTGGTCTATATCCCTGTTTTGGTACCAGTACTATGCTGTTTTGATTACTGTAGCCTTGTAGTATAGTTTGAAGTCCGATAGTGTGATGCCTCCAGCTTTGTTCTGTTTGCTTAGAATGGTCTTGGCTATGCGGGCTCTCTTTTGGTTCTGTATGAAGTTTAAGGTGGTTTTTTCCAGTTCTGTGAAGAGGGTCGTAGGTAGCTTGATGGGGATAGCACTGAATCTATAAATCACCTTGGGCAGTACGACCATTTTCACGATATTCATTATTCCTAACCATGAGCATGGAATGTGTTTCTATCTGTTTGTGTCCTCTCTTATTCCCTTGAGCAGTGGTTTGTAGTTCTCCTTGAAGAGGTCCTTTACATTCCTTGTTAGTTGTATTCCTAGGGATTTTATTCTCTTTGTAGCAATTGTGAATGACAGTTCATTCTTGATTTGGCTCTCTTTAAGTCTGTTATTGGTGTATAGGAATGCTTGTGATTTCTGCACATTGATTTTGTATCCTGAAACTTTGCTGAAGTTGCTTATTCGTTTAAGGAGATTTTGGGCTGCGACGACGGGGTCTTCCAAATATACAATCATGTCGTCTGCAAATAGAGACAATTTGACTTCCTCCTTTCCTAATTGAATACCCTTTATTTCTTTTTCTTGCCTGATTGCTCTGGCTAGAACTACCAATACTGTATTGAATAGGAGTGGTGAGAGAGGGCATCCTTGTCCAGTGCCAGATTTCAAAGGGAATGCTTCCAGTATTTGCCCATTCAGTATGATATTGGCTGTGGGTTTGTCATAAATAGCTTTTATTATTTTGAGATGTGTTCCATTGATACATAGTTTATTGAGAGTTTTAACATAAAGTGCTGTTGAATTTTGTCGAAGACCTTCTCTGCATCTATTGAGATAATCATGTGGTTTTTGTCTTTGGTTCTGTTTATGTGGTAGATTACTTTTATAGACTTGTGTGTGTTGAACCAGCCCTGCATCCCCGGGATGAAGCCTACTTGGTCGTGATGGATAAGCTTTTTGATGTGCTGTTGCAATCCATTTGCCAGTATTTTATTGAATATTTTTGCGTCTATGTTCATCATGGATATTAGCCTGAAGTTTTCTTTTTTTGTTGAGTCTCTGCCAGGTTTTGGTATCAGGATGATGTTGGTCTCATAAAGTGATCTGGGAAGGATTCCCTCTTTTTGGATTGTTTGGAATAGTTTCAGAAGGAGTGGTACCAGCTCCTCTTTGTACATCTGGTAGAATTCGGCTGTGAACCCATCTGGACCTGGCCTTTTTTGGTTGGTAGGCTATTAATTGCTGCCTCAACTTCAGCCCTTGTTACTGGTCTATTCAGGGTTTTGACTTCTTCCTAGTTTAGGCTTGGGAGGGTGCAGGTGTCCATGAATTTATACATTTCTTCCAGGTTTACTGGTTTATGTGCATAGAGTTGTTTGTAGTCATCTCTGATGGTAGTTTGTATTTCTGTGGAATCAGTGGTGATTTCCCCTTTATCGTTTTTTATTACATCTATTTGATTCTTCTCTCCTTTCTTTTTTATTAATCTGGCTAGCAGTCTGTCTATTTTGTTGATCTTTTCAAAAAAACAGCTCCTGGATTTATTGCTTTTTTGAAGGATTTTTGTGTCTCTCTCTCCTTCAGTTCTGCTCTGACCTTAGTTATTTCTTGTCTTCCGCTATCTGTTGAGTTTTTTTGATCTTGCTTCTCTAGCTCTCTTAATTTTGATGATAGGGTGTCAATGTTAGATCTTTCCTTGCTTCTCATGTGGGCATTTATTGCTATAAATTTTCCTCTAGACACTGCTTTAAATGTGTCCCAGAGATTCTGGTACGTTTTGTCCTCATTCTCGTTGGTTTCAAAGAATATCTTTATATCTGCCTTCATTTCATTGTTGATCCAGTTGACATTCAGGAGCCAGTTGTTCAGTTTCCATGAAGTTGTGTGATTCTGAGTTAGTTTCTTAATTCTGAGTTCTAATTTGATTTCACTGTGGTCTGAGAGACTGCTTGTTATGATTTCCTTTCTTTTGCATTTGCTGAGGAGTGATTTACTTCTAATTATGTCGTCAATTTTAGAGTAGGTGTGATGTGGTGCTGAAAATAATGTACATTCTGTGGATTTGGGGTGGAGAGTTCTGTAGATGTCTATTAGGTTTGCTTGGTCCAGATCTGAGTTCAAGTCCTGGATATCCTTGTTAATTTTCTGTGGCATTGATTTGTCTAATATTGACAGTGGAGTGTTGAAGTCTCCCACTATTATTGTGTGGGAGTCTAAGTCTCTTTGTAGGTCGTTAAGAACTTGCTTTATGTATCTGGGTGCTCCTGTATTGGGTACATATTTAGGATCATTAGCTCTTCTTGTTGCATTGATCATTTTACCATTATGTAATGCCCTCCTTTGTCTCTTTTGATCTTTGTTGGTTTAAAGTCTATTTTATCAGAGACTAGGATTGCAACTCCTGCTTTTTCTTCTCTCTCTCTCCATTTGCTTGGTAAATCTTCCTTCATCCCTTGATTTTGAGCCTATGTGTTTCCTTGCATTTGAGATGGGTTTCCTGGATACAGCACACTGGTGGGTTTTGACTTTTTATCCAATTTGCCAGTCTGTGTCTTTTGATTGGGGCATTTAGCCCATTGACATTTAAGGTTAATATTGTTATGTGTGAATTTGAACCTGCCATTTTGATGCTAGATGGCTGTTTTGCCCGTTAGTTGATGCAGAATCCTCATTTTGTTGATGCTCTTTACCATTTGGTACATTTTTGGAGTGGCTGGTACTGGTTGTTCCTTTCTATGTTTAGTGCTTCTTTCAGGAGCTCTTGTAAGGCAGGCCTGGTGGTGATGAAATCTTTCAGCAATTGCTTGTTCATAAAGGATTTTATTTCTCCTTTGCTTATGAAGCTTAGTTTGGCTGGATATGAAATTCTGGGTTGAAAGTTCTTTGCTTTAAGAATTTTGAATATTGGTCCCAACTCCTTCTGGCTTGTAGTGTTTCTGCCAAGAGATCCACTGTGAGTCTGATGGGCTTCCCTTTGTGGGTAATCTGACCTTTCTCTCTGGCTGCCCTTAGCATTTTTTCCTTCATTTCAACCCTGGTGAATCTGATGATTATGTGCCTTGGGGTTGCTCTTCTTGAGGAGTATCTTTGTGGCATTTTCTGCATTTCCTGGACTTGAATGGTGGCCTGGCTTGCTAGGTTGGGGAAGTTCTCCTGGGTAATACCCTGAAGAGTGTTTTCCAGCTTGGATTCATTCTCTCTGTCACATTCAGGTACACCTATCAAACGTAGATTAGGTCTTGTCACATAATCCCATATTTCTTGGAGGCTTTGTTCATTTCTTTTCACTCGTTTTTCTCTAATCTTGCCTTCTCGTTTTATTTCATTGAGTTCATCTTCAATCTCTGATATCCTTTCTTCTGCTTGGTCTATTCGGCTATTGAAACCTCTGTGTGCATTGCAAAGTTCTTGTATTGTGTTTTTCACCTCCATCAGGTCATTTATGTTCTTCTCTAAACTGTTTATTCTCGTTAGCATTTTGTCAAACCTTTTTTCAAGGTCTTAGTTTCTTTGCATTGGGTTAGAACATGTTCTTTTAGCTCAGAGAAGTTTGTTATTGTCCACCTTCTGAAGCCTGTTTTTGTCAATTCATCAGACTCATTCTTGATCCAGCTTTGTTCCCTTGCTGGTAAGGAGTTGTGATCCCTTGGAGGAGGAGAGGCATTCTGGTTTTGGATGTTTTCATCTTTTTTGCACTGGTTTCTTCCCATCTTTGTGGATTTATCTACCTGTGGTCTTTGTAGTTGGTGACTTTTGGATGGGGTCTCTGAGTGGGCATCCTTTTTGTTGATGATGAAGTTATTTCTTTCTGTTTCTTAGTTTTCCTTATAACAGGACTCTCTGTTGTAGGACTCCTGGAGGGCCACTCCAGACCCTGCTTGCCTGGGGACCACCTGCAGTGGCTACAGAACAGTAAGGGTTTCTTCTTCTGTTATCTTCATCCCAGAAGGACACCTGCCAGATGTCAGCCTGAGATTTCCTTTATGAGGCATCTCTTTGGATATATGGAGGTCAGGGAGCTGCTTGAGGAGACAGTCTGACCCTTATAGCAGCTCAAGTGCTAAGCTGTTGTTCCATTCAGAGCTGCTGGGTAGGTACGTTTAAGTCTGCTGCAGTGGAACTCATAATCACCTTTTTTCCCAGGTGCTCTGTCCTGGGAAGGTGGGGCTTTATGTATAAGTTCCTGACATGCTGCTGCCCTTTTTCAGAGATGCCCTACCCAGCTAGGACGTACCTAGTCACAGTTTGCCAGCAGAGGCATTGCTGAGCTGCTATGGGCTCTGCCTAGCTGCTGTGTGAACTTCCTTGTAGTTTTGTTTACAGAGTTGCAGTTAGAACTGCCTCGGTAATGGCGGTCTGCCCCTGTAGTGGCAGACGCCCTTTCCCCCACAGAACTGGACCATCCCAGGCCCAGTTGTGCTTGCTGTGAAATTCTCATTCCAGAGCATTTCAGATTGCTAGTCTTTGTGGGGGTGGGACCCATTGAACCAGATCACCTGGCTCCCTGTTTCAGCCCCCTTTTTATCAGGTGAATGGGCGGCTCTGTCTCCCAGGCATTCCAGGCCAGTTGAAACCCAGATTTGTGTGAGTTTTTATGCGGAGACCTGCTGTGCCAGCTGAAACAGCTGTGCTGAAAACTCGTGGCACTTTTCATCCCAGGAATCTCCTGGTCTGTGGGTAGGAATAACTCGTTTGGAAATGTGGTGACCACTCACCCTCTGTGTTCTCCTTGCTGTGAACTGTGCTCCAGAGCTGTTTCTATTTGGCCATATTGGATCCGCCTCCCAGCCCATACCAGCACACTCATTCTTTAACAAGAATGGAAACTTTAAAAAGGAACTTTTCTACTTCCCACGCAAGCATCCTTGTAGACCCAAGGAAACAGGTCTTGAATGGTGAAATCTCCAGTCTCAGGGCATAGGGGCTGGCCCCTGACTCAGTGCAGAGGCGACCACTGTTCCACCTTCTTCCCAGCCAGCCCTGTGCGGTATTCCTGTGCCAAGAGATACAAGGAGCTATCTCCGAGTGTGTTTCACCTTGACTGGCACTTACCCATGCTGAGGGCCACATGTTTGGGAGAGGTGTCTAAACCACAGAAACGATTTCTTTTCTTCTCACTTTTCATATACAGGCCCTGCTTTTTCTCCCTGGGCAATGTGAATCCTTTCCCACAACAAGCAACAGCAGTTGGAGCTCTAGGGACAGGGACTACCTGGGTTTAGGGACAACTGTAGTAAGAATCTTCCCCTCCACCCCTGCACTGTCACGCACTTGCCAATTCCATGCCACTTCCTTCCCCTTGGGATCTGAGCAGACCTTGGGTCAGGCGCTCAAGGACAGCCTGGAGTCTCAGAGCTCGTCCTGGGCAGTGAAGGCCCAGGGAAGGGGGAGGGCTTACTGTTTACACCTTCTGAGCTCTGGCTGAGCGTGCTTGCAGGCTGATTTAGATGAATTGTTACTCTTGTTCTTCATCGGTATTTATTTATTTATTTTCAGACAGAGTCTACCTTTATTGCCAGGTTGGAGTGCAATGGCATGATCTTGGCTAACTGCAACCTCCGCCTCTGGGTTCCAGTGATTCTCAAACCCGACCCACCGTGCCCAGCCAACAGTTGCTCTTTTTGAGACCCTGCTGTGCATCAAGGACTTACACATGGGGCACTTACTAATACTTGAAACACCCCAGAGAGGCAGTTGCTCTGGGCATTATAAAAGTGCCCACCTGAAGAGATGCTGTGAAAATTAAATGGGGTGTAAAATGCCCTAAGGGGGTTTTAATTATTTTTTTTGAGATGGAGTCTTCCTTTGTCTCCCAGGCTGGAGTGCAATGGTAGAATCTTGGCTCACTGCAACCTTCACCTCCTGGATTCAAGCAATTCTCCTGCCTCAGTCTCCTGCGTAGCTGGGACTATAGGTGCATGTCATCAGGTTTGGCTAATTTTTGTATTTTTAGTAGAGATGGGGTTTTGCCATGTTGGCCAGCCTTCTCTGGAGTGCTTGACCTCTAGAGAGCCACCTGCTTCAACCTCCCAAAGTGCTGGGATTACATGCCTGAGCCACCCTGCCCAGCCCACAAGGGGTTTAGAATAGATTGAGCGCTTAGTAGTGGTGTTTCCAATCAAACTTCATCTCCATTTCACAAGGGAGGAAAGTGAGGCCCAGAGAGTCTTTGGGACTCAAAGCCCAAATACCACACACATTAGGGAGAGTGGTTGTACATCTGCCTGGGCTCCCCCACCCTCATCTAAGCTCCCCATTGGCTGTGGGGCCACTTGTAAGTCATGCCCTTTCCCATCTGGGCCCTGAGTCTTCCTCTGACCCCCAGTGCCCTCCAGCCTCTGCTGAGGGGCCCATGCCGCTCCTCCCCCTATCCAGATCCATGCAGCCTTCTTCCCTCTGGCAGCTCACATCTCCCTGGCTTGTTGGCTGCCCTGACCATTTTCCCCTAACCTGTGAGGTGTGTTCTTTGGGTAATGATTACGTGAAATAGCTCACCTACAGTTAACAACTCCCCCCAGTCCCAGCGGGTGAGGCTCAGAATTAATAATTGCTGGAAAAGCTTCCCATGAATGCAGTCCCCAAGGGAGGTGCAGCAGCTCCCTGGATGGTCCCTCGCTGGCCTGGCATTGGAACGCATCCAGGGTGCTATGTCTTGGCCTTCTCCGCATGCCCACCCTCCTTTCCCCTTCTCCCCATGCTGTGCTCCCACCTCTTGCCTCTCCGAGCTCAGCACCACCAGGCCTCCCTGCTCACCATCTGCCAGCCTGCCTGCCCGCCTTTCACCTCTGCTGTCCCTGGGGACACCGTTCCCTCCTCTGCCAAAACAAGTCTGCAGCCTCTTTGGGATCCACCTCAAGCGCCGCCTCCTCCAGGAGTCTGTCCTGGCTGCACCGGCATCCTTGCTCAGGGTTTCTTCCCTAAAAGTCTCCTAGGAACCAGGCAGATCTTTTCTGAGTGCCCTTCCCTGCGTCAGGCACTGGTTAGTTCTGAGGACTCAGCAGAGAGCAAGGCAGGAGCCCTGCCAGCCAGAGGGTCATCAGTGTGCTCTGGGCATCGGTGTGCACCTGGGCAGCCTGAGCTGCGGCAGGCTGAGAGGAGAAAAGGAGCATTGGAGGATGATGAAGTGAGGCTCGGGCTGAGACAGGGTGAGGTGGATTGTCTAGGCAGGTAAGGAATGTGCTTCTCGAAACAGAGGGGGCAGCTTGTAGGAAGCAGAAGGCAGGATTTGGTGTCAGATAATGACCCCAACTGTGGCTGTGTCGTATTTGAGACACCTGTTTAACATCCAGGTGGATGTGTCCAAGAGGCAGGTTGTTCCTTGGAAAGGTCTGTCTCCCTCTCTCCTGTTGCCTGCTTGTGGTCACACTGAGTATGTCTGTCTCCTCAGAAAGATGGGGTTCTCTTTGAGGGCAGTCAAAATTTCTGAGACTCTGCCCAGCTGGGACCCCAGCACTGAGCACGTGCTTCCTGAGGACACGTGGATTGAATTTAAACTCACCTCCATCATCCATTCTGCCTCCTTCCCCTTGGGGCTCCTGCTTTTCACCTTGTCCTGCTAGCACAGAAATGCCCTTATCTGCAAGGGAGATGGTTCCAGACCCAGTGGATGCCTGAAACCGTGGATGGTACCAAACCTGGCATGTAGGGTGCTTTTCCTGTATACATACCAACGGTAAAGAGTAAGTTATAAATTAGTAAGAGATTAACAGTAACAATAAAACAGAACAATTCTTACAATATATTATAGTAAAAGTGATTTGGGAGGCCAAGGTGGGTGGATCACCTGAGGTCAGGAGTTCATGACCAGTCTGGCCAACATGGCGAAATCTCGTCTCTACTAAAAATACAAAAAATTAGCTGGGTGTGGTGGTGGGCGTCCGTAATCCCAGCTACTTGGGAGGCTGAGGCAGAATTGCTTGAACCCAGGAGGTGGAGGTTGTGGTGAGCTAAGATTGCACCACGACACTCCAGCCTGAGCAACAAGAGCGAAACTCTACCTCAAAAAAAAAAAAAAGTTATACGATGTCAGATGCGGTGGCTCATACCTGTAATCCTAGCACTTTGGGCCACTGAGGTGGGTGGAGCACCTGAGGTCAGGAGTTCAAGACCAGCCTGGCCAATATGGTGAAACCCATCTCTACTAAAAACACAAAAATTATCCAGGTGTGGTGGCAGGCACCTGCGATCCCAGCTACTTGGGAGGCTGAGACAGAAGAATCACTTGAATCCAGGAGGTGGAGGTTTCAGTGAGCCAAGATCGTGCTACTGCACTCCAGCCTGGGCGACAGAGCCAGACTCCATCTCAAAAACAATATTATATGAATGTGGTCTCTCACTCTCTCAAAATATCCTATTGCACTATACATACCTATTTTTGGACTACTGTTGACTGCAGGTGGCTGACTGCAGAAAGTGAAGCTGTGGATAAGGGAAACTGCTCTGTGGGTTCCCAGCTCCTCATATTGCTTGCTTTTGGTTGTGAGGGTCTTGTCTCCCACATGGACTCCAGGCCGTGTGACCCAAACGAGCACAGCTCAGGGCAGCTGTTTCCTCCCTGGGCCAAGCATGGGACTTACCACTGGAGCTTGATAACAGGGGGATCCCCAGGCAGTACCCCAAGGGACTCTGATTTGGAAGGCTTGAGACAGGCCCACCTTGGCGGCTCTGGGTTCTGACAAGCCCCTAGGTTATTTGGATACACAGCTGGGCTTGGGACTTCCTGCCAGAGAGGTTTTTAGGCTCCTGTCTTCACCCCAGCTTTAATGGGTCCTCACCACTTCCCAGGGTTAGAACCTTAGACTCAACCTGGACAATTTTGGAGCGGGGACTCAGTGCCCATGGAGCATTCATCCTCGTGGGGGTAGGAGCAGTGCCTTGTCTCTGTGGATTGAGCTGAAGCCTGTCTCCTAGAAGTTCTTGTCTGGGGGTCTTGGTTCTGCTCTCAGGGGCTTCATGGCCTCCTCCAGGTTCCCAGCCTGCTGCTCCTGGACATGTGAAGGCACTCACCCTCACCCCAAGTCCTCTTTGGGTCTCCCCCCTTTCCTCCCTCTGCTGTCTGGGCTGGCTTTCACAGGCTGACAGTCTTATCTCAGACTTCAAGTTCCTGATCAGATTAGAAGCTTGAGAGCAGGGTGGAGATAGGATCTCACCTTCCCCAGCAGTCAGAGGCTTCCCTGTTGGGGTGAGGGGAACCCAACAGTCAGGGCCTGGAGTCACCTTCCATCAGCCTGGCCAGGGCTTCACCCTTTTCCATCCTTGTGGGGGACCCTGCCTGCTGTACCCATCCTGGAGGCCAATTAGCTGGATAGCATAGAGCCAGAAAGAGCCCAGGCTGGTGTTTGGCGCCCTGGTGCTAGCTCTACAGGGCTCAGCAGCAGACTGGCTCCAGGTGGGCTCTGCTTCTCTTACCTGGGACCAGAATCTCAGTTGTCTCAACTCTTAGCTTTACGGTCACTGACATGGGTCCCACTTCCCCTCCCCAACCCTTGGTGAGCCAGATTTAAATGAGCTGTGGTTGGGTCTGGGCATTAGTATCTTTTAACTTTCAGTGTGGTTCTGATGTCCATCCAGAGAGGACATTCTCGCAGCTCTGACAATGCGTGGAAATAGTTTTATTCCATGCTGGGGTAAGACCACCAGGGCCGATAATATGCATATAACATAATCCCGAAATCAGTATTAGTATTTTACAAAAAGGCATTTCAAAAATGTAAAACAGGAAACCCAACTATTTAATGACTTTAAGTATAAAAATGTTTTAGAATAGCAATAAGGGTTGACTTAGAAAAATACACATTCTCCTTTTGATCCAAGGTAGCAGATAAAATAAGTAAAAATGAAAATTTTGAAACATTGAAACCTATCCACCTCAAAAACTAAAAATTAAGTCATGGAAATTTCAAGAAGGGATACTATATGATCCTTTTAAAGCAGAAATGTAAGATCAAAGGATGTTGGCAATATCACTATGTCACACGTTTTTTTCCCTGTAAAATTTTCTAGGAAAAACGTTTCCTGACTGTACCCTAGTTGGGGACTAGTGAGAAGATATATTTGTGTGATATCTTTGAGTATTTTCCGCTGACAAGGCCTTCTGGCTTTTTCCCAGAGACTGCCGTCTTTTATTTATAAGGAGCCACAGTTTTTGTTTCTAAAGCATTTCCGATTTGCCTTTAAGTTCTTTGGTTTTATCTTGTTCAGATGGAGATTCGGATGCAGACTTCCTGTATCAGTTTCAAACTGTCTTGTTGATATCCCACATGTTATGAAAGTCTGTGAATAGAGCGATAATTACTCTTGCAACAGAGATTTGCTTTGTCTACAGGCATGCGACGTCTGAGTAGGACTCAAAAGACATATTTCATACTTCAGGATTCTTTCTGACATTGTTATTGTCTCCTTTTCAAAGCATATGCAAGGATGGAGAGATTAGTGTGATTAGCTTCCATGCCTGGCTCCAGCAATGATCAACTCATGGCCAACGATTTTCATCTGCACTCTTACCCACTTCCCTGAATCCCCACCAGATTCTGTTGCGGCCAGTCTAAGACATCGTATCATTTTATCTGCAATTACTTCAGCATGTATCTCTAGAGGAAAATGGCCCTATAAAATACATAACCACGGTGCTATTACTGTACCTTAAGAATTGATAATTCAATCCCAGCACTTTGGGAGGCTGAGGCGGGTGGATCATGAGGTCAAGAGATCGAGACCATCCTGGTCAACATGGTGAAACCCCGTCTCTGCTAAAAATACAAAAATTAGCTGAGCATGGTGGCACGTGCCTGTAATCCCAGCTACTCAGGAGGCTGAGGCAGGAGAATTGCCTGAACCCAGAAGGCGGAGGTTGCTGTGAGCTGAGATCGCGCCATTGCACTCCAGCCTGGGTAACAAGAGCAAAACTCCATCTCAAAAAAAAAAAAAAAAAGGATTGATAATTCTTCATTATCATAAAAGAGCTAATGTTCACATTTTCCCAGTTTTTCCTACATTTTGTTTTACAATTAGTTTGTTTGAGATTTCAGATGTTTAAACTTTTGAAATAAATATCTTTTGGCTGGGCGTGGTGGCTCATGCCTGTAATCCCAGCACTTTGGGAGGCTGAGGCAGGTGGATCACCTGAGGTTAGGAGTTCAAGACCAGCCTGGTGAATTCCTGTCTCTACTAAAAATACAAAAATCAGCTCAGTGTGGTGGTGCGCACCTGTAATCCCAGCTACTTGGGAAGCTGAGACTGGAGATCAGTTGAATTCAGGAGGTGGAGGTTGCAGTGACTGGAGATTGTGCCATTGCACTCCAGTCTGGGTGACAAGAGTGAAACTCTGTCTCAAAAAAAAAAAAAATATTTGGACCAAACAGATATACAATTTTGGCACCAAAGTGCGGTTTTTATGAACACAGCGTGGAAACCACTGGGTGGAAGATGCGAGTCAACCAGGCCAGACCCTGCCTCTAGGGCTGAGTGCAGAGGACAGCGGAAGTCGTTCAGAAGCAAACCTTCATTTCCTGAACCGGAACACTGAACACTGAACGGTGTTCCTGGGCTGGGCACCTGGGCACAGCCATGACCAAGACAGACTCACTCTGTCTTGACCCAATGGAAACCAGGATACTGGCATCTAACTGAAGTTTACAAATAAAATGGTAGATACCCTTGCAGTGGAAGCCGGAAGAGTGGAAGCTAATTTTGCCCTAGAAAGCGTTATAGAGCAAGTGACATTTGTGTTTAGTCATATGAAAGGGGAGAATTTTGTCAAGAAGACTGGTGGCTCATGCCTGTCATCCCAGCACTTTGGGAGGTCAAGGTGGGAGAGTCACTTGAGCCCAGGAGTTCAAGACTAGCCTGGGTAACATAGTGAGACCCCATTTCTTAAAAAAAAAAAAAAAAAGACAAAAATTAAAACTAGCCAGCGGCAGGTGCAGTGACTCACATCTGTAATCCCAGGACTTTGGGAGGCCAAGGTGGGCGGATCACGTGAGGTCAGGAGTTCGAGACAAGCATGGCCAACCATGGCTAACATGGTGAAACTCTGTCTCTACTAAAAATACAAAAATTAGTGGGGCATAGTAGCAGGCACCTGTAATCCCAGCTACTTGGGAGGCTGAAGCAGGAGAAGCACTTGAACCCGGGAGGTGGAGGTTGCAGTGAGCTGAGATCACACCACTGCACTTCAGCTTGGGCAACAGAGTGAGACACAGTCTCAAAAAAAAAAAAAACTAGCCAGGCTTGGTGGTGTGTGCCTATGGTCCCAGCTACTCAGGAGGGGAAGGCTGTGGTGAGAGGATCATTTCAGCCTAGGAGATTGAGGCTGCAGTGAACTGTGTTTGCACCACTGCACTCCAGGCTTGGTGACAGAGTGAGACTGTCAGAAGAATAAGAGGAAGAAGAAGAAGAAGGAGAAGGAGAAGGAGAGAAGAAGGAGGAGAGAAGAAGGAGAGAAGAAGGAGGAGAGAAGAAGAGAAGAAGAGGAGGAAGGAGAAGGAGAAGGAAAAGGAGAAGGAGAAGGAGAGGAGGAGGAGGAGGAGGAGGGGAGGAATTTTATCAATAAGAGAAGATGGAGGAAGAGATGTCTTATCCAGTGCAAACAGCAAGCACAATGAGCACGTGAGGGTGGGTTCCTGGTGCTCCTCCTCCTGGGGAGAAGTGGGTGGGCATATGGCAAGGCTGGTGAGCAGTGAAGCTGGGGACTGAAGAGGGCTTGAGGATATGCTAAGGAATGGGGTTTTCCAGGACCTACTGCGGGGGGCTGCACTATTTTCTTGTTGGAACATAAAGTGTGGACCGTGGGAAAGGAGCACAGAACCTTGCAGGAACAATGAGGAGGATCTGGACAAGTCCCTCCTGGAGCCCTCTGTCCACTAGGCCAAGAGTCTGCCTGGATCTCCATGAGTCTCCAGGGATAACACAGAGGCTGGCACACAGCGAGTGCTTGATATAGGTCTACTAACGGATGGCCTCTGCTGTGCTCCCAGTGGGGGTGTTCCCACCAGCCTCCACCTTCACCCACGGGGGTGAGAAAGGGAGCCTTCTCTACTCCTTTGGCCAGGGAAATGGGGTGGCTTTTCCAAATGCATGAGCTGTTACGCTTTAGAACTTGGTCCCCAGCTCCCCTGGATGGGGTGCCACTAGACCAGTGGTGCTCCTGGGCCAGCGGGCAGGATGCAGGGACATAAAGTAAGGCTCACCTGTGACCTTCTCAGGTGGGTGTACAAGCAAATGCCAGCATTTGCAACCCAAGTGCTGGCTGACACAATCCCTTTAAGATTGGCAAGGAGTTAGGACGCATTTACTTTCTTCTAATAGCATTGGGTTAAAAGAAAAAGAAGGAAAGAAAAAGAAAAAAGAATACACATGTTCATTGTGGGCAAACTCTGTTGCTACAGAAAAGTAGAAAGAGAAAAGCAAATCCCTAGATTTGCTGATCCACCACTACCATCTAGATAGAAAGAGCCACAGCAAACGGCCTTCTAAACCTTCTTCTGTTCGTAAATACAAAGCAGTTAAATGTAGCATCATTTTATATGGACAGTATTACGAGATGTGGGCTGTTCTGTAACCTGCTGTTTTTCATTTAACAACTTGTCATGATGCCGTTTCCTGTCAGTTACCACAGATCTGTACACTTTTAACAGCTCCACGGTACAGTTTTGCATGGATGTGCCGTAAGTTACCCAGTCAGTTCCTTGTTGCCAGAAATGTGGATTGTTTTCCATTTTTCTCTGCAAAGTGCTAGGGAATATTATTCAGCTTTTTCAGGTGTGTAATAATCGCCTCGCAGTAAATATTTAGAATAGCTGGGATAGCTAGGGCTTAAAAAAAAAAAAAGAAAAGAAAAGAAAGAAAAAAAGGCTCAGTACACTCAAGTCCTAAGCCAAGCTCGGAGGTCACCATAGCAACCCCCTGCCATTCTCACCCAGGGAGCGCCCATTTGCCATGGCTCCAGCCAGGGAGGTGGGTCAGAGCTGGAGGGGAAACAGTCTGTTTACAAGAAGTCTTATAAGCCAAGGGCAGAAGGCACAGGAAAGAGCATTAATGCAGACCTGAGACCGCCTAAAGTGCAATGGTGATAATAGCCCTTTATTGAGTCCTTATCATCCGGTAGATACCATGGTTTTTCATCCTCACCAGAGCCGATGAAACTTTTAGAATCCTCATTTCAGTGACGAGAAAATCAGAGACGGAGGAATCTGTCCAAGGGCACACAGTAGATGATGGAGCCAGGATTTGAAGTTAGTCTACATTCATTCCTCAGCATTCTCCTTACCACCGCAATTGGGGTGGGCAGCCTCTATGCAGCTCATACCGATTCTTCATCTGGTCTGTTTTCTGGGCTCCATTCTGGCCACCTGCTACTCCCCCTGCACCACTTCCGTGCTGAACTGCAGGCAGGTCCCCGAATCGTACACCCTCTTCCTACCTCCATGCCCCTGTCCTGCTCTCCCCTATGCCCCTGTACCCTCAGCTTTCCACCATGGCTGCTGCACTACTGTGGACCCTTTAAGACTTGTCCCAAGCTTCATTCCTTTTTTTTTTTTTAAATGGAGTCTTGCTCTGTTGCCCAGTCCGGAGTACAGCGGGCCGATCTTGGCTCACTACAACCTCTGCCTCCCTGTTTCAAGTGATTCTTCTGCCTCAGCCTCCCAAGTAGCTGGGATTACAGGTGTCCAACACCATGCCTGGCTAATTTTTGTATTTTTGGTTGAGATAGGGTTTCACCATGTTGGCCAGGCTGGTCTTAAACTCCTGACCTCAGGTGATTCACCCACCTCAGCCTCCCAAAGTGCTGGGATTATAGGTGTGAGCCACCATGCCCCGCCCCAAATTTCCTTTCTTTAAGATGTCTCCCCTGACTCCGTAATGCCCTCCTCACCGTTCCCCTAGAGGCATAACCACTATTTTTGTAAGCACGCCGTATCTCCAGGCAGCTGCATCACTCTTAAAGGTCAGGCGGCCACAGCACTGACCTATAAGGAATGTTTGTTTCTCTGGCAGAAGGAACAAGCACCCACCTGGGGCTGCAGCCAGGTGCGTAGTGAGTCTGCAGTAACCACTCTTTTACCATTAGATGTGCCTTGTGGCAATTGTTAGTGCGGATCTACACTAGAATGTGATCTCTTAGGGGACAGAACTGTTGTGTCTGCTTCTTCATCCCCATATCTTTCCTACCATAGCTTGGGACATAGAGTAGGTATTCAGGAAATGTGTGCTGAATGAATGAATGAATGAATGATCAAGCATATTCCTGCCCACTCTTCATTTCTGCTACCAGCCCCAGGGCAGGGTAATCTCAGGGACTACATTAACCCAAGCAGCCTACCAAGCTTTCCCATCTTTCACCTGGCTGGTTCCTGACCACTCCCCAAACACCTGCCCCCTCCGGTCTCCTTAAGCCTCATCTACCTCTCCTCCCACCACAGCTTCTACTCGCAGCCATTTGCCCGGGAAACTAAGATGCTGGGTGAACCGCTTATCACCTCCACCACATCATCCCATGAACCTGGCTTTTTGCCTTGGGCTCACCTGTCTGTGTTCCTCTCCTTTGTGGGACCTCAAGTATCCCCTGGTCTTTGCAAGTCACTTTTCTCTCCCTCTGAAATTTATCTGCAGCTTCAACATCTCCTCCAAGATGCAATCACATATTTTTTTTAACTGCAAATACGTGCAAATCAAACTCAATTTGTCTGAAAACTTCCCGGATTTTCCTCACATTCTTCATCATTTCCCATTTGATATCATCATTTTCCAGCACCTGGGAAATAGTACTCCGAAGCCCTCAGCCAAATTTGCCTGTTTGTTTCTTCGTGATCAGACACCTGACTTTTATCACCAGGTCTCCAAACTTCCCAAAGCTCCCAACCAAGCCTGACAGGAGCAGTGAAGGCTCAGGAAACCTAAGGGTGAGTACCCATGGGAAGGAGCTATGTCTCCTGAGCTGCAGCCTGTTCTTTCCATGTGCGAATTCAGCCCAGGGTTGTAGATCTTCAGATTCATCAAAAGAAACTGGGAGCCCAGGTTTTTATGCTGACAGCTTTGGTTTTTTAATATTGGACCAGTTTTTTTTTTTTTTGAAATAGAATCTCGTTCTGTTGGGTCACTGCAACCTCTGCCTCCCGAGCTCAAGCTATTCTCCCTCTCTCAGCCTCTCAGTAGCTGGCATTACAGGTGCCTGCCACCACGCCTGGCTAATTTTTGTATTTTTAGTACAGATGGGGTTTCTCATTGTTGGCCAGGCTGGTCTTGAACTCCTGACCTCAGGTGACCCACCTGCCTTGGCCTTGAAAAGTGCTGGGATTACAGGCGTGAGCCACCGCGCCTAGCCTTTTGTTTTCTTAATAGATTTTATATTTTACAGCAGATATAGGTTTATAGAAAAACTGTGCAGAAGGCACAGTTTCCATTCCCTCCCCCCCAACCCCCTGTTAGTCGCGTTTGCATTAGTGTAGTATGTTTGTTAAAACTGATGAACCAACATGGGCACAATGTTATTAATTATTGTCCCTCATTTACATCAGGGCTCACACTTTGTGTTGTGCATTCTGTGGGCTTTGACAAATGCTTAATGTCATCTTTCCACCATCACAGTATCATGATGGTTTTTTACTTTTTGTTATTATTATTTTTTAATTTAGACAAGGTGTCACTCTGTTCCCTGGTCTTGAGTGCAGTGGTATTAAAATGGCTCACTGCAACCTCAACCTCAGGCTCATGTGATTCTCCTGCCTCTGCCTCCCTAGTAGCTGGGACTACAGGCATGCACAACCGCACCTGGCTAATTTTTTAATTTTTTTTTTTTTTTTTTTGGTAGAGATGGTAGAGATGCCCAGGCTGGTCTTGAACTCCTGTACTCAAGTGATATTTCCGCCTTAGCCTCCCAAAGTACTTACAGTTGTGAGCCACTGTGCCCAACCCATGCAGACTATTGTTTAAACATTTCAGTCATCGGAACTCTCTGCTTTCTACACTCTTCCGTCCTAGTGTGCCCTTCCTCCTTACTGTATCTGCCCCACGGTATTCAGCTCTTCTACCCTCTCTCCACTCCTGAGAGCTTCCTGTCCCTACACATGGTCAGTTTTTCATCTGCGTCATCTTTCTACCAAACTCCAAGCTCCTGGAGGCACTTGGAGGTTTAAATTAGAAGTCTCAGTCTCCCCAATGCCTAGGGTGCTTTTGAGATGCACTTGGGTGCTTTCGAGATTCACCTGCACGTATATTGAGCAAATGCCTGCAGGTGTGTTGGCTCTGAGGCTTCCAGGAAGATGTGTCAGGTCCTGTTAACAACACAGAGAGACAGAAAGCATGTGGCAAGGGATGGAGACTTGGGCACATCTCCAGTGGCAGTGACTGCAGGGAGGAGAGAGGAGGTGTCCCAGCGAGAACAGTTTTAGAGAGGAGAGGTGAGGACAAACAGCTTTGAGGGGAGGATGCTCGAATCCTTGGGAGCTGCCCCATAGAATGCCTAAGCTGGGGTCTCAGACTCATGTGGTCCAGGGCCCTCCTTCTCCCGGTAGAAACAATGAGGCCCAGAGAGGGGAGGGGAGTGTACCCAAAGCCCCAGAGCAGGTCTGCGGCTAGCAAACCTCAGAACCCAGGGCACTCTCTGCCTCTTGCAGCCTTCCTGGAGGGAGACAGTCCTGCCGTCACCCCCACTGTCTTGATGAATGGCCTGTAAGAGGCAGTGCCCCATGTGGGCCCGAGGCTTGCTTCCCAAGCAGAGCGGAGAGAAAGCTGTGAGTGTAGACTGGGTAGCAGCCGGTGGGGCAGGACAGGGAGAAGGAAGTGAAAGGGATGGGGTGGGGCTGAATACTCCACCTTCCCTTTCCCCTGTGTGTCCCCAGCAGTGGCCTCCCTCAGGAAAGTGAGTTTGAG
The DNA here is from genome assembly GCF_049354715.1 of Callithrix jacchus. NCBI lineage: Eukaryota > Metazoa > Chordata > Mammalia > Primates > Cebidae > Callithrix > Callithrix jacchus. The sequence continues at coordinate 16,385,296 of NC_133509.1, forward strand.
AAGGAAAACAAATGCAAAACCCCTCCTCCTTAGTGGGGCTGTCCTCCCAGTGTCCCAAGGCAGCTTGGGCTCTCTCTCCCACCCACAGCTCACCCAGCTCTGCCCTCACCATAGCCGGAAGAGGACACATACCTTCCAGTCTGCTAAAGGGACCCAAAGGGGTGACTGGCTGTTCCTGTGACATGCCCCACACAATCATCATGCCTCTGTGCCTTTGCTCAAGTAAGCTGTCCCCTCTGCCAGCATGCTGTGCCCTCTCCCTTCCCATGCTGACAGATTCTTCCTGCTCTCTTATGCTCCATTCACATGCCATCTCCTCTGTAAATGGCCCTAAGCCTGCTTCCCCCACACATGAAGGTGCTCCTGCCCGGCTGTTTCCACTGCGCTTTGTCTCCACCATCCACACAGCGTCTAGCATGTGGGCTCACCAGTTTGCGTGTCTCCCCTGTTCTGCAGGGAGCTCCCCTAAGGCTCAGGCTGTGGTTATTCTCCTGTGCCCTTAGCTATCAGCAGAGTGCCTGGCACAGAACTGACGCACCACATGGATGAGTGGATGAGTGGATGGACAGATGAATGAATAGCCAGTCTTTGAGTGAAACAGCCAACACTTCCCATTGATTCTCTTTTATTTTTTTTTAGATGAAGCCTTGCTCTGTCACCCAGGCTGGAGTGCAGTGGTGCAATCTCAGCTCACTGCAGCTTCCACCTCCTGGGGTCAAGCGATTCTTCTGCCTCGGCCTTCCAAGTGGCTGGGATTACAGGCTTCTGCCATCACATCTGGCTAATTTTTTGTATTTTTAGTAGAATAGTGTTTCACCATGGTGGCCAGGCTGGTCTCAAATTCCCAACCTCAGGTGATCCGCTGGCCTTGGCCTCCCAAAGTGCTGGGATTACCGGCGTGAGTCACTTTGCCTGGGCTAATTTTTGTATTTTTGGTAGAGACAGGGTTTTGCTATGTTGGCCAGGCTGGTCTTGAACTCCTGTCATCAGGTGATCTGCCCATCTCAGCCTCTCAAAGTGCTGGGATTACAGGTGTGAGCCACAAGCCCAGCCAAGTCTCTTCTTCTATAATGAAAGTAGATCCAGGTCCTGTCTTTCAGGAATCTAAATTGTGGCTACCAAAATGACCACAGCTAAAAGAACCACAGAATGATATAAATCAAGCTAATAATAATAATAACCTTTGATCGAGCTATTCACTGTCAGCCACACTCCATGCAAAGAACCTTATGTACACGCTTTCATTTAAATCTTCATGCAGTTTACAAGCTAAGGACAGAGACGCTGAGAAAGCTAAGACCAAGGCTGAGAAAGTTAAGCATCATGTTCAAAAGCACCAGTCAGTGAGTAGAGAAGCTGCGTCTGAAACCCAGATCAGGGTGACCCTGAAGTCTGGTCTCAGCCACTTCCTTACAGCTAGAGCATTCAGGGAGGAGGAGAGCAGCAGGAGAGGGGTCGCTGGAGCCAGGGTCCCTCCTGGAGGAGGCCGACTATGGGCTGTGTCTGAAAGGCTGCCAGGCAAGTGGCCAGCTAGAGGGGATTCAAGGCTCGGGGATGGGCCTGCAGCCTGGCCAGCCTGGAGAGACTCCCAGGGAGTTGTAGGGGATGAGGGTGGGGATGGCCATTATCCCAGCCTGTGCTTACCCTGCGTGGCCCACAGTGACGTGGCTGGCCACCCTTCCTTAGGGCCCTGCCAGGTTCCCGTTGCCTTTGCCTCTGTTACCCCTCCCCCTGGGTCTGCAGATGAGAATCAGACCCATTGCCTCTGTCATGGGCTGGTTGCCTTGGGTGTGGACCTGACCCAAGTCGGAGGGCAAGGCCGGTTCAGCGGGCAGAGCTGCTTCTCCCTGGAGCACACCTGCTGAGCGAATGCCTCTCCCAGCCACCAGACCAGTTTTCAGATTCCAGGGTGGGGTGGCCAGGCAGAAACAGGTTTCTGTGAAGTGACACTCCCTTCATTCACTGACTGGGAGCAGGACTCGATCCCGTCACTTGGAGCCACACCCATGACTCCTGTCCTGGATTGAGGATTTGGTCTGGACGCTGGGTTACCCTGGGAATACGGCTTTGCCTTTGTAGGGGGCTGGTGGTTCTGAACCTTTCCTGGCTCACAGATGCCACTGAAACTTTGTTAAAAGCCATGGCCCCTGTCCCCACTGACACACACACACACACACATATGCACCCACCCACACATAATTTAACCTATAATTTGATGAACTCCCTAAGGCCGATTCATGAATTTCCACGAACCCCAGGTTAAAAACCTCCATCCTTGAAGATAGAGAGTAGGTTGGTGGTTATCAGAGGCCAGAAAGGAGGTGGGAGATGCAGGGGAGAAAAAAGAATATAAATGTATTTACAATCACTAAACTAGATGGTAAATTATATATGTATATTTTACCTAAATTTTTTTTTTTTTTTTTTTTTGAGACTGAGTCTCATTCTCTCACCCAGGCTGGAGTGCAGTGGTGCAATCTCAGCTCATTGCAACCTCTGCCTCCCAGGTTCAAGCAATTCTTGTGCCTCAGCCACCTGAGCGGCTGGGACCACAGGTGGACACCACCATGCCCTGCTAATTTTTTGTGTTTTAGTAGAGACAGGGTTTCACCATGTTGTCCAGGCTGGTCTTGAACTGAGCTCAGGCAATCTGCCTGTCTCGGCCTCCCAAGGTTGCTAGGATTACAGACACGAGCCACCGTGTACAGCCTCAATTTTTGTTTTTTAAATCATCTTAAGAGTTTTTGCAGCAGACAGCTCACTCTTCTGAATGTGTTCTTTACAGTAACAGTAGCCACAATGGTAAATACCACTGGCATTGATTCAGTGTTTTGTAGTTAATAAAGTCTGTTCACATCTATTATTGTTTCATTTGAGCTCCCCCATAGCCGTGGCCAGGGAGGTATTCATATTCTTATTTCACAGATAACAAAAATGGAAGTCGTTTGGAAAAAGCCCAGCCAAATTCAAACCTAGGAGAGGGCAGAGAGACCTGACCTCAGTGATCCAAAATCCCAAGCTCTGTGTGCCTCTCCCCATCTTCATAGAACATTCTCCAAGCACAGGCAGTCCTGGGTACTTGTAATACATCAGGGAATGTGAGTGAAACCACCTTTGCAAAACTGTGACTGAGACAGTGAAAGAGATCTAACTTAACTGACTCCATCTTGCTTCTAACCTCCAATCTTTGTTCATTCCTGGGCATAAGCTGAACTTACTTTGGGAGAAACTTGGTTTGTAGTTTATGGTTTAAACAAAAGTGGTAACAGCCCTTTGGCAAAGCAGGCCTCCTTCTCGCCTGGGGACTAAACTAACATTAGCCATGGGATTAGAAATGATGGTTTAGGAGTCATGCAGCTGGAGGCCACAAGATTCTGACCCTCCCTAAAGTCCTCCTAAAATCAGGTCTTGAGATATTTTGCAGCCCCTGTACTTGATGGATCAGCTGGCCCCACCCACATCAATAAACTGGCTCATCTGATCATGTGGGCCCCACCTGAGGAACTGACTCAGTGTAAGGGGACAGCTCCTACTCCGTATGATTTCATCCCTGACCAGCGCTCCTGGCTCACCGGTTACCCTCACAATCCACCAAGTTATCCGTTAAAAACTCTGCTCCCCAGCCGGGCATGGTGGCTCACGTCTGTAATCCCAGTGCTTTGGGAGGCCGAGGTGGGCAGATCACCTGAGGTCAGGAGCTCGAGACCAACCTAGCCAACATGGTAAAACCCCATCTCTACTAAAACTACAAAAATTAGCCAGATGCGGTGGCATGCGCCTGTAATTCCACCTACTTTGGAGGCTGAGGCAGGAGAATTGCTTGAACTCGGGAGGCGGAGGTTGCAGTGAGCCGAGATAGCACCACTGCACTACAGGCTGGACAACAAGAGCGAGACGGTCTCAAAAAAACAACAGCAAAAAAAGGCAACAACTCTGCTCCCCGAATGCTTGGGGAGACTTATTTGAGTAATAACAAAACTCCAGTCTCCCACACAGCAGACTCTGAGAGAATGACTCTTTCTCTTTCTCTACTGCAACTCCCCTGTCTTGATGAACCGGCTCTGTCTAGGCAGCAGGCAAGGTGAACCTCTTGGGTGTTTACAAATGTGGGGGCTCATCCAGGATTGCCTTTGTTTCAGTGGCCCCCTTCCAATGATGGATCCAGAAACCAGTCCCGGTGGCTGCCCAGTTCTCTTGGGCTGGGGGCTGACTCTGGTACTCTCTCTACTGGCGGGGGCGCTGCCAACCCAATGTACATGGCTTTAATTCAATGGAGAAATTGTCCTGGGGAGACACTGTGTGTAGCCCTATCACAGGGTGTCTGTGTAGCCCCATTGTGGGATGTCTGGGTTGGTGAGTATCCTAAGCGACGTCGCCTCCTTCCTTCTCCTGACTGGTTCTGTAACCCTATGGTGTGGTGTCTGTAGCCCCATTGTGGGGTGTCTGTTCAGCTCCTGGTGGGGTCTTGGTTGGCTCTTTCTAACTAGTAGGAAGAGTCCTGGTTTGCAAGACTTATCCTCAATCAGGAAGATTTTGTAGAGGTTTCTCGGAGGGAGAATAGGATAGTTTGGAAGGGATACTCTTGGAGTTCTTGGTTAGGGATCTGACTTGGAAGGCCTTCTGTCTGTCTCCTCTTTGTGTGTGTTTGTATACATGGATGGGATCTCAGGAGGGCCTGTTGATGGAAGTCCAGCAGCTCTAATTCAGAGAACCCTCCTAATTTGTCTAGTCATATTCGATATGCCCTAAATAAAGCTCAACAGGCCTGTATCTCGGGGCGACTATCTGCTCTTCACCTTGCCCAGAGACCCCATTGTGAATTACCATTCGGAGCTCTTTCCTCCCCACCTGGAGTGGATCAAAACCAGGGATGAATGGGGAAAAGTTTGAGCTTTTCCAGGCTGATATTGGGTGCTGAATGAGGTGACTAATGTCTGTTTTGTTATATGCATTTTGCTGGGATGGAAAAAAATATTAATGCAACCTGTTGGGCAGCATTTTGCAAATTAAGGATCTTGCCTATGGTTCCATAAAACAGTAAAGGGTGATTTTCTCTTGTAAAATGGCTTGAACCCCACAGCTATAGCACTAGTGAGCCAGGCCATCACAAGCCGCTTCATTCTTCTGGAAGTTGAAGAGAAAGGGAACCCAGAAACCTGGCATGCCAGCAAGAAGGGTAAGAAATTCTTACCAGCCAAGTTTCTGGTCTCTCTCTATTTCTCTGTCAGGGTAAAACAGTAAACTCTTCATCTCCTCTGCAAGGGTTTGATTAGTAGAAAAAGGGATTTGTGAGACCGGTCTTAGGTGGTAGCGAATCTACTGTACTTAGTGCTAAGAATTTGTCTCTCTGTGTTCTGTAATGAAGAGAGGGGCATCACAGGATGGCATGTGGCTTTAGGACCCCTAGAAGCCCGCTTCTCAAGCCAGCCTGCCAGACTGCTCAGTTACAAACTTCGCTACGGGTCCCTGAAACCAATACCAGATGAAATTTCTCTGTCTTGTTTTGTGTCCTTAAGAGCTTAACCTTGCGACCATGTGAGGATATGTTCTCTTGGTTTCTGCCATGCAGAGGACAGGAATTTTGGGGTTCATGTCACAGTTACTCCTAAACATTTTTTCTCAAGCAGTTAAAAGCCTGTGCAAGCTTGAGATTGGCTTTCCTAGTTTCCTTCTGGGGAGAGCAATGGGAACTGCTCAAGGCTGTAACTCAGTAGCTGGCATACAGTCACACATGACATAGCAACCAATATCTATAACACATATAACAACTGCCACAAAACTTACCTGTACTCTGCAATGCACTGATGTTTTCTGTCCATTCTTTTCTATATGATTCTATCTTTAAATGTTAGTCATGACTCACTAAATCATTTCACGATCCATTGAGGTTGTGACCTGCAGTTTGGAAAGCACTATGTGAGCCGACATAATCACGGTTTTAATGAATGGCAAGCAAGCTACTTGCGAGTTGTTTATAATCTTACTGAGGTGGGCATTTGACACACGCTGCAGGGAGGCTGAAGTTCAGGCATGTGTCATGCAGCTGATGAGTGACCTCAGCTGCCCTCCAGCTCCCTGTCCTGTGAATTGGTCCTTTTCTCTCCGTGGTGGATTCAGGCAGTGGCAAGGCTGGATGAGGTTCTGGTCCTTCTGACTCTGGTCTATGTCCATGCACATGTTCCCACTGTTCGTTAGAGTCCTTCTTTAATTTTGACTTTGCCAGGTCCTCACTGTGTGACCTCAGACAAGCCATTTCCTATCTGAGGTTCTCAGGAGAAGAAGGGGCTGGGCACAGTGGCTCCTACCTGTAATTCCAGAACTTTGGGAGGCTGATACAGGTGGATCATGAGGTAGGAGATCGAGACCACCCTGGCCAACATGGTGAAACTCTGTCTCTACTAAAAATACAGAAATTGGCCGGGTGTGGTGGTGCATACCTGTAGTCTCAGCTATTTGGGAGGCTGAGGTAGGAGAATCCCTTGAACCCACAAGATGGAGGTTGCAGTGAGCCAAAAAAATGGAAGAAGGGTGGGTTGAACTAGTCTGTGCTTCTCAGAATAGCAGGGGCGTGTGGTGCGCAGCAGCAGGATGTATGTAATATGTGTTTTTTTCTGGAAGATTTGGAGAAAATAAATTTTTGTATTAAAACAACTATAAATTATGAAGCAGACTACAAAAAGCACATGCTTTTTTATGATACTTTCTTATTGTTGTAAAATATACATAACATAAAATTTGTCATTCTAAGCACTTAAAAATGTATAATTCATTGGCATTGAGCGGCTACGAGAACCTCTTATCTCCACAACTTTTACATCTTCCCAAATAGAAACCACATATCCCTTACACACTAATTCCCCATCCCCCACCCGCCCCCTTGGCCCCCTGCCAGACTGTCTTTACATACATGTCTCTATAAATATACCTATTCTTAATGGATCGTATATTTGTTCCTTTGTGTTGTCTGGCTTATTTCATTTAATTTTTTCAAGCCTCAACCATGTTGAAACATGTATTTGAATTCTATTCCTTTTTTTCTGAAACAGGGTCTTGCTCTGTTGCCCAGCCTGGAGTGCAGTGATGTGATCACAGCTCACAGTGGCCTCGAACTCCAGGGCTCAAGCAGTCCTCCCACCTCAGCCTCTGGAGTAGCTGAGATTACAGGCATGAACCACCACATTGGGCCTTTATCGTTTCTTCAGGCTGAGTAATATTTCGTTGTATGGATATACCACATTTTGTTTATCCATTCACCTGCTGATGTGTATCTGGGCTTCCACCTTTTGGTTGTTGTGAATGATACTGCTATGAAAATTGGTTTAGAAATACCTGCTTCAGGTTGTGCATGGTGGCTCACACCTGTAATCCCAGCACTTTAGGAGGCCAAGGTGGGAGGATCACTTGAGCCCAGGAGTTCGAGACCAGCCTGGACAATATAGGGAGACCCCATCTCTACAAAAAATACAAAAATTAGACAGTGTGGTGGTGTCCATCTATGGCCCCAGCTCCTTGGGAGGCTGAGGTGGGAGGATCACTTAAACCCAGGAGGTCAAGGCTGCGGTGAGGCACGCTACCCTGGGTGACAAAGTGAGACCCTGTCAAGAAAAAAAATTGGTTTCCGCCCCCTTCGCTTCTTTTGTGTATATGCCTAGAAGTGAAATTGCTGGATTGTATGGTGGTAGTTCTGTTTAACTTTTTGAGAAACTGTTGTACTGTTTTCCATAGCTGTGGTACCGTTTTACAGTCCCATCAGAAGGGCACGAGTTTCCGTTTCGCCACACCCTTGCCAGTACTAACCTTCTGTGTTTTTGTTTGTTTTGGTTTTTGGTAGGAGCCATCCTAATGGCTAGAAAGCAGTATCCCATCACGGTTTAGAATTGTACTTCCCTAATGACTAGTGGTGCTGAGAATATTTTCCTGTGCCTATTGGTGGTTTCGTTTTTTTCTTTTATATTGGCTGTCTGTATATTTTGGAAGAAATATCTATTCAAACCATTTGCCCATTTTTGAATGGGCTTGGAAGAAATATCTATTCAAACCAATTGCCCATTTTTCATCAAGTTCTGGGAATTCTTTTTTTTTTTTTTTTGACAAGGAGTTTCACTCTTGTTGACCAGGCTGGAGTGCAGTAGTGCGATCTCGGCTCACTGCAACTTCTGCCTCCTGGGTTCAAGCGATCCTCCTGCCTCAGCATCCTGAGCAGCTGGGATTACAGGCATGCGCCACCACACCTGGCTAATTTTGTATTTTTAGTAGAGACAGGGTCTTTTTAGTAGAGATGGGATTTCACCATGTTGGCCAGGCTGGTCTCAATCTCGTGACCTTGTGATCGACCTGCCTCTTCCTCCCAAGGTGCTGGGATGATAGGTGTGAGCCACCGCGCCTGGCCAAGTTCTGGGCATTCTTTATACATTCTGGATATCAGTTTCTTATAGACATCTGATTTGCAAATCTCCCATTCCATGGGCTGTCTTTTCACTCTTGATAGTGTGCTTTGATGCATACAGGTTTTAATTTTGATCACATGTTTTAAGGTAGAACACAAGTCTGCAAGCGACTGGGCACCCTGCTTCTGGGTGGAGGATGGAGGATGCCTCCCTCCATCTTCCCCCAGGGTGCAATTCAGTCCTTGGTGGTGGTGAGGACTGCCAGGGCCTTCTGGCACAGTGATGGGATCAAGACTCTGCCTTGGTCACCTCCTGGGCTCTGTGCTGTTTTCTGTCCACATAAAGGAGGTTAGACAGGAGCCCCATGGGAGGGAGAGGATCAGAAGTGTGGCCCAGCCACCCAGTATCTGCCTGAATGCAGGACCTTGCCTTCACCTCTTACTCTCTGTTCTCCAGCCATGCTCCGACCCCACACCTCACAGCTCTGGCTAAAGAAGCCAGCTCCTCCTGCCATACACAGGAGGCAGCCAGACCACTCTGAGGGTAAGCAGAATGGTGATGCTGGCTTCCTTCTCCCGACATCTCCTCGCTGCCTTCTCACAAAACCTGAAACCCCTCTGTTACCCTTGCTTCTTTGGGTCAAATGTATGGTCACTTGTCTGAAACGCCTTCAACAAAATCCAGACATCCAGTGGTGATTTAGACTGGATGACTTCTCAGGAGCTTCCGGGGCTCATGTTTCCATTCTAAGGCAAGCATGGAGAAACTTCCTACCAAATGGAATTCTTTGCCTTTCCTATGAGTTGCCCAACTATGGATTAAGTATTTTGTTTTCCAATGTATTTTTTGGGAACAAGGAAGTGGCATTACAGGTGGGTCTATCCAGAGGTTTCCATATTGGGGGTCGCTGTGTTCCTTTATTAGGATAATAGTCTGTCTGGGGAACACTGGGTAACTCTGGCCTTTCCCAGCAAATATTTATTTGGGATCCTTTCAGAAAGCACCTGGCACAATCCAGAGAGAGGGAAAGAAATAGAGGCAAAAAAATGTAACACAGATTGAGGTTTATTCACAGGGATATGGTCTTCCAGGTGCAAGTCTTGGTTTTGTGGTAAAAGAACCTTTAAAGATCCCTGTAAAAAGCAAGTGGGCTGGGTGCGGTGGCTCACACCTGTAATCTCAGCACTTTGGGAGCCTGAGGTGGGTGGATCACCTGAGGTCAGAAGTTCAAAACCAGCCTGACCAACATGGAGAAGACCCATCTCTACAAAAAAAAAAAAAAAAAAAAAAAAGAAAGAAAGAAAGAAAAAGAGCAGAGTAGTGAGTTTGGAGAGAGTAATCATTGCAGATGGACTTAAGCCAATTGCTCATTCACAATGACTGTATTTCATCAGCTAATTTCAACATGTGCTTTTTTTGGTGACAATTTAAAAGCTCTGAAATCAGGATTAATTTCCCATCAAGGTGCTTCATGATAAAATTGGCAGTATTTGTGTGTGTGTGTGTGTGTGTGTGTTTGAGTGTGTGTTAGTGGTGCACAAAAATAGCAGCATGACTTCCAACTGATAGTGTCTGAAGTTCATTGAAATACAGTCCTAGGCTCATTGAGTATCTGCAGGTACCTGAGAACTAGAAGGACCCCCACGATCTCAGCACCAGGTGGCACAGCACAGTGAAAGATTCAGGCTGAGTTCCACCGTGAATATCTGTTTTTTAAAAATTTATTTATTTTTATTTTTTTGAGATGAAGTCTTGCTCTGTCACCCAGGTTGGAGTGCAGTGGCACAATCTCAGCTCACTGCAACCTCCACCTCTCAAATTCAAGTGATTCTCCAGCCTCAGCCTCCCAAGTAGCTGGGATTACAGGCACCCACAAGTAGGCAGAGAAACAATGGATCACCTGAGGTCAGAAGTTCAAAACCAGCCTGACCAACATGAAGAAAACCCATCTCTACATTACAGAGAAACAGTGTAATGACCTAACACACCCCAGCAAGCCACTCTTCCTCCTGAGTAGCTGGGACCACAGGCACATGCTACCATGCCTGGTTTATTTTTGTATATTTGGTAGAGACGGGGTTTCACCATGTTGCCCATGTTGCCCAGACTGGTCTCAAACTGTTTAACTCGAGCAATCCACCTGCCTCAGGTTCCCAAAGTGCTGAGATTACAGGTGTGAGCCACCATGCCCAGCTACAGCAAGCTATTCTTTTAGGAACTCTTAGGCACACCTTGCTTGAAAGCTCACATGTGGCCGATGAGAAAAGCTGTCTTGTGGCATACTTCAGCTGAACTTCTAGTTGTATTCAAACCATTGACTCTTCCCCAAAGGGCTCATCTGGGCTCATTCAGAGGAGCAGCCTCTTTGGGGTGTACCACAGCTGTCATGCAAGAGACAGGGAACCTTCTCTCTAATTCACATATCTCTAATTCCACTCATTCCTCCAAAGAAACAGCATTCGCTCTGCTGATTAGCAAACCCTCTGATGTTGGTTAAAAATAACCCCAACTGAACCAAAGATGTACTCTCCAGAATGTGTGTTTGAGTTTATGATTCGTCTTTCAAATGCTAACTAATCACACCCCCACCCCCGCCAGAGGTCTATATTAAAATTAACATTTCCGTATCATGCTATCTATGTGTATTTGAAAGCAAATTTCAGAAAGCATAATAACAGCAAATGAGTACTTGTGACTTGGGACACATTTTTCAGCAATTAGCATTAAACACCACTTTAAAACATATAGATTTCAAACAACTTTGTTGGCGATGAGAGTATTTTTCAAGCAAACTGTGAGGCGACTCAAGAGTGGCTGTAGTTGTGAAGATGCTCTCGTTGATTTTGAATACACTTATTTCTATGAACTATGAGTGGAGGCTGGGTGCTGTGGCTCATGCCCATAATCCCTGCATTTTGGAAGGTGGAGGCAGGTGGGTCACTTGAGCTTAGGACTTAGAGACCAGCCTGGCCAACATGATGAAACCTCCTTTCTGCCAAAAACTACAAAACTTAGCTGGGCATGGTGGTATGCACCTAGAGTCCTAGCTACTTGGAGGTGGAGGTGGGAGAATCTCTTGAACCTGAGAGGTGGAAGTTGCAGTTAGCTGAGATCACACCACAAGAAAGAAAGAAAACAAGAAGAAAGTAATCAAGGAAGGAAGGAAGGGAAGGAAGGAAGGCGGGAAGGAGGGAGGGAAGGAGGGAGGGAGGGACGGAGGGGGAAGACTACTCCAATGAGTACCTTGGATTTATTTGCTTGGCTTGGTTCTTTTGTGTGTCTCAGGGCAACCAAGCACCAGTCAGCTTTCTGGAAGAGTTGATTCTATGACCTGGGCCAGCTCCTGGTCCTCTTCCACCCACTGGCTGGATACAGACTTAAGATCCCACTCTCCTTCCAGGGACAGCCTCCGGTAGAGTGGACAGTGAACAGCCCAGCTCTCCCACTGCAGTGCAGCCTTGGGAAAGTTACGCCACCCTTCCCACCTTCAAGTGTAACATGAGAAGACTGGGTGACCTCTGAGGCCCTTTCCAGCTCTGCGGTATTTTTGTTTTTTTTTGAGACAGAGTCTTGCTGTGTTGCCCAGGCTGAAGTGCAGTGGTATGATCATGGCTCAGGGCAGCCTTGACTTCCTGGGCTCAAGTGATCTCACTTCAGCCTGCCCTCAAGTAGCTGGGACTACAACACCAAGCCCAGCTAATTTTTAATTTTTTTTTTTTGTAGAAACAAGGTCTCACTCTATTGCCCAGGCTGGTCTTGAACTCTGGGGCTCAACTGATCCTCCCACTTCAGTCTCCCAAATTTCTGGGATTACAGGCATGAGCCACCAATCTGGCCTTAGCTCTGCGATTTTACGATCACTGTCTTAGTTCATTTGGCATGCTATCACAAAACACCTAAGACTGGGTAGTTTATAAACAGCAGAAATGTATTGCTAATAGCTTTGGAGGCTGCGAAGTCCAAGGTCGTGGTGCCAGCAGATTCCCCGTCTGGTGAGGGCCCATTTCTCATAGATGTCTCCTTCTATGTGTCCTCACGCAGAGGAAGGAATGAACAAGCTCCCTCAGACCTCTTTTATATGAGCACTAATCCCACTCATAAGGGCAGAGCCTCTGTGACCTAGTCACTTGCCCAAAGCCTTGCTCCTTATCACCACATTAGAGATTAGGTTTAGACATATGAATTTTGGGGAGACACAAAAATTCAGACCATAGTAATCACCCGTATTATTATTTAATTACCTCGGTCCAGCACTCTCGGAGAGGATGACTCAGCAGCCTGATCCTTTCGCTGTTTTCAAGGAAGCTTGATCTTGTGCCATCATGTATATGTAGCAAGCATATGTTCAATAGTTGAACAAGCTGGAGTTAGGCTGAAACTGACTGCTCTCTTCATGCTGTCCTCTTCCAGGGAAGCAGCACAGCACCAACTAGGCAGAGATGCCCCAGGCCATGACAGCTCTTTGAGTGAGGCCTGGTAACAGGGAGGTGCCATCACCCACTGGTCTGTCCAATCCAGCTCCAAGATGCTGAGCCTGAAGCTCCCCAGGCTATTTAGCATAGACCAGATACCCCAGGTATGTGCTTCATTTATTATAATGGTTCATTTCCAGGGTATGACCAGGACTCTGCCATGGGGGACTGTTGTCTTTGCCTAGTCTGATCTGTACAGGCCCATTCTCTTCAAGGATCCCTTCCCACACTTCCTTGGGGGATATTACAGCTTCCTACTTCCCCCTCCCACCTTGAAATGGATGTGGTTTCAAAATCATTTAAGTTGTAACGCTTCCTTGCGACATCTGTGTTTTATCCAGAAGCGAAGTCATTACTGAAATTCAAGCTGAAGAGATGAAGCCAGCAGCAACTGGCCGGGTAGGAGGTTTATTTTTTTAGGAGTCTCTTATGGGTGCTTGAAAGCAGGTTATGGGCAAAGGCACCCAGGGCTTGGTTCTGCTCATCCCTGTTACTTGCAGGAGGCCCAGGCCAGGTCTGCACTGGGGCGACGGGGAGGGTTGTTGAATGGGCCTTAGCACTGCCCTTTTGTGGACTCATGGGCCTGGGAGCTCACGGGCAGGTATCCTGAAATACGTGAGACTTAGTGTCTGCTTTAGTAAGCCATAGGTGAGTCTGGCTGTGTGCTGCGGAGAACCGGTGCACTTCCTCCTTTCCTTGCAAAGAAAACAACATTACGTCGCCCCCTTTGTTGATGTCAAATTTCCTTCCTTTTTGACTAAGAAGAGTAGGTGTTATTTCACAGTGGGAAGTTTCATTGGGAAGACGTGACAGAGTGGAGGAGAGCCCCTTTCTACTTGGCTGGTGGCCAAGCACTTATGACTTGCCCCAGAAAAATAATTCCTAAATAAACTCAACATCACCAATGGAAGGTTGAGGGGGAAACTGCCAAACCCAAAGCCTGTGAAGCCCAGGGATTCCAAGAAGATGGCATGGGGGAAAATCGTAAGTGATGCACAGCTGTTTGGTGGGGAGAGCTGAGGAATGTGACAGGTGATACGCAATCTACATGTGTGGCCAGCTCCAATGACACTGGGCAGAGCGCCTGCCTCTGCTCTCACAGGGTCCTCTTCCTGGGGCACTTTGCTAGTTGGTTCTACCCACAGAGCATTAGCAGCTGTGGTTAGTGGGTATACAGTGTGATGCTTGAATTTATTTACTCATGAAATTTGTATTGACTGCCTACCATGTGCAAGGGATTCAGAGAATAATTACATACAAATCCTGTCCTTGCATGGCTGATGTGTTGGTCAGAAAGATGTTTAAATGTGCACGAGAAATTCTTTCCTAATGTGGGTTAGCGTCTATCTTAAGACAGGGTGATTGTTTCAGAGAAGGGACTGGTCACTTCCATCATGGGAGAGTATATTAGTCCATTCTCACACTGCTGTAAAGAACTGCCTGAGACTGGGTAGTTTATAAAGAAAAGAGGTTTAATTGACTCACGGTTCCCCATGGCTGGGGAGACCCCAGGTTAACTTACAATCATGAGGGAAGAGGCATGTCTTACATAGCAGCCGGTGAGACAGAGAGAGAGTGAGGTGAAGGAAGAACTGTCAGACACTTGAAGAACCATCAGATCTCGTGAGAACTCACTCACAGTTTGGGGGACACCAATCCCATGATCCGATAACCTCCCACCAGGTTCCTCCCTTGACATGTGGGGATTGCAGGACTTATAATTCAAGATGAGATTTGGGTGGGGACACAGAGCCAAATGATATCAGGGAGGAAGGGATCAGGGAAGGCTTCATGAAGTGGGTGATCTGTAAGACAGACTTTGAGGGGTGGACAGGATTGTGGAGATGGAGAGAGCATTCCAGGTGGAAGGAGCAGTGTGAGCAAAGGCCCGGAGATGGGAGATGATGGGGCAGGTGGTGATGGGCGGGGAATGGGGAGCCTCTTGGGGGTAGTGGTTATGGGATCTGCTTAGACATCTTTGTGGACGTTTTGGTCAGGGTTGGGCTCAGAGTATGTCCCCAGGAAAGAAGTGAAGGGGACAGAGTGGTATCGATAGGTCCTTTGGGTAACCTGCTGGGAATCTGAATGTACGGAGACCCTGAATGTCAGGGCTGGACAACCCTAACACAGGCTAAGGGAGAAAGATGAACAGGTCCTCTCTGTCCAGTTTTTTGTACGTTATGGGGATGATAATATCTTTTAGTGAAATAGCATTAGCTAGAAGCAGAAAGCCAATACCACACCTTGCAACCACTATTTGCTTCAAAATCTTCCTTGGGCTCCAGCATCCACTATTGGGTTTTGAGCATCATGCCCGGGGTTTATGAAGCCATAGAGAAAATACAGTGCCTATGCCTGGAGGGTAGTTTCACCTGAGGATTTGGGGGCAAAGACATTCATTAGTTAAATGAATTAAAAGAGATGTGGTCAGGTGCGGTGGCTCACACCTGTAATCCTAGGGAGGCCGAGGCGGGCGGATCACCTGAGGTCGGGAGTTCAAGACCAGCCTCACCAACAGGGAGAAACCCTGTCTCTACTAAAAATAAAAAATTAGCCAGGCGTGGTGGTGCATGCCTGTAATCCCAGCTACTCAGGAGGCTGAAGCAGGAGAATCACTTGAACCCAGGAGGTGGAGGTTGTGGTGAGCTGAGATCATGCCGTTGCACTCCAGCCTCCATCTCAAAAAAGTAAAAATAAAACAGATGCATGTGTATCAAAGAAGAAATACATACTTTATGTGAGTATTTAAAATAGGAGACTTCATACAGTTGTTAAAACCTACATTTGGTAGGCTCTGGGGTTCCAATACTTGGTTTTTAGAGGGGCCTCAAGCAAGATAATCTCTCTACCTCAGCTTTTGCATCTGTAAAATGGGAATGACAATAGTATCTGCCTGTTGGGATTGTGAGAATTAAATCAGATAACCCAAGTGAAGTGCCTGGAATGTGGTGATCAGTTAATGATGTTGGTTGTCATTATTACCATTCTTTCCTAGGCTCTCTAGAGCACTTTGAGGGGTACAGCATGCTGGCAGGAGACTTCAGAAGCCCTGTCCATAGACTCAAACCCCGGCTCCCTGGACTGGTATTCACCATCTTCACCAGCCTGACCCCTCCCCACCTCTTCCACCACGTCCCATCCACAGACGCTCTTCTCTTTATTCTCCCAGCAGATGCAACCTTCACTGTCTTGATTTCTGTTTAAAGAAGGCTTTCCTCTCCCCACCCTGTGCCCCCTTTCTGGCTTTCTTCTTTATGGAGTGGCAGGCTGCTGCTCCTTTCCCCGGGGTTCTTCAGCTGTTGGTTGGACCTCTGTAGCCTGCTCTGTACAGCTGCTTCTCCTTTTGTGTATCAGCCAGCTGCGTGGCTTGAACCACTTCACTATCCTGTCTGAGCCTCAGTCATCAATAGGGGATGGTGTGTCCACCTCCCTGCATCGTCAGAGTTATAATCCTGGCCCCTCCTTGGTGCATTCCTGGCTGATAGATTGTTCATGGAAAAGGGCAGTTTCTCTCTTGCTTCAGGAGGCAGAACTTGTGTGTATGCCTCATAATATTTAGTCTTCCTTGTGTCCAAAACTAAGCCTGGGTACATTAGAGGGTCATTAAAGATGTGAACAAAACCTCAGGGAATGGAATAATTCTCTAGATGTTGATTCCAACACAGACCTCATTTAGACACAAAACAGGTCTAGAAAAATGACAAGTTCATATGCAACATGGCATGACACTTTGCCAGGAAACAAGGACATTGAAGGTCAAATTGCTAATCTGTTTTTTCTTTTTTTGAGACAGAGTCTCGCTCTGTTACCCAGGCTGGAGTGCAGTGGCATGATCGTGGCTCACTGCAACCTCCACCTCCCAGATTCAAGCGATTCTCCTGCCTCAACCTCCCGAGTAGCTGGGACTACAGGCGCACACCACCAGGCCTGGCTAGTTTTTGTATTTTTCGGTAGAGACAGGGTTTCACCATTTTGGCCAGTCTGAGTCTCAAACTCTGGACCTCAAGTGATCCGCCCGCCTCAGCTTCCCCAAATTCTGAGATTACAGGCGTGAGCCACCGCCCTTGGCCAAATTGCTAATCTTTAATGAACTACTGCCGTGACTCACAGGCTACAGGTAAACACATCCCATAGTCCCAGATGCCTTAGTTTAGGGAGGTGGACAGGAGGATTTCCTGAGGCGGTGGTCTGCACAGAGAGGGAATGCAATGCTGTTTCCAGACTTGCCCTGCAGCTCTGCCACACAGTCATAACCTTAGCCTCAGTGTTCGTATCTGTAAAACGGAGGTGACTCTTGCTAAGTCAGTCTCACGGGGCAATTGTGAAGATCCAAGAAAAATAAAATAGAACAGTGGGGTTATTATGAAGGAAGGAAGCATAGCCAGATCAGTGGCTGGCAGTGGTGTTTGGTAGCGAGCTCAGCCACTGGGAACAAGAGCCATCTCAATGGCTAAATAGTTTCTCCAGCCCCATGTTGTTCAGAGAGGGTGCTTGGCTCACCAACGTCAGAATCACCTGGTAGCTTATTAAAATGTGATAGGAGCTGGGTAATCCTAGCACTTTGGGATGCTGAGGCGGGTAATTGTAAGGCCATCACCACTCTGTCTCAAAATATATATATATGATAGGAGTTGTGATAGCAGGCATCTTTGCATTGTTCTTGGTTTTAATGAAAAGAAAAGCTTTCAGCTGTGTGTGTGTGTGTGTGTGTGTGTGAATGTGTATAAGTAATCTTCTAATTCTTTATCAGATTAAGGGTGTCATTTTATAGTCCTAGTTTGCTAGGTTTTTTTCATTTATTTATTTATTTTTGAGACAGGGTCTTTCTCTCTCACCCAGGCTGGAGTGCATTGGTGCAATCTCGGCTCAATGCAAACTCTGCCTCCTGAGTTCAAGCGATTCTCATGCCTCAGCCTCCCTAGTAGCTGGGTCCCCCGGCAAGTGCCACCATGCCTGGATAATTTTTGTATTTTTAGTGGAGACAGGATTGTTTCCATGTCACCATGTTGGCCAGTCTGGTCTCAAACTCCTGACCTCAGGTGGTCCACTGGCCTTGGTCTCCCAAAGTGCTGGGATTACAGGCGTGAGCCACCATGCCCGTCCTGCCTTATGAATTTTACAAAACTCTTGTTTCCTATCAATATATTTTGAGATGATCATATATGATTCATTTAAGTTGTTAATGTGGTGATTACAATGATTTACCAATGTTAAACCAATCTTTTGTTCTTGGTTTAAATACTGCTTGATTATGATGTAATATCTCTTTACTCTATTGCCAGAATCAGTTGGCTGATATTTGCTTTAGGATCTTTAAATCTGTTTAATGAGTTGGCCTATAACGTTTCCTTCTTATGCTGGCCTTGCCTGGACTTGGGATGCAGTTTATGCCAACCACAAGTGAGCTGGAGATTGCTGCCTATTTATTCTACAGGGAGAAATATGTGATATTAGAATTATATGTTCCTGAGTGGTTGGTAGAATTTATCTGTGAAATTACCATATTGCCCAACTCTAAGGGGGCATCATTTCCCTTTTAGTCTACGTGAATGGCAACCTCTGGAGGTGTACAGGGAACAACTTGATCCCACAGCTGAATATTCCTGATGGAAAGATTTTTTGTATAACAACGTTGTTGAGATACAATTCACATGTTATAAAATTACTCTGTAAAAGTATACAGTTCAGTGGGTTTTAATATGTTGAACACACAGAGTGTATGTTGCACAAACCCATCACCATGATTTTCATCACCCCAGAAAGAACTCTACCCATTAGCAGCTATTTTCTATTCCCCTCAGTTCCTGGCAACCACCTAACCTACTTTCTGTCTGTATGGATTTGCCTGTTGTGGAAATCTCACACAAATGGAATTGTGCAATCTATGGCCTTTTCTCAGTATCTTCTTTCACTCAGCATGATGTTTTCAAGGCTCATCTATGCTGTAGCATCTATCATTACTTTGTTTTAATGGCCAAATAGTCGTCTATTGAATGGATATACCATAGTTTGTTTATCCATTCATTAGTTGATGAACAGGTGAGTTGTTTCTATTTTTTTTTTTTTTGGCTATTGTAAATATGCTGCTGTCACATTCGTGTACATGTCATTTAGGTGGACAAGTTTATTAGTCTCTTTGGTGTACAACCCAGGAGTAGGGTGGCTGGATCATATGGTAATAACTCTATGCTTCCGAGTATGTGGAGTTTTTATACTATTGATTTAACTTAATTGATCTTGGTCAGAGAACAAGCCCTCTATATTATTCCAGTCCTTGACGTTTGTTCAGACTAGCTTGATGGCCTACCACTTGAATAATTCTCATGAATCTTCTGAGTGTGCCTATAATTAATGTATAGTCTCCAGTTGTTGGCGGAAGCATTTCATGTTTGTCCGTAAGATCAAACATCTTTATACTTTTACTGATTTTGTTCTACTTGATCTATCCATAATTGAGATGTGTTAAAATCTTCTACTATGGTGGCAAATTTGTAAATTTTTTCTTGTAAGTTAATTTTTTGCTTTACGTATTTTGAGCCTGTGTTTTTAGGTATATCCAAGCTTATAATTGTCCCACCTTCTATCCTGGTGGTGTAAAGCTATGATTTTGTAGTGATTATATCCAGCTTTTTGGCTTGGAACGCCTCTGATATTAACATAACTGCTCCAGCTTTTGTTACTATGGTTTGGCTTATCTCCTTCCATTGACTTTCAATTCTCCCCATGTTTATATTTAAACTGTGTCTTGTGTAAACAGCACATGGCGAGATTTTATTTACTTTGACAATATCTGTTGTTTCACTGACAGTTTAGTCTACTCATATTTATAATGATTATTGACATCCACAGTTATTTTCATTGTCTCAGATGCTTTTGTCATGTTTTCTCTACGTGTCCTTTGTTTCCCTTACTTTCTTTGGATTGACTTTTACATTCCTCTTTTTCATGTTCTGTTTTTTCCTTCCACCTGTTTGATAATTAATGTGTTAGAAACATGCTCTATGTGGATTAGTTTAGTGATCACTTCAGCTATTTTAACATGAATAGCAGTGCTAGACAGAGTCAGGCTATGCTGAGTTAAAAATTACCCCAGATAGGTGGGGCGTGGAGGCTCACACCTGTAATCTCCGCACTTTGGGAAGGTGAGGCGGGCGGATCACAAGGTCAAGAGAGTGAGACCATTCTGGCCAACATGGTTAAACCCTGTCTCTACCAAAAATGCAAAAATTATCTGGGCATGGTGGTGCACCTGTAGTCCCAGATACTCGGGAGGCTGAGGCAGGAGAATCGCTTGAACCTGGGAAGCGGAGGTTGCAGTGAGCCGAGATCATGCCACTGCACTCCAGCCTGGTGACAGAGCAAGACTCCATCTCAAAAAAAAAAAAAAAAAAAAAAAGAAAGAAAAATACCCCAGATAGCTCAGTGACTTAACATAGCAAAGGTTATTTCACATCACACTACATCGCTAAGTGGTCAGTGAGGGACTGAGATACTCAAGCAGATGGAAGATCCACCATCTCCCGGCTGCCCCCTCCGGAACGTGCAGCCTCCACAGTCATCCCAGAATGGGGAAGCACAGGTCTACAACCATACCACCCCGAACATGCGCATCTTGCCGGCTCTCAGAAACTAGGCAGGGCTGGTCCAGGTTTGAGTTTGGGTGGGAGAAGGAGAAGAGAAAGCTAGTTTCCTCAGAAACAGACTTTGAGAAAAAGATTTGGGAGCAGGAAGTTTATGGGGGAGTATTCTCAGAAACAACACCTGCAAGGATGTCAGCGGGACAGGATTGTGCAGAAGGAGAAGCTGCATTAGAAGCCTCCACCAGTCACTCAGGAGCTCTGGACGTCAGTTGGTCCTTCCGAGGTGTCCCAAATGGGAAAAGGAGGCCAGGAACTTGGTCCATCAGTAGTGATGCGTACAGCCCCTTGTGGGGGGAATAGAACTAGTGCCCATTGGCCAAAAGCAATTCCTGTGAAGCAACGAGTGGCTCAGTTCTGAAGAGTCCCTCTGAAAGGCTTGCTTGCTTTTTTGTGAGATGGAGTCTTCTCTGTAACTTAGGCTACAGTGCAGTGGTGCAATCTGGGCTCACTGCAACCTCCACCTCCCAGGTTCAAGCAATTCTCCTGCTTCAGCTTCCCATGTAGCAAGGATTACAGGCATGCACCACTATGCCCGGCTAATTTTTGTATTTTTATTAGAGACAGGGTTTCACCATGTTGGCCAGGCTGGTCTCAAACTCCTGCCCTCAGGTGATCTGCCTGCCTCAGCCTCCCAAAGTGCCGGGATTACAGGCTTGAGCCACTGTGCCGGGCCTCTACTTTTAACTGTTCTGGCCTAGGAGTAACATTAACTGGAAATAGTCACATGGCTTCAACCTAACTTTGAGAAAGTCTGAGGAACGTATGGAAAGCACATGGAATATCTGGTGAACACCAATTGTCTACTTAAATTCTTGGATCTGAAGACCGATGACTCAATAATTCTAGAAATGTATCAGTTATTTCTCCAAATAGCACATCAAAACCATTTATATTTTCTCCTTCTGGAAAAATGTTCTCCACGTCTCTTACTTGCTTTTTCATATTTTCTATCTATTACTCTCTCTGAACTGCATTCTGGATACTTTCTCTGGATCTTTCAGTTGACTAATTTTCTCTACAGACAGATCTAGTGCATTATTACTCCTTTGATGTTTTGTAAATTTTAATTATTATATTTTAATTTTTAAAAGTTATATTAGACTCTTTGCTTTGAGATAGGATCCTTGCTCTGTCACCCAGGCTGGAGTGCTGTGGTGCAATCATGGCTTACTGTAGCTTTGAACTCCTGGCCTCAAACGATACTCCTGCCTCAGCCTCCGCAGTAGCTAGGACTATAGCTGTGCTCCACCACACCCAGCTAATGTTTAAAAATTTTTGCATAGAGTTGGGGGTGTCTCACTGTGTGGCCTTGGGCTGGTCTCAAACTCCTGGGCTCAAACAATCCGCCCCACAACAGCCCCCAACGTGTTGGCATTACAGGGTTGAGCCACTATGCCCAACCTGTTCTTTTCAAATTTGCTTGTTTCCTGTTTATCTTTAAGCTATTTCTTTTTTTTAATTATTATTATTAGATGGAGTCTTGCTCTGCCACCAGGATGGAGTACAGTGGCACAATCTTGGTTCACTGCAACCTCTGCCCCCTGAGTTCAAGCAATTCCCCTGCCTCAGCCTCCTGAGTAGCTGGGACTACAGGCACGTGCCACCATGCTTGGCTGATTTTTTATATTTTAGTAGAGACAGGATTTCACCATGCTGGCCAGGATGGTCTTGATCTCCTGACCTCGTGATCTGCCCACCTTAGCCTCCCAACATGCTGTGATTAGAGGTGTGAGGAGCCACCACGTCTGGCTAAGTTATTTCTTTAAATATTTTAAACACAGTTATTTTATATTTTAGTATTTATTCTTTGATCTCTGTCTCTGCCATCTACTGTTCTGCTGTTTCTCACTCATGGTGTTTTCTTTCCCTATGTGTGCATGCCCGTGTTAAGTAGAAATCTGGCCAGGTGCAGTGGCTCACACCTGTAATCCTAGCACTTTAGGAGGCCAAGGTGAGTGAATCACCTGAGGTCAGGAGTTTGAGATCAGCCTGACCAGCATGGTGAAACCCTGTCTCTACTAAAATTACAAAAATTAGCTGGGCATGGTGGCAGGTGCCTATAATCCCAGCTACTCAAGAGGCTGAGGCAGGACAATCTCTTGAACCCAGGAGGCAGAAGTTACAGTGAGCCAAAATTGTGCCACTGCACTCCAGCCTGGGTGACAGAGCAAGACTCCATCTCAAGAAAAAAAAAAAGAAGTAGAAATTCTTCAGTGAGGATTTGTGTTTGCTTTCGTTACTTACCTGAGGGAACTATGAAACGTTGACCTCTTTCTATTTGTAATCACTTCCATTTTTTCACTTGAGATTTCTTGGACCACAAAAGTAGCAGGGGCTTAAACCACAAACTCATTTAAAGACTAGTTGATGGTTCTGAATCTTGAGAGATTTTTTTATTTTTCAGAGAAACAACTTTCCTTATCGTCTTCTTCTGCCTGGTTGAATTTATTTCACACTCACTTATCTTTAGACTGCTAGCTTTATCTGCAAAGTCTCCTATTAGCTTCCCAGCCTTCGATGGGCCTTGGGTTTCATCTCTTGTTCACAAAATCTGGCAGCAGAGACTCTGATGGTGAATGCACCTTACCTCACAGGGTTCCTGGATTCCCTCTGTTTGGGGGCTTTGTGACTTCCTTACTTTTGTGTCATTTAGCTGATACATTGGCATACAATGCATAAGCCAGACAGCATATTAATTGCATTAGTCAGAAGGAGCCTTCGTAACATCGAATCAACCATCATTCAGCCAGAACTGGAGTCCCCCAGCCATTCTTCCAGGTCCTTCCTTCATCCCCAGGCATCGCTTCCTTCTGAAAACTTTAAGGCACACAGCATTTCTATAAAATATGTTTGCAGCAGTCCTTAGCTCCACCAGTTGGATGCTGTGAAGCACAATAAAATTTATTATTTTAAATATGTATAGGACTTTTCTAAACCAAAGGAGTCACACATAAAATACATAATAAAGGTGACATTCCAATAAGATAAAATCCAAAAAAGGAAACAAAAATGTCTGTGGACTAAGAAAGAGAAGACCCACATACAAATCATCCTGAAATGAATTTGTAGAGGAATTATTTCTCTGGACGTTGTAGACTGAGGTATAATTTTGACTGAGTAAAATCCTACTGTTTTCAGTTTTCTTTATACTATGTCTTTATAATATATTTTTTATATTTTGCAATTTAAGATTAGGGTTTGCGTCTTGGTTCTGCTGTTTATCATGGCCTTGGAAACTTCATCTCACTGAGCTTCAGTTTTCTTATTTGTAAAACGGGCTGACAATCCCCTACCGTGCCGTGCTCTCATGAGGATCACATGAAACCGGACCTGCCTCTAACGTACGCTGACTCTGAATCAGCGGAACAAATGCAGGCCATAGGCTATATGTCTAAATACTTAAAAGTTATAAATGAAGCCAATGAACAGCTATGTAAAATGGTTCTATTCTACCTTGACAACTGCCCCTTTATAAGGACCGAAAAAGGAAAATTCTGATTTTTATATAGCAGAAGTCAGCAAAATATGAAACACAATTGAGTTTATTATTGCATATGTCTAAATGTTGATGAATTACTTATGTTTGAAAGAGTAATAAAACAGAAGCATACATAATTTATAAACTATTATGTGTTTATTCCATGTAATTTATTTTATTCCTTCATTTCAGCAAAATTGAGTTATATATTGTAATCAACATTATCATACAATTTGTGTTCTATTGAAAATGCTGTGAAATTAAACCACTATTTCTGAGTCCTTGTAATTCTTAGTTTTCTTTCTTAAATTAATTTCATTTGGGAGAAATTTTGCTGAGATTCTGTTCAGTTTTGTTGAGGTAGAACAGCTGGAATTAGCAAAAAAAATTAAGGCCACATTTTGAATCAGAAATGAATTATGATTTTTTTCTTTTTTAAAATAAAAATTGAAGCCAGTTTGAGCAAGAAAATTATATTTTTCATATGAAGTTCAAACATTATAGTGAGGCTGCAACATACGATCATTGTATGAAGTAGAAAAAATATTATTTTAATTCCGTATAGATTATCATCTCATCTTGGTCTTTACTCTCTCAAAGTCATATCTAGATTAGTGTTCATCTGACTATTTCATTAAGAAAAAATATATTATAAAGACATAGTATAAAGAAAACTGAAAACAGTAGGATTTTACTCAGTCAAAATTATACCTCAGTCTACAACGTCCAGAGAAATAATTCCTCTACAAATTCATTTCAGGATGATTTGTATGTGGGTCTTCTCTTTCTTAGTCCACAGACATTTTTGTTTCCTTTTTTGGATTTTATCTTATTGGAATGTCACCTTTATTATGTATTTTATGTGTGACTCCTTTGGTTTAGAAAAGTCCTATACATATTTAAAATAATAAATATGTATTTTTAATCCCTTTAAAAATGAAATAGCCAAACCTAGATTTTTTGGTAGGTTCTGCTAACACTATCTCATAACAAATGTCAGTTGAGAGTTCAAATTCAAAATTACTGCTATTTCCGACTAAAAACAGAATTTTTCTGTTACACTGATTTCTTCCCATCATCCTATATCTTACCTAAATTAGATGTAAGTGTTTAACAGCACAGATTTGTTATTCTCACCGTGTGAATAAGAGTAGTTAAGGTCAAATTTGTTATGTGTGTCAGCCAGATGTCCCATTTGGAGGAAGATTCAGAGAATGTCATATATAATCTTTTAACTATTCCATAGAAAATTCAGTTGAG
Source organism: Callithrix jacchus (assembly GCF_049354715.1). Lineage (NCBI taxonomy): Eukaryota > Metazoa > Chordata > Mammalia > Primates > Cebidae > Callithrix > Callithrix jacchus. Next base: position 16,410,533 of record NC_133509.1, read on the forward strand.
AGCCTAATCGATTTTAGTAAGCAATTCAAACCATGTGCAATCATACCCAGCACTAAGGATACCTTTAAAGCCATCATGTTCGGTGAGAAGACATTTGTCTTCTGCAAATATTGTGCACCACGTACAGAAAGCATTCTTGGCCAGGCGAAGTGGCCATGCCTGTAATCTCACCGCTTTGGGAAACCAAGGTGGGTGGATCACTTGAGGTCAGGAGTTCGAGACCTACCTGGCCAATGTGGTGAAACCCCTAATTTTAGAACTAAAAATACAAAAATTCTCAGAGTGTGGTGGCGCACGCCTGTAATCCCAGGTCCTTGGGAGACTGAGGCAGGAGAATCACTTGAATTCAGGAGGCAGAGGTTGCAGTGAGCCGAGATCATGCTACTGCACTGAAAAACAAAACAAAAAGCATTCTTATGCTTGACTGAATATTGGACACATTATTTTTTAAAAAGCATCACACCACTGCTGTAAGTTGGCAAATTTACCTGTAATTGCTCCATACCAACAATGGCCATTAATTCAGCCTATTGAAGTTCTAATGATTGCCTGCGTGTTGTGTGCAGGCGATGCTTTATGTTTTAATTGAGAGCCCAATCAGTTCTCCTGGTAAGCGATTCAAACCACGTGCCACCATACTCAGCACTAAGAATACTTTTGGATTTTTGGTGGAATTCTGACCTAGCATTCATTTTCTATTGCTGCTGTAACAAATTACCACAAACTTAGTGGCTCGAAAAACGAACAAACATATGATCTTATAGTCCCATAGGTTACAAGTCCGACATGTGGCCCATTGGGTAAGATCTAAGTTTTGGTGGATGCTGTTGGGGAGAATCTGTTTCCTTGCCTTTCCGGCGCCTAGAGGTTGACTGCTCTCTTTAGTTGCTGGCCCCTTCCTCCATCTTCACATCAGCAACGTTGTGTCTCTCTGACCTTATTCTGTAGTCACTTCTCCCTGTGAGTCTCTTCTTCTGCCTCCATCTTCCTTTTTTTTTTTTTTTAGACGAAGTCTCACTCCGTTGCCAGACTGGAGTGCAGTGCCGTGATCTTGGCTCACTGCAGCTTCTGCCTCCAGGGTTCAAGCAATTCTCCTGCCTCAGCCTCCCAAGTAGCTGGGACTATAGGCACGTGCCACCACACCCAGCTAATTTTTGTATTTTTGGTAGAGACAGGATTTCACCATATTGGCTAGGATGGTCTAGATCTCCTGACCTCATGATCCACCCACCTCAGCCTCCCAAAGGGTTGGGATTACAGGTGTGAGCCACTGCACCTGGCCCCATCTTCCATCTTTAAGGACCTTTTGATTATACTCGGCCCACCTGAGTAACCAGAGCCTCTCCCTATTTTAAGGTCAGTGGATTAGCAACTTTAATTTCACCTGGGACGTTAATGTCCCTTTACTGTGTAACCCTAACATATTCACTGGTTCTGGCAATTAGGATGTGAACGTCTTTGGGGGGCCATCATTCTGCCTCCTGCAGACTCACCAACCATGTTATACTGTTATCACAAGCTTGCCCATGGCAGCTTTTGACATCAATGCCTAAAACTCAAAATAGGTTTTCTACTTCTTAAATCAAAGACTGCATTTTTAGAACAAATGTAAATCTGACGGAATTACTCTGTTATATCAACTTTCTTACTTTCTTCTTCTGTAGATCAATACTGTCTATAATGCTAGTCATTCAATGGGACTTTTCTTCCCTAGACTCACTGCCTGAGTCTTATTTACTTCCTTTTTTAATTTTTTTTTATTTTTTGAGACAGAGTCTCACTTTGTTGACCAGGCTGGAGTGTAATGGCACAATCTCAGCTCACTGCAACCTCTGCCTCCCGGTTCAAGCGATTCTCCTACTTCAGCCTCCAGAGTAGCTGGGACCTCAGGTGCCTGCCACCATGTCTGACTAATTTTCGTAGTTTTAGTAGAGACGGGGTTTCACCATGTTGGCCAGGCTGGTCTCGAACTCCTGACCTCAAGTGATCTGCCCACCTCAGCCTCCCAAAGTGCCGAGATTTCAGGTGTGACCCACTGTGCCCAGCGCTATTTACTTTTAAAAGCATTTTGTGTATCATTTTTGTTACTTTACTGTCCATTGTCCATTAAATTATTAATATCCTTTGGTTCCTGCATCCCTGATATTGACCATTTATCTCATTACTTTTTATCCATCTTACATGTTCGGCCAATAGGGACTTACCATTGTCTTCTGTAAATATTGTGCTGCATGTACAAGAAGCATTCTTATGCTTGACTGAATATTGGACACATTGTTTTTTAAAAAACATCACACCCAGTGTTGTAAATTGGCATTTTCCTGTAATTGTCTTGTACCAACAATGCTTGGCTATTGATTAAGCCTATTTAAAGTTCTAGTAATTGCATGTGTGTGGTGTGCGAGTGTTGTTTTATGCTCTTTTAATTGAGAGCCTAAGTATTTCTCTCCTGTGGGAACTAAGCATGGTCCTGCAGGGGACGTGGCATATTGTTTAGCCTAAGGCCTGGTGCACTGCAGGTACTCAGCAAATGACAGGTTACAATTGCCACAGCAAGGCTGGGCACAGTGACTCATGCATGTAATCCCAGCATTATGGGAGGCCAAGGCAGGTGGATCACCTGAGGTCAGGGGTTTGAGACCAACCTGACCAACATGGGTGAAACCCCGTCTCTACTAAAAATAAAAAAATGTAGTTGGGTGTGGTGGTGCGCGCCTGTAGTCCCAGCTACTCGGGAGGCTGAGGCACAAGAATCACTTGAACGTAGGAGGTGGAGGCTGCAGTGAGCCAAGATCGCACCACTGCACTCCAGCCTGGGCAACAGAGTGAGACGCTGTCTCAAAATAAAAAATAATACTACTAATAATTGCTGCAGCAATGCATGGCCTCCCCCTTTTCCCTCCCATTCTTCCACTGCCCTCTGCCAGCAAACTCCTCACCAGACTCCCCACTGGCCTCTAATTATTCCCTGTCCTGGTTTTCCCTGTCACCTTGTCCCTCTTATGTAGAGGGAACTTGCTCTTCCGTAGGAGCTGGGTTCTGGGCAGGGAGGTGACAGGGTGATGCTGGGGTGGGAGTCTGGCTTGAAGCCAGAGGCAGCTGCAGCATCAGCAGGCCCTGGGAGCTGGTTGGAACTGCAGACTCTCACCTCAGCCACCATGCTGCAGTAAGCTGCCCAGGTGGCCTGCAGACACCTGCAGAAGAAAGTTCGGGAAGCACTGGCTTGCACAACCTCACCGCTTGTATTAGTTTGCTAGGGCTGCCGTAACAAAAAGTGGTCTAAACCACAGAAAGTTATTTTCTTGCAGGTCTGGAGACGGAAAGGTGTTCCAGATGAAGGTGTGGTCGGGGTGGTTTCCTCCGCAGCCTCTCTCCTTGGCTCACAGACGGCCACTCTTGTGGCCCCTGCACGGGGTCACCACTCTGTGGGTGCTTATCCCTGGTGTCTCTCTGTGAATTCAACATTTCCCCTTCTTGGCAGGGACACCAGGCAGACTGGATTAGGGCCCACCCTGATGGCCTCTTGAAAGACTTTATCTCTGAATGCAGTCACATCTGAGGTCCTGGGGGTTAGGGCTTTAACTGAACAGATAAATTTTGGGAGGGACACAGTTCCCTCCCAGATTTAGCTCATAATGGCACTGTAACGAGAAGAAGCTAAGGCTCCGAGAAGTATGTCACAGTCCAAAATCACAGTGCAGGCCTGGGGATAAGGGTTTTTATCTCTCGACAGAGCCCTCCCCAGGGGTAGCAATAAAGGACAGTGCACAGAGAACAGGGAATGGAATCTGTTGTCTGAATTTAGGTTTCAGCTTTGCTTCTGTTATCTTTAAGAACTTGAATAAATGCTCTCACCTCTCCTGGCCTCGGTTTCCTTTTCTGTGAAATGGGGACAATGAAAGGCTTTTCCTTACAGGCTGAGCATGAGGATTCAGTAAGCAGGAAATGCAGAATTCACGTTAATAATGCCTGAGGCCCCCTGGTCCCACTCTGCCTCTTGTCCTTCCCTGCTATCAAAATCTGCTCTTATTTACAGCTGGCCCAAAATGCCCAGCTATTTTCCCCAGATGGTTTGCTGTTTAATAGCTAGAAAAACCGAAGGCTTGAAATTGTCACGGTGAAATTACAGGCATCAGTTAGCAGGTGCATGCAAGTCTTGGCCATGGAAAAAAACTTTCTGGAACGCTGAGCCTGAGGCAGGAACTGAAAGGGAAAACTTGCTGGTCTTCCCTTACACTCCGAGGTCCTGGAGGCTGTCACATCTAAATAACAGGCTGCATATGATTTGATTTCATTTCACTCTACATTGCCCAGCCTGCAACTAGGGATGCAAGGTGGAGTCCTACAGATCAATTCTGCTGTGCAAATAAGCAGGAGCCTGCTTACTTGGGGGTGCTTAGACATGAGGCCAAGCTACAAATTGTTGAGGAAATGATTGCAGTTTTCCTTTGGGGTCAAACTGGGTTTGGAATACAAAATTGTTTTCAAATATTTAGTTTGTCGTTTCTATGTATGGACCATGCGTTCTGTGAAATCCTGCTCTTTGCAAAGCACTTTGCTAAGGCTAGAGTGGGAAGATGGAGAGAATGTCCGTGCTTTCCTGTGCTCACAGGCGCTCAGAGCGGGAGTGCAGCTAAGAACTCGTAATGGGGTTCAGTAGACGGAGGTTCAAGCTGGGGAGGGCAGGGACACGCCGGTCTTCTTATTCTAAGCTGGAACATCACTGTCCTGGGACAGAGGGACTCCTTTTATTGTCCTTTATCCATTTGCCTTTTTTTTTTTTTTTTTTTTTTTTGGAGAGGCTGCTTTCAATCCTGCCCCTCTTGCACAGCCAATACTGGCTTTCCCATTCCTGTCTGGGGTCAGCAGAGCAGGTCAGATGGAGGCAGGTTCTTTTAATCTGGACCCAGCCCTGGCTTTGGTGGCAAAATGTTCTCCCTAAGTCTGGAGCCAGATTCCTAAATGAAGTCAAGTTTTCCAGTGTATGGATTTCCCTTGTGTTCCTCACTAGCTTTTGACAACATCGATCCCCCCAGTTTTGCCTGCCAGAATGCCAGGACCAGCAGAGAGAGGGGAAATAGTCACAAACTGAGTGGTCTTTTCCTCCAGCTCATGTTCAGCTACTGTCGCTGTGGCTGTCACAGGGTCTGTGCTCTCCTGCAGGCAACGGCTCCCACATGCCCAATGCTTTGCAATGTTTCTGTGCTCACTGGCCCCTTGTCACAAATGTCTCTTGATTTATAGGATCTGCTAGCCTAATTCATAAGGAGTGAATAATGATTGATGGAGTCTGCATTGTAACCAGTGGCCAGTGCTTTAATTAATAATTATGAAACAACAACTTAAAAGGAACAGAGAAAGAAGCTTGAAAGGTAGAAGGATGGACCCAGTGTGGGAGCTGTTATTTCTGCTAGAGGGCCTTCCAAATCCCGCCAAGCACGCGCTGTCCTCATCCGCAAAGATCAAAGGCTGAAGGCCACTGGCCTATTTGCCTCCTTGTCATCAGCCTTGGTGGGGTGGAAATCTGCAAGTCAAGATTCCTGCTGCCCATTATAGGAACCCGTCCACCATAAACCAGGGACATCAGCAGAATTGAATGGTGAACCAAACACTGGAACAAATCACTTTAATTACCTAAGACCCAAACCTAATTCATAGTATCTCTTCATCGGACCATGAACCAACTTCATTATATCCCCTCGTCCTAGTTGACCAGTTTAACCCAGAACTGAACTAAGGGCTCTCTAAAACTTGGAGCTACTGCTAGAAGGGAATGTCCCGATCATTCAGCTCGCCAAGCCCTCTCATTTTACGGGGAGGCCCTGAGAGGTGTGGCCCAGGGCCTCAGCTTCATTAAATGCCTCGCTCTTCTCAAGGCCACGTGGCACCCCAGGGGCCCAGATTTGACTCATTACTCTGGCAGCCCCTCACCTTCAGCACTGCTCCATGTGACTGCTTGACTTGGAACCCACCAAAATAGCACAAGGCTGGGCACAGTGGCTCACACCTTTAATCCCAGCACTTTAGGAGGCCAAGATGGGAGAATCACTTGAGCCCAGGAGTTCAAGATGAGTCTGGGCAACATAGCGAGACCCTGTCTCTAAACAAAAAATAAAAAATTAGACCCAGCTCAGCTCACGCCTGTAATCCCAGCCCTTTGAAGATCACTTTAGGTCAGGAGTTCGAGACCAGTCTGGGCAACTGGATAAAACCCTGTCTCTACTAGTAATACCAAAAATTAGTCAGAGTGTGGTGGTGTATACCTGTAATCCCAGCTACTCGAGAGGCTGAGGCAGAAGAATTGCTTGAACCCAGAAGGCAGAGGTTTCAGTGAGCGGAGATCACGCCACTGCACTCCAGCCTGAGCAAAAGAGAGAGATCCTGTCTCAAAAAAAAAAATTAGCTGACGACCCTTGTGGGACTCCTGTATTTCCAGGTACTCAGGTGACTAAGGTGGGAGGATCATTTGAGCCTAGGAGTTTGAGTAAGCCATGAGTGCACCGCTGCACTCCAGCCTGGGCTTCAGATCAAGATCCTTTCTCAAAAGAGAGAGAGAGAGAGAGAGAGATAGCACAAACTCTGGTATTATATATTGCATTTTTTTTTTAAACAGAGAACCTCTCTTACACTAAAAAATCGGTGCCCCAACTGAGAGATGGGTGGCTAGATTGAAGTTCCTCTAGCTCCCCCTCACAGCCTTAGAAATTGAAAGAAGAGGCTTTACAATTTATTGTGACCTGATTTATGTTGTGATTACTAATATTATCATGATTATTATTTGCTTCAATTATCCTACTCATTTATAATTTACCTTTCTTTCTTTTTTTTAAAAGAGTTTTGCTCTTTTTTGCTCAGGCTGGAGTGCAATGGTGCCATCTCGGCTCACTGCAACCTCCGCCTCTTGGGTTCAAGTAATTCTCCTGTCTCAGCCTCCCGAGTAGCTGAGATTACAGGCTCACGCCACCACACTGGGCTAATTTTGTAGTTTTAGTAGAGACAGGGTTTCACCATGTTTTTCAGGCTGTTCTTGAACTCCTAACCTCATGATCGGCCTGCCTCGGCCTCCCAAAGTGCTGGGATTGCAGGCGTGAGCCACTGCGCCTGGCCTTATAATTTACCTTTCAAAGATTATGGCATCATTTATCTAAATCAGTGGTCCTTACCTGGAGGTGACTTTTGCCCCCAGGGAACATCTGGCAATATCTGGAGACGTTTCTGGTTGACACAACTTGAGGGGGTAAGCTGCCCACAGTGTGAGCCAGTGGTGTCCAGCAGATAGAGGCCATGGATGCTGGGAAAGGATGCACAGGTTGGCGCCACAACAAAGAATTATCTGGCTCAAAGAATAGTGTCAGACTTGAGAACCCTTGGTCTAAATCAACACCCAAGGGGAAAAAATGTCTCCTGCAATCCTGCTACCTCGATGAATTAAACGCTTTACTTTTCTATGTTCCTCCCAGCCTCTGCCCCACGGTGTAAACTTAAATTTCCCAAGCTCTTATAATTGTGGCAGGAATACAGTTTAAATTCCCCTTCTCTTCACTTGTGATTGTATCCTGGGCTGTTGTCCCTCCGGCCTCATTATCTTCTCACTTACCACTGTTAGTGGATGGAATACAATACTCCAGGCAGGTTGGTAGCCGTATTTCACCTGACCAGTCCAGATTTCTCAGTGGGGATGCTTTTCAGGTGGGACTCACCAAGTGGGCTGCATGGGGGTGGGGTGGCTTGAGCGGCCCTGCTGTGGGCAGCCGCCTCCTCTTCCTGCAGCCCAGGCATTAGCATCATGGTCCTCATCATCAAAAGCCCTTTATGAAGCACCTTGGTGAATATATGCTGGCACCGGGGGCATCTTCTGCAGAGTTCTTCCCACCAGCCCCGACCTGCAGCGTTGCTGGCTCAGACAGACAGCCTCTATGTCAGCTCACCAAAAAAGCGTCCAGAAACCGGGCTGTAGGCCCCAGGCAGAGGGTGCAAAAACGGATTATTAGGCAAGATTCATGCCAAGGGTAAGTATGGCAGGGGATGCAAAGGCAGGCTGGATTTCCAAAGGGAGCCTGGCCCTTGAATTCTCTCCTCCAGCTGGCTGGAGGCTTCTTGGAGGACTTGGGATTTTAGAAGCCACTGCAGGGGAAGGAGAGAGTGAGGAGAGCAGCTTAGCGGGTCAAGGGCTTGTGATCAAGCGCTCCAGGCACACCGTGCACAGCCTGTAAGAAGATGTTTCTCCGGAGACCCTCGTGCCACTCTCTGGTCTGACCTCAGTGTCCTTTTCCTTGCCTCCGCAGGTGTTCCATGAACAAGGCATCCTGTTCGGCTACCGCCATCCACAGAGTTCTGCCACGGCCTGCATCCTCAGTCTTTTCCAAATGACCAATGAGACTCTCAACATTTGGACTCACTTGCTGCCTTTCTGGTACCTGTCTACCCCTTCGACCGGCCTGTCTCCTCCAGGAGTCCTAGAGACCAGGGAGTTTTTTGTTTTTTTTTTAAGTAGAGTTTGCTCTTGTTGCCCAGGCTGGAGTACAGTGGTGCGATCTCAGCTCACCGCAAGCAATTCTCCTGCCTCAGCCTCTCGAGTAGTTGGGATTACAGGCATGCGCCACCATACCAGCTAATTTTGCATTTTTAGTAGAGACGGGGTTTCCCCATGTCAGGCTGGTCACAAACTCCCGATCTCAGGTGATCCACCTGCCTCTGCCTCCAAAAGTGCTGGGATTACAGATGTGAGCCACCATGCCTGGCCGACCAGGGTGTCTTAAAACACAGCTAGTGTTGTGAGGGCTGAGATTCTGTGCTGGCATTTGGGGATCCCCCACGGGTACACAAGGGTGAAGGGAGTGTGTGACAGAGGGAAGAAACATTGGGTGTGCCACTGCGATGACCTAATTTAAGGAATGGATTGTGGTAGGATTTGAGGGGAAATCTCGAAAGCACCTCAGTACTTCCCTGTTCTGGTGTTGGATTTAATAGCATTTACCTTCATCTCCTTCAGTCCTAGAGACTTTCCCAGTCTCCCAGGAGCCCTGGTTAAAATGTCACTAGTTTGAGCAAGTCAACCTCTCTAAGCTTCACCTTTTCCTACCTGCAAAGCAGTTGTGATGGTTCACACCTCCCCAGGGGTTGCCGTGGGGGTTTGGGAAGAAAACATTGGTAGAGGCACCTGGCCCAGAGCTGTGCGGGTTCCTAATCATTCTGCGAACCACGGCAACCGGGAGGCACTTGGTCAGGCAGCCTGTAGATGGAGCCAGCTAAGAGCAAAGCTCTGGGAAGCCTGTACGCAGAAATGGGAGTTGCCAGGGAAGCGAAGGGGAGTCTTCCCGAGAAAGGTGGGGGCTGAAAGCCAATGTCACACATTGCATCCTTTGCTTAATGAGTGGAGGATGGAGAAAGGGTCAAAGCACCAAATCACAGTGGATCCGAAGTGGAAGAACTAGGAGGCCATTCAAGCCACTGCCCCACTCAGGCCACCATTGGTTGATATAGACACAGCAGAGAGAATGGGTGGCTTCCTTATGTCATGCAGGGGAGCTGTGGCACAGGCTGGTCTCTGGACTCCCTCCAGTCGTGTTGAGAAGAGATTCGGAGTGTGCAGCGAGTGGAGATGGGCCCATGCCCCCCACAAAGGGACAGTCAGCCCGAGTAGAAGTCAGAAGACAGACCCGGGGTCAAAACATAGGGGCAGGCTGTTTGGGTCCAGCAGCCAGCCCAGTGGAGAGGGGAGAAAGCTCAGTCTCGTGTGGACTGAGTTCAAGGAGGTGGGAGGGGGTTGTAAGACTGCCTTAAAATATTTGATAGGCTGGCTGGGTGCGGTGGCTCACACCTGTAATCCCAGCTCTTTGGAAGGCTGAGGTGGGCAGATCAAAGTCAGGAGTTCGAGATCAGCCTGACCAACACAGTGAAACCCCGTCTCTATTAAAAATACAAAAGTTAGCAAGGCATGGTGGCACATGTCTGTAGTCCCAGCTACTCTGGAGACTGAGGCAGGAGAATCACTTGAACCTGGGAAGCAGAGTTTGTGACCAGCTGAGATTGAGCCACTGCATTCCAGCCTGGGCAACAGAGTAAGACTCTGTCTCAAAAAAAATAAAAATATTTGATAGGCTTGTTTTCTATGATCCTGGTGGAGAGAACTAAGGACAATCAAATGGAGATAGATTCCAGGGGGACAGGTTTAAGCCAATGAAGGAGAACTTTCCAGCCCTTAGAGCTGCCTTGGGAGGTAATGAGTCCCCCATCCCTGGAAGCATGCAAGCTGAGGCTGGAGAATCACTAGGGGATTGGACTAGATATACATAAAGGCTCTCTTCTTACTTCACCTGCCCATTCCCAACATCCTGCCTCCCAATTAAAAAAGGACCTCCCCCCCTACCTCCCTAGCACATGGTATTTCCCCAAAGTGAGAAGACAGAGGAGTTGGTCATGGTGGGGAGGGGGAATGGAGATAGAAGATAGGCAAAGAACTAAAAGGAGCTCCCATCACGGAGGGTGAGTGGGCCCTCTGTGTTCCAGGTTCTTTGTGTGGAGGTTTGTGACTGCACTGTACATGACAGACATCAAGAATGACAGCTACTCCTGGCCCATGCTTGTGTACATGTGCACCAGCTGCGTGTACCCACTTGTGTCCAGCTGTGCACATACCTTCAGCTCTATGTCCAAGAATGCCCGGCACATATGCTACTTCCTGGACTATGGCGCCGTCAACCTCTTCAGCCTGGGTAGGTGAGGCCCTGCTCTTGCTTTCCCTCCCCTGCAACTGAGCTCTCTGTCCCTTCTCCTGTGAGCTAGGGTCACCAGAAGGATTTGATGAGTTTGCAGAAGAGCCCAGGGAATGCCAGTGCTCCTGTCCACGTTCCTGATGGGTGTTTTATAAGAAATTATGCTGCTAAACATTTAGCCACTGGCTCCTTGTGGATAACAGCCGCGATCTGCAGTGTTTGCCAATTTCTGTGGTGTAAATCTTCCCACCGCGGCCAGTTTCAACCTACCAACATGACGTCACAGAACACAGGGGTGGGAAGAGATACGTGCAGCACGCCATTACAGGAATTCCACCATGCAGATACAGTAGATGTAGTCATTGAGAACTCAGTTCTTTTGTTAATATGATTTATTTAACTGCAAGTTCATGTAATTTAATTTTTAATGATGGCTGTGTTCCGCTCCCAGCTCTCTCACAGTTCAGAATGAGCTGACTCCAGTACATCAGTGCTGGTATCTGTCACGCCAGGCAGAGGAGGAGGGTGAGGTCATGAGCCTTGCACGTCCAGAGGCTTAGAGCAATCAGAGGTGCTCAGAGTGCATGGGAATAGAGCAGTGGCCTAAGCTGGTGAAACTGGGTGCTGACAGCCTCTACTTCTGTCTCTCTCGTTTTTTTTTTTTTTTTGCCCTTCTCCTGATTATATTGACTTTTTCTTTAACTGTGATGCTCCCTCCTCTGGCCACCTCTTCTCTCCTCCCCTTGTGGGCATGCATCCATTCCCAAGGATGCGAGTTCTAGATTCTTCCTCCAAGTCCCACTCTAGGAGAGAAAACCAATTATTGTCTTCCTTGCCCAAGAGGTTGTCCATGAAAGCCTACCTCCATCCTCTTTTTTCATATACACAGACTCACACAAACACACATGCACTGACACACACACAGTGCACGACACATATACACACACACCACACACACAATACACTCACATGCACACACACACTCTCAGACACTTCACACACACCACATGTACTCACACACTGACACACACACAATACACTCACATGCACACACACACTCAGACACTTCACACACACCACACACCACATGTACTCACACACTGACACACACACACCACATACACACAGTACACTCACATACACATACACCACATACACACAATACATCGCATACTCTCAGACGCTTCACAGAGACACCACACACCACATGTCCTCACACAGTGACACACAGTCACATACACTCACACCACATACACACAGTACACTCACATGCACACACACACTCTCAGACACTCCACACACTCCACATTTACACACTAACACACACATAATACACTAACATACACATACCACATACACACACATGCACATACCCATACCACATACATGCAGTACACTCATATGCACACACACACTCTCAGACACTCCACACACCCCACACTTACACACTAACACGCACACAATACACTAACATACACATACCACACACACACACTCACATGCACATACTCATACCACATACAATACACTCACATGCACACACACATACTCTCAGACACTCCACACACGCACATGTACACACTGACACACACAATACACTCACACATATACCATATACAATGCACTCACATGCACACACTCACTCCACACACCCAACATGCACTCACACAATACATTGACACACACAATACATTGCATACACACACACATACACACCACTCACATGCACACACACCACACATACACATTGACACAATACACTCACACCACATACAGACAATACACTCACATGCACATATACACACACATACATCACTCACATGCACACACACATACTCTCAGACACTCCACACACGCACATGTACACACTGACACACAATACACTCACACACACACCATATACAATGCACTCACATGCACACACTCACTCCACACACACCCAACATGCACTCACACAATACATTGACACACACACAATACATTGCATACACACACACATACACACCACTCACATGCACACACACCACACATACACATTGGCACATATAATACACTCACACCACATACAGACAATACACTCACATGCACATATACACACACATACATCACACACACATCACACACACCACATACATACTTACACACATACACTCACACACAGGCTCACTCACATACACTCTCACACACATGCACACACACTTTCCCACTTCATTGCCAACTCTTCAGTGCTCTGCTGTCCAGTCCCCAGCATTCACCAGGCCTCGCCCCTTCGCCCATGAGCCAGGGTCACCCTCAGGCTCTGATGGGTTTGCAGAAGACAGCATGGAAGGTGTGTGTCCTGTCCAGGGTCCTGGCCTCCTGACTGCTGGGATTGCCGCTCTTTCTCTGACCCCTGCCATGTCCCTCCCTCCCTCTGGGGGTCCTCCCACCTTCTGCTGGGCTGGCTCCCCTCCTCTGCTTTCCGGCATATATGGGTGGAGAGGCTCAGATGTGGTTCTCTGACCTCCTCTCACGCAATCCGGCTCCCCGGGGATCTCTGTGCCTACTGCATCTCTCCCCATCTCTGGAGAAACCCCATCTCCAGTGTAAACCTCCTACCTGAGGTCCATACCACCTGGAGCCAGGAGACCAGAACCGTTCCTCCTCCCGCCCCTGCCCCCACACCTGCTACCCCTCTGTATGTCCAACCTGACTGATGGCTGTGCCCCTACTCATCCTCCCAAGTCAGAAGTCTGACTAATCCTCGGGGTCCCCTTCCTCTCACTCCCTGCCCCCACCCACCCTCTGGCCAATTGGTTATTAAGGCCAGGTAGTCACCTGCTGTAAGCAGCACTGCCCCTCGTCTTGACTCAGGCCCCGGCCTCTCACTTGCGTGGTTATCACAGCCCCTTCCACCTCACCTGGCCCCTGGAGTCTTCGATAACACCTTCTATCACCTCACCCTCCATCCACAGGGCCCCTTGTCATTGGAAGCATTCCTTCAAGGGGTGGCTTCTTGGCCCTCGGTCACCTGCCCCAGGCTTGTTTTGATAAGTGTGGGCATTTCTGGAGTAATAGCTGCATGCCCCCTTTGAAAAGGACAGTGATCTCCTCTGCTCTTCCAAATACATGCTTCAGCAAACAGGTCTCTAGAAGGTCCTTAGGCAAACCTTCTCTCACAAACACCAAAACCTAAAACACAACACAACACCCAGCCTCTCAGCTGGTCTGCCCCCCCGGCTGCTGATATGACAGCCTCGTCTCAGCAAGGGCCCGCCTTCCAGCACTGATCTTTCTACCAGCAGCACCCATGTCCCTGAGCAGGTGAGAAGTGCACGCTCTGAGTACAGCTCAGCTCGCTGGGTCTGTCATCGTGGACCACAGCACGTGGCTAAAAGCGGGGGCTGTCACTAAACTGCCTGTGTTTCAAGCCCGTCTCTGCTAACTCCCTAGCTGCAGGTCCCTGGGCGAGTGATGGCACCTCTCCGTCCCTCAGCTTCCTATCTGTACAGTGAGGATAAGTGCGGAGTTACGAAGGAGGGTGGTTAAAGTCTTATGTGAGGTCATATAGGTAAAGCCCTTAGAGCAAAGCTGGGCTCATAGGATGGGATTTGGGTGAGCAGAGAAGGGAGAGGAGGACATCCTGGAAGGTGGAATAGCACCAGCGAGGGCACAGACTCAGGACTGTGGGAATGAGGGCCAAGCCAGATGCTGGGGATGGTCTTTGCAAGGGGCCCACGTGGTGCCAAGGCCTGGCCCCTCTCCCAAGCTTGGCTTTCCTTCCACAGGCTCGGCCATCGCCTACTCTGCATACACGTTCCCAGACGCGCTGGTGTGCACCACCTTCCATGACTACTATGTGGCTCTGGCTGTGCTGAACACCACCCTCAGCACAGGCCTCTCCTGCTACTCCAGGTACTAGGTGGCTCTGACCTCAGATGGGAGGGGAGGGAGGGCCTTGCATGCAGCTCCTGGGACTCTTTGAGGGAACCGGAAAGAGGTGGGCTCGTGGAAAGCGTGCTTGGGAACCTAGCACCCAGTTGCAGCTGATTTCCCATTGTGGCAAAATCAGCTTCCTGGGCATGTAAGCGCCAGCCATCCATGCTCAGAGAGTCTCATACTTGGTTTAATACTCTGCTGCCTTTTTTTTGTTGTTGTTTTTTAGAGACGGAGTCTCACTCTGTCACCCAGGCTGGAATGCAATGGCATGATCTCGGCTTACTGCAACCCCCAGCTCCTGAGTTCAAGCAATTCTCCTGCCTCAGCCTCCCATATAGCTGGGATTACAGGCACTCGCTACCACGCCTGGCTAATTTTTGTATTTTTTGTAGAGACAGGGTTTCACCATGTTGGTCAGGCTGGCCTTGAACTCCTGACCTCAGGTGATCCGCCCACCTTTGCCTCCCAAAGTGCTGGGATCACAGGCGTGAGCCACCGCGCCCGGCCAGTTTCGTTGTTCTTGTTGTCGAGACAAGGTCTCACTCTGTGGCCCAGGCTGGTGTGGTCTCAGCTCACTGCAACCTCAGCTTCCTGGGCTCATCTGCTGCATTCTTAACAATTTGTAATGATTTTTGAACAAGGGGTTCCCTGCTCTTTGATTTGGTACCAGGCTCTACAAATTATGTAGCTGGTTCTATTGCTGGACAAGTCGCTTATCCTTGAACTTCAGTTTGCTCATTTATAAAATAAGGCCATTACAAACACCCCTAAGACAAATGGAAAGATTTCAGGTAAGGTACCCAGGACGCTTAGCACAAACCTGGCACAGAGGAGATGCCCCATAAAAGTGTGGTTGCTAATGGTGACTGGGTGTGCCTGCCCCTGGGCATATGTGGTAGATGATGAGTATTATTCAAATGCCCGATGCATCCCTCATCGCTGTAAGTCAGGCCCAGCTTACTGGCTCTAATTTCCACTGTTTTTTTTTTTCTTTCAAGAAAACTCACTGTGGCATGATTGCAGGGAATGTGGTTATGAGGATAACTACACCCTTTTATTCAGCTCTCTGTAAAAGCAAACTGCATGGAAGTTCCTTTCCCTGAAGGAACTCTCCTGCACGGTTGTGCTGGGGTGGCAGCCGTGGCTGAATGGTGCCAAGGCTGGTACTTCTGGGCTGGAGGGCTTTGGTGCTGGTCAGGTAAGGTAGGCTGGCAGGCACCTCTGAATTCCTTGTCCCCCGCAGTGGCAACTCCAGCGAGCCAGTGGAGTCTCCCTGCCTCCACTTACCCCCTTCTCCCTAGGAAAAATACAGGGAGGTAAGATGTGCCCCATCTGGTAACTTCTCCAGAATAATTTTGCCTCCAGCTTCCTTGGGGTGACACTTGGGATGTATGGGGCCGAGGGAGAGCAGGCAGATTTCACAGACTGGACAAACCAGTTTTTTTGTTTTTGTCTTGTATTTTTAAATGGAAGGATAGATTCTGAAGCAGCATGGGGAATACTTGTTCCAACTTACCTTCTATTCACCTGTGCTGAGACAGGCTGGAAGCGGGGCGTTACCTTCCATGGGAGTGAAAGTTTCCTTTCTAGGAGTCCCTGCCGTGGATGACAGGAGGCATAGCACACACAGAAAATAATGCTGCGGAAAGAAGCCCAACAGAGATGAAGCCAGCCCTGAAGGCACAGTGCCCGGGTGCGTGGGCTTACGGACGGGCCATGGTTCGGGAACCTGGACACTCTTGGACCTGGTCCTTGGACCAGTCACTGCCCCTGTCTGCCTGACTCTCCCAGGTCTGTGTGGCTCTGGTGTTTGAAAGTTAGGATTAGACAGGGAGAGCACCATAGGTTGAGGGAGCAGAAGAGGAAGAGAAGGCTTCACAAGTGTGAAAGAAAGTCTCCAGAGTGAGGCCAGGTGCTGTGGCTCATGCCTGCAATCCCAGCACTTTGGGAACCCCAGGTGGGTGGATTACCTGAGGTCAGGAGTTCGAGACCAGCCTGGTCAACATGGTGAAACCCCATCTCTACTAAAAATATGAAAGTTAGCTGGAGAGGAGGACTCGAGAGGCTGAGGCAAGAAAATCTCTTGAACCCGGGAGGCAGAGGTTGCAGTGGGCCAGATTGTGATACCGCACTCCAGACTGGGCAGCAGAGCAAAAAATAAAAATAAAAATAAAATTGTATTTTTAGTAGAGACGGGGTTTCGACATGTTGGCCAGGCTAGTCTTGAACGCCTGAACTCAGGTGATCCACCCTCCTCAGCGTCCCAAAGTGCTAGGATTACAGGTGTGAGCCACCATGCCCAGCCTA
The DNA here is from genome assembly GCF_049354715.1 of Callithrix jacchus. Lineage (NCBI taxonomy): Eukaryota > Metazoa > Chordata > Mammalia > Primates > Cebidae > Callithrix > Callithrix jacchus. The sequence continues at coordinate 16,427,473 of NC_133509.1, forward strand.
GCTTGCTTTGTTCTAGCCAGGCCTCTTCTCTGATGGTTCAGATATAACAGATGCGGTCTTTTGGATGTGGCATGCGTGGTGTCTTCGGAGGAACTTGTCTGGCAGGCCAGCTTTGCCAGGCATCTCCTGGGTGCCTGAGTTTGGGGGCTTTTCCCTTCGCCAGTGAAATGGATTATTTATTTATGGAACACATCTGTGGCTATTCCATCCCTCCACCCATCTACACACCCATCCAACATTCCTTAAATGCCTGCCATACTCCAGGTACGATGTTAGGAGCTGGGGGTGCCAGGAGGATGCTCTTGCCTTCAGAGAGCACCCAGTGCCATAGGAAACACAGACTGCAGATGCCCCCAAAGGCCCAGCATGAGGCCATCATACTTTAGAGTGTAGTAGGAAGGAGTGTAATGTAAACAAATAATGATAAGGCAAAATGCCAGCTTCTGGGATACACAGAGTTCTGAGAAGTGGAATTAGGACTGGATATTGAAGAAGGCCGGACACTTTTACTGGAGAGGAAGACAGAGTGACCAGCCTGGAGAAGGGTGAGGACTGCAGAGAGGGTGGGCCAGCATCGGGAAGCAGCAAGGTGCATCAGAGCTGCCAGAGTATGAAAGGGTGGATGGAGGACAGCAGCTAGAGAGGGGCTTGGAGGGTGGGCTGGGGGCCTGTGGGTCCTATGAGGACTGGCCCTTTGCTCATGAAGGATGAGAATCTCCTAGGGAAAAATAGAAATCCTGTGCACTCAGCTTCCATGCCCTGAGGGGTTTCCAGGTGTATTAATAGCAATTGAAGTGGGAGCTGAGGGGAGAGGGAGGTGGGGGGCTATGTTGGAATCGAAAGGGAGGAAGTGGGCACATGCCACACTCTTGCAGCCAGGAGGAGAGAGGGCATTCCAGCTGTGGCCCTTCCAGTGCCCTTTGTACCTTGTCCTTGCTCCACGTTCCCTCACCCGTGGTTTTGCCGCTCTTACAAGCCCTGTCCTCGCCTCTGTTCGTTCCCTGCCTCTGCCTCGGGTGTCTGGGGAGAAAGCTGACTTGTGTGCAGGAGTGACACTGGCCCTGACTAACTTCAGCAGAAGCGGGTAGAGAGGAGGGTGTGGGCATCTGGAGGCCTGGATTTCAGCCCTGCTCCTCCAGACTTGCTATGTGGCCTCAGGGCAGTCACTGTCCCCTCTGGGCCTCAGGGTCTGCGTCGTCAACGAGAGCATCTGAGACAATGTCCTCTGTGTCCTTTCTGGTTTGGGCATCCTGCGATGCCAATGCCTTAGTGTCTTCTCCAGGTTTCCTCTCCCAGCTGCCTTCCTCCCCCAGGCTCCACCCTGCCTCTCCCTCCTGCTCCATCCGGCCGCAGTTGGGCAGGATCGGGAGAGAACCACCTTCCCCTTCCTGAAGCACAGTGGGAGATCAGGAACCTCATTATCAGCCTGATAGTTATCCTATGCTTGCCCCAAAATCAGTATTGAAATGGCATTCATTCCAATACAAGGCCGACCATTAAGGTCAATCTCAACATAGAGAGCTTTGTCGTGTCCCAAGTGGTTTTTGGTTCTTACTATCATGGACTTTGGTTCAAATGAATATGTTCCAGAAAACTGCCGTCTCATTCTGTAGCATTTGAGAGGAGAAATGAGAGAATGCATGCCCTCTTCATGGGTCTTGGAGCAAGGCGGGGGTGGCCGGGGCCCTGGCCTGCTCATGCCTGCACAGGAAAGGGCTGCCAGTCCCTTCAGGAATGTCAGTTACATGGTGAGTGCTGTATATCACGAATCACTGACCATCTCCATCCAATGCATCCAATCATTGATTGCTTTTTTTTTTTTTTTTTTTCCAAAGAGCTGCTGAGTGAGAAACCCCTTGGTCAGAGCTGTGAGGGTGAGAGATTAATTTTCACCCATGAGCTCTGCTGTCAGGACAGCTTGGCAGTTGCTGAGGCAGCTCAAAGGGGTGGAGCTGACCTGGAAGGGGTCTGGGGTCAGCGCTGGAGGTAGAAGGCTCAGCAGGCTTGGTTCTCAGACAGAGGCTTGGCCAGAGGATAAAGTGCTGCTATGGCCACGTGGGAGCATGGGGAAATGTTCACATTCCTGCAGTTCTCCAAAATAAGACAACTCCTACACAATACAACAGCCATAACGGGCCAGGAGCAGTGGCTCACGCCTGAAATCCCAGCACTTTGGGAGGCCGAAGTGGGCGGATCATCTGAGGTTAGGAGTTCAAGACCAGCCTGGTCAACATGGTGAAACCCCGTCTCTACTAAAAATAAAAAATTAGCCAGGTGTGGTGGTGCGCACCTGTAGTCCCAGTTACTCAGGAAGCTAAGGCAGGAGCATCGCTTGAACCCAGGAGGCGGAGGTTGCAGTTAGCTGAGATTGCTCCACTGCACTCCAACCTGGGCTAAAGAGTGAGACTCCATCTCAAAACAAAACAAAACAACCATAACCACCGCCCCTCATGCATTCGTGTGTGCATCTCTGCAGTAGAACGATTTTTCCAAACGCCCACTAGTTTCAAGCCCAAGTTCCGGAATTTCAGTTGCTAATTCTTCCAGCTTTGTTGTCAGGGTTTAGAACAGGCTGTGTTGAATCGACCCTCTCCTAACGAAGGGTTCTTCCGCAACCCAGTGTATGCTGCCAACGTCGTTCTGGGCAGAGTCCTGATTTCCTTACAGCAGCCTCTCAACCCTCTAGTGCGGGACTGCAGTAAGCCTGAGCAGGCTGGGCTGTTCCCACTAGAGGGCTGGCTGCACGTGGAACACCTCCGAGGAGTCACGGCTGTGGCGACATCGCGTGGCCTGATGCGGAACTGCATCTTGGTAGCTGGCGGCCCCTCTCCCATGCTACTGGTCCTTCTGCCTTTTTCTCTGTTGCTGTCTCTTTTCTGTTCTGCTTTTCCCCCCATTCTTTTCTTTCCCTCTAGACTCGGCTTTGCAGCTGGAGAGGCTGGTCCGTTTGTCCCGGGGGAAACACTTTATCGAGCCGAGTGAAATGTTGTCTCAAGTCACAGAAAATCCATGCTTTGGGGGATGGCCCTCGCCAGCCAGAGTTCTTCGAGTGTAAGTGGCCACAGGAGCCCTTAAGAGCGAGCCTGTCAACCCAGAGAGACGGCAGGCGGTGGCAGGGCAGAGGGAGGGAGGGGGCTACCTGCCTTGGCGGGTCAGGGTCTGCTGGAGGACTGAGAAGGCAGGCTGGTGAGGCAGGTAGCAGTACTGTGTGCCTCTGCTCCGGGGCAGAGCAGGCTGGGAAGGGTGAAGACTGGGCGGGGTCTGAGGCTGTTCAGCCTACTGCAGGAGGCAGAGGGGAAGGCATTTGGGAGCCAGAAAGTCCAGGGCTTAAATCCTAGCTCTGCTTCTCATTGGCTCATCTGATTTCTGGCAGATCACCCAGAACCTGTTTGTTCCCTCCTGTTCCTATTTTCTGGACCAACATAGATAGGAGGTGGTGAAGGAGAGAGAATGGCACCCCATGATGCAACTTTAGAGCTGCCATTTAGTCTGTGTGGCTGTGCCCTGCAGTTTAAACACCTGGTGGGCACTGTTTCATCAAATCCTTACAACAAGGCTGTGACGAGGCACAGTCATTGCCTCGGTGTTACACCTAAGGATCAGGAGGTAGACAAAGATTAGTGACCTGCCGAGGTCACATGGTTGTGAAGGGCAGAGTCAGGATTTGAACCCAGTGTGTCCCGATCAAGCCCTCCATGCGAAATCCCAGTGCTGTGCTGTCTCATCTGTCCTGGAGTTTGGCTGTGGTTCTTTCTTGGGCGGGGGCGGGGGGGGGGGAAGATGCATCTGAGTCCATTCTCCTTGAGCTTCTCACCTGATACGTGTCGTGTGTGTGTGTGACTTACTGGCAGGGTCAGGAAAGAAGGAACATGAAAGTGGGCGGAGTGAAGTTGGGGCTTGTCTTGGGAGGCTGTGGGGCTTCTTGAGGCACACAGAGGTGTCCCTTTCCCCAGCAACAGGAATCCCTGGGTGGCCATTTGTGCTCAGTTGCCCTGAGGACTGAGTGGAGCACACGAACCTGGAGAATGTCCGCATCCTCGGACCTCCTTCTGCACTGGGTCCTGGGGATCCAGGCCTGACCAGACCTGGTGCCTGCCTGAGGAGGGTTCCACAGCTGCCTGATGTGGGAGTCCCTGCATACTCCATGCTGAGGGATAAGGCAGCAGTGGGGCTTATGGTCAAATGGCTTTACTGGCTCATAAGAGGCATGGGCAGGCTGGGTGCAGTGGCTCACGCCTATAATCCCAGCACTTTGGAGGATGAGGCGGGTGTATCACGAGGTCAAGAGATCGAGACCATCCTGGTCAACATGGTAAAACCCCGTCTCTACTAAAAATACAAAAATTAGCTGGGCACGGTGGCGCATGCCTGTAGTCGCAGCTACTCGGGAGGCTGAAGCAGGAGAATTGCTTGAACCCAGGAAATGGAGGTTGCGGTGAGCCGGGATCCTGCCATTGCACTCCAGCCTGGGTAACAAGAATGAAACTCTGTCTCAAAAAAAAAAAAGGCATGGGCAGCCTGGACAGGGAATATGGGTCTGGGCTCAGAGGGAACACAGATGGCATTTGAAGGGGAAAGAACAGGTTTGTGGACTGGGACTGAGGTTCTTGGAAGCAGAGGCGGGAGCCACAGCAGGACACAGAACCCATCCCTGCAGAGAGTATGACGAGGGGCAGAACTGTCAGCAAAGGCTGAAAGGGCCCCAATGCATACATTGCTTCTGCAGACTGCATCAGAACAGCCACTCCACCAAGAGCCTCGGTGCATGGCTCTGCATCCACTGTACTGGCTTCCTTACCCTGCAGTCCTGTGGGCCCCGAGGGAGGACAGAGCCCTCCACAGTACATCTCAGCATTGATGCGGGGACTATACCTGTCCCTACTACCTGGCCTTGGCTGCCCAACCAGCACTGGTGAGCACTTCCTTACCAGGGCCTCAGTTCTGGGCTGTGGTTTTGTGCAGAGACTCTCCTTGCCTGCCTCCCCATGTCCTCCCAGGGTGCAGCCTGCCCTTGGTGCTGCCCAGCTCCCCATACCCTGAGCTGCTGCCCCAGGCTGGGCCCAAGTCAGCTGAGGCCCTGTCACGTGCGGTCCAGGGGGACCTGCCTGTCTTCTCAACAATCAGCATCACTTGTTTTATTGTTGCTGTCAGCTGTCTTTAGATTGTAGGTTGGGCAAGGGTGGCAACGAAGGAGAGAAGGAAAGACTTCATGTTTATTTAGTTTTCCCAAGCCAAGTGTCCCTGTGTGTGGTATAAATATTCTAGAAAGCTCTCCAAGGATCAAGTTCCTACTTGAACGAAGATCTCCTTCATGACAATACCCGGCCTCCAACTAGATGGGTGCATCTCTGCCTTTGCAGTGTGCTCCCCAAGCGTCTGTGCCAGTGGGCCCCCCTTTCCCCCTACCTGTCCCCATAGTAACTAGGGTTTTAAAAGGCTCTTTGGCAGTTATGTAACTTGGCCCTCGAAGGGTTTCTGCCCAGCACCTCCTTTCTGGCTTAGTCTAGACACCACTGCTTCCCACTCTCAGGAGGGGGTCTCTCTGGAGATCTTTTTGCATCTGAAGTTTTGTCGCTTTCATCGGGGTGGGAGGAATGGACGAGGCTGGTGGAGAAGCTGCTGGCCATGGAGCTTGTACAAAAATGCTTGTCCTCTGTTGATGACCAGGCACTCGGTGTGTATGCCTGTGTGTGTGTAATTTACTGAGATGCTTTTCATTCCATTTCCTCCCCACTTTCCTTCCCTGATTTAGGTTCCTTGAAATCAAGAAGCCCATACTCTGTAAGGTGATTCGCATCCTCGCCTTTGCTTATCCCTACATTTGGGACTCCCTCCCCATCTTCTACAGGGTAAGGACTGGCTGCAAATCCTCTCTGCCTGTTGGCAATGCCAGGAAGTCAGTTGCTTCCTGAGCTTCTGGGGGTCAAAACACTGCAATGCAAACCATAGAACAAAACAGGAGTTGAGACCCAGGTGCTGCCTTGGTGGCACTGGAGGAGTGGTTAGGAGATGGCATAAACACAGAGGCCCTGACAGACAATATGACTGGGGGCTCGGGAACGTCAGAGCCAGGCAGAGCAGGAGCCTGGGGCTTTGGGGGTGAGCAGGCAGCCTGGGGCTTTGGGGTGAGCAGGCAGCCTGGGGCTTTGGGGTGAGCAGGCAGCCTGGGGCTTTCGGGGTGAGCAGGAGGGCGAACTCTACAGGTGGATCTCCAATACCTGCTGTCAGACCTTGGACAAATTTTCTACATCTCGATTTCCCTCATCTGTAAATTGGGCCTGATAACACCTCATGGGCCATGGGGAGGGTGACACGGAGAGCATGTAAAGTGCTGACTGGTAGCAGGAGTTTGCGAATGCATGATTCTATCATCTAGTATGTGGTTAGTACTGAAGGAAAAGGTATGAATGAGGGTCTTAAAGGAGTGATGGGAATGAGATGGAAAGCATAAAGGAAAACGGTGTAGGAGGGACGACAAGCAGGACAGGAAGGGGAAAGTCCATGCACTTTCAAACCATATAAGCTTGAGTTCAAATTCTGGTCCCACTGCTCACTGGCTGTGTGACCTCAGGCAGGGCACACAACTCTGAGCCTCAGTTTAGTTTCCTCATCTGTACCTGAGAGTACCAGCCCCTCCTTTGTATCAGGTAATGATGATTAATCAAAACAATGGATCTGCTAGGCCCCGAGTGCCTGTCCAGTACCCAGTGAGTGAAGCTCCCTCCTAGAGGCAGTGTCCTGTGGGTTTGAAGACTGAAGCCCAGATGGTAGGGCTGAGGGGCAAAGGGAGGGGCAGATCCAGTGCCTCCATCCAGAAGCTGGGGCACTGAGCACATTCTCTGTGCTCTGCCTCTGTGGATCTGAGGGAGCCCCTAAGATGGGGGTGCCGCCCGTTGCCCTCACTCCTTCCTCAAGGGCGCAAACCACACACAGGAAACCGAAAGCAGGCAGAACAATTCTGTCCCATGCACCCCCAAATCAGGCAGTGCAGGCCCTGTGTTGTGACAAACGCTGTGTGCTTCTGACATGTGGCTGTCAGAGGAGGGCAGAGGAAGGGGAGGTCCAATTCTAAGTGGTGATGTTGATGCTGGAATCAGCCTGGCTGGATTCAGATGCCGACTTCACTTCTCAGTAAGTGATGTGCAAGTCACTTTCCGGCCCACTTTCCTCATCTACAAAATGGGGAAAGTGAGAGTCTGCCTTATGCTAATTGTGGCTGAGATGAAATGATGCATGGAAGAGGCTTGGCTTGCTGCCCTTGGTAAGTGCTAGCTACTATGGCTGTTTACAGCAATAATACAAAAACTGTATGTAGCTCTGAAACAGTATAGTGGCCATCACTGATACTTTTGGGTGATTCAGAAGGCCTTCCCAGGGTTTCTAGGCCTTAAAGCCTTGATTAGGAGCACCAGTTCAGTGGATGTGCTGATAAAAAGCGAGTTCTGGTGTGAACCCACCACTTACTGTACAGTTGCCCCTTAAACAACACAGGTTTGAACTTAGCATGGATTTTCCTCCACCTCTGCCACTCATGAGACAGCAAGACCAACCCCTTTGCTTCTTTCACTGGCTTTTCTCTAGCTTACTTTATTGTAAGAATATAGTATATACTACATACAAAGTATGTGTTGGTTGACAGTTTCTTACAGGCAAGGCTTCCAGTCAACAGGAGGCTACTGGTAGTTAAGTTTGGAGAAGTCAGAAGTTGTACATGGACTTTTGGCTGCAGGGGGTCAGTGCCCCTAGCCTGTATGTTAAGAGTCAACTGTACTTACATTTTATCCCCAGAAAGAGTAGCAATTAGTTAACAGGATTTTTACCTTTTTTTTCCTTTCCCATTCCTTCCTTCTTTCCTTCTTTTCCCCCTTCAGTAAGTAGATAACCCAAAACTCTTATGAGCATTTGGGGGATTGAAATACAATAGTCTTGAGTCTCAACTGACAACACTCAGGGTAGGAGTTCTGCTCACATGGTGCCTGAGTTTCCTCTCCCAGGCCACAGACCTGAGGAGGCGAGGGCCTTGGCTTCTGGAGTTTGTGTGTGTGCTGACATGTGTGGGTGTCAGAGCCCCCAAAGTCCCAGCTCCAGTTGCTGAGAAGGAAGAGGGCCTGCCTCAGGCCTGTCCTCTCAAGACCTGATGTTTCTTCAAACACCTGCAGCTATTCCTGATCCCAGGGGAGAGTGCACAGAATGAAGCCTCCTTGTACCACCAGAAGCACATGATCATGACCCTCCTGGCCTCTTTCTTGTACTCTGCACACCTGCCAGAGCGCCTAGCCCCGGGACGCTTTGACTACATCGGTGAGTGCTACTCTGTTTACTGCCCTCCTGGCTGGGAAAGGTCCTGTCTCTGACTCCACTGCATGTAGCTGCAAAGGCAGGGATGGGCAGGGAGAGACGCCAAGGTGAGTGACATTGCAAGTTGACAGAGGCCAGGATGTCCACAGCAGTGCATTGTTAGGTAGCATGGGCAGGATGGAGGGCAGGTGGACCCAGAAGCCTAAAGCATTCTGATGGAGTATGGAGCCAGTGTGTCCTATGGTCATCTAGAACATGGAATCCAATTATTAAATGAACATTTGATAATGTTAATGGGGCTGGGCGTGGTGGCTCACGCATGTAATCCTAGCACTTTGGGAGGCCAAGGTGGGCAGATTACTTGAGCCTGTGCTGCAGACAATCCTGAGCAACATAGTGAAACCCTGTTTCTAAAATAAATAAATAAATAAAAAAGTTAGCCGGGTGTGGTGGGATGCGTCTGTGGTCCCAGCTACTCGGGAGGTTGAGGCAGGAGGCTGGCTGGAGCCTGGGAGGTGGAGGCTGCAGTGAGCCATCATCATGTACTGCACTCTAGTCTGGGTGAGAGAGGTCTTATCTGAAGAAAAAATAAAAAGAACATTGGGGGCAGCTGTGGAGAGGAAGAGGAAAGACAGGATGAAGATGGCTCTGAGGGTACCAGACAACAGGGGGGTATGCAGAAAAGGGGAAAGGCGACAGCGTCTGTCTTTGTCTTGACCATGGTGAGTGAGGGGGCCAGGAGTCGTGGTAGAGCAGCAGTTTCTCAAGGGGTGGTCATCAGCCAAGCAGCATCAGCATTATCTGAGAACATGCAGATTCTCAGGCCCCACCCCAGACCTCCTGAACCAGAAACTCCCAAGAGTGGAACCCGATACTCACACAGAGGTCGAATCATCCTCCAGATGAACCTGAGCTCACTGAAGTTTGACATGATGTAGGGTAGAGAGGAGGTGTCAGGGTCACGGCGGTTTCCACCTGCTGGCAGAGCTCTTTACCCCTTTCTGTCTAGGGAAGGTGGCGGGGGCATGCAGAATGTGCCTCCTCCGCCCTGGCTCTGGGACTGGCTACGAGGAGGCACCCTTGCATCACTCCTGGTGAGGCTAACAAGACTTTGGGGTGAGAGTTCCTTAGATGAGTACATGGGAATCAAAGGGCCAGTCATTGCCCCCATGAGGGCAGGAAGCTTGCTTCTCGCCAAGTCCATTTTGTCCCTGATTTTCCATCTCCTTCCACTAAGAGATGTGGCCAGATGTGGTTTATTTGATCTGATCAAAGTTTTAGCTCCTTTCCTTCTTTTGTTGTGTCAGAAAGGGTCGTAACTAGCAAAATGCTTAGAGGGCAGATTTCCAAAAAGAAGGAAAAGGAGAGGCTAGGGAATAGGAGTCACCAGCACCCTGACTGCCATGTCCACCTCCCCAGCCCCGCTTGATGAAGTAGAGGTGGCTGTGTAGCAAGTCTTGGAGGGGGTGCAGGAAAAAGAGCCCTGGGTCTTCTTTTGCTACCACTCAGGTTACTTAACATTTTATTTCTTCATCTCTATGTATCCTCTTGGGCCTAGGGGTACAGAGTGGAAAAACACCCCTGTGGGGGACATTTCCTAGAAAATAGTTCTTGACAGATCATTAAGATCTGGGACATTGTTAGTCCTTAACTAACAGAGTCTGCTGGAGGTGGGAATCCCTCTCTGGCCATGAGCCCCAGATTTCCTGGGAAGTGCTGGCCTGGCATGGTTTGGCCCACAGGAAGCTCCTCCCTATTCCTGTTAGGCAGGATTGTTGAAATCACTCTTCCTGCTGCAGCCACATTTCAGATACATGCAATGCCGATGGTTCTTTCTGTCTTTTATCTCATGCCCCAGTGGAGACAGGCTTGAGCCTCAGCTGGAGAAGGTGCCTAGTTACCGGCTTTGCCCTGTGTTCTGCGAATACAGCTCTCTGCTGGAGAAGAAACCACTTTGCTGTATCACATACAGATTTGGAAATCAAACACAGCCCACTAGTATAGCTTGAGTAAGGCAGGTGTGGCAGCTCCAGGCACATCTTCCTCCTGGGAGACAGATACTGGGAGCCTCACAGCTCCCTGCTGTAGGAAACTTATCCACTTGAGAATCCTGGACCCTTCTACCTTCTTATTCCTGCCTCTGCTCCTGCTCCTGTGGAGGTGGCCAGGCTGCTTCAGTCCTAGGACACATTTTTTTCTTTTTCTTTTTTTTTTTGCAGAGACAAGTAAACATTTATTTTTGTACCTTTCCTCCTATGTGTATTTCAAGTCTTTCTCACAAGGCCCCAGGAATCACCAGATTCAATTATGTCCCTGGACTTGTCCACTACTGCAGGAGTCTTAGGGAGCCTTGTACAAATGCTAGAGTTACTCAATTACCAACATTAAACCCTAGGATAAGAGATGCAGCAAAGCAGGACTCCTTCCTCCGTGGAATGTGCTGATTTCAGATGAGGCAGCAGCCAATGTAGAAAACGCTGGAATTTTTCCTTGGAACTGGATTGTGATGAGAGGTACTTGCCATGAACATAGCTACTGTTTTTTTCTTTTGAGACAGAGTTTCGCTCATTGCCTAGGCTAGAGTGCAATGGTGCAATCTTGGCTCACCGCAACCTCTGCCTCCCAGGTTCAAGAGATTCTCCTGCCTCGGTCTCCCGAGTAGCTGAGATTACAGGCATGGGCCACCATGACCCGCTAATTTTTGTATTTTTGGTAGAGACAGGGTTTCGCCATGTTGGTCAGGCTGGTCTCGAACCCCCAACTTTAGGTGATCCGCCCTTCTCAGCCTCCCAAAGTACTGGGATTACAGGCATGAGCTACTGCGCCTGGCCAGCTACTGTCTTTTCTTTGACCCTTCCTTTCCAGTTTTTAAAGATAAAGCAGGAAATAATCTTCTCTGAAGATACTTGATACAAATTCTCCAAACCCAAAAACACATGCTTCCACTTCATTGATAAAAATTTATTGCAGTTGGCACCTGGTGCCAGTTCAGCTGGCGGATGACCTGATTGATGCGTTCACCCCGATAGCCAGGTGTGCCCATCTCCTTGAGGAAGCCCGCTCTATTTTTGGTAGCATGACAGGCCACTGAGAGGTGGAAAGGGCGCAAGAACCATGAGATCTCCTGGAAATGCTTTCCCGGAAAGGCAATTTCATGAATGAGGTCTTCCAAGCAAATGACACCAAACTTCCCCAGGTGCTCCTCAATCACAGTGTTGTCTGTCAGAGAGATGGTCTTATTCTTGACCCTGGCTTGTCCACGTTTCAAAATGAGTTCCCGAACAGACTTCAGATTTGGAAATCTCCAGGTCACATAAGGTTCCACTATACGCAGCATTTTTAGGTTCTGGGGAGTGACTTTTACAAAGACACCACTAAAAATTTTCTTTAGGCGAAGTCTTGCAATGGTTCTCTGCACCAGTAAACGCACACCATCAATCCTTTCAATGCGTACGACAAAGGCCAAAGAATGCTTATCTGGCAATTCCAAGGCGTGAGGCTTCACTTCTAGTCGTCTGACACGCACCTTGTCACGTGTCTGCCACCAGGAATCATGTAGGAATGATTCCAATCGCTTAAACCTGGGCCCTTTCCCTTTCCTCTGCTCCTTCTTTGCCAAAAGTGCCTGCTTTGCCTGAGTGGCTTTGAGGGCTTGATAAGCCTTCCTCTTTTTCAGGAGATTTTCTGGAACCAAAGGGATTTTTCTTTGCTCTTGCTCCGCCATCTTTGCGGTGTAGCAGCTACTTCCTAGGACACATTTATTGAATATTTCTTCTGAGATAGGTCCTGGGGGTGCAACACTGAAGTTTTTATTTTTCTAGAGATGGGATCTCCCTGTGTTGCCCAGGCTGGTCTCAAACTCCTGGGTTCAAGCAATCCTCCTTCCTTGGCCTCCCAAAGTGCTGGGATTACAGGTTTGAGCCACCATGCCCAGGCTTTTTATTATTATTTTTTAAAACCAAAGGAAAATCCTTATTTAACTCTTACGTTGTATTAGTTCACTAGGGCTGCCATACCAAAGTATCATAGACTGGGTCTAAACAACTGAAATTTATTTTTGCACAATTCTGGAGGCTGCAAATCTGAGATCGAAGTGTTGGCAGGGTTGATTTCAACGGAGGCCTCTCTCTTTGGCTTGTTGATGGCTGTTCTTTCCATCTCTCTTCATGTGGTCTTTTTCTCTGTGTACATGCATGTCTGTGTCCTAACCTCCTTTTCTTACAAGGACACCAGTCATAGTGCATTAGGCCCATCTTAGAGACCTCATTTTTACTTGTTTCTCTAAGGATCCTATCTGCAAATATGGTCTCATTCTGGGGATTAAGACTTCAGCACATGTATTTTTCAGGGACATCATTCAGCCCATAACACATGTAGTCTCCTCCTTACTCCTGGGGTCTAAGGGTTGTCCTCCAAACTGCCCCTGACCCTAGGCATTGGATTTGTTTTCTGACCAACTGCCAACCACCCAGCATGTCCCTGTCCACTCCCACTACCCTCTACTTGGCTCCCACCCTGTGTAATGAGCACCATGTGAGCTGGGTCCAGCATGGTATCAGGGAGGAAGAGTCCTGGTCAGGTCTGTGATTAACCAGCAGTAAGGAGAGGTCCACTTGGTTAGCGGCCAACAGACAATTCAGCCAGCTTCTCCTTCAGCATTAAAGTGAGATTCTGAGCTGATCAGTGCTGGCTCTCAAGAGATGACCTTTGGCAGAAAGTGGTGCCTAATTTTTTCATCTGAAAAATGAGACTAGTAGCTAAGTTGTTTTAAAAAAGAATTTGGATTTGGTTTCTCTGGTGGCCCTTTTATTTTTCTCATATTGCTTCTTAAAAATAAACTTATTGGCCAGGTGTGGTAGCTCACGCCTGTAATCCAAGCACTTTGGAGGCCAAGGCGGGCGGATCACCTGACGTTGGGAGTTCAAGACCAGCCTGACCAACATGGTGAAACTCCGTCTTAAAAAATAAATAAACAAAAATAAATTTATTATCACTTCTCAGCCTTTTGGCTAAGATCAAGTATAAAATAAATTTATTAAGGTATATTTCACATATTCAATAATTCCCTGATGTCAAGTATACAATTTAATGATATTTTCAGTAAAGTCACCATACATCAGTTTTAGAACATTTTCGTCCCCTCCATCAGACCCATGCACTGTTAATCCCTATTCTCACTCCTGCTTGAGGCAGCCATCAGTCTACCCTCTGTCTTTACAGATTTGCATATTCTGGACATTTCATACAAAAGGAATCATATAATATGTGGTCTCCTGTCTGGTTTCTTTCACTTAGCATCATTTTTGCATACATGCCATGGCATGTATCAGTACTCATTCCTTTTAATTGCTGATATTGGTGGCCTTTTGTGTTTGCCATAGGTCACAGTCACCAGCTGTTTCATGTGTGTGTGATCCTGGCCACACACCTACAGATGGAAGCCATACTTCTGGACAAGACTCTGAGGAAGGAATGGCTCCTGGCCACCTCCAAGCCCTTCTCTTTCTCTCAGATAGCTGGAGCCATACTTCTGTGCATCATTTTCAGCCTCGGCAACATAATTTATTTCTCAGCTGCTCTGTATCGGACTCCTGAGCCAGAATTACGTAAAAAAGAAACTTGATTCAGACCATAAGCCTTTCATGCCAGATGCCAACGTTAAGCCGCAACACCTTAACCACCACAAGCCGGGGTGGTTACAGCTTATAACGGCCGAAATATTCATAATCGTTGGTGTCTTTTGTGTCTTTTGAATGAACTCATTTCAAAAAGGTATTCAGCTAGAGAACGTTCTCTAAATGTACACTGATTCTGTGTGTGTGATTTTAAAAGGAGAACATGGCTCAAGCAAGTCCTTGTTAAAGCAAACTATTGACATTTCATTAATTTTTAAATTACTGAAAATGGGATCTTTAATTCTATGTAAACAATTGGATTAAGCATATTACCCTGGAGCTTTGTATTATTCTTTAAAAATGAATCTTTCTTCATGTGATAAATTTCATGCAGCGAAGCTTCTCCCAAGAGCTCTCGTAGTGGCCTATCAACGACTTTGGGAGATTGAGCCAGGTCAGTCACTGAGGATCTGTGAAAGGAAGTTGGTCACTGAGAGCCTTGGGGACTAGGAAAACATTCCAGAATGAAGAGACCTGTTTGGGGAGGGGTCTTTTTTCCTTCTCCACCTAGTGAAGGGAGAACAGAAGGAGTCCTCTCTTTCCACAAGTCCATTCTGCCTTCAAAGTGCAAGCTCTCATGTCATTATGGATTTGGAGTTTGTCACTTTTTTTTTTCCTTACAAGTCCACAGTGGGGTGTCATGTGTCCTGTTATGCTCTGTTTTCTGGTTGCCAGTTTGATCTGCAAAGTATTATTCGGGGCAGGTAAATGTGTTAAACTATAAGAGTTGGCTGAGTTAATCCCAATTCGTTGTGCTCATCTGCCACCTTTTCAATCAATGGAAATTGCTATATTTGGGGATGTCATATATTTGATATTGCTTCAGCATTTCAAATATGCCGCAAAACTTAGCATCCATGTGCATAGGAAGTTAATGACCTTGCCAGTGGGGTGGTCACATATAGTGTTCTCAAGCTTTACTGTGAACCAGAAACATCTAGTAATCTTGTGACAAATGTGGACTCCTGGGGAAAACCAGGGTGTTCTGCTTCACTAGGTTAAATGTAGGTTTTGTAGAGGAGAGCTGCATTGGAGCAAGGCTCCCAGATGATCCTAATGCAGGAGGGCCAGAGGCCAAACTTGAAGAACTGCTAGTGTTACACGTTCCAGAAGATATTGGATCTCTCAGCCTTGTTTTGCCTGATCTCAAGCTTTAGCAACTCACCAACAAAGGCGTAGGCCCCATTTTATGTTCGAGTTTTCTACTCTGAATAGTTCTGAAACACTGAGCATTTTCTCATTTTTTGCATTACTGACTGAAGTTCAGTATTTCATGGTGTTTCCAGGGAACACAGAAATGCTGATGCAAGACAACTTTTGACAGAGGCCCATCAAACCCTGTTCTGCACTTGGTAATGACTTAGGGGCCTTCCTCAAATTGCAGAATCCTCTTTGCTGACTCAGGAATACCCCATGTCTTAGACTACTGCCTCTACCATTAACTAGCCCAGACATTTGAATGGCCTTGTAAGTAGCTCACTGTCCAATCCTCTAAGGACAAGTAACAATTTATATTGGATGAGAGTGGTCAAGAAATATGATTTCATTAGTTTTATTATTTGTTTACTTCCTCTGGGGAAGGCAGACTGATAAAATTATATGGGTCAGTACATTTTTGGTACATTAATTGCAGGCTGCATGACAAAATTTGTTTTTTTGGCAACAACCTGCCATTTTTAGTGGAATTCCACAACAGCAGGGTCTGTGGGCTTCCAGTTCATCTTACTGCAACTTCAATTTTATGGCAAAAACAGCTCAAAGTTTAAATTCCCCTTTCTATGAATGCCAAAAACATGCAGTGTTTTAAATTTGCTCCTTTAGAGATAACAAAATAATGTTTAGCATAGTAAGAATTGAATAAGAATTGAATAAATAATAAGTGATCAATTTGAAGGATTTCTGGATTATTTAATCTTTGCTTATGTTGCTTTTTCACATGCCTAATGATGAAAATGAAATGTTAAATGAACAAAATAAGATCAAGGGTTTCATAACATTTTTGTAAGTTTGGTAAACATTAGTCCTGTATACTTTTAGGGACAGTGTTATAAATCAGAATTTTACGACAGTTTGCAGCACACTGATTTGGAAGCTTCCAGTGCAAAATGAGAATGGGTTCAAATATACTAATGATCATTAAGTATTAATAGGCATTAGATGTCTAATGTGAGTATAGTTCCATCCAAGCCATCTCAGAAAGCCTAAAATGTTGTAAGGGAGTCAGCTGAAGGCCTCACTGGAGCTGGTCTCAATTTTTAAAAAGTGTCTCACTACACTTAAGAGATGTGACACATTTCCATTGATAACAATTGCTCACCATGGCATTGTCTCAAAAAAGACTATGGTCAGGAGGGTGACACATTCCTAATGGGATGTACCTCTCCATCCCCTTGCTTGAGAAGCACTACTCTAAAATTTACCAGACCTTACAACTGTGATAAAACTTGAATGTGTATGAATGAAGTCATTCAGTCAACTTTACCTCCCTTCACTCTTTGAAGGGTTTCCTTTCCCATTGCTCAGTTTTTAGAAAATAATTCTCATATTTTTTCTTAAGAAATGAATTTGTGGCTGGTCTGAAGGGAGTAAGTTAGCTCAATTGATTGTTCACAGTCAGTCATAGATCAAGCTCCTTGTTCTGCTCTTTCCTTCTTCTCACTACTACGCTTGACTCTAGTCTTAAAAGAAAGAAAGAATGAATCTGTTGCTGGGTGCAGTGGCTCATGCTTGTAATCCCAGCACTTTGGGAGGCTGAAGTGGGAGGACTGCTTGAACCCAGGGGTGCAAGGCCAGCCCAGGCAATAGAGCCAGATACTGCCCCTATTAAAAAATACAAAAACTAGCTGGTTATGGTGATGCACACCTGTGGTCCCAGCTACTGTAGAGGGTGATGTGGGAGGACTTGTGAGACCAGGAGTTAGATGCTGCAGTGAGCTGTGATTACGCCATTGCACTCTAGACTGGGTGACAGAGCGAGACCCTGCCTCAAATTGAAAAAAAAAAAGAAATGAATTTGTAATTGTTGGTAGGATGTTGTGGGAAATTTAGAGGCTTTCTGAGTATAAAGTGATTTAAATATTTGATCTGCTGAAGTCTTTCTGGAAGTGTTGTTTCTTTCTCTCCCCTCCCCCCACCCCCACCACCAGTGGAACCTTGCTCACCTGAGAGGTTCTGAGGAAGTGGGGTGGAGTAGAATGGCATTGTCAGATATGTTCAAGAAACCCTTCGTTTGACCTATTTTGTACCTTATGGTACCCTTTTAAATTTTTTTTAATTAAAAAAAATTTTTTTGAGGCAGTGTACTATTCTGTTTCCCAGGCTGATGTGTAGTGTTGCAATCTCAGCTCACTGCAACCTCTGCCTGCCAGGCTTCAGTGATCTTCCCATCTCAGTTTCCTGAGTAGCTGGGACTACAGGTGCATGCCGCTAAGTCTGGCTAATTTTTTGCATTTCTAATAGAGATAGGGTTTTGCCATGCTGCCCAGACTGGTTTCAAACTCCTGGACTCAGTGATTTGTCTGCCTCAGCCTCCCAAAGTGCTGGGATTACAGGCATGAGCCACACTGTGCCCAGTCCATGATACCTTTTTGAAACACCTATTAACACTGTACAACAACACTTCAAAGCATATCATTTGAATGCCAACCTCTGATTTTCTAGTCAATAATCAGTTAAGGCAAAGACCTATTTCCAAACTCCGATGTTCTTCAACTTACACTAGTGTTGAAGAGGCTTTCTTGAACTGTGTGAGAGAAAAAAATAAATACAATTCATTTATTATCATAAAGTCATCCTGTTTGCCACTTGATGTGGTTATGTTTTATCTACCACACTGCAAACGTGTTCATTCATGATGAGAAACAGATCCCCATACACGTGTATATCAGTAAATCATTCAATGAATAGTTAGTGCTTTGTATGTATAGAATGGCCACTATCCTAGGAACTGGGGATCCACAAGTGAACAAAACCTACAATGTCCCTCCCTCATGGAGCTAGTGTTCTGGTTGGGCAGGTAGACAAGATATGTAGAGGAATCCAGATATTAAGTGCTGTAAAGAAACGAAGCCTCATAGGGCATGTGAATTAATGGCCACTCTGACAAGCTGACGTTTGAGGAAGACTGAATGGGCAAAAAGGAACCAGCCTTGTCAGCTTGTCAGGGGAAGGCACTGCAGGTCAAGCTAAGTAGAGAGGTCCCAAGGCTGGCAGGTACCTGTTCTACTGGAAGGATGTTAACTCTGGAAGATACCTGGATGACTTGACTTTTGAAGAATTCTGAGATTTTCCTGATTTTTTTCCCCCGCTGAGAAACTGCCTCTAGAGATTTCCTGTGTCTCCTTGGTTCTTGTATGGAATGTGTCAACTTGTAAAAGATGCATTTCAGACAAACAATTGTCATGCCCATTCTCTTCATGCTCAGCAACCGATTTCTAAAACAGGCTGAACTTTTGCCTCCTCCAGAACACAGAAGGAAAGGCCCTCAAAGAGCACTGAATTCAGCCCTTTAAACTGTGTTTGATGATGTATAATGCAGATTCTCAGGCCCAAACATACTGATACAGACTACCCACAATGCGAGAGGGGGTCCTATAGTTTCGAATTTTTAGCTAAAGCCATAGGTGATTTTTAATATAAGGGAGTTTAAGAAGCACTGAGATAGTCCAATCATTTTTAAACATAATTTCCGACTTAGAAAAATGTTGTAAAATAGTGCAAAGAATTCCCAGGTACTTTTCACCTTTTCTCCTTTACTCCCTTTTCCAACAGTGAGAAATCTGACTCCCATTAGCCACAATACGTTTTATTATTATTATTTTTTCAGATGAAATCTCACTCTGTCACCCAGGGTGGAGTACAGTGGCACGATGTTGGCTCACTGCAACTTCTGCCTCCCAGGTTCAAGTGATTCTCCTGCCTCAGCCTCCTGAGTAGCTGGGATTATAGGCACCTGCCATAATACCTGGCTAATTTTTATATTTTTTAGTAGAGGCAAGGTTTCATCATATTGGCCAAGCTGGTCTCAAATTCCTGACCTCAAGTGATAGACCTGCCTCAGCCTCCCATTGTGCTGCGATTACAGGCATGAGCCACCTCGTCCAGTCTACAAAACATTTTATTTGCTCAATCCTAGAACGTACAGAATGTTGTTCCAGAATTATCAATTCATGTCTGTGCCTACTAATTAGAATTCAACATGTTTCAAGTTCTTTTTGTCTTGAGCCTGAAGGCAAGCTTGATTCTAAATAGTCACAGTTACCTGGATTATTTCCCCCTTTCTGTGTGTTAGTTATTTGAAATATAGTTCAGATCATTTGTTTCTTTCCTATTTTTTTTGAGACAGAGTCTTGCTCTGTCGTCAGGCACCCAGCTGGAGTGCAGTGGCATGATCTCGGCTCACTGCAACCTCCGCCTCCCCGGTTCAAGCAATTCTCCGGCCTCAGCCTCCTGAGTAGCTGGAACTACAGATGTGGGCCACCACGCCCAGCTAATTTTTATATTTTAGTAGAGATGGGGTTTCACTATGTTGGTCAGGATGGTCTCGATCTCTTGACCTCATGATCCACCCGCCTCGGTCTCCCAAAGTGCTGGGATTACAGGCGTGAGCCACCGTGCCTGACCTCATTTGTTTCTTTTTGTGTAAATTTTACTGTCCCCACCAACACACACATACACACACACATTGATTTTTATTAATTTGTGTTTTGTGTATGCAAACATTAACATCTAACCATTCATGTTACCAATGGACTGGCAAGAGAGATTCATGGCCTGGGAACCTGAGACAATGTTTCTGAGGACACTGAGTGGCCAGCAGGGCCTGGGAGAGAACAGTGTGTGGAGCATGTCGAAGCTCCCGAGGCAGTGCTGTCTCCATTTTACTGTATCCCCTCAAACACTGGGCGTCATCAGTTCCTGGTCATTGGTGTTTACTGGGTTCCCACAGCTGGCCTTGCTTATCTGGGTGTTTTGATTAATAAATGGTTTCAAATTTGTGTAGTGTTAGCCCCTCCTCAATGATTTGCATAAGATTCTTTTGGTCCAATTTAATAGTTTCTAATAAAGTTAACATAAGACCCACAATCCCACCGAGGAGAAATAAAAACACACCTACATAAAGGCTTTTACACAAATAATCATATCAATTTCATAATCTCTAGAAAGTAGAAACCACCTAAACGTCCGCCTGGTGAATGAATGAATTGTCTGGCAGTCATACAGTGGAATATACTCAGCAATGAAAAGGGAACAAATCACTGGTACATACAATACGTGGATGAATGTCAAAGCGTTTTGCTGAGTGAAAGAAAAGACATCTGGAAAAGGCAAAAGTATAGGGAAGAAAATCAGAAAAGTGGCTGCCAAGGCCTGGGCAGCACAGAGGATTTTCCAGTGTGATGGAAATAAACATTTGATTGTCGTTACAGCATAGTATATATTTGTCAAATACACAGAATAATACAACTGAAAAGGGTCGGTTTTACTGTATGTAAATTATACCTAAAATACCTGACTTTAGAAAGAAAAAAGCCCCCCAGTTCTCTTCTCCCCACCCTCCAACCCTCACTCCTGATCTGGATCTCTAATTCTATGGTAAAATGTGAATCTTTCCCTGGCTCTAGGGAGCCCTTTGCCATTTTTGAATAGAGAAATGATGTGATGATTTGGTAGTTTTAAGAAAATTAAAAAGCCAGAGAGTTTTAATACAGAAGTGAGGGAGGAAGAAGAAACTGGCCTGAAGAGAAGCTGGAGGTGGTACGATGGAACTTAGTCCTCAACTGCAGTGTTCTTTGAAGGGACGGATTCATTCATCCCTTCAGCAGCACCTACACTGCTGGGCACTGGACGTGCAACAGTGCCATCTAGTGAGGCTGTGGGGAGAAGCCAGTAGAGGAGACAGGAATGAACAGTGAATGTTAGCCAACTGGAATTTAGTGCTGAAACAAGTCAACAGGTGCAGTGAGTGGGAAACGGCAGTGTGCAGTGGAAGGTGGGGGCTGTACTCACGGGGTCCAGTATCCACAGCAGGATAGTTGCCAGATCTGCTGAGAACTGAAGGCGAGCGAGGCACTGTCAGAGGAAAGGAGGGAGGAGAGTGTGACAGCGCAGAGCATGGCATGTGAGCACACTGTGTTCAGGGCCCTGCCATTCAACATGACTGGAGGGGACAGGGGCAGTGATGGGTGATGGGCCTGCAGAGGAAATGCCTCAGAGCCCTGTGGTGGGTCTCCAACAATGGGGAACCACTGCAGAGTTTCATACAGGGGAGTGACATAGTCAAATCCGTGATTTAGAGGTGAGCAAATTGGAAACTGGATTGGAACGTGGCAGCAGGGAGGCCTGTAAGGACACTGCTGTCTTCATCAGACCAGAGATGGTGGTGGCCAAGGAGATGAAGAAAAGTAGAGAGGTTTGGAGGTTTGGCTACTTATTAGGTAGAATTGTTAAGATTTAGTGATTGAACATTGAGACAGAAGAAGAGAGAAAAGCCAAAAATGGTGCCCTGGACTCTGGTTTGGGTGATGCCATCCACTGAGAGGGAGCAAGTTTGGGAGAAGAGATTAGAATGTGTTAGGTGTGAGATGCTTGTGGGATATGGAAGTGGAGAATCCAGAAGACGGTTGGATAGATGGCTGTGGAGCTCAGAAGAGAAAACGTGAATGATGGCAAGTCATGTGAGTGCTTGAGAGTGTCTAGGGAGAAGGCATACCTAGTGACCAGCTCTAAACCCTGAGCCACAATATTGAAGGGAGAAAAAAAGAACTCACAAAGGAGACTGAGAAAGAAAGGCTAGACAGCCAGGAGAAAAAATAAAGGCAAGGGAAGAAAGGAATGGGCAACATCTTTTAGTGCTGTGGAGAGGTCAAGTAAGACAAAGATCAGGTAGATTTAGCATCAAGGAAATGGTAATGTTGGCGACAAGTTCTAATGGAGAGTCTGAGGTACAAGCTAAACTGAAGAGCAACTAAGAGATTAGTCAGCAACCAAGCCCAATTCCTAAATGATAACAATTCAAAGCTCTAGGTTGGGCACGGTGGCTCACACCTGTAATCCTAGCATTTTGGGAGGCTGAGGCAGGCAGATCACTTGAGGTCAGGATTTTGAGACCAGCCTGGCCAGCATGGTGAAACCCCGTCTGTACTAAAACCACAAAAACTTAGCTGGACGTGGTGGTGCATGCCTGTAGTTCCAGGTACTCGGGAAGCTGAGGCAGGAGAATTGCTTGAACCCTGGAGGTGGAGGTTGCAGTGAGCTGAGATCGCGTCACTGCACTCCAGCCTGGGTGACAGAGCAATACTCTGTCTCAAAAAACAAAACAAAATTCCGAACTCTAGCTTGACAACAAAGTCCTAATGATCCAAAGACTTCAATAAATAAATAACAAAGCGATAAAAGCAGTAGGAAAAAAATATGGGAAATAAAAAAAAAAACCTCAGAATGGATGTATTTGTCTAGTATGACACAAAACAGAAGCCATAAAAGACAGATAAATGTCTACCTGAACTTTTTTCTAAGCTGTCACAAAACATATACAAATAAAATAACCAAAATATGAACAACAAAAATATTTAAACTCACATTTTGGATGAGGACCAATTCTTTTTAATATAAGAAATTTAACAAATCATTAAGAAAAACTAACAAACCAATAGAACAAAGAAGCAAAGAATATGCACACAGTTCATAGAAAAGGAATCAAAAGTGTTCTTAAATATATGAATATACACTCGACCTCATTTATCAGAAGATAAATGAAAATTTTACATGTTTTTTCTCACCAATTGATATCAGATATCAATAGATTCATATCTATTGAAAAGTTTGATAACACTTTGAGAATTGTGGCGAAACAGGTACTCATACAGGCTGGTGGGAGTGTACGTTGGGACAGCTTTTATGGAGAACAATTTGCAGTTATCTGTGAAACATTACACATGGATACTCTTTGACTCAGCAAATCTGTTTCTAGAAATGTATCCTACATATTTTCCTGCATTGTATAAATTTCCAAGCTTATTCACTCTAGCCATATCTGTAATGACAAAAATTGGCACCATCCTAACTTAGGGTGGAAAAGGTGTGATACCTTTCTTTACCCAGCTTAAGGGTCACAGCTGACACTACCATAACAAAAGACAGATTAACAAGATAAATGGATAACCAATTGATTGAATCACAGGGTTTTTTTGTTTGTTTGTTTGTTTTTGTTTTGAGACAAGTCTTGCTCTATTGCCCAGGCTGGAGCTCATTGCAACCTCTGCCTTCCAGGTTCAAGCAATTCTCCTGCCTTGGCCTCCTGAGTAGCTGGGATTACAGGCATGTGTCACCAGG
Source organism: Callithrix jacchus (assembly GCF_049354715.1). Taxonomy (NCBI): domain Eukaryota; kingdom Metazoa; phylum Chordata; class Mammalia; order Primates; family Cebidae; genus Callithrix; species Callithrix jacchus. The sequence goes on from NC_133509.1 coordinate 16,450,779, forward strand.
CCCGGCTAATTTTGTATTTTTAGTAGAGACAGGGTTTCACCATGTTGGCCAGGCTGGTCTAGAATTCCTTACCTTGTGATCCCCCACAACTCGATCTCCCAAAGTGCTGGGATTACAGGTGTTTCAGCCGCTGCTCCCAGCCTGAATCATAGTTTTATGCAACATAAGTGCCTTTGGAAATGAAGACCCACAGACCCAGGGAAAGCTGTTAACTTTTATGCTTAGGTTAGATGAAGAATGGACAGTTGTGCAGAAATGTGACTGGACAAAAGGAGTATGATCTCATGGTAACAGACTGAAGGAGGAACCCAGCAAGTCCCATCCCTTCAGGTTCTTCCTGTCCTCTCTGTGTAGAATTCCTTCCTCCCATATAGGGCAAGACCCTTTAGGAACAAGGGTCTTATGACAAGGTGCATCAGAGAATTTCTTTATGGCTACCTCTTACACAAAAAGGTGAGGGAAGGCTAGATTCATATTTTTAGGTTTTTCTAGAATAAGGTTTCTGGCTTGCTTTGGAGAAAAGGGGTTCTAGTTTCCATGATACGCCTTGGGGAAGAGACACGATCCACCTTTGGGAAGAGAAATTCTGGTTTCTATTATTTGCTTTAGGAGACACAGAGGGGTAAAGAGACCAGAGGGCAGGAGAAAGTCAGAGAGAGACTTTGCTTCTAAGGTTTCTCTGAGGTCCTCCAGTCTTCTTTAGTTCAAAGCACTCAGTGTGCCAAAAGCCATATTTTGAAGTTGTTTCCTGAGCACCAACAATATGGGCCAAGGATATTAAATTGGGACTATCCTTACCAGTGCTGTGGTCCTGCAGGAAGTTGAGAAGGGGCTAGAGTTCCCTGAGAGCCCAGATGTAGATGTGTATTTGACAGTCATCGGCTTAGGGTCAAAGACTGAAGTAATATAGAATCAGTTCATCTAAGGCAAGAGTAGGTTCTAGAGGTTGCTCCTCAAGGGTAAGGACCAAATTTTATTCATCTCCTTAAGGCCAAGCGTGGTGGCTGACGCCTGTAATCCCAGCACTTTGGGAGGCCAAGCGGGGGGTGGGGGGTGGGGCGGATCACCTGAAGTCAGGAGTACGAGACCACCCTGGACAACGTGGTGAAACCTCATCTCTGCTAAAAATACAAAAATTATCCAGGCGTAGTGATGCCCGTCTGTAATCCCAGCCACTCGAGAGACTGAGACAGGAGAATCGCTTGAACCTGGGAGGCGGAGATTGCATTGAGCTGAGACTGCACTCCAGCCTGGGCGACAGAGCAACTCCGTCTCAAAAGAAAAAATAAAAAGATTTGATAAAAGAATGTACATATAGGAAAGAGATGGAGGGACCACAGAGGAAAACCCAGGAAAGGTGAACAGAGAGAGAAAAGCAGCCAAGATAATGTGGTGACTTGGAAGCCAGAGAGAGGGAGCCTAAGACTCGGAGCAGAGCACGGCACACCACTTTTCACCAGAACGACATTCCGACCTCTGAATCAAACCTGGAATGGCCCTTCCATTGAAATTCTTGTGATGGAGGAAAAGAAACCCTCAGTTTCTTCATAGCAAGATGGAAGAGTTTAAATGCATACCTCAGGTCTCCCTCCAGCCCTGACACACGCCTCCGCTGGCCCTTTCAGTGTCGGTCGCCTAGGAGACAAGCGCCACTTCCGGCAGCACAGTCACTTCCGCGGAGTACCGGCCTCTCCTTGAGGGCGGGCGCTGATTGGCCCGTTTGAAATGCGCCTGGCGCGAGCTCACCTGAGCTCTCAGCGTCGCCGCCGGCTTCGGAGAGCACCGCGCCTTAGCCGGCCAGTCCCAGTTCCCACGGCCTGTCCCAGTGTCCCTCCGGCTTCTCCGGCTTCCCGTCCCGCGCGCGCGTTTGGGCGGCTTGGAGCTTGCTACCATGAAGCCAGCGTGAGTACGAGGCCGCCGAGTACGGAGGGAGGGGGGACGGGGTCCGGGGCCATGGGGCGGGGGGCCGGCGTCTCTACTCAGGCCGCGGCCGGACGCGGGCTGCGCGGGCAGCATCTAGACCGGTGCTGCCGCGGCCGCGACCCCAAAATGGCAGCCTCCATGTGCGGCAGCTCCGCAGGAACCTGGGCGCGGAGACCCCTGCCGCATCGCACCCCGCCGCCCCGCCCCGGTCTCCAGGGGCCAGGAAGGGTCGGCCGGAAGCAGGGGGTGTTTTATGCCGCACCCGGTTCGCGGTAGCGGGGCTGTCCTCGGAGCTCCGGGACAGCCTTCCCTTGTCTCAAGTTCCCCTTCTCCCTCGCTGGCTGCGGCCGCCTCCAGAGCGCAGTCCGCCGACTTAGTGCGGATCAGGGGCGGTCTCGCGTGTGGAGCCGAGGGAGTGTGGTGGGCATTGGTTAGGTGGGCTCCGTTTCTGGAGAGCCCTGGCACCGGTGATCGCCGCGAGCTCTTCTTAGCCTAGGACCCTGGCCTTGTGGCCGAGTCCGTCCCCTTACACAGGCCAGTTACTTCTGCTGGGTTTTGTGGCCGCGGGCAACCCCCGCCCACATTCCTAAGTTAGTATTTTCGGCGCAGCATCTTTCAAGGGTGAAGCAGTATTTGTTGTGTTAAGGAGAAGATTGGGTTTATTACCATTTAGGGAGTCATTTGCAAAAGGCAACTTGTTTATTAAGAGGCCGAAGTCAAAATCTTTAGATGAAAAAGAATTTATATATGAGAAGTATATGTATATATAAATATATTGAGTTGAAGTTAGATCCTCCACAGTGTATTTTGCACTGAATAACACGAATTTACTTGTGTTTCATCTGGGAATATGTTGAAAAAAATATTTTAAAACTGCAGTCGAAGCCAGTAATCTCACTTAATGTGTTAAGTGTATATCTAGCCTATAGATAAATGTGAAGGGAAAAAGATGAGCTGTTAGAGAAATGGTGAAATCAATCAAAGTATCTCTTTGATTGTCCCTATTTAAGAAAGCGACAAATTGGCAGTTTGGAACCGGATTTTGTTTGGAGACAGAGTAATCTTTTTGAGCATTCAATGACTGGTTGTTCTTTTAAAGTACAGGCATAAATCTTGACAAAAGAATGGATTCCTCCATGTGCATTTTTATAGTGTGTCAAAGTTAATCGGCTTGTCAGTCTGTAAACAGTTACTTGTAGATTTTTCAAATTTGTAGTGCCTCTGTTAAATTGTTGCTCAAGAAAATATGCAAGCTCTTTTAAGGATAGAAAGGAATCAGAGAATAAGTAGGTACATTTGGTATCAAAGATGTATTCTAAAGCAAATTTTAATTACTTTTAGGTTACACATGCCACACTCTGCTACTTTGAATATTATTCATGTTATTTGGGATACAGTGTTTTGGAACTGCTAAGGGATAATTTACATATAACCTAGACAGATTGTATATTAGTGTTGAACTGAAAAAAAAATTATTATTATTATTTTTTAACCTCTGACCAGGAGGGCTAAGACACCCCGGAAACCTATTGTGAAGAAAGGGTCCCAAACGAAAGACCCGGTTGGGGTAAGGTCTCCTTGTGGATCTATGTGTGTGTATTTAAGAAACTTATTTCTTCAGTCCTTTCTTGTCTTATGTGTATGCTTGGAAGGGAAGGAAGAGGAGATGTGGAAGTATAATCAAAGAACATTTAGTTAAATGGATGAACTGAATTGTATAAAACTAGTTCTAGCTGTGAAATTTTCTCTATAAGATTAATTAGTTCAGTACAATGAAGTCCTTAGTTGCCAACTGCATACCTTCCGTAATTATCATTTGAAGAGTTAGATAATTAAAAATCTCCAGCTGGGTTCGTATTCATCCCAGAGACTATGGACGGAGTTCATGTGAACCCAATTCATGCCATACAGCAATCGATGGCATGAGGAGAGCTCCAAATTTCTTGGGCCCAAGTTTAATTCAGTCTAGTATCTATTCATAACTGCAAGTACTTCACCAGTTTCAGGCTTGGGAACTTGCTTTTAAGAGCAAATGTTAAATTATGAAGAAAAAAATGAAGCAGGCAAAAAGAATAAAAATTTTAAAACAAAACAACAAATGGCAAACAAAAAGGGTTCCTTTCCTCTGAGGCATTTAAAATCTACCCCTCGCTGCCTCTTGAGTGGATTCCTGGCTCTGAAGTTAATGGCGCCAGGTGCTTTGCACACAGCTGAACAAGCTCAAGCCCCCTCTCCTGCTTTTAAAAATGTCTTTGTAGGCCAGGCACTGTGGCTCATGCCTGTAATCCCAGCACTTTGAGAGGCCTAGGCGGGTGGATCACCTGAGGTCAGGAGTTCGAGACCAGCCTGGCCAACATGGTAAAATCCCACCTCTACTAAAAATACAAAAATTAGCTGGATGTGGTGGCGGGTGCCTGCAATCCCAACCATTCGGGAGGCTGAGGCAGGAGAATCACTTGAACCCAGGAGGTGGAGGTTGCAGTGAGCCATTGCCCTCTAGCCTGGGCGACGAGAACGAAACTCTGTCTCAAATAAATAAATAAAAATAAGTCTTTGTATATTAAATGTTGGGTTAAGCTGACAAGTTTTTAAATTGACATCCATTTCCAAAGAATTCTAACAGATTTAAAAGTCTCATTTTGTGACATGTTGTTGACTCTTAGAGATGTTAGTAGTAGTATAACTTATTTGTGTACAATATAGTAATGAATACACACTGCAATTTGATATCAAAATTTATTTTAATTTTATGTGTATTTAAAGTCATCTCATCTAATGTGTTTGTATCTATCAATCTCACTTAGCAGATTTTAATTTTCATAGCCCTTGGCAATACAGAGCTCTTAAACGGAGAGACCAAATGTTTGTTGAATGAATGAATGAATGAATGAGAAGCTTAAGTGAAAAATCAGGCAAAAAGTCAAACTTTGTTCTTTAAGCACCTTCCTGTTTGTTTAGGTATACTGTAGGGTGCGCCCGCTGAGCTTTCATGATCAAGAGTGTTGCATAGAAGTGATCAATAATGCAACTGTTCAGCTTCATACTCCTGAGGGCTATAGACTCAATCGAAATGGAGACTATAAGGAGGTACTTTTGATTTGAACCAATTGTTTTTACTCAATATGTTGTTTCCTGAATGACTTTTACATTTTTAAATGTAACAAAACTCATTTGTGAGCCCACAAAGTCTTATTTACTTCATTATTACTAAAACACTGTATCTAAAGTGTTTTTGACTTCTGGGATGCACAAACATACCTTTGGTGTGCTGGAGTTAGAGGATTGCTTTTAGCAGATAATTTCTTACACTGGATATTACTGGTTTTTAGAGCATGTGTTAGGGATGATTTATTGTGGAATGATACTTGATTGTGCTAGGCGATTCGATATATACAGCTTCATGTGTTGAAATTAAAATAACATTTAATAATAGGCATTGTATACTTGCATCAACCTCTTATGCAGTGTTTTTATTGTTAGTAAAATTTTGAGTCAACTTAAAAATATTGTTTAGCAAATGTGCTAAGCTAGTAGCTGGATGGTAGAAGATTTTTTACAAACGAGTATGACATACTCCTTGCCTTTAGAAAGTTTATAACTTAAGACATATGGTAAACAAATAATTCTCATATAGATAAGACAGAAAGTTAGGTGTACTAAAGATGAGGGGCCCGTGGGGATTCAGGAGGATTAATTCAGGCTACCATTTCTACTTCTAGCTGTCACTCACTCTTCTGTGCCTACTATCCCTGTGAAATTGCTCTTCAGAAGACTGCCAGTGGCTGCTTTGCTGCTGAATTGGATGAATACCTCTTCATCCTCATTATAACCTGTTTGTCAGCAGCACTCTCCTGTCTCCCGCTCCAGCTCTCCCTGTATCTCCAGTTGAAACCTCTTCTCTGGCTCTAAACATTCAACCACTTACTTGGTATCTCTGCTTGGATGTCACATGTACATCTTAGATTTTACATGTCCATAAAGGAGTTCTTGATTTTCTCCTTTCCTCTCTAAATACTTCCTTCCTTGTTTTCTTCTCAAGGAATGGCCCCATCATCTGTCCAGTTTCTCAAGCCAGAAACCTGGAACTTACCTTTTACTTGCCCCTCCTTGCCCCTACTTCATTAGTAGCTCCTGTCAGTTATATTCCGTAATGTGTCTTGAAACTGTCCTTTCATTTCCATCTCCACTGCCACCAATCCTAGTCTGAGCCCCATTATTAATCATAGAGACCAGTGCTCCACATAATACCTGTAATGAAGGAATAGCTTTTTTATTTTTAATACATCACAGCTGGGACTTTTGTACAACTTGTGCTAGATGGAACTGCCCATGTGAGTTGGACAACAGAAAACTGGTTCGTAATCTCTTCATAGAGATGAGCGTATTAAATATGTGCTGCAATACTGAAATTTGATATAGGCCAAATGCCTATAGAACTTTCTAAACGTTAGGCCAGGCACAGTTGCTCATGCCTGTAATCCCAGCACTTTGGGAGGGTGAGGCAGGCAAATCATGAGGTTAGGAGTTCGAGACCAGCCTGACCAACATGGTGAAACCCCATGTCTATTTAAAATACAAAAATTAGCTGGGCACAATGGCAGGTTCCTGTAATCCCAGCTACTCTGGAGGCTGAGGCTGGAGAATGACTCGAACCCTGGAGGCAGAGGTTGAAGTGAGCTGAGATCGTGCCACTGCACTGCAGCCTGGGCGACAGAGTGAGACTCCATCTCAGAAAAGAAATACAAAAATTATCCAAGCATGGTGGTGGGGGCCTGTAATCCCAGCTACTCAGGAGGCCAAGACAGGAGAATCCCTTGAACCTGGGAGGTGGAGGTTGCAGTGAGCTGAGATCATGCCATTGTACTCCAGCCTGGGCAACAAGAGTGAAACTCCGTCTCAAAAAACAAACTAACCCAACTTTTTAAACATTTAAGTAGTCTGGTTACAGTTCTCAGGCATTGGTTTGCTGAGTATGCTTTGGGTGTCACTGACAAGACCACCAAAGCTTAACTGCTTCCACTTGGAATCTTCTCTGATCTATTTCTACAGAGCGGACAGAGTGATCTTTTAAAACATCAAATCTCATTATTTTCCTGTTCAAAACCTTTCAAGGAATAAAATCTTTAAACAGACAAAATCCTTCTTAATCTGTCTCCCAGCTGTCTCCACCCATAGTCATCCAATCTTTTGAGTTCCTTGGATAAGGCAGAATCCTGGCTGTTAGTTGTTGCCTTAACCTGGACTTCTCTGGGTTTTAGCATGGGTCATCCTTGGGTTTCAGCTTAAATATCACCTCCTCAGCTTGTACAGGCTACCCAGTCAGAAACAGCAAGCCACAGCCCCTCTCCCCTTGTCTGTGCTCTGTGTATCTACTTTATAGTACTTAACCACAGTCTATTTACTTACTTGTTTATTGTCTTTCCTCCACCATAATGTAAACTTCCAGGGAATATGTACCTTATATGTTCTATTCATCAAAATAGTAAATATGGCTTCAGCCTGAATGAATGGTCTGGGAAGGTTTTATGGAGGAGCAGGTCTTTGAGGATATAACATAGTTAAACACTGATTTACTGAGTTTTACTTCTTTAAGTGAATTTCAAGTATGTATAAATATAGGTATCAAATAGGTATAAAAAGGTTTGATGGGGATTAAAAATAGTTACTGCTTTCTGACAGAAGGCAACATTGTATAATGAAAAGTGCATTGCTGCCAGGAATGATGGTTTATACCTGTAATCCCAGCACTTTGGGAGGCCAAGGCGGACAAATCACTTGAGATCAGGAGTTAGAGACCAGCTTGGCCAACATGGCGAAACCCCATCGCTACTAAAAATATAAAAATTACCCGGTGTGGTGGCGGGTGCCTGTAACACCAGCTATTTGGGAGGCTGAGGCAAGGAGAATCGCTTGAACCCAGAAGGCAGAGGTTGCAGTGAGCTGAGATCCCGCCACTGCATTCCAGCCTGGGTGACAGAGGTGAGACTCTGTCTCAAAAATAAAAAAGAAAACAAAACCATTGCATTGAAGATGGCTTCAATACTAATTAACTCCATGTGCTCAGAGAAGTTTCTCCTTTGGGCCTCAGTTTTCTTTACCTTGAAGGGAGGGAGTCATTCATGAGGACTGTGAGGTCATCTGTCTTCTCAGTCCTGGCCTATGTGTATGTATCCTTGCAGTTCCAAGATTCTTTGTTCTTTTTGAACTCTAAAGCCTTTTTAAGGATTATATTTTATTAATCATATTTAGAGAGACTTGATAATTGTCTTGCTTTCTTAAAGGTCACAATTTATTTAAAATGTATTTTGTGTAAGAACTCAGATGAGATTATATTTACAGTTTACTTCTGGTTTTAAAGTACAGTACATCAAAACATGTGGCATTATGCTGCTATGCCATTTTCTTTTTTCTGTGTTTTTTTTTTTTGAGACAGGATCTCACTCTGTGGCCCACGCTGGCATGCAATGGTGCACCCACAGCTCATTGTTTTTTTTTATGTGGAGATTTTTGTTGTTGTTTTTACATTTTTTTTTGAGACGGAGTTTCACTCTTGTTACCCAGACTAGAGTGCAATGGCGTGATCTCGGCTCACTGTAACCTCCGCCTCCTGGGTTCAGGCAATTCTCCTGCCTCAGCCTCCTGAGTAGCTGGGATTACAGGCACGCGCCACCATGCCCAGCTAATTTTTTGTATTTTTAGTAGAGACGGGGTTTCGCCATGTTGACCAGGATGGTCTTGATCTCTTAATCTCGTGATCCACTCGCCTGGGCCTCCCAAAGTGCTGGGATTATAGGTTTGAGCCACTATGCCCATGCTATGCTCTTTTAAATGACACCTTTATCAAGAAAAACTAGGAAACAATAAAGTCATGTATGACATCATGCTTGTAGATTTCCACAAATCTGTGACTATGAATCATTATAATACCTTTTGATCTTTGTCACTTAATTAAAATCAATCTTAGATTAGAAGCATTAGTGGATTTAAGACTTTTCTACATTTTCAGCTGGGTGCACCTGTAATCCCAGCACTTTGGAAGGCTGAGGTGGATGAATCACCTGAAGTCAGGAGTTTGAGACCAGCCTGCCTAACATGGTTAAACCTTATCTCTACTAAAAATACAGAAATTAGCTGGGCGTGGTGGTGTGTGCCTGTAATTCCAGCTACTCTGAATTCTCTCAAGCAGGAGAATCGCTTGAACCCAGGAGGCAAAGGTTGCAGTGAGCCAAGATCATGCCATTGCAGTCCAATCTGGGCAACAAGAGCAAAACTCCGTCTCAAAAAAGAAAAAGAGACTTTTGTATATTTTCTTCAGTAGTTGTGACTGAAAACATTTACCAGTTTATGATTGGTATAATTTAGGTATGTCATGACTTTTTAGTGAATCACTAAAAAATGAAGGATTCCCACTGTAAAGACTGTTTATGTTTTTTCTTTGCATGCTTAGATCTGAAATGTCATAAAGAAACACCTTTAAGTTTAAGAAGATGTATTTTTAGCCTAGATAATAGTGGAATTCCATTTAGTACATTTTTTTCTCTCCACAGACTCAGTATTCATTTAAACAAGTGTTTGGCACTCACACCACCCAGAAGGAACTGTTTGATGTTGTGGCTCATCCCTTGGTCGATGACCTTATTCATGGCAAAAATGGTATGATATAACTCTTGGAGTTTTGCTGGATTTTCCTTTTTCTCCTCTTCTGATAAAACTTCTTTGATATTTTTATGTTTGGCGCTGAATCCATATTTAATTTGTTAGTGTGGTGGTAAACTTGCCTTTTTTGAGCTGGCTAATTTTTAGTGTTTTCTAATACAGTGAAGAAATATTACAAGTGGAGGACTTCTAAGATGTAACTCATTGTGACTTGCTGCACTGTAGGTCTTCTTTTCACATATGGCGTGACAGGAAGTGGAAAAACTCACACAATGACCGGTTCTCCAGGGGAAGGAGGGCTGCTTCCTCGTTGTTTAGACATGATCTTTAACAGTATAGGGTCGTTTCAAGCTAAACGATATGTAAGTATGATTCTTTTGCGTTGTGACTTATCTTACTGGACTAAGATGCCTATGGACACAGTAGTATTCAAGAAGAACCAAAACACTGGATTCATTTTGAAACCTTAACTGTTCCTTAATTTTTAAATATGTTTCTTACTATTTTAAGTCAAATTCTAAAAAACATGGTATGATTTTTTTTTTTTTTGCCCCTATTTCAGGTTTTTAAATCTAATGATAGGAATAGTATGGATATACAGTGTGAGGTTGATGCCTTATTAGAACGTCAGAAAAGAGAAGCTATGCCCAATCCAAAGACCCCTTCTAGCAAGTAAGTAATTATATTTGTATGCAGCACTGGCCTAGGGGCATAGGATTCTGTCCTGTGGTTTGCCCAGACATGGGGAATGGTAAACATTAAGTGGAGAATTTGACATTTGTTAGATTAAGGTTAAGGAATATTCTTAAGTTCTTTGCTCAGATGTTTTCTCTTTGGTTTTGAGCACATTTTGTTTGAATCACTGTTTCGAGAAGGTGCCACTCTGGGTGGAGAGAGGGTATAAAAGCCTTTGTTGTGTGTTTGGGAGCACATGGGGATACTGTTGGCAAACTGTGAGCATGAATAAAGTTGCTTTGTGCATGTCTACTTCTAATTCCAGATATTTATTGTATCTGTTAGTTTCCCCTTGGGACCATTTAAAAAAAAATTTTTTTTTTTTTGAGATGGAGTCTCACGGTGTTGCCTAGGCTGGAGTGCAGTGGCATGATCTCGGCTCACTGCAAGGTCTGCCTCCCAGGTTCAAGCAATCCTTCTGCCTCAGTCCCACTAGTAGCTGGGAATGCAGGCACTCACCACCATGCCCAGCTAATTTTTGTATTTTGGGTAGAGAAGGGGTTTCGCCATGTTGGCCAGGCTGGTATTGAACTCCTGACCTCAGGTGATCTGCCCGCCTTATCCTCCCAAAGTGCTAGGATTACAGGTGTGAACCACTATGCCCAACTGGGATCCTTTAGTTTTAAAATGGACTTACCAGTGTATACAATTGAACTTTGTTTTTTTTTTTTTTTTTTAAGACGACAAGTAGATCCAGAGTTTGCAGATATGATAACTGTGAAAGAATTCTGCAAAGCAGAAGAGGTTGATGAAGACAGTGTGTATGGTGTATTTGTCTCTTATATTGAAATATATAATAATTACATATATGATCTGTTGGAAGAGGTGCCATTTGATCCCATAAAACCCAAGTAAGTAGTGAAGAGAGCCCCTTAGCTGTTAACGTTGGGGAAGTTACTTTACCTAAGAAGCTGTAGTTTCTTCGGCTATGAATGAGAACAATGCATTTGTTTTCAGAATGAACTGCTATCATTTGTATATCACATGGTTTGGTGTTTGAGTGTTTATTATTAGCTAGATACGTAGCTATATTAGGGAACTGGTGGGTTGAAAGCATCTAAGGAGAAGAGGGACCCAAATACTCATCTTGGAGATTACTTTTGAAAACTCTGGGCTCTGGGCTGTGTTTTGAGAAGGATCTTAATTAATTACATAAGGAAGTGTCCCTATTGATGTGTTCTGGGACTCCCTTTCAAGAACTTGCGACAGTATAGGGAGTTTTGTAGCTTCTTAACACCACCCTTGATGATTTCTACAGACTGGAACCTAAAGCTGTTATCTGTACAAGTAATACTTACATACCTTCCGTCATTCATTAACATGGAGTGAGATCTGCACTATAATTCCACTACTTCCTAGATTTCCTTGGGTCTTGCCTTTCTGAGATGTAAGACTGGTTACCACTTGGCAAAAATGATAAATCTGAATTTGTGCCAGAGTTGACCCTGGAATCTTACGTTTAATGTTAGTATCTTGTTCCTGAGTTGATTTTGTTTTTAAGCTAAAGGCTTGTCTTTAATGCTGTCTTGATTAGGGCCTCCCTGGACATAAATAATATAAAGACCTGTGTCTTATATTTAACTTTGTGTGTATATCGAATGGAACATTATTGGAGAAACAGTTGGACTTAGAAAATTGTTAGACTGAGAATAAGTACCAGTATATCCACTTTTAATTACATGAAAAATTTATGGACTCTGGTTGAGGCCATACTTGATACAAGTGTTTCTGTGGTTCTTAGTGAGTCATATTTTGATAGGTTATCTTCACCAGAGTCCTTAATTTTCATTGCATTGATTGGGAAAACAATTACAATATGGCTGAGTAAGCTAAATGTAAAAATACTAATCCTAGGAGTTTATGCCAAGGAAGACTCTTTTGCTCTGTTTAACTTTTCCTCAAGTGAGAACTTTAAAAAGGGACTTATTTCTGGAGTGAGCTGTCTTTATTTACCCTTGAAATGTTGGTAATAGTAAAAACACTTAGGTTGTGAAGCAATACATGGAAGAGTTAAGACCTTGTGAGACAGTTACTTTTCATTTTTTTTTTTTTGAGACAGGGTCTTGCTCTACCATGTCAACTCACTGCAGCCAACCTCCTGGGTTCAGGTGATACTCCTGCCTTAGCTTCCTAAGTAGCTGGAACTACAAGCACCAGCCACCATGCCTGGCTAATTTTCTAATTTATTGTAGAGATAGGGGTCTCACTATGTTGCTTAGGGTGGTCTCGAACTCCTGGCCTCAAGCGGTCCTCCCACCTTGGCCTCCCAAAGTGTTGGGATTACAAGTGTGAGCCACCATGTCTGGTGTGACAATTACTTTTTATATCAAAGTATATCAAAGTAATTACTTTCCCATTTGTTTTAAAGTGTCGATTGTCTTGACTCTAATCTTGGATATACCCATTTTCATGTATACCATGTGCCAAGTTTTTGTTTGGTTTGTTCTAAATGAGACTGTTTTCAAAGGATCCTATCTTGACTTCATTTAGTTATACAAAAGAAGATTGACAAAAGTGCCTTGTGTGCTTTGTAACCTTTCTGGGTAACTCCTTGAATGAACATACAAGGGTGCTTGTTTGGCACTGAATTCAGATTTAATTTGTTAGGTTGGTGTTAGGCCTGCTTTTTAAAGCTAGTTAACTTTTAGTAGTTTGTAATACAATGAAAAACTATTGCAAGTGGAGGGTTTTTAAGATATGACTCACTGTGACTGTCACATAGTCTGGCCTGAACATGTTGGTGTGAGATGGCTGCTGTAGAAACAGTAACGTCTGCCTTATTCCTTTGGTAGGTGGAACAGTTGCAGCACACCCATGAGGAACACAGATTTTGTGTATGTGTGATGGTGCTGACTCTTTTCTTAGGGAGAAGGGTGCAGTTATACTATGTTTGGCATTCTGTGGCATGTTTGCTTGTAGGTTATTTTTCATTGTCACGGGGCTGGTTGCTCTCTCTAAGCCCTCCTTGCTTCCTGAAAAATCTGCTACTGACTATCAGTAATGGTGGCTTGTAAATGTCTCTACCCTCACCATTCACAAGACTAAGACCAAACAGGTAGCTCTCTTACCCACCCTTCATCTTACCTACAGACTAAAACTCCATAAGCCACTTTGAAAGGATTGCCACTCATGGTATATACCAAACTCTTTCTGAATTTGTTTTCCGCTGTTGCTGAGGAGGTCAGAACGGGTTCTATCTGCTAGTCTTTTAAAATTAGGAAAATACTAGATTTTGGTGCTTAACCTGTGCATGTGATGTCGCTGTAATACTACTTTGGTCTCTAATTGTTTAGTAAGTACTGCTTCATATGCTTTCTTAGAGCAAAGCTTTAAAACATAATTGGTTTCTATTGTTATGTAATTAATTGACTAGCTTTACAATCTTATCTAAGTTTAATATTTCTCTGGAGTATTATGCATTATATGTTTATTATAAAATATATATAATTTTTATTAGAAGAATAGCATGTCATGTCGCCTGGCATTTTAGTCCTACTCTTAAATGAAGAGATTGGCATCTCAGAATTTAGGAAACTAATTTTTTTTTTCTTTCCCATAGACCTCCACAATCTAAATTGCTTCGTGAAGATAAGAACCATAACATGTATGTTGCAGGATGTACGGAAGTAGAAGTGAAATCTACTGATGAGGCTTTTGAAGTTTTCTGGAGAGGTTAGAAACATCTAGAACTAGAAAAATACAGAATGATAAATATCACCTAGAGTTGCTACTAAATTTGATAGCAATCTCTTTGACTTACTAGAAAGCACGTGTAATGAAATGACCAAGTTTGGGTTTGATCAATGATTTCTCTGTTGTCACAGGCCAGAAAAAGAGACGTATTGCTAATACCCATTTGAATCGTGAGTCCAGCCGTTCCCATAGCGTGTTCAACATTAAATTAGTTCAGGCTCCCTTGGATGCAGATGGAGACAATGTCTTACAGGTAAAGTTGTTGTATGTGGAGTTTTCTGGTTCTAACTCTATCCTTAATTTTTGGAATTAGAGTAAATCCAGCCAATGTGGCGAAACCCTGACTCTAGTAAAATTAAAAAAATGGTGATGCACTCCTGTAATCCCAGCTACTTGTGTGGCTGAGGTAGGAGGATCACTTGAACCTCGGACGTGGAGGTGCGGTGACCTGAGGTTGCACCACTGCACTCCAGCCTGGGTGACAGAGTGAGACCCTGTCTCGAAACAAAAAAAGTTAATGTAGGGAGGTTTTATTGCAATGAAAATTGCTCTAGAATAAATATACAGTTGGTTCTCTGTATGCATGGGTTTTACATCTGTAGATTGAACCAGGGGTGGATCGAAAATATTCGAAAATAAAATCCTGCATTTGTACTGACCATGTACAGACTTTTATTGGTCATTAATCCTTAAACAATACAGTATAACAACTTGTTATGCCAGGCGTGGTGGCTCACGCCTGTGGTCCCAGCACTTTGGGAGGCCGAGGCGGGTGGATCACGAGATCAAGAGATGGAGACCATTCTGGTCAACATGGTGAAACCCCATCTCCACTAAAAATACAAAAAAAAATGAGCTGGGCGTGGTGGCGCACGCCTGTAGTCCCAGTTACTTGGAAGGCTGAGGCAAGAGAATCACTTGAACCCAGGAGGAGGAGGAGGTTGCAGTGAGTGGAGATGGTACCACTGCACTCTTTCTCAAAAAATAAAAAATTATAGCATTATGATATTAGGTTATTATAAGATTATTAAATAACTGATTATAGAAGAATTTAGGGTAGTTCTATTCTAGACTCTTATTCAGCAAATATCTGCTGAGTTCCTACTGAGTGGTGGGCACTGTGCAGCATGCTGGTTATAATGTAGTAAAAGACGGAGTCCTTGCTCTCAGGGAGCCTACAGTCTGATGCAGAAGGAAGACCAGCCAATTGGACAAGTAATCATTAATGTCATGAGTATATTTATCATACTCTTTTAGCAAACTCTCATCTAAAATATGTATCCTTTGCCTGTCCTGTGCATTTTGTATTATGCAAATGTTTATTAAGGCTTGTTGATAGGAATCTATTTAAAGAACATTGTAAACCAGTTATCACCCATTTTAAGTTATTGGCTTTGTGATCTTTTTAGGAAAAAGAACAAATCACTATAAGTCAGTTGTCCTTGGTAGATCTTGCTGGAAGTGAAAGAACTAACCGGACCAGAGCAGAAGGGAACAGATTACGTGAAGCTGGTGAGTAAAGCATAGTATTTATTTATAGCCGCAACTTTCGGAAACTTGCCATGCCAGTTTATTATCTACTTATCAATGGGTGGTTCTTTGCTTTTTTGTTTTGTTTTTTAATTTTTATTTTATTGAGATGGTCTTACTCTGTTACCCAGGTGAGAATGCCGTGGTGTATTCTCTTGGCTCCTTGCAGCCTCAAACTCCTGGGCTCAATTGAACATCCCATTTCAGCCTCCTGAGTAGCCGGGACTACAGGTGTGCACCACCATGCCTGTCTAATTTTTAAAAATTTTTTATAGAGATGGGGTCTCCTTATGTTGCCCAGGCTGGTCTCAGGTTCCTGAGCTCTAGTTATCCTCTCACCTTGACCTCCCCAAAGGCTTGAGATTACAGAAATGAGCCACTGTAACAGGCCTCAATGGGTGGTTTAAGCATAATTGTCCTCCATTAGATAATTTAGAGGCTGTTTATAGTTATGCTGGTTTGATATCAATCTGTTAGAATACATTGATTTCTTTAAGAATGAGGAAAGTTATATTCAATTAGTCTTGGTGTGGTAGCTCACACCTGTAATTCTGGCACTTTGGGAGGCCAAGGTATGTGGATCAAGTCCAGCCTGGGCAACATGGTGAAACCCCGTCTCTACAAAAAATTAGGTGGGTGTGGTGTGTCTATAGTGCAAGCTACTTGGATGCTGAGGTGGGAGAATTGCTTGAGCCCTGGAGGTGAAGTCTGCAGTGAGCCCGATCTCACTATTACACTCCAGGCTGTGCAACAGAGAACCTGTCTTTAAAAAAAAAGTGTATTTTTAGTATTGTAGGTCAGTATTGGGTCCTTGTTATTTTTAGTATTGTAGGTCAATTATTGGGTCCTTGAAATGTTATTTCAATATTTGTTGGTAAAAATTGGCTTGTAGAGATGGAAAATTCTGAACACAAGCCAATTGAAGGAGTCTCTATATAGCCAGTCTATAGATGTGTTTTTAAAAATCTGTGGATGTTATGTCCCCTTGCCTTTTTGAAGTTTTTTAAAAAAATTAATATATCATAGTTGTACATACTTTTTGGGTATATGTGATATTTTGATAGATGTATATGGTGTGATCGAATCAGTGTAATTGGGTTTTCTGTCACCTTGCATGTTGTATTTTCTTTTACTAGCCATATATTGAGTACCTGCTATGTGCCAGGAATTAAACACAGACACAAAGAACACAGTCCTGCTGGAGAGAGCCTATCCAAGTCGAGATCAGTCGATAACGAGATTGTTTGAGTAGAATGTGATGGGAGTGCAGGGTAGGCTGCCTAAAGCCATCTGGGAGTGGGAAGGTGACAAATTGGGTAGGAGTGAGCTGTATGAAGGATAAGATAGGATTAAAGGCAACATTCCTTTTAGAGGAGGCAGCTGCTTGTAAATGACCAAGTCCTGAGATAATATGGCAGAATCAAAGTAGCTGAAGTGGAGGATGTAGGTTGGTGAATTGTGAGAACTGAGGCAGAAGAGTAAGGCAGGTTCATGAAGACCCTTGTCTGTCATATCAAGAAGTTTGAATTTTATCTTGAAGGAATAATGTTAGTTACCAACTATTACGTGTCTAGTGTGTGTTATAGTATCTACACACTGGATAGGTGGGATTGTATTATACCCATTTTTCAGATGAGGAAATGGGTTTGGGAAGGGTAATTTTCTCAAGGCTGGAGCCATGTTAGTTGGACTCTCACAGCTTCTGTCTTTCTACTATATCATATAACCTTTCCTTAAAGAAGGATTAGTCTTTTAGAAAGATCATTTTGCCAATGTAGAGAAATGGCAAAGGGGCAAGCCTAAATATATGAAAGAGCAGTTAGGAGCCTTTTGCAGCAATTCAGGTGAGCAATTGTGAGACCTGGAGGCAAAGGTCAGACAACACTGAGAGGTAGTTAGGAAGTAGGTTCATCTGGATGTGGAGAATAAGGAGATGTTTGATTGACGAGCTGGTGTGGATAGTTAATGCGTTGTGTTGGAAATGTTCAGTTTATTCAAGTGAAGGTGCCTTGTAATTGGGTGCAAAGGTACATGGATTTAGAAGGAGAGAGATTTGACTTGAGGTTTTTAGGTTTAGGTTTTGTCAATAGAGAAATGACTGAAGCAATTGGGTGAGATGAGATAATTCATAGCGAATAGAGAGGAACAAGCTGAGAGCAGAAGCTTGAGGAATAACAAGCCCTTGATTATTAATTGAAAGAGCTTGGGAAGGACAGAAAAGGGATTTGAGGGATTATGAAACGATGAAAAAATACGCGCACACATTATATATATACACATTAGAAGATAGTAAGATTTGAATTTATTCATATGCTGAAGAGATGATGTTTATGTCCAGTGAGAAATGGGACCTTTAGAGCTGCCTCTACCCTGGGCCAAAGGACTCTTGGAATTTGTCTGAATTACTTGAGTTTCATGAGAGTGGACTGTGTCCGTGCTGTCTGTCATTGTCTCCCCAGTACTGTTTACCTGCTAGGAGTTAACAAATGTGAATGGGATGATTATTGGTGGAGTGGAGCAGGGTCCCAGAAGAGGCAGGAAAATCTGAATCTAGATCACAAGATGAAGGATTAACTTTGATGGGACAAGAGCTAGTTTAGAAAGAAAGTAAAAACTTAAAGTTTTGGATGCTTTGGGGAAAAGCTAGAAAGGACTGTTAGTGTTAATATGGGTAAGGTGCAGGTGTGACAAGATTTAGGGAGTGAGAGAAGAAAGGGAGATTGTGGTTGGCATATGGCAGAGGCTCCAGGTTTGTAGAGGTAATACACTTCTGAGGGATAGGGTTTGGGCTGTTAGCTGTAATGGAATAGAGATGAAGATTTAGAATAGGATTTGGGGCCCTGTGACTACAGCATTTGAGAATGATTGTTGTTCTCATAGATACTGAAATAAACCAGGGGCTGGGATGTAGGAAGAACATAGGGAGGAACTAGGAAAATGTTGCTGGCTACTTCTCCCTCTGTTTACCAATCTTGTAGAATGTCAGGCTTTAGAAAACAAGTAGCTTTTTTTTTTTTTTTTCAATTCCAAAAGGCTACAGGGCTGCAGGGAGGAGATAAATGGTTAGGTTGCAGGGTGTGTGCCATGGATGTAGGGTGGAGCCTATGGACCCTTCCTGGTATAGTATTTCTAAAGGTGTAACAGAGAGGATCACAGAGGGAACCAATTACATTGAAATGTGTTTTAAAAGTATTCCTCAGTTTGTCATACAGTAATTTAGGTGCTGCTTTATTAACACCTTAAAGACACAGCAGTAGGCCTAATTAAGTAATTGCAGTGTAATGATGAACATAAATATCTTGATGAACAACAAACTAGTGTGCTATAAAAATAACTGTGTTTCGTATTGATAACAGTTATAGGTACTACTAATGCTGTGGTTTTTGGCCTGCATTCACAGCTGAAGGAACTAGTGAATTCCAGTTCGAGTTTGGTAAAAATAAACATGTAATTTATTTTCTATCTAAAAGTACGCAGACTCCCCATAATGTTCCCCTGGACAACAGAGATCTCAGTTTAAGAACCCCTGACCACTAGTGAAAGCTATCAGTGGATTATTTTGTGAGAGATTCGAAGATGCAGGGAAATCTGTTAATAAGTACATAAGTTCCTGAGAGCACAGTGGAAGAAGAAAGAACATTTGGAGTTTGGGTCAAGGAACATAAATCATGAAGCATGGAATATTACAGAGGTACAGATGAGTGCTGTATTTTGGGAGGTGTATCCAAGATGCTCTCTACCCTTGGGAGGCCAAGGATGAAAGCATAATCAAGTTAGCTGGCCTCAATCACGGTTCCAAAATGAACTCATTCTTATGGGGTCTAATCAGATGAGAGTTGCATTCTTGGAAGCTTGTAGACTATTAGGCTTGCCTTGGCTCAGAAATCCAAATAAGAGTGGTCAGAAGTAACAAGTATGCCACCTAAGAAATCCTTGCCGAGATGTTGAGGGGACAGAGTTAGCTGACTCCTAAGACATTTGACTGTTAGAAACTGCGGGAGAACCCCCCAGATGTAGGGAAAGTTCAGACTCTTGCACGCTTCTTATGAGAATCTAATACCTGATTATCTGAGCAGGAACAATTTTATCCCCAAACCACACCCCTCAATCCCCAGCCCATCTCTGTAAAACTTGTCTTCCATCACACTGGTCCCTGGTGCCAAAAAGGTTGGGAAACTGCTGCCTCAGAGAATATGTTTTATTTATGTATTTTTATTTTATTTTTTAGCCACATAAAAGGCAGCATATTTATTTGGAAAAAATAATTTCAGAATGATCTCCTGAACTCAAAATCGCTGGGTCAGGATAGACACTCTAAACAGGTGAAATCCTCATTAACTGTTCACTTATTCAGTAAAATTTTAAATTAACTGATTATGTGTAGCAGTGTTTTTCCCCATTTCCTTGATAAAGAATCATTTGGAGTGCTCTGTAAACACAGCTTCACTGGAGATTAATCCCATCAAATTGAGTGGCTCTGGGTTGGGCCAGTAATTTGGAAATTTTTATTTTGACAAATGCTTCCTGATGATGACCAAGTCCAAGGAAATTGGGGAAACACTGATCTGGAACATAACTTTCAGGTTTCTCTACAGGTTTTAAGTCTTGAACTGCTGATCATCTTAGAGATAACCCACTGAAAAGCCTTCTCCAATCCAGTTTTACGAAAGGAAACTCTTTTGAACATTTGGTTTGATAAAATCGTTTCCAAAGCACCAGAAATACTTTACCTTGGCTTTTTACATTTCCGGCCCGTCCATTCTAGTTCATGTTTTTTTTAAAGAATCCATCTTCTATGAGTTGAGCCATATCAGTCTAATCGTTTTTGAATCATTGGTTTCTTATTAAAGGATTGTGACATTTAATAGCCATTATTTGCTTTTGTCTTGCTCCCTTCTCCCTGAAATTTGTTAAGAAATTACTCAATATTCTGGCCTTTTCATCTTAAATCTCATACTGACCACGCCAGGTATGCCAGCCTGGATCTCATCGTTTTCTTTAACCAATCCAACTCCCTTTGGTGTCCCGGTCAAAATAATATCTCCTTCTTCCAACGTCGTGATCTTAGAAACAGCTGATGATGTAGAGGATGGGAAAAATCATGGAGGATATCTCACCCTCCTGTCTTGAGTTCGCCATTGACCTTGAGCCAGAGCCTCAGGTTGTGAGGGTCAGAGATCTTCTCCTTGGGCACAAATCTGCTGACTGGCCCAGAGGCCATAAAGCTCTTGGCCAGAGTCCAGGGCAGACCCTTCTTCCTGCCCTCATCCTGCACGTCCCAGGCAGTCATGTCCTGGCACAGGGCATATCCATCCACGTAGTCCATGGCTGCAGCCTTGGGGACTGTGTGGCCATGCTTGCCCATCACCACGCCCAGCTCTAGCTCACGGTGAGCCTTGTGGCTGTATACAGGCATGAGGATGTGTGAGTTCTCGGGTAGGTAGGCCGTGGACAGCTTCAGAAACAGCATAGGCTCGCTCAACACCGTGCTGGTATCTCCCTGGCATGGTCTTCACAGTTACTCCCCAGGCAGACAATGTTCTTCCCCCACTCCCAGAAGCAGGACAGTGGTCTGGGGTTGCCATGATTCCCACCAATTGCCTAGAGAATAATGTTTTTTAATATTAGGTAAGATATTCCTTCACAGAATTTAGGATTTGGAAGAAAACTTATGGTCATTAATTGTAACATTGCATTTTGTGGAAAATCCTGTTGATCGAATGCCGGAAGGATGGCTGTTTAGCCTTCCCAGAAATATTGCTATTGAAAGAGAGTATGGACCATAGACAGCTCTTTGTGTTAAGCCACAAAAACGGATGTCATTTCTATCTAATGTTTGTATGAAGTTGAGATTTTATAGGCAAACAGAACACAATTTAGCTACTATATTGTTGTTCTCAAATAGCTTCTATGTATATTTTTCTCTAGGTAATATTAATCAGTCACTAATGACGCTAAGAACATGTATGGATGTCCTGAGAGAGAACCAAATGTATGGGACTAACAAGGTAAGCAACAGCCTCTGATCTTTTGTATCGTTTCATTTGTGTGCGTTTTTGTGTAATACATTTGGATTTGAATGTCTTTGTAGATGGTTCCATATCGAGACTCAAAGTTAACCCATCTGTTCAAGAACTACTTTGATGGGGAAGGAAAAGTGCGTATGATTGTGTGTGTGAATCCAAAGGCTGAAGATTATGAAGAAAGCTTGGTAATTTTATTTGTCCTATGACGTCTTGAGTTTATGTAGGGAAAACGGTTATTTGGATGAGAAGAATGACATTTGGAATATTTTATAAATTGATAGAGAACCCTTGACTGTAGAAGGAAACTAGGCTTGGTGTGGTGGCTCATGCTTGTAAACCCAACACATTGGGAGGCTGAGGTGGGACGATCAATTGAGGCTGCCTGGGAGGTCGAAGTTGCAGTGAGTCATGTTCATGCCACTGCACTCCAGCCTGGTGACCGTGAGACTCTGTCTCAAATAAATAAAAATAAGCAGTCTTTGCTTCATGTAGTAATTTCTGGGACTTGCATATCTTGTTTTTAAACTCCATTTGTTTTGTGTTTTAGCAAGTCATGAGATTTGCGGAAGTGACTCAGGAAGTTGAAGTAGCAAGACCTATAGACAAGGTCATATGTGGTTTAACGCCTGGGAGGCGATATAGGAACCAGCCTCGAGGTCCAGTTGGAGATGGTATGATTTGGTGTTGTATCATTTGTCCACTATTGGTCTGTCTCTTTTTTTTTTTTTAAATTATTTCATACAAGAAATGTTTACATACCTTCTCAAGAACCAAGTGCATAATAACAAAATTTAAATGAGCTTATTTTGCATACTATGATTCTCTCATTTTTAGGGAAGTAAACTTATGTCAACTCAAGAAATTGCATGGTTAGTTGGACTGGGGCTGTATTGAGTGTTAAACTTGTTTAAGTTCTTTCTCTCCTTTGTAACTCTCTATAATTCTCTGTAACTCAATACAGAACCATTGGTTACCGACGTGGTTTTGCAGAGTTTTCCGCCTTTGCCATCATGCGAAATTTTGGATATCAACGATGAGCAGACACTTCCAAGGCTGATTGAAGCCTTAGAGAAACGACATCTCCTACGACAAATAATGATTGATGAGTTTAACAAACAATGTAAGGGCAAAACTATTTGCAATAATTTTGAGACAGTTTCACTCTGTCCTCCAAGCTGGAGTGAAGTGGCGCGATCTTGGTCCCCTGCAACCTCTGCCTCTGGGTTCAAGCAATTCTCCTGTCCCATGCTCCTGAGTAGCTGGGACTACAAGCACACACCACCACGCCCAGCTTATTTTTGTACTGTTAGTGGAGACGGGGTTTCGCCATGTTGGCCAGACTGGTCTCAAACTCCTGACCTCAAGTGATCCGCCTGCCTCAGCCTCCCAAAGTGCTCGAGATTACAGCCATGAGCCACCATGCCCGGCCAGTTTGCAATAATTTCAACTTCTAACATTGAAAGTATTTTCAATGAATCTGAGTTTTATGGTAGATTGCATCTTTAAGGAAGTTAAAGAAGATCGTGTCTTTGTAACTTTTACGCACTCAAGGCATTCATTAGAATGACAAGGAGTTTTTCCACAGCTTTTTTCTGTATTCTAAGAAAGTCAAAGAGAAAAAAGTGAGTGTGTGTGTTTTTGCTGTTGTTTTTTTACCAAGTGATGGAAACATAAAAAAATATTTTTTAGTTTCCCCTGTCTACATAATGGGGATTGTAATTGTTTCTACCTCAGGATATGTTGTGAAGATAAATGAGATAATGTGTGAAAATCCTGTAGAACAATATCTGGTACGTGATGAATGTATCTCAGTGAATGATTGCATCTACTATTTTTATTATCATTATTCATTTTAATCTACCAAAAAGTTGTGAGATAAAATGGTATTTAAATTTCCATACTAAAATGAAATTTGCTCAAGAATACTAATTAACTTGCCTAAGTCATAACTGGTATGTGATGTACAAGGGATTTCAACTCAGGTTTAACTAACCCCAAATGTAGTGTTATTTCTATTTGTGCATTTGTTATTGTGAAGCAGAGTAACTGTAAGGATTGGGAAGAGAATGCTATAGTGCACAGTGAAAGACTTGAGTATTTTTTCAGCATTTAACAGAAAGCTTCTGTGAATATCTATCTTGTCAATTTGAGAATTAAGTTCCTGATTTCCCTCTAAACTTGTTTTCTTATGATAGACTGATTTTCACAGAGATTTGCTGAATAACTACATTTTATTTAGTGTCTGCTAATAAAAGTTGACTTCATTGTATGTTTTAGAACCAGAGTAAAACTTGGCTTGTATGTTTTTGTTTCAGCTAATACTTTTAAAGCTTTGTTACAAGAATTTGACAATGCCGTCTTAAGTAAAGAAAACTACATGCAGGGGAAACTAAATGAAAAGGAAAAGATGATCTCAGGACAGAAATTGGAAATAGAACGACTGGAAAAGAAAAACAAAACTTTAGAATATAAGGTTTGTTTTGACATTATGATAGATGTATGTGCTGGTGTTTTAACACTGGTCTCTGAGGGATCTGTTGTGCTCCAACAGCCTGTAAATGCTGCTTATTAGGAGTTCTGGGCCAGGCTCGGTGGCTCACGGTGGTAATCCCAGCACTTTGGGAGGCTGAGGCCGGCTGATCACCTTAGGTCAGGAGTTTGAGACCAGCCTGGCCAACATGGCGAAACCTCTCTACTAAAATACAAAAATCAGTGCGGGTGGTGGAGGGTACCTGTAATCCCAGCTACTTGCGAGGCTGAGGGAGGAGAATCGCTTGAACCCGAGAGGCAGAGTTTGCAGTGAGCCAAGATTGCACCACTGCACTCCATCCTGGGTGACAAGAGCGAGACTCCATCTCAAAAAAAAAAAAAAAGAGAGTTCTCAGGCTGAGTGAGGTAGTCCATGCCTATAGTTTCAGCACATTGGGAGGCCAAGGCAGGCAGATCACTTGATCCCAGGCGTTCCAGACCAGACTGGGCAACATTGTGAAACCCCATATCTACAAAAAAAATTAGCCAGGCACTGTGGTGCATGCCTGTAGTCCCAGCTTCTTGGAAGGCTGAGATGGGAGAATAGCTTGAGCCTGGGAGGTTGAGGCTGCAGTGAGCTGAGATTACACGACTGCACTCCAGCCTAGGTGACAGAGCAAGAGCCTGTCTCCAAAAATAAAAATACAAAAACTTCTCACTTGGTTATTTACTAATCCTCATCCCGTGCTAAACAGGAAATGGGAGTGAAATGAAGAAAAGCATCATGTTAATTTTATGAGAGTTTTAACAGTTGAAAAAGATGTTCTCTGACCTAAACAAGGGAGCTTTCTAGAGCTTAGCTCTGGTTATAGCTTGCTTTTCAATTTATTAGAAATATTTCCTTAGTATGCTTTTTTTTCTTATGAGATAATTAAATGAAATGGTATGAAAGTGCCAGCATAATACCTTGGACATAACAGTTACTCAGTAAAGCTTAATTGGGTCTGTATTTGATTTACAAATCAGATTGTAAAAGTATAAACTCAAGATCAATCTCTTGCTATGGGGTAGGAGGAAATACTGTTTTGTTGGGAAGCATTGCAGCACTGTGTAATATATGTTTGCTCTCTCATTTACAGAGGATCATTTAGTGGTTCGGTAGGGTACCCATGCATTCTAAAGAGAAGTTAGTCTTAACGAATATAGGTTTTTTAAATTCTGAAAATAGTGTAAAAAAATTTTAGGCCTTAATTTCAGGAGAAAGTAATTTTCACATAAGGTTAGTTATAACTGTCTTTGGGTGAGGAGTTTGTTTAATGTGTTCTCATTTCTGAGAATAGGGGTGGGAATTCAGATGAAATGTTAGAGAAAAAAGTGCTTTCTCCATGGTTTTTCTTTCCACAAATATGCTTGCATAAGCAAATTAAGAAAGACTATTTTATAGCGACATGAAATGTTTACATATCCAATATTGAACATAACGATCTACCTTCCTAGATTGAGATTTTAGAGAAAACAACTACTATCTATGAAGAAGATAAACGCAATTTGCAACAGGAACTTGAAACTCAGAACCAGAAACTTCAGCGACAGTTTTCTGACAAACGCAGATTAGAGGCCAGGTTGCAAGGCATGGTGACAGAAACGACAATGAAGTGGGAGAAAGAATGTGTGAGTGTCATTCGTGTAGTGGTTGTCTCAGAGTTGGATGATTTATTGTACATTGTAGTTAGGTTCAATATTTTGAATTACTGTATTTGTGGTAGGGTTTTGGTGGTGGTCGTTAACTTTTAGGAAGAATTAGAGAACTGTCATTTTTAGGAAATAAAGTGATTGGGTAATCTGATGTACGCGTTTGCTGTGATTGAATTATAATATATATTGCCATTGATGATCTGTAGGAGCGTAGAGTGGCAGCCAAACAGCTTGAGATGCAGAATAAACTCTGGGTCAAAGATGAAAAGCTGAAACAACTGAAGGCTATTGTTACTGAACCTAAAATTGAGAAGCCAGAGAGACCCTCTCGGGAGCGAGATCGAGAAAAAGTTACTCTAAGATCTGTTTCTCCATCACCTGTCCCTGTAAGTTATTTGTAGTTGTGTAATAACTTTGTACTAGAGAAATTTTATTCTCTAAAGATTAGATGACTTTCTATGAGAATTTTTATATTTTATAGTTGTGTTTCTGAAATTTCTCTTTAAGACTATTTAAAAATTTAGAATAAACACTAGTTTAGCACAAAAAACTAGTACAAATAATGATCTGTAATATTGTCTTTATGTGCTAAAATTATAGAAAAGTAATGAAATGTTTCTCTCAGTTTTTCAGTCTTGCTTATTAATTTCTCTCCAATTTTTCTAGCTTTCTAGTAACTATATTGCTCAGATTTCCAACGGCCAGCAACTCATGAGCCAGCCACAGCTACATAGGCGCTCTAACTCTTGCAGCAGCATTTCTGTAGCTTCCTGTATCTCGGAATGGGAGCAGAAAATTCCTACGTGCAACACACCTCTCAGAGACACATCTATTGCAAGGCGTAGGCAGCAGGAGCCAGGACAAAGCAAAGCTTGTATCGTGTCAGACAGAAGGCGAGGGATGTACTGGACTGAAGGCAGGGAGGTGGTTCCTACATTCAGAAATGAGCTAGAAATAGAAGAGGATCATTGCTGCAGGGTTAGTGCCAGTATTTTAACGCATTGTAGCAATAGATTTTATCTTGTTTTTTGTAACTTGGTTCTGAAAGTTCACTGGAAAAATGGTTGGGCTATAGTATAAAGAAGGTCTAATTTCTCAGTTAATTTGAAACATTGACTCACTGAAATTGAGGCCTGGCTCCTCATCTGAAAAAGCCTAAACACATCTGCCAACAGAAGTGTGTTCAGTGAATACAAGTCAATTTGGTGCCTCCCAGCGTAGTCTGCACTTTTCAGCTGCATAAGCTAATAAGCTTTGCACAAAATTGGTGAATGTGTTTTAGAGCATACTTTCCATATTTTTCTTTTGGTTTCCCTTCCTCAAATTAGATTTTTTGTACCTCCTTTTGAGACCTCGTTTTAAAAATTGTTTTCCCAAATTTTTGTTTTGAAAAATTTCAGACCCAAAGCTAAGTTGAAAGAATAATATGGTAATGTCTTTTCCTCCCTGCCTAAGTTTACCAATTGTTACTTAGATAAATAAGCTTTGTAAAAGTAAATCATAGACTTAGAGACACTTAATCTCTAAGAATAAGGACATTGTGCTACCTAGCCACAATCTTCATTACATACAAGAAAATAAACATTAATTAAATAAATATCCTCTATTGGGACATTATGCAGTTGTGCCAAAATTGGCTTTTTTTTTTTTTTTTTTTGAGACAGGGTCTTACTCTGTCATCCAGGATGGAGTACAGTGGCATGATTGTGGTTCACTGCAGCCTCAGTCTTCCTGAGCTGAAGTGATCCTCTCACCTCAGCTTCTTGAGTAGCTGAGACTACAGACATGCCACCAGCTTAATTTTTTATTTTTACTAGAGACAAGGTCTCATCATGTTGCCCAGGCTGGTATTGAACTCTTGAGTTCCAGCAATTCTCCTGTCTTGGCCTCCCAAGGTGCTGAGATTACAAGCAAGCCACTGTGCCCAGGCAGCTTTTCTTTTTTCAATCCATGATTCTATGAAGTGTATGCATTGCATATCATGATTATTTCTTTTATCTCTTTTAATATAAAATAGTCCCCCCTACTTTTTTGATTTTTATGACATTGACTATTTTCCTTGAAGAGTCCAAGTCAGTTATTTGAAAACTACTGATTTCCGTGCCCAATAAATTGCTTTTAATCTTGAGGTATTTATCTCAGTTTATAAGTGGTTTGCCTCATTCAAGGGTATTTAAATTAAATTCACTTTCACATTTTTCTTCTTAAAGATTAAGGTAAAGTTTCATTTGAGTCTGAATAATGGACCAAGTTAGTGTTTGTGAATTTTATATTTAGTAAAATCTTAACAAAGCTCTTTTAGAATTTTTCTTTTAAATAAATCTTACAGGAAACTTTTACTTTAGATTTTCATGTATAAGTCAGGGTATAGATAAATGTTCATTTAGGTGGCCTGAGTTCCTGATTATTAAGTAATGGTGATGAATCCCAAGTTATTTACCGAGGAAACAGATGATTCTAAAGTCTCTTAAGTTCTTTACTTTGCAGACTTTTTCTTAAACATTTTTATAAAAGACAGCAAATTATGGTAAATGGTCATTCTGATCAACTTTAGTCAGCCATTTTATGAAAGTTTATAGGCTGGAAACTATTCAAGGCCTGCTTATGCCTTGCCAACAGTAATGTGGTATCTAATTTGGCTATGAGATATTTAAGGGGATTTACTAGAGATTCTTCTTACATGAAATCAAAATCTCTTTAGAAGTGCAGCAGAAAAGTTACTATAAGGTTAGTATCTGTGTGTCTAAGTTTGTTGGTCAAAAATTATGTCAGGTGGACTGAATTTATACTTCAATGAGGAAAAAAATGTATTTCATAAATGCTGGTAGATTGTATGGATTATCATCTTTCTGAAGCTTGTTTCATTGTATGTTTATTGTGAAATGTTTGAAGAAAACCCTTGCTTTTGATGATAATGAGCAGACTTACTTTTGTGTTCAACATTAAATAAATTAGGAATGGAATGTTTTGTGTTTGTCTTGAGGCTCAGCATCTTTAGTGGTAAACTGTATGGCCCATGTCTTAGAGCTGTCACCAGTGCTGAATTTGTTTCTTGTAACTATATAGGTAAAATGATTCAGTTACTCAGATGGGCATTTTGAAATTGAAGTCTTCACGCTTGACCAGTGTTGAATTTTCCATTTGCTTTCAGTTTTGTTTTTTGGATTTTTTTTTTTTGAGGTGGGGTCTTGATCTGTTGCCCAGGCTGGAGTGCAGTGGCATCATCTAGGCTCAATGCAGCCTTAACCTTACAGGCTCAAGAGATCCTTCTACCTCAGCCTCCTGAGTAGCTGGACCACAGGTGTGTGCTATCACACCTGGCTAATTTTCAAATTTTTTGTAGAGATAGAGCCTTGCTGCGTTGCCTAAGCTGGTCTTGAACTCTTGGCATCAAGTGATCCTCCTTCCACCTCAGCCTCACAAATGTTGGAATTATAGGGGTGAGCCACTGCAACCAGCCCAGCTATTAGTTTTACAAACTGGAGATGTTCATAAAATACCAAAGATAATTCATTTGCTTTAAACTGTAACTATGGCATATATATGAAATATTATTTTCTTAGGCTGAACGTGCTTAATTTAACTTTCCCAGATTTACATGAGATTTGACTAGAAGCAACTTGTTTGTTTTTGAGGCAGGGTCTGTTGTCCAGGCTGGAGTGCAGTGGTGTGATCTTGGCTCACCGCAATCTCCACCTCACGGGCTCAAGAGATCCTCTCACCTCAGCCTCCTGAGTAGATAGGACTATAGACACGTGTTACCAAGCCCAGCTAATAATTTTTTTTTATAGAGACTGGGTTTCACCATGTTTTCTAGGCTGGCCTTGAACTTCTGAGTTCAGGGGATCCCTCTACCTCAGCCTTCCAAAGTGCTGAGATTACAGACATGTGCCACCATGCTTGGCCTAGCAACTAGTTTTTTATTGTTTGATAGAGACTGATTTGAACACTGTATTTGTTTGTTTCTTGAACCTGTATGAAATGTTTGGGGGGAAAATTTGTTGGTATATTATAGCCATTATTGTATTTGAACTTTTCATGAAGTTCTATTATGAGATTTTAAGATCTTAACTGAAAACACTCAGAAGTATTTTACATTTCTTTTAATCATTTTATTCATACAGTTCGTACTATAACTTAGGTTCTTTGGATTGTTTTGTGTTTTGTTTAGAAGCCTAGAAAAGGTGTAGGGCTTTCACTGATCTTATTGAAGATTTTAACAGAGTTGTGGACATAATAGCTTATCTCTCAGTAGCAGGGATAAATATTGGTTCTTGATCAGGAATATGAAATGAATTATTTGTCCTGAACCACCCCAAGCAGGAAAAGACTTGCAGCATTACTAGAATTTTTTCTTTTATCCTTTGATGAAAGGTAAACTCCCAGGTAGAATATATAACATACAAGTTCGTGTTAAAGACATTTGTTAGTTTTGTGTTTAAATGCAAAGATGTTTAAATTACCTGAATAACATATTTAGCTTTTGAAAGGTTTGTTTTGATACTGTCATCAATGAATGTAGCCAAACCTGCTGCACTTCTAATAATACCCTTAAATTAATTCTGAGTTATGCTTGTTTCTCAATTCCTCTTTCAACCTGATCAGAATGCACCACCAATTCGTCTCCGACACAGACGATCACGCTCTGCAGGAGACAGATGGGTAGATCATAAGCCTGCCTCTAACGTGCAAACTGAAACAGTCATGCAGCCACATGTCCCTCATGCCATCACAGTATCTGTTGCAAATGAAAAAGCACTAGCTAAGTGTGAGAAGTACATGCTGACCCACCAGGAACTAGCCTCCGATGGGGAGATTGAAACTAAACTAATTAAGGTAAAAAAACGAATTTACACAGAAAAAACATATTAAAAAACTCAACAGAAGTCCATTAGTCCTCCTACTCCTCTGGTGACACACAGGCAGGGTCAACTGGAACATCAGTGGGTATTTGATAGAACCTTTTTGTTAGCAGAAAGTTAGTCACTGCTTAGGTTGTAAGTCCATCAAACCTGGGATTAAGTATGCTTTCAATAGGGGTGGATTCTTCAGGTTCTTAGAATTCTAGATCCATGATGTACTTCAATTTTTTAATGACAGTGTATTTAGTTTTAACCACTACTTTAAAAGTAAAGCTAAGCAAAGAACTCCCATTGCTCTCTGTCAGTTCAAGATTTAAAAAAAGAAAAAAAACTATGTTAAAATTTGACCTATCAAAATTATTCAGTATTGATCTACCTAAAGCCATTTCCCAAAAAGAAGCTACTTTCCTGCCTATAGAAGAATTCTCCTTGATCATAAAGTCAGTGAATAATCAGGGAAGTAAAAGATAAGACCCCCCCAAAAAAGCTTTTAATTTCAAGTTTAATTTAGAGTTTTTGTTCTTATTATAACTAGCTACAAATAAGACTGTACTGTCATTTGAATATGGGCAGCAGGGGGCACTCGGAGAAGAAAATACAATGCCTTAGAGCATGTAGAAATTTCCAGCAAACTTCTTGTTCCTTAGTGCAAGTTTAGTTTTTAAATTGCAGGTAGAGCAAAAGGAATATTTTTTTCTGCAATTACAAATGTTACTGATTACATTGTGTTGGACTTCTTTTGTTTGTGAGATATGTGTCCTCAAATTTCTAAACTGTTCTCGTAGAACAGACTCAGCAAGTACCAAGTACCATCTGATTTTGTGGATGGGAATTCTAGAAAACAGAATCGTGAGAACATTTGAAATATGTATGTGTTTTTCATTTGGATGTATCAATGTGTAACAGTGACCTTTTCTTTTGGCTTTAGGGTGATGTTTATAAAACAAGGGGTGGTGGCCAATCTGTTCAATTTACTGATATTGAGACTTTAAAGCAAGAATCACCAAATGGGTAAGTAACCATGAAAAATCTCTATAAAAGTTGGTCATTTTCTTAGCTGCTCATTTTTGAGGAACAGAATCGCCTGTGAAATTTATCATTAATTCTCCAAAGGGATGTAGATAGTATTTCCCTACTTCTAATATTTTCCCTCTTCTTAGATGCAAAAATAATTGTTGCATCATGTTTCCCCTTTTTCAGTAGTCGGAAACGAAGATCTTCCACAGTAGCACCTGCCCAACCAGATGGTGCAGAGTCTGAATGGACCGATGTAGAAACAAGGGTAGGGGAAAAATTAAATATTTGTCTGCTTAACAAAATTAGGCTTGTCATGTTTGAAACCTCACAGCTCTAGATTTTTACACTCTTTGAAAATGCTGAGGTATAATCTCACATTGCCAGTCTACCATGTGGGCCTATTTTAGAATAACAAGAATCCACTTCACCAGGAATCCCCTTGCAACTGTTATTCCTGTGAAGCTCTTGGAAAGAACATGGAAAGGTTAGGGGTCAGAAGGCCTAAGGTATGGCCTTAGCCACCAACTCTGTTCACGAACTTATCTAAAATGAGGTAAGTTTAGATGACCTCTAAAGACCCTTCTGGCTCATCACATTTGTGGTATGTGCCAGAAAGAAACTATGAGTGACTGGTGTTTTAATATAAGTGTCTGCTGAACTAGAATACAATATTGCATTTCCCCTCGGTAGAGCCTGCTAAACAACTGTATTTTATAGACTATTGAGAGGAGCTGATCTTTTTTGTCTTGTCATTTTCCTCTCAGTGTTCCGTGGCTGTGGAGATGAGAGCAGGATCCCAGCTGGGACCTGGATATCAGCATCATGCACAACCCAAGTGAGCACTGACTGTAACTGGGGTCTTGCTGTGTGCTTTTTTCCTTCTCCAGTCTTTATCTCTTTTTCTACCAATTATCCACTTGTTCTTCAGAAAAAACACATGGTTCTTGTTTTCCCCTTGGACTATCTGGACCCCTGTGGACAGACTGCCATAG
Organism: Callithrix jacchus; assembly: GCF_049354715.1. Taxonomy (NCBI): domain Eukaryota; kingdom Metazoa; phylum Chordata; class Mammalia; order Primates; family Cebidae; genus Callithrix; species Callithrix jacchus. Next base: position 16,483,377 of record NC_133509.1, read on the forward strand.
GCAGCTGCAATGCTGAGAGCCTCAGAAGGCTGGATGAGAGCAATCAGAGCCACAAGGCAGACAGTGGGGGCAAATTGATGGCTTTTGTTAATATTCTGCTAATGCTCATAAAGCTTTCTGAGGCTGAACTGCGAGCACCTCTGAGGAGGGAAGGCTAAAGGCTTTAGTTGCGGACTAGACAGCTTTGTGTAAATCATTCTTTATTGACTTGCTTCTTTGTCTTGGTATAGCAGTAGGTGTTCACTAAAATAAATAACCCTGAATAGAAGAATCTATGGTAGGGAAGGAATCGAACCTTTTCCTCTTCTATTGAACTCATACTCAGGAGTCTGACCCAGTCTTTTTCCATAGTTTAATAAAGCCCCTTCTTTATACACACACACACACCATTTTAAACATTTACATTCCTTAGTGAGCAATTTGGAAAATTACTGCAACAGGATAATGATGGGAAATCCTGTTTCCTAAATTTAATACTAAGACAAGCATATTTTATAAAAGTTGTTTGCCTTCTCAGAGGGACTTGAATTTTCTCATGATAAAACAGCAGTTCTCAAAGCCCTCCTAAAGACTGATTTGCTATGAATGTGTTAACAAATTGCAAAAAGTGCTGGTTGTTATGTTTTAGGCGCAAGAAGCCATGAACTGACAGTCCCAGTAGTGAAAGAACATTTTCATTTGTGTGGATGATTTCTTCAAAGCCTCGTCAGAAGCAGTCTTCCAAGTCATCTTGTAGAACTTCAGCTTTGTTGAACATCACAGACCTCCGCTGTATCATACACTGACCTAGATCAAAGCTTTTCCCGTGGTTCCAAAGACAACTAGTATTCAATAAACCTTGTATAGTATATTTTTTGCCATATTTAATATTAATAGCAGAGGAAGACTCCTTTTCTCATTGCTGTATGAATTTTTTTATAATGCTTTTTATATTTCATGTATACTTATAAACTAATTCACACAAGCGTTTGTCTTAGATGATTAAGGAAGAATATATCTAGATCACGCCTTATTTTTTATTGTGACTTTTCCAGTCCTGGTCTGAATTTCTTAAGGTTTTATAAACAAATGCTGCTATTTATTAGTTGCAGGAATGCACTTTAGAACTATTTGACAATTCAGACTTTCAAAAAAAGATGTCTATGACTGGCCAATAACCATTTAGGAAGTTGTTTTGAATTCTGTATGTATATATTCACTTTTTGACATCTAGATATTCCAAAAGAATTAAAATTAAAAGCACTAAGAAATACATAGGTGTGTGATGGCCATTCATTCAACACATCTTCCCAGCACCTGGCACAGTGCCCTGCATTTACCTAGCACTCATTGTTTGTGGGATTAATTAAAAGAAATCTCTAGAAAATACAAAATATGATGTTAAATGGACAATGCCTTTTTGTGTGTGACAGCCATAATTATCTACATATTAAGTATGATTTCTAGACATTTAAACAAAAAACATGTTTTGGGGACAACATAAATTAGAAAAAATACTGTTGCAATCATGGTGAAATATCCCATTACATGGGTGAACACACATTTTACTCGGATTTAATTTGGATTTCTTTAGAGGCTGAGCTTTTTTTTTTTTTTTAAACTACAATGATAGTTTAATCTTTTTTATTAGTAATAAAAGTGTGGTATCAGTCCTTGCCAAAAGCCGATTCCAAAGTTAAGGGAAAAGACAAAATGCACTGGTCACTCACAGTATAGTAGTAAACAATGTCAATAAGTGTCTTTTTGTTTTGTTTCTCGTTTTTTTGAGATGGAGTGCAATGGCGCAATCTCTGCGCATGGCAACCACTGCCTTTCTGGTTCAAGTGATTCTCCTGCTTCAGCCTCCAAAGTAGCTGGGATTATAGGCATGTGCCACCATGCCTGGCTAATTACATATTTTTAGTAGAGGTTTCTCCATGTTGGTCAGGCTGGTCTCAAACTCATGACCTCAGGTGATCCTCTCGCCTCAGCCTCCCAAAGTGCTGGGATTATAGGCATGAGCCACCATGCCCAGGCTATATGTGTGCTTTTAGAATGCTTTAGCACACTCTAAAGGTTAAATTCCTACTGCAGAAGATACAGAATTCATTCTTTCCATTTCTTGATTTCCTTTTTTAAACTTTTTTTTAGAAACAGGGTCTTGCTCTGTTGCCCAGGCTGGAATGCAGTGGTGTGGGCATGGCTCACTGTGACCCTAAACTCCTGGACTCAAGTGATCCTCCTGCCTCAGCCTCCAAGTAGTCGGGACTACAGGTGTTTACCACCATGCCCAGCTAATTTAAAAAAAACATTTTTTTTTTTGGTAGAGACAGTCTTGCTATGTTGCCCAGACTAGCTTTTTTTTTTTCTTTGAGATGGGGTCTCATTCTGTCACCCCAACTGGAATGCAATGGTATGATCACAGTTCACTCTCAGGCTCAAGCAATCCTGTCACCTCAGCCTCATGAGTAGCTGCAACTACAGACAAATGCCTGCATATCTGGCCAATTTTATTTTTTGTAGAGATGGGGCCTTGCTCTGTGGCCTTGTCTGGTCTCAAACTTTTGGGCTCAAGCAATCCTCCTGACTTGGCTTCAGAGTGCTAGGATTACACGCATGGGCCGCTGAACCCAGCCTGCTTTTTAAGTGATTATTTAAAATAATAGCCTGGGCACAGTGGCTAATACCTGTAATTCCAGCATTTTCAGAGGCTGAAACAGGATGGCTTGAGCTCAGGAGTTTGAGACCAGCCTGGGTAACATGGCAAAATGCCATCCCTACAAAATATTTAAAAACTAGCCAGGTGTGATGGCGTGCACCTACAGTCCCACCTACTGGGGAGGCTGAGGTGGGAGGATTGCCTGAGCCTGGGAGACAGGTTGCAGTGAGCTGTGATGGTGCCACTGTGCTCCAGCCCAGGCAACCGAGTGAGACTATCTCAAAAAAACAAAACAAGATAATCGAGACTGGATCTCACTGTGCTGCCCAGACTGGTCTTGAACTCCCAGGCTCAAGCGATCCTCTTGCCTTAGCCTCCCAAAAGTGCTTGGATTACAGGCATGAACCATCATGCCCTGCCCCAGCCCACTTTAAAAAAATTTAAATGGCTTATTGCAGTCTTTTCAAAATATTAATAGGAAATTTTTACTATGATAGAATATGGGGCAGTGGAACTTGTCGGAAGTAATGAATCCACTAAATCCTTTGACAACACCAAAAGAAATGCGTATTGATATTTTGCTTAACTAGTTCTCTTGAATAGCTGTGGTTAGTGCTTACTGTAAAAGTATTATCTATAATGTATAAGCAAAGAAAAAGATTATTTCCTCAATGACCACAACGTGACAACTGCCAATCAGATTAGGTTTTTAGAGGCCAAGATGGCTGATCGCTAACATCTCGGGATAGCAGCTCCCAGTGAAAGCACAGAGAGTGAGAGGACGCCACACTCTGACAAATTTTTGTCGCTCACGGGCCAGAAGATTCCCAGTGGAGGAGCCCCCAGGGGTCGCCAGAACGACTTTTGTGGCCAGCGCAGTGGTTTTGCTGGCACCTCGGCGCAGCAGCTCTTGGTGCAGAGTAAACGGGACTGGTTCCCCTTTTGACCGACGTTTGGAGCTCCGGGAAGGCAGAGTCGCCTATTACGGACTCAAGAAGGAGCCAGACTGGAGATTCCCAGGCAGAAAAGCACCATCAGTCTTAATGCCACTGTTTTGGCCGCAGTGGGTTGCTCAAATTTCCGCCCTGGGAATTAACAACTTGGACGCCCATGCAGAGACCTAATTTGAAAGTTGGTAATTACAAAGACGACAGGTGGATACATTTACAACGATGGGAAGAAACCAGCTTAAAAAGGCTGAGAATACTCAAAATCAGAATGCCTCTCCCTCTAAAGAGGATCACAGTTCCTCATCAACAAGGGAACAAGGCTTGATGGAGAACGAGTGCATTCCATTAATAGAATCAGGCTTCAGAAGGTGGATAATAAGAAACTTCTGTGAGTTAAAAGAACATGTTGTAGCCCAATGTAAAGAAACTAAGAACTTTGAAAAAAGGTTTGATGAAAGCCTAATGAGAATAGACAATTTAGAGAGGAATATAAATGAATTAATGGAACTGAAGAATACAATATGAGAACTCCGAGAAGTATGCACAGGTTTAAACACTCAAATTGATCAAGCAGAAGAAAGGATATCAGAGGTCGAAGACCAACTTAATGAAATAAAACGAGAAGACAAGAATAGAGAAAAAAGGATAAAAAGGAATGAGCAAATTCTCCAAGAAATGTGGGACTATGTGAAAAGACCTAATTTACGTTTGATAGGTGTACCTGAATGCGACGGAGAGAATGAATCCAAGCTGGAAAATACTCTTCAGGATATTATTCAGGAAAACTTTCCCAACCTAGCAAAGCAGGACAATATTCAACCCCAGGTAATACAGAGAACACCACAAAGATATTCCTCAAGAGTAACCCCACGGCACATAATCGCTAGATTCTCCAGGGTTGAAACGAAGGAGAAAATACTAAGGGCAGCCAGAGAGAAAGATCAGGTTACCCACAAAGGGAAGCCTAGCAAACTTACAGCAGATCTCTCAGCAGAAACACTACAAGCCAGAAGAGAGTGGGGGCCAATATTCAACATCCTTAAAGAACAGAACTTTCAGCCCAGAATTTCATATCCAGCCAAACTAAGCTTCACAACTGAAGGAAAAATAAAATCTTTTATGAACAAGCAAGTACTCAGAGATTTTATTACCACCAGGCCTGCTTTACAGGAGCTTCTGAAAGAAGCATTACACATAGAAAGAAACAACCAGTATTAGCCTTTCTAAAAATATACCAAAAAGTGAAGAGCATCAACATAAAGAATTTATATCAACGAATGGATAAAATAGCCAGTTAACATCAAATGGCAGTAATCCTAAATTTAAATAGACTAAATCCCCCAATCAAAAGATACAGCCAAAACCCAATGGTATGCTACATCCAGACCCATTTCACATGCAAGGATACACAAAGACTCAAAACAAAGGGATGGAGAAAGACTTACCAACCAAATGGAGAGCAAAAATAAATAAACAAATAAAAAAGCAGGAGTTGCAATTCTCGCATCTGATAAAATAGATTTTAAAGCAACAAAGATATAGTGATAAAAGGATCAATGCAACAATAAGAGCTAACGATCCAAACACCCAGATACATAAGACCTATAAAGAGATTTAGACTCAATGAGACAGAAAATTAATAAGAATATCCAGGACTTGAACTCAGATCCGGAACAAGTAAACTTAATAAATATTTATAGAGCTCTCCACTTTAAATATACAAAATATACATTCTTGTCAATACCGCATCACACCTACTCATAGGTTTAGATGAAATATTGATCGGCCATTATTAATAACCATTTTTAGAATAAAGCAACATTTCCGTTCTCTCTCCCTCTTTTTCTTCCTTTCTTCCTCTCCTTCACTCCTTTTTCTTTCCTCCCCTAAAAAAAAAAAAAGATTAGGTTTTTAGCACATTTGCTGGAGGAACAGTATTTTGGACTGATTCATTGTAGCTTTGGAAATGTTTGGATTTTTAATAGCTTTTAACTTTTGTTGACCAAAATTCCACTATAATGGCTTCCTTTTTCTTTGCTGCTGTTGTTTTTGAAACGGAGTTTTGCTCTTGTTACCCAGGCTGGAGTGCAGTGGCACAATCTCACCTCACTGCAACCTCCGCCTCCTAGGTTCAAGCGACTCTCCTGCCTCAGCCTCCTGAATAGCTGGGATTATAGGCATGCGCTACCATGCCTGGCTAATTTTGTATTTTTAGTAGAGACAGGGTTTCTCCATGTTGGTCAGGCTGGTCTAGAACTCTTGACCTTAGATGATCCGCCCGCCTCGGCCTCCCAAAGTGCTGGGATTAGAGGCGTAAGCCACCGTGCCCGACTACTATAATGGCTTCTTAGATTTGGATGAAAACGGAATAGTTTTATTTTTTAAAAGTTTGATAGCTTTATAAAAGCTTTTTTTTTTAAAAAATAGGGATATTAAAATATTTATGTTTGTAGTTAAGATAGACCCAAGTGGGATTCCAGATTGGTGGATTCCAATTGAAAAGTTTCTTCGGAGATGATTATGAAATAATGGCATGGGCTAAAGAAGGTTCCCGAAAACAAAATACATTGAACTAACTTTTCAGTAAAGTAAGCAAATTCCACGAGGAATGCAAAGATGACCAGTTTTGAAGGTACGAATTTAAACTAGGTTCAGATAACAGGTCGTAGACAATTTATTCATATATCAATTCCCACTCCGCAAGCAGGAGGCAGTGAAGTTAGGCTTCCGGATTCCAACTCCACGCTCCACCGCGCGGTAAGTACACAATCTTGGGCTAGTTACCAGCTCTAAGACTTAGTTTTGCCGTTTGCAAGATGGAGATGACATCCAACCCCAGCTGTGTGAGGATTACGTGAATCCTTGCAGAATGCGGCTCAGTGCCTGGGACATAGTAAGCGCTCCACGTCTACTGATCTCATAACGCTGTTAGTTCCTCCCTTCCTCCTATCTTACCCGAGACCCTGCACTAAGCAGGGGCCTCCAAGATGTGACGCAGCCCTTACCTTCAGGGTTAGCGCCGGCTGGGAAGGCCGCGACCTAACTAGGAGATTAGGAACAATGTCATCAGGGCCACACTGGAGCTCCTGCCAAGTTCAGCAGCCCATGGAGCCAATGGGGACGAAGTCCGAATGCTAGGCAACTCTATCCTAAAAGTGTTTTCAACGTTCTCAAGTCCTATAATTTATTCTAATCAAAATAGAACGTACTCGCAGAAGCTGAGAAACTTCCTCAACAGGAAGAACGAATTCGGCGCGGCGCGCAGGCGCTTTCAGTCTGTCCTGGGTCCGCCTCTTCCGCCCGCTGCGGGCGCCGATTGGTCCGCGTGGTCATATAAAGGGACTGCGCGAAATCCTTGACCTCCTTTCCTCAGCTGCCGCCAAGGTGCTCGGTTCTTCCGAGGAAGCTAAGGCCGCGTTGGGGTGAGGCCCTCACTTCATCCGGCGACTAGCACCGCGTCCGGCAGCGCTAGCCTCACACTCACCCGCACCATGGCCTCCGTCTCCGAGCTCGCCTGCATCTACTCGGCCCTCATTCTGCACGACGATGAGGTGACCGTCACGGTGAGTCCGGACGCGGGCCAGCGGCCAGGGTGCCTGTGGGCGGCGGCTCCCGGCTCTCCTTGCGGTCGCGGCTCCAGGCCGTTCGACCCAGCATTTCTGGCCGGGGCCAGGCCGCGAACTCCGGCGGCGTGGGGCGGGACCCTCTAGCGCGGGGCGGGGCCTGAGCCCCCTGGACCACGTGCGGGCCCCGCGGGCTTGGAGCGCCCTTGCTGCTGAGCGCTGCGACTCCAAGCTCCTTCGTGTGGAAAAGCTTTTCCGCAGCGCTTGCGCACTCTGACCCGCGCTTCGTCTCACTCAGGGACACGTAATGGGACCTCTTTCGGTGTAATTGCCTTGCATTCCTCCGGTCCTAGTAGGCCTGCGGGGCGAGACGGTGTGGCTTGTTGGAAAACGCAGGAGCCTCGGCTCTACCTCCCAGGTCTTGGAACTTAAAATAGCCGTGTGACTCAGGCAATTCCCAGCCCGTGAAACAGCAGCGATGGGCTCGCTTCATTGAGGGGCGCCTGGCACACATCTCTTGCTCGTGATAGAATATCTGAGCTGGTTAAACATGTGCTGTACACTTGTTTTGAGTGACTTGCCTTTAACTTACAGCTTTTTGGAGGTGTTACATACGCTACGTTTTGATGGATTGACGTTTTATTTGTTGTAGGAGGATAAGATCAATGCCCTCATTAAAGCAGCCGGTGTAAATGTTGAACCTTTCTGGCCTGGCTTGTTTGCAAAGGTAAGGTGATGGTGGCAAAGTGATTTGGTAAGGCTTGCTGATTGACTAGGGCAGGTGTACCTGCCAGATTACCTCCAGCAGTGCCAGAAGGCCGCACGTGCCGCTGCATCTCCTAAGTGTATTTGGTTGCATTTATATCTCTAGGACCTAATAAGATTTAAGTTTGTCGAGTCTTATTTTTCTTTATTTCAGATTCTGGTTTCCCTTTTAATCTGAAACTATGGTTTAAAAAATCTTAATCAGGTCATTTCTTCCCAAAAGTGGTCACCGGGGCGATAGCCACTACCCATGTTAATTTGCAAGCAAATCCTCGTTCTTTCAGTATAACATTTATTTAATGGATATTTGGGTTTAGAGGACTTCACTGACAGTAAGTACGTTTGTATTGGGATATAAAAGACTAATAAAGACAAGGTTTCTGGCCACGGAGCTTGCACTGGCTGTTTTCCATTGTACAGGTTACTTAATCTCTGGCAAGTGAAGCTAATAGCATCTAACCTCGGGGTTGTGTTCTCTAAGAGTTTGGAAAGATTGAAAACACTGTACCTGTTGTAACTTTAACGAGCCTCTTTTGAAACGTCCTAAATTTGTTTAGTAGACTGAAAATTTGAATTCACTGTTAAGAGGAGACATGGAACTGTGGACAGAATATTTGAGAGTTTCAGGAAGTTTGCATTTTTTTAATCAACATGTTATTTGTAAAAGGAGGGAAATTGGCTACCTCAGGAGGGTCTTAACATATAGGAATGTAATTATCAATAAAGAAAAGCCGGTGTCTGGGGCATTGGTTCTAGGACATTCCACTAATCGCAAAATTCCAGGATGTTCCATTTCCTATAAATGTGTCTGCATATAACCTATGCACATCTTCCTGTGTACTTTAGAAGTCTGCATGTTTTGTACACATGGTTTTTTTTCTCCCTAAATATTTTCTGTCCACTGTTGAGTCCATGGTTGTGGAACCCACTGTATATAGTGTTAAGGGTTGGTCACTGGAAGCGGGGATACTTTTCTTTTTTGGCTGTGAGTGCTGTGTAACAAGGTTAGAACTGGGCATTTACCTCTGCGTGCACATATATTGCAGGCCCTGGCCAACGTCAACATTGGGAGCCTCATCTGCAATGTAGGGGCTGGTGGGCCTGCTCCAGCAGCTGGTGCTGCACCAGCAGGAGGTCCTGCCCCCTCCACTGCTGCTGCTCCAGGTAGGAATCGGAGTTTTTAGTATTGAGGGCAGAGTGTAGAGATAAAAATATGTATTATACTGCAGTAGTCATACAAGATAAAATGAAAATGAAAATATGTAGTATTATAGGCAAAATAGGCATTAATTTTCCTATAAATGTATCTGCATATAACCTATGCACATCTTCCTGTATGCTTTAGAAGTCTGCAAGTTTTGTACACATGATTTTTTTCCTCCCTAAATATTTTTTATCCACTATTGAGGCCATGTACATGATGTATTGGAAGTCCTGAAACCCGATTTACTTTTTTTCTAGCTGAGGAGAAGAAAGTGGAAGCAAAGAAAGAAGAATCCGAGGAATCTGATGATGACATGGGCTTTGGTCTTTTTGACTAAACCTCTTTTATAATGTGTTCAATAAAAAGCTGAATTTTAACTGCAGTTGGTCTTGCCCATAGTTTGGGAATGTGCTCTGCAAAAAATGGTCTCGGTTTTGTAATGCTGGCTTTCAACCTATTCTGACATGACACAGGCTGGATTTTTCCCTGTCACCTAACAAGATGGTACCTCGTGGTACAGTGTTGAAAACTGCTCTGTGGTGGCAGGAGGAAGGATCCGAGCAGATGCTTTCTCCAGGTGACCTGTATAAACTTGATGATTGTAAGGTGTGTCCCCTACGCTGGGGTCGGACCTCAGCTTTAGAAAGCCTCCTGGGTAATTACACGCTATACAGTCCTGCCTAAGAACTCGGACCTATGCAGAATGTTGATTGCTACATCCCAAGGTTGTCAGGCAACCAGACCTAGCTGCGTAATGTCTCATCAAATGCTTGGGAGTTTAACAGTAACACTGAAGGAGTGCAGAAAATAAACGATTAAGGTCCCCAGTTACACAAAGTAGGTAAGATTCAAACCCGTGTTCCAAAAACTAAGCTTTTTTTGTTTCACAGTAGCTGGAATGGAAATCTCAACTTTTCAGGTTTGGATTTATATACTATACCATGAGTATTGTGTGTTCAGAGTAGCCATTAAGTGTGACTGGCACTTGCATATGAATGAGTCTTATCCTTACCTCCATCAGCATTTAATAGATGAAGACTTTCGGTGATGAAAAGCATGACTTCCAGCAGTGACTGTCTTCAGGCTAATGTGAAAAGATCAATTTGTGTAAGTTATTCCAGCAACTTTGGTTGGGGGGAAATGGCAGTTCTGCTTTGAGGCATTGCTCAAGAGAAACTACAGTGGGCATTAGGATACATGCCTGGGAATGTTCAAAGCAACACTTGGAGCTTTTCATAAGTTCAAAAACCTTGAGTAAGGTGGTTAACCATGGGTAGGAGGATGCAGGTGTCATTACAGATCTGTGTTTTAATTTTTTTGAGATGGGGTCTTTCTGTGGCCCAGGCTGCAGTGGTACAGTCATGGCTTACTGCAGCTTTCAAACTCCCAAGCTCAAATCGATCTTCTCACCTCAGCCACTTCCAAGGAGCTGGGAATATGGGCACACCACCATGCCTGGTTAAGTGTTTGTAGAAAAATCTTAACCTCCCAAAGTGCTGGGATTTGCAAGTTTGAGTCACCACACCTGGCCAGTTTTGTGTTTTTAATACACAGCTTAAGCATCCCTTAACCCAAAATTTAAAACACATGACACTCAAAGGAAATGCTCATTGGAACATTTTGAATTTTTTAGGTTAGGAACGCCCAACCTGTATATTAAAACCATAGGCCAGTCCTGATGGTTCATGCCTGGGATCCTGCACTTTGGGAGGCTGAGGCAGATGGAAGACTTAAGCCCAAGAGTTTGAGGCCAGCCTGTCTAACACACCCTCTATAATTTTTTAGCTGGATGCAGTGGCTCATGCCTGTTCCCAGCACTTTGGGATGCCAAGGTGATGGATCATAAGGTCAGGAGATTGAGATCATCCTGGCTAACAGAAAAACCCTGCCTCTACTAAAAATGCAAAAAATTCCCCATTTGTGGTAGCATGCTCCTGTAATCCCAGCTACTTGGGAGGCTGAGGCAGGAGAATCACTTGAACCCATGAGGCCAAGCTTGCAGTGAGCTGAGATTACACCATTGCACTCCAGCCTGGGTGACAGAGTGAGACTGTCTCAAAAAATTTTTTTTAATTAGCGCAGTGTGGTGGCATGGACTTGTGGCTGCAGTGAGCTGTGTTTGTACCGTTATACTTGAGACTGGGTGACAGCCGGACCTTGTTTAAAATTAAGATCATAAAGTGTATATAAAAACCTTAAGTATATACAAATATTCCAAAGTCTGGAAAAAGAATAGAACTCTGAAACACAAATGGTCTCAAGCATTTCAGTTAAGGGATGCTCAGCCTGTACTAACGGGCATTTGTGAACTAGTGAGGATGGTGTCACAAAAGTAAGTTGATAGCCTATATCCATGTTAGGTGCCTGCTCTGCCTTCACCCATTAACCGCAACAGTAGCACTGTGGTCATCTGTGCGGCATGTCATTCCTCGCAGTCCCATGACAGTGTGACCCCATGTCGGGGATGGGGAAGTGGAAGCTCTGAGGTTACAAACTAGTAAGTGGGTGGGTGAACCCGATGAAAACCCCACTCTGACTCCATGCATGGCACATGCTCCTAGTCCTTTTTCTCACCTGCATTAGCTTCCTCATCTGTAATGACAGTGGGGCTCTGGAGAGGTAACTAGGAATTCTTTGTGTTCATTCAGTGAACAAGTGTCAAAGGAGGGAATGCTAACGGGAAAAGGATAGCATCTAGAAAAGCAGAACATAGCTAGGGATGTTGTAAATATCAAACTCAGTTAAACAATACAATCATAACTAAAATGAATCCAGTGGCAACAAGTGCATGGCTAGCTTTCTTCCCCCACTCAGACTGCATTCTCTCCCTCTCCCCTGGAGGAAGAGAACCATCATCGATGGCAAATGACAGCCACAGCAAAGCAACACCAAGAGCCAACCTCATGTTCAGTGGAGAACACTGCTGCCACCTCTTGGTTTCTGATGCTGTACACATTTGACAGAAACTTCTCTGCTAAGGAGCTAGAGAAACTGCTGAAATTATATTCGCTCCAGCCAGGGTCTCTGCTGCCCAGGCTTGGAGTGCAGTGGCATGGTCATAGCTCACTGCAGCCTTCGCTGGGCTAAACCATTCTCCCGCCTCAGCCTCCTGAATGGCCGGGGCTATAGGCAAGAGCCACCGTGCCTGGGATGGCCTGGCTTTTTAAAAAAAAGATAGCTAAAAATCTTTCTAAAGAACAATTTGAAAATTAAATTAGGAGGCCCACATATATTATTCATCTGATACTGAATGAAGTCCTCTTAGTGCCATCTGCTTTCTAGTTCTCCTGAGCTCCACCCCCCCCTTTTTTTTTTTGCAAAGTGGGAATGTCCGCTTCACACGGGAATGAAAGGTAAGTGAACATTGAATACTTGTTACTTCCCTTCTGCATACAAGGAACACGTCTGGCATCCCTGGCTCCCCAAATCTCCAGGTCTAGCAGTCTAAGCCTTGTGCTCCTCAAACCTCCCTGCCCCCTATTCCTACCAATCAGGCAGGTTTGGCTTCTCATAGTTCATTCTGATTGTTCACCAAGCATACGTGTTATTTTGCTTATATTTTCACTGCTCAGAATTGTGTTCACATCACCTGTGGCTACTGGAAGCATACCCAGGTCCATCACTGGCCAACTCACACCTTAAAAAACCTTGTATCAGCAGGAAGCCAAGATTAGGCACGAAGGGCTCTCATGTTCTGGAGAACTGTAGGAACAGACGTGCTCATGGACAAACCATCTAAAAACCTGTATTGTCACTGAATGTGTTGCACAATGAGAGGTAGAAATATCCAAAGCCCAAACCAGCCAGTTGTTTTATTTTTTCCTTCTCAACTGAAAATGATAAAGAGAACCACATGTGAAATTTTAAAACCACCTTTGGAAAGACATAAACACTAAAATGAAAGAATTACTATCAGGTGCAGTGGCTCAAACCTGTAATCCCAGTACTTTGGGAGACTGAGGCAGGCAGATCACTTGAGCCCAGGAGTTCCAGATTAGCCTGGCCAACAAATTGAGACCCGTATCTCTACCAAAAAAAAAAAAATGTGGTACACACCTATAGTTAGAGCTACTTGGGAGGCTGAAGGATGAGTTTCTCGCTGAGGGAAGATCGCCTGAATCCAGGAGGTCGAGGCTGCAGAGAGCTGATATCACCTGCACTCCAGCCTGGGCAACAAAGCAAAACGCTGTCTCAAAAGATAAAGTAAAATGAAAGAATTCAAAGTAATGCAGCAAAATGTTTACTGTATTTCCATAGATTCAAACAAAGCACTCAAATCCTTTCTGCCCCGTAATTTCAATGAGCATATACAGTGAAATTCTTAGGGAACTGTGTGAGTCAGGTAATTGCTGATCTGGTTGAGTAGCACTTTTTTTACTTATTTTTTTTCCAGATGGAGTTTCGTTCTTGTTGCCCAGGCTGGAGTGCAATGGCCAGATCTTGGTTCACCGCAATCTCCACCTCCGGGGTTCAAGCGATTCTCCTGCCTCAGCCTCCTGAGTAGCTGGGATTACAGGCATGCGCTACCATGCCCAGCTACTTTTGTATTTTTAGTAGAGACGGGGGTTCTCCATGTTGGTCAGGGTGGTCTCGAACCCCCAACCTCAGGTGATCCGCCTGCCCAGCCTCTCAAAGCACTGGGATTACAAGCATCAATCACCGCGCCGGACGCAGTCGAACTTTTATAGCCCGCTGCTAGCCCATCAACGCGGCTCCAGGAGGAAAAGGCGGGCCGAGAGGCGGGGCTGGAGGCGGAGTGTGGCCGAAGGAAGCCCAACTTTTCAGTTTCGCTGAGGCCTATCAGCCGCTGGAGGCGCGCTGGGGGCCGCTGGCTTCTGCGCATGCTCATGATCCTCCTTCCCACGAGGAGTGTCTAAGTCTGGAGCCGATTAGCTAGTGAAGGCCGCTGACCTGTTTCGCGGCCTCTGTGTCAGGAGAGGCCAACACTTTCATTAGCCAGCAGGGATGGAGTGGGGCGCGTTTGTAGTCGGGAATCCTGAGCGCGAGCTAGTGCTCAGAGGGCTGGGGAGCCTCAGTAGACTTCAGCATTCTAGAGCATCAGGTCCCTGGCTCCTGGCGGTTCCCGGCGCCTTCATTTCCAGATGGCGATTTTACGCAGAGAAAGGAGAGGGAAGATATGCTCTATCCAACTTTGGCTCCCTATCAAATAGCTAAAGCAACGTGGGCAGTTGGTAAACAAAAATAACGCAAAAATGAATGAAACAACGAAAACAGCTTGCAGGCCCCTCCAAGGTCCACTGAACCAGCACCTCAGGGGCGACCACCGGGAAAACACAGGAGTTATATTTTCATAAGCTCTTCTGATGAGCCTGAGGATAAGTCAGGGCTGGAAACTCCCGGGTCAGAGCAAGCCCAGCTCCTCCCTCACTCAGCGCCTGAGCAAAAGATGGGTAGTCAATATTGTTTGAAAGAATGTGTTGTGTAAATGAATATATGAATGAAGAGCTGTCTTCAAACGTGGAAGGAAAAGTTAACAGTTTGATATAAGGCCATATTGACAAACCTGGGAAAATGGGCTGTTGGTTAATTTGGGTGTAAATTTCTATAACGTTTTTCTTTTTCTTCTTTCGTCTTCCTCCTCCTCCCTTTCCTCCTCCTCCTCCTTCCCTCTCTTCCCCCTCCTCCCCTTTCTCTTTCTTCTTCTTTTTTTTTTTTTTGAGGTAGGGTCTTATTGTCGCCCAGGATGGCATGCAGTAGTGTGAATCTCTGCTTACTGCAACATTGAACTCTGGGGCTCAAACGATCCTCCCTAGTAGCCGGGATTACAAACACATGCCGCCATGCCCAGCTACTTTGTTTTTGTTTTTTGTCTTTTGTAGACACAGGGTTTCACTATGTTGCCCAGGGTGGTCTTGAACTCCTGGGCTAAAGTGATCTTCCAGCCTTGTCCTCCCAAAGTGCTGGGGTTACAGGCAAGAGCCACCACACCCAGCCCCTTAATGTTTCCTTCTGCTATTTTATCAAAGACTGAAAACCACAATTAATGTGGGGATTTTGAATTTTTAAGATTCACTTTTTTTTTGCTTTTGACACAGGGTCTTGCTTTGTCACCCAGGCCAGAGTGCAGTGGTGCGATCAAGGCTCACTCCAGCCTTGATCTCCTGGGCTCAAGCAGCCTTGCTGCCTCAGTCTCCAAGTAGCTGGATTACAGGTGGTGAGCCACTGTGCCATCACTACAACTTCCAAATTTTTTTAAAAAAATTTTTAATGTTTTCTTCCCCCTGTTCCAGTTTGAACTACTACAATTTTTTTACGGGTAATTTGGTCCTCTCTCTCAAAAGTGCACTTACCCTCTATCCAGGAATTTCATTTGTAGGAACCTATGCTATGTACAGTTTCATTGAAGTATTGCTTGTATTAGGGAAGAAAAGCGCATGATAGATGGTGTTGAATAAATGCTGATGCTTTCATGTAGCTATGTAAAGGAATGCCACTATGGAAGGACATCCAGGACACCTTGTTAAGTGAAAAAGGCAAGTTGCCACCAGTATCCATAACATGACCCTATTTGAGTAAAAAAAAAAAATTTTTATGTGCATGTATTTATAGTATTAAAAAACTGGGAGGATTCAAATGCAATTACAGTGATTACTTCTGAGGACAGGGGTTGGATAAGATGGAAGAAATATTTTTACTTTCCAGTTTATCCTTTCTATATTGCTTGATTTTAAAAACCATGAACGTGCATTGTTATTATTATTACTTTTTTTTTTTGAGACAGAGTCTTACTCTGTCGCCCAGGCTGGACAACCTCCACCTCCTGGAGCTATTCTCCTGCCTCAGCCTCCCAAGTAGCTGGGACAGTGCACGCCACCACACCCAGCTAATTTTTGTATTTTCAGTAGAGATGGGGTTTCACCATGTTGGCCAGGATGGTCTCGATCTCCTGACCTCATGATCTGCCCGCCTCAGCCTCCCAAAGTACTGGGATTACAGGCATGAGCCACCGTGCCAGGCTGAACGTGCATTACTTGTATAAATTAAAAACACTAATTTTGATGTTTTAAAAATTGGAGAAGGTTTCACGTGGAAGAGACTCAACTTCCAAGTAGCTCTGGAAGGAAGAACTCTGACCAATTTTGAGACAGTTTTAGGTTGAAATAAGAAAAATAAGGACAAACTTTTCCAGGCATTAGGCTGAGGCTGGGATGTAGAAGACAATGGCGCTCTGGGAGAGAAGGGACTAGATGCCTCCTCCCGCAATGAGATCACGTAAGTCTCCTGGGACACAGGTTTAAATGCTTTGATATCAGACTACCTGGGTTGACTCAAATTCCACTGCCGCTAAATAGGGCTGTGTGACTTTGGGTGAGTTGTTTAAACTTTCTGTGCCTCAGGTTCCAACATATGCATGGTGGGGATCATATCTAAGAATGCTACCTCATAGAGTTCTTAGAGAATTAAATGAGATGGCACATATAAAACACTTAGCATAGTTCCTGTTCAAAAAATGTTCAGCGTTTCTTTGCTATCTCATATGATTTTGTGGTTAAAAAGTTAAAAAGTGGCTGGGCATGGTGGCTCATGCCTTTGGGAGGCCAAGGCAGGTGGATCACTTGAGGCCAGGAGTTAGAGACCAACCTGGCCAACATGGAGAAAAACTGTCTCTACTAAAAACACAAAAATTAGCAGGGCGTGATGGCGTGCGCCTGTAATCCCAGCTACTCAGGAGGCTGAGGCACAAGAATTGTTTGAACCCTGGATCTGGAGGTTTCCGTGAGCTGAGATCATGCCATTGTACTCTATCCTGGGCCACAGAGAGAGACTGTCTCAAAAAAAAAAATAAAAAGAATCAACGAAACAGTTTCTACAATTAGAAAGGCTGTTTTATTTTTACACCCTTTATTTATGGGGAAGGCCAAATGTTGGATTTTTAGAATTAATGGAATTATTGGATTGGTAGAATTTCATGTATGCTAGATGGCTTTGCTTAGAAAAGGAATTTGTTTTCCAGTTGGCTGGATCAGTGGCCAAACCTGGGGAAGGGCTACTTGGATTGACCCCTTCACGCTAGAGTGCTTCTAGGCTGGGGTGTGATGAGTTCCACAGTCAGGGTTGTCTGGCTGCCTGGCCGAGGGGTGAGTGAGTCAGTCCACACCTTAGTAAGGAAAGCATGTTTGCGTGCCTACCCGTGACCCAGCCAAGCGGAAACCAAGAGCACTTCAATATGGTCGTCCCTCCCTTGTAATTTACTTAGCACGCTTGACTTCACCTCTTAACACGCTCAAGTTCATTTCTTGTTTAAAAACAAATACGTCAGTGAAGCACTGTGCAATCTGATGCGACTCTGGTTTTCCTCAAAGGTTGTTGGAAGAAAAGGCCACATGAAAACCATTTCTGCTTTTGCCAGAAAGCCTGTGGAGGCTGTTGTGTTGTATGGTCTCCTGAATAAGATCTATGGGAAAAATTCTTGTAAAATTTAGGGGCAGGAGAAAGAGTGTGTCCTCTGGGGGATTAGTAGGCATCCTCTCGTATCATACCGAGAGCTCTCTGTCTTCACACTCTCTCTTCTCTGCTTCAGCTGCTGAGAAATTCAGCACCAGACCAGATGCCCAGTCTTGGTAATTCAATTAGCCCAAATGGATGAGGTATTTCCCTCTTTCTCCTTTTCTTGGTACTGAGTTTTTAAATAAACATTTTGGAAGTTATTTTATTGACTTTACTGCATATTTGTACTTTGATCTATGTTCTTAAATTCTTTTGAGAAAGAGGAAAGGAATTCACAAATTTAATGAAAAAATGAATATTAGGTTTTTTTTTTTTCTGGTGGCATGTTAAATGAAATGATATTGTTAGTGATTGTACTTGAGTTTTGAGACTAACAAGCTTCTAGTTCCAATATTTCAGGCCATTTTTTATTTTTCTTTCTTTCTTTCTTTTTGAGACGGAGTTTCGCTCGTTTCCCAGGCTGGAGTGCAGTGGTATGATCTTGGCTCACCGCAACCTCCACTTCCCTGGTTCAAGCAATTCTTCCGCCTCAGTCTTCCAAGTAGTTGGGATTGCAGGCATGCTCCACCATGCCAGCTAATTTTGCATTTTTAGTAGAGACGAGGTTTCTCCACCTTGGTCAGGCTGGTCTCGAACTCCGGACCTAAGGTGATTCGCCTGCCTTGGCCTCCCAAAGTGCTGGGATTACAGGCATGAGCCACTGTGCCCAGCCCATAATTTTTCTTTACTTGGGAAAATGAGAACCTCATGCATATCAGGCCATTGAAGAAGTTATGGGGTGCAGTGAAATGATCGGAAGCAATTAAAGCTTGTTTTTTCTCAGGGGGCGGGGAGACGGGGTCTCTCTCTTGCCCAAGCTGCTGGAGTGCAGTGGTTGGCTCACTGCAACATCTGCCTTCTGAGTTCAAGTGATTCTCCTGCCTCAGCCTCCCAAGTAGCTGGGTCTACAGGCACATGCCACCATTCCTGGCTCATTTTTGTAGTTTTAGTAGAGATGGGGTTTCACCATAAGGCTTATTTTTTAATCCACTATCACCAAAGATAATATTGAATGAGCATGAACATTTATTTAGAGACTGGAAGCTAAAAGCCCTATTTGGACCCAAAATATTTTCCCTCTGCAGTCATTTCAGACATGCCACCATTAGGGCTTCATTGCCCTGTAGTCTTCTTTAAATATCAAAACTGCCCTGGGAAAGTTAAGACATCAGTTTCTTCATACTTCAGAGCAAATGGGATCGATTCCTCCTTTCTGTGGACTGGGTTTTTGCCTCCTCACCAAGAGGAAGGGCTCCCTGGGAGAGCATAGGCTTCTGGGTAGGAGAGACTTAGTTCTCTTTCAACAAGCTGTGTGGCCCTCGACGAGCCCCATGGCCTCTCTGGTCCCTGGTGTCCTCACGTTGGTATGAAGGGCTTTCGAGGATGCTCCGGCTCCCACGTGGCCAATCCCAACTCCCAACCCAGGGCCCCCAACAGACTCGGCGGCTGGTGCCAGTGGAGTCACCTTCCAGCCTGGCGGGGCGCCTCAGCTCCTTGCTCTGTTGACTCTCAAGTAAAGCCTTTCTTGTGTTTACTCAGCAAAGATTCTTTTAAGACAGGCTAAGCACACGGTTTACTCTGCTAACAAGCCTTGGCATTTATTGTGAGGACCTGTGTTGACTTATTCTCTAGTCTCCATTGACATTCACTGAGAAACGTTAACGCAAACACACGGAGACATCCTGGGAGTGCCGAGGCCTGACACTGTGCTGGAGAAGCAGCTCCGGAAAGGGCCATTCCTTCTGTTTTGGTTAGAATCACCTTGAGAGTTAAAAATAACAATAATATAGGCACCATAAGAGATTCGAATGAACTCCTTTTCATTTTTAGGTTCAGTATCTGAATGCTTTTGCTAAGGGTCTCTGGAAAGCTCCCTATGTTGATTCTGGACGAGCCCGTGTCTATGCCGGCCCCTTGCTGAGCCTCCTTCCATGTCCACAGGCCTGCTGCATGCTGGAGACCCGCAGCATAGCTGCGAAGTGCCCCCGTGTGGTCTTGTGATCTTGGGACAGTCCCTTCCTCTCTCTGGTTGTCAGTCTTCTCATCCTTAGGTGAGGGGACGCTGTCTCCACGGTCATCTCCCCAGCTAGACTAGGGCCTCAGGCCTGAGCCCAGGGCCTAAGAGTCTTCGAAAATGTTTGCTGAATAAATGAATGAATAAGCCACCCCAGCCGCTCTCTCCAGTCTTGCTCTGATATCTTGCGCCGGAATCCTCCCCCAGTGCAGGCTCTGGCTTGAATCATAGCCTGGTGAGATCTGCTAATATGGTCACTGCAGACAGCCACAGAGCCCCAGCATCTGACTCATTCGCTGCAACTGCCAAGTGGTTTCACCTGCCTCTGCCTCTCCCCGCCTCTCATCCAAGCTGATGCTTATAAAGGAAACAGCTTTCAGGTGAGGGGCCTGTGTATTTGGTTTGTCTTTGTTGCCTGGAAACTGTTGATGTCCTGAGACATTCTGTTGCCTTCACTGCGTAATGAAAAATTGATTACTTTTCTCTCTGTCAACAAACTTGTAGCCCGTTCCCGCTGGCTGGGAATGGATGAGAAACGTGTGCATCTTGCTCCGTGGCTGTCTGCTTTCAAGAAGTTGGGCTGGCTTGACTCAGAGGTGGGGTTGGGCCCAGAGCAGAGGGGCAGGATGAGTGGCTGTGGGGGAGGCTGTCGGGGAGAGGACTCTCCCTTCTTCCCTCGAGTGCCCCCTCAGTTCCAGCAAATGCCTTCCCTGCGCTGACCCGTGGCGCCTCTCCCCTCTACAGTGTCCTCTCTGCTCAGCCGAACCGGAAACCTTTGGTCTCTCCAGCACTGGGGACGGCCTGAGATACACAGCTAATGCCATTTCCTCTGCGTTTTGCTCTGTGTGGTGTCTCCTCGGGGCTGCGCACTGGGCTGGCATCCTCTACCTGAGGGTGGGCAGTGGAGCTGTCCAGAGGAGCTCAGCATGCTAGATTTAGAAGGGACCTCAGAGAGCATCCAGCCCTCTGGTTTCACATTTGTGGAAGAGGAAGTGCAGAGGGCTGGCGATGTGGCTGTGGGCACGTAGCTAAGTGCTAACAGAGTGTGGCTTCTTGACTACCAGGCCAGTGACATGAAGGTCGTCAGTTTGGTACCCACTGCCTTTGCTGGAATATAAAATTCATGGGATGGCCCTCATCCCAGAAACATTTCAAACACTCAGCAAAAAGGGACAGAGACTGGGCAAGAGTGAACAGAAGCCTGGGGTCCTTCCATGGGGAGTGCGGTGACTTGGCCACTCAGCAGGGATGAGGGTGACAGAGCTCATGCAAGAGAAGCTTTCAAAAGGTGGTGTTGAGAGAACAGTGAAGAATGTGCTTTGCTAGGGTGGCCTGATGTGTAGGCTTGGCCAAGTCCTCTCCTTTCCCAGCTCCACCTTTGGCACCTGCATGCCTTGATCCCCAGACTGGGGACAGCATTCAGGCCCCACAGCCACAGGAGAGCAGAACTGCCCAGGGTGGGGAGTCACAGTCTCAGGCTGCCTGGTCCCCCTCTTGCAGCCCTCTTGGCCCCAGGTTAGATCTGTAGATCACCCCGTAGGCTCAGCCTTGCCCCTAGCCTCAGGAAAGCCCATGTTGCAATAGGAGTAATAAGGGCTCTCTGAGATTCTCCAAGCTATCACTCCCAGCTGGCCCTACTTCACGCCTGCCTTGCTCCAGGAAAGGATCTTGCACCTGGTTCCAGGACCCCAGGACTACCTGGACATCTCTGAGTCAGCTTCAGGGGATCATAACTTTAAGTCTCTGATTCTTCAGTGATTCTTGTAGCCAGGCATTTCTGGAGTTCCTTGGTCCCTGGGTTTCAGGCTGGCGTAGGGGCTGCCAGTTGGAGGGTTCCGGACATGTTTTGCTTGCTTCGCGTCAGTGGTGCACTGGGGCGGGGGCTGGGAAGGGTGCTTTATCACTGACATCACTTAGAATTGCCAGTGCATGGCTTCTTTTTTTTTTTTTGAGACAGAGTCTTGCTTTGTCACCCAAGCTGGAGTACAGTGGTGTGATCTCAGTTCACCGCAACCTCTGCCTCCTGGGTTCAAACAATTCTCCTGCCTCAGCCTCCCGAGTAGCTGGGATTGCAAGTATGCACTACCACCATGCCTGGCTGATTTTTGTATTTTTAGTGGAAACAGGGTTTCACCATGTTGGCCGGGCTGGTTTCGAACTCCTGACCACAAATGATCCACCCACCTTGGCCTATCAAAGTGCTAGGATTACAGGAGTGAGTCACTGTACCCGGCCCAGACTGGCTTCTACTCAGTTTTATCACTGTTGTTAAATTCTCTACAGATTCATTGCCTGACCCTGGGGGATGGGCCCCTCTGGCCCTCTCCCGACCCCAGGTATACCACCGGCACGTATAGAGGTTTTTATATCCTTATTTCTTTTTAAAATAAGCTTTTTTAGAATAGTTTTAGGTTTACAGCAAAGTTGAGCAGAAGGTACAGAGATTTCCCATATACCACCTACCCCTAGACATACACAGCCTCCCCCACAATCAAAAACCTTCAGGGAGTGGCCCATTTGTGACAGTCCCTGAACCTGCACTGGCACATCATTATCACCGGAAGTCCATAGTCGTTTACATGAGCATTTGCTGTAGGTGCTGTGGATTCTGTGGATTTGGGAAGTGTAGAATGGCATGCATCCATCATTGAGGCATCAAACAGAGCAGTCTCACTCCCCTAAAAGTCCCCTGTGCTCCACCTGTTTATCCCTCCCTCCCCGAAACCCTGGCAGCCACGGATCTTTTCACTGTCTCCATCATTTTGCCTTTTCCAGAATGTTGTATGGTTGGAATCATGCCGTCTGTAGCCTTTTCAGATTGGCTTCTCTCACTTAGTAATGTGCATTTAAGGTTCCTCCATGTCTTTTCATGGCTTGGTAGCTCATTTCTTTTTAGCGCTGAATAATATTCCACTCTGGTTTATCCATTCACTTGCTGAAGAGCATCTTGGTTGCTCTAAGTTTTGGCAATTATGAATAAGCTGCTATAAACACCTGTGTGCAGGTTTTATGTGGATATAAGTTTTTTTTTTCAACTCCTTTGGGTGAATACCAAGGAGCATGATATATAGAATTTAAAAAATGGGGAAACAGGTGAGGCACGGTGGCTGATGCCTGTAATCTCAGCATTTTGAGAGGCCACGGTGGGAGGACTGCCTGAGCCCAGGAATTTGAGACCTGCCTGGGCAACAAAGACCCCATCTTGACAAAAAAAAAATTAATAAATAAAAATAAAGTTAGCTGGGTGTGGTAGTACACACATGTAGTCCCAGCTACTTGGGAGGCTGGATCAGAAGGATCCCCTGAGCCCGGAGGTGGAGGCTGCAGTGAGCCATGGTTATGCCACTGCACTCCAGTCTGGGTGACAGAGCAAGACGGTCTCGAAAAAAGTAAATTTGGAAACATTCCTCAAGTTGTGGATTTCTGGTTTCTCGTTAAACATTGGAGGATCTGGATGGCATGTGTCTGATGATGCAGTCAGCCACTGCTACTGCTGTCCTTTAGGGTTGGGCATGTGCCCACTCTTCACCTCCTCACAGCCCCCGCCTCCTGTAGTCTCTACTCTACCACGGCTGCATTTATGCCTGGCCGTTTGAGTTTGCAATTCCTGGAGGAGATGGTGTAAACTTCTCAGGTGGGGGGGCCTCGGGGATTATCCAGCCACATCACTGTGTATCCCTGGTGGTCCTGGATTTGGTAGATGTGGTTTTGGTGCCCTGGGGGTCCCTGTAGCAATCTGTGCTTTTCCTACAGCCTGGTTTTGAAGTGGGTGTGCCACCAGGTTGGTGGAGTGGAGTGAGCTGCTGACATAGCTAGTGAGTGGGCCTAGCCTGCCACCTGCCACCCAGCTCTCAGTACCCCTGTTGGGCTTGGTTTTGTTCCCAGAATCCAGTCTTGATAATTTGCCTGACAATCTGCTCCTTCACGGGTACAGGAGTTTGCTTTATTTCTCCTTTCCTTCTATGGACTGGACTCATTCATCTACTAACTCATTCACTCATTGAATTATTCAGCATGAATCTACTAATTATCTACTAGGCGAACACTGCTTTAGATGTCAGAGATGCAGAGATGAATTAGATCAAGTCCTAACTCTTAAAAATCTCCTATCTCTTGGAATAAAGACCCTTCAAGGGTTATACTGTGTTTAGGAGGGCTGCATAAGGAGCAGCAGCTGTCAGGAGGCAAGGGCGGGGCAAACGGGTAGGCTCGTGTGGGAAGGTGTTAGGGAGGCTTCCTGGAGGAGATGTTTTGGTTGCAGAGAAACCTGCCCTTAAACATCGCGGAGTAGCTGGATAAACATCCATGGAACTGCAGGAATGTGCTGTGGATGGAACTGAGTGTAAGGAGGGCATCAGTGGGAGAGAAGATGGGGTGAGGGCCAAGCTCGGAGCAGCCCTGCCCAACAGAAATAGGATGAGCTACGCAGGCAACTACAGACTTCCCAGGACCACATCCAGAAAAGGAAAAGGACACAAGCTAAATCAATTGTATTTTAGTATTCTATTCTATTATTTTATTTTATTTTTTTGAGACGGAGTTTCGCTCTTGTTACCCAGGCTGGAGTGCAATGGCGCGATCTCGGCTCACCACAACTTCCGCCTCCTGGGTTCAGGTAATTCTCCTGCCTCAGCCTCCTGAGTAGCTGGGATTACAGGCACGTGCCACCATGCCCAGCTAATTTTTTGTATTTTTAATAGAGACAGGGTTTCACCATGCTGACCAGGATGATCTCGATCTCTTGACCTCGTGATCCACCTGCCTCGGCCTCCCAAAGTGCTGGGATTACAGGCTTGAGCCACCGCACCCGGCCTATTATTGTATTTTTGAGACAGAGTCTTACTCTGTCACCCAGGCTGGAGTGCAATAGTGCGATCTTGACTCACAGCAACTTCTGCCTCCCGGGTTCAAACGATTCTTCTGCCTCAGCCTCCCGAGAAGCTGGGATTACAGGTGCCCTACACCATGCCTGGCTAATTTAATTTGTATTTTTAATAGAGACAGGGTTCCACCATGTTGGTCAGGCTGGTCTCAAATTCCTGACCTCAAGTGATCCACCCATCTTGGCCTCTCAAAGTGCTAAGATTACAGGTGTGAGCCAACAGGACTGCCCTCTCTAGAATGCTGTTTATCCTCAAGCCTTAAGGAGGGAGTGACATAGTGGGTTTGTGCTGAAGAAATATCCTCCAGCTCCTAAGTGGGAAAGTGCCTGAAAGATGGAGGCTGGGAGGCCTGTGGGAGGCAGCACAGGAAGCACTGACCTAGTCATGAGATGGAGAGGAAAGCTCAGGTATGAAGGAAGATTTATTTATTTATTTAATTTTTGAGATTCAGTTTCACTCTGTGGCCCAGGCTGGAGTGCAGTGGCGTAATGTTGGCTCACTGCAATCTCCGCCTTCCGAGTTCAAGCGATTCTCCTGCCTCAGGAGACCAGCATCCTGAGTAGCTGGGACTACAGGCGCCCACCACCATGCCCAGCTAATTTTTGTATTTTTGGTAAAGATGGGGTTTCACCATGCTGGCCGGACTGGTCTTGAACTCCTGACCTCAGGTGATCCACTCACCTCAGCCTCCCAAAGTGCTGGGATTACAGCGTGAGCCACTGTGCCCAGCCAGGAGGATTGTTTTCAATGACTGTCTTCTAAGGAAGTTGTGATTCAGCCTTCTGAGAAGATGTGACATCAGCAGGAATCCCCCCTCCTCATGAGAACCCCAGAATTGTCTTGAGCCCTAAGATAAGGATATAAATTGAGGGAAGTCATCCTCAGACAATTTTGCCCTCAAACTCAGGGTGCTTGGCTGGATGCAGTGGGGCACACCTGTAGTCCCAGCCCTTTGGGAGACAAAGGCCGAAGGATCGCTTGAGCCCAGGAGGTGGAGACTGCAGTGAGCTGTGATTGCACCACTGCACTCCAGCCTGGGTGACAGACCAAGACCCTTTCTATAAATGAAACAAAACAAAAAGCTACCCAGGGTGCTCACCATCCTCACCCCATGTTGGGTTAGGACCCTGTCCCTCCCTCCCAGCCTGCATTTCCAGAGACTGTCTTGACTCCTTGACTCAGACACTCTCCGCCTTTCTGCTCTCTGCCTGTCCCTCACAGATGGGGAGTGCTGAGCCCAGGGGCTGACTTTGAGCCACTGTGCATGGGGCTCTGTCCTTGGCTTAAGCTACCCTCAGCTCCAGCTGCAGATCTAGAGCTGTACCCTGAGTCAGCAGTGGGACCCAAGTATCAGAACGGCAGAGGAGTCCGGGCTGTCTGCCGAGGTAGCACACGAGGAGATGGATTCTTCGTGCTGGCCGTGTGACCTCTGGCCCATCATTTGTTGTCTTTTGACCAGTGCTTCTCACAGTGGACCATACTGCCTCCCAAAATATTGCTGCTCGTCTATATGGAGACAGGCTCAGGAAGTACTTGCTGAGATTGTAAGAGTAACCGTGGAGAAACGTTTGGCAGGGTGCGGGGGCTCAAGCCTGTAATCCCAGCACTTTGGCAGGCCAAGACGAGGGGATTGTGTGAAGCCAGGAGTATGAGACCAGCCTGGGCAACATGGCGAAATCCCATCTGTACAAAAAATACAAAAATTAGCCGGGTGTGGGGGTGAGTGCTACTCAGGAGGCTTAGGTGGGAGGATGGCCCAGCTGGGGAACTGGGGAGACGTTGGTCAAAGGGTAAAAGTTTCAGTTAGACAGAAGGAATACCTTTTTTGAGGTCTGTTACACAGCATGGTGACTATCTTTAATAACAGTGTATTGTATATTTCAAAATTGCTAAGAGTGTAAACTCCAAATGTTCTTACCACAAAAAATGGTAGGCAACATGATGGATGTGCTAAAGTTGGCTTGACTTTATTATTCCGCATTGTAACCTATATCAAACAGCACATCGGACCCCACAGATGTATGCAATTAATCATACAAATTATAAACAGGAACAAAAGACTAGTGGCAATCTGGTCCTTCCTCAAGAAGGCTTGGGAGGTCCTGCCTTGACCCCCTTTCCAGGAGGGTGAAAGGGCAGTGAGCCTTGCAGTTCTCCTTTGAGGCAGGAGGGGGCGGCAGATACACAGGTAATCCATCTTTTCCTGCCGGACCAATTCCTTCAATCTCCGAGCATCCTCCATTTGGCACCTTCTGGATGCTGGGGACACAGGAGGAAAGAGAGACTTTCTCCTTCTTCCTGTTTTGCCTCAGTCCCGGGCAAAGCCACCAGGGAGAGCGTCCAGGAGGGCCATCTACATGGAGATGACACAAAACAGGCCCCTGCCAGGGGCTCTCCTCCCAGGAGGTATAGCTCTGTGGGTTGAGTATATGGCAGAGGCCTGAGTCAGGCTGTCTGGGTTCAAATACTGTCTCCTTCTGTAGTTGCTGTGAGACCTGGGAAAGTCAATCACTCCAAAGCCCAGCTTCCTTAAGTGTAAAAGGGGCGTGTTAATGGTAGCTGCCCTTCATGGGTATTGGGGGATTAAAGGAGATAATTCTTACAGAGCACTTAGAACTGTGCCTGGCCTGTACAGACACCTGCCCAAGCAATGTGTTCATTATTGTGACAGTCTCATCCCGGCTTGCTTTCTCTCAACTCCTGTGAGGTTGAGAAATGTCACTCTTCCCTGATAGGCACTTTTTCTGAGGGCAGCCATTTCCACCAGTCACTCTGACTGTCAGACCCTTTGACATAGTGAGATTTGGCTCAGTCCTCACCTCCTCCAGGAAGTCTGCCAAGATGGACCCAAGTCCTAAGAGCCTTCTGCCTATAGCCTCGTTTCTTCAATGATTAATTCCTAATTTTTCTAATTTCTTCATCCTTCATGTCTCCCCAACCCTGTGCAGACTCTGCACGATCCATGCTGTACAAGGCATTGTTCTGTTCCTCTTGCTACTGGATGACACCGTGAGGGTTGTGTTGTTTGCAAGCCTGGCACCAGGAGCCAGGCTGCCTGGGTTGGAGTCCTGGTGTCACATCTGGCCAGCTGTGTGGCTTTCAGCAGGTTGCTTGACTTCTCTGGGCACCCAGGCCTCAGTTTCCCTATTCTATCTTGCATATTACTGTGATATGAGTGAAGTAATGCAGGTGAAGCCCAGGTACCTGCACTGGGCAAGTGCCCAATCATCCCAGAACTTTGGGAGGCCAAGGCCGGAGGATCACTTGAGACCAGCCTGGCCAATATAGTGAAACCCCCTCATCACTACTAAAAATACAAAAATTAGCTGGGCATGGTGGCACACACCTGTTGGGAGGTGGAAGCAGGAGAATTGCTTGCACCTGGGAGGCGGAGATTGCAGTGAGTCGAGATCGCACCACTGCACTCCAGCCTGGGTGACAGAGAGTCTGTCTCAAAGAAGATTAAAAAAAAGTCAGGCCAGGCATGGTGGCTCATGCCTATAATCTGAGCACTTCAGAAGGCGGAGGTGAGTGGATCGCTTGAGGTCAGGAGTTCGAGACCAGCCTGGCCAATATGGTAAAACCTCCATCTCTACTAAAAAAAAAAAAAAAAAATTAGCTGGTGCGGTGGTGACATGTGCCTGTAATCCCAGCTATCTGGGAGGCTGAGGCAGGAGAATCACTTGAACTCGAGGGGCAGAGGTTGCAGTGAGCCAAGATTGTGTCACTGCACTCCAGCTTGGCTGACAGAGCGAGACTCCATCTCACACACATACACACAAAAATGAGCAGATGAGAACACTGAGGCTCTGGAAGGAGAAGAGCTTGATTAAGTATCTACTAAATGCAGGGCCCTAGACATACACGATCTCATTTTTTCCTCCTGGAAGAAAGGTAGGCACTTTTGTCTCCATTTTGCACATGAGAGACTCAATTACACGAGTCTGCAGGACCAGGAGAAACCAGAGTTGTTCCTGATATGAAATATCTGATAGTTAGCATCTGATACAAAGCAGAGTTCCTCTTTGCCTGTTTTGTAAAGGGAGGATAAAAAGATGTGGGGTTTTTTTGGGTCCCTTAGTCATACACCTACAAGGCCAGAAATAACCATTTATTTTCCTCTCTGTTTTGCCTGAAAACCCAGGAGGGCTTTCAGGAGGATAAAGGTGTTAGTGGGAAAGCAGAGGTCTCATTTGAGGACCCCCTAGAGTCCCTGATAACAGGCAGCCCTGCAGCATTAAATGCTCTTGCCGAAGAGCGTGGGAGTGAGCAGCAGGGGGCGCTACGACCTCGGCTGAGAGATGCGGCTTTCCCGGGAAATAGACCCCGGGCTTTGAGTGCTTGGGAGCAAAGCTCAGCCTGAAATAGACAGGCAGCAGCACTCCAGCCCCCTTACCCACTCGGGGAACTTGGACCCGAGAGCTGAGAGCTAGAGGGGTCTCCCAAAACCAAGGTCAGTATGGGCATTCCAAGCACTGGCTTTGGAGTTTGTGGACTTGCAGCTGAAAACTTGCTCAGCACTTTCTAGTTATGGGACCCTGGGCAGTACCTCTTGGAGCCTCAGTGGCCTCATTGAACAAAAATTAACACCTGTTTCCTGGGGCTCTCAGGTGGATCAATGCAATGATGAATGTTAATTTCTTAGCATAGTGTCTGGCATCTGTGAGAACTCAGTGAATGGCAGCCAGTGTTGCTTTTAAGGATCATGTGATTTGCAGGGTAGT
This sequence comes from Callithrix jacchus, assembly GCF_049354715.1. Lineage (NCBI taxonomy): Eukaryota > Metazoa > Chordata > Mammalia > Primates > Cebidae > Callithrix > Callithrix jacchus. The sequence continues at coordinate 16,512,626 of NC_133509.1, forward strand.
CCTAAAGAGGTGAGGCCCCTGCCCTTCGGCATCCAGAGCCCCCGCAGTGCTGCGGACAGGTGCTTTGGTTCTTCAGTGGGGCTCACTTTCTGGGACACTGGCCTATCTGAGCCTCTTTCTGCAAAGCAAACTGCACACGCCCTGGCAGCCCTGCTTGTTCCCAGATGCCTAAGAATCCCATTCGGGCCAACAGGTTTGCTGGAGGTCAGCGGGGAGGAGGAGGGCAGTGTAGTCCCTGCTCTGCTGTGAACTTGCTGAGGCCTGTGTTACCTGGGCCTCGATTTCTTCATTTAGGTCTAGAGGAGCTGCAAGATTACGTGTTGAGCTCCCTCTCAGTCTAGCCTTAGCATCCTATGAGCGTGTCCCCATCCAGGAAACATAGGTGCATTTTTTTTTTTTTTTTTTTTTTTTGAGACAGAGTCTTGATCTGTCGCCAAGGCTGGAGTGCAATGACATGATCTCAGCTCACTGCAACCTCTGCATCCCTGGTTCAAGTGATTCTCCTGCCTCAACCTCCTGAGTAGCTGGGATTACAGGGATGCACCACCATGCCCGGCTAATTTCTGTATTTTTAGTAGAGATGGGTTTTACCATATTGGCCAGGCTGGTCTTGAACTCCTGACCTCATGATCCGCCCGCCATGGCCTCCCAAAGTACGGGGATTTATAGGTGTGAGCCACTGCACCCAGCCCCATATGTGCATTTTAACAGGGCCCTTTGCTGGCTAAATGTGAAAGAGTGGTTTGAGATAAAAAACAGGTAGGCTTCTAGCTAAGGCCCATGGAAGAGATAGCTTGTGGACAACTTCTTTCCGTAAAGAGGTGGCATGGGCCTTCCACACGGTCCAACTTCCCCTCCCCCCATGTCCCTCCTGGATTTTATTGTCCCCAGGCTCAGGGTCCCTATCCTCTCTCCGCAGCACCCAGCATGGTCTGCTGGAGAAAACAGTCTGAGAGAGTAGTTTTCCCTAAGGCACAAATGACTGGTAGGGCTGGACTGCCTATTCTGAGGAGATGTGAACTTGGGCAGGAGTAGAGCTCTTTAGACTGTCTATGGCGTCCCAGCAAGAGACTTTGAAACTGGAAGGATATTGCCTCCATTCGAGTCACAGCAGCCGCATGCCCTGGCTTTGCTCGGGGAAGTGCAGCTGCCAGGGCAACTGGTTCCAAAGCCTGTGGCACACAGAACAAAGAAGAATGAAGATACTGGACTTCATTGAAATCACAAACTTTTAACTTTTTTTTTTTTTAAGATGGGGTTTCACCATGATGGCCAGGCTGGTCTTGAACTCCTGACCTCAGGTGATCCACCCACCTCGGCCTCCCAAAGTGCTAGGATTATAGGCATGAGCCACCATGCCCGGCCAATAAAATCACAAACTTTTGTGCTTCAAAAGACACCGTCAAGAAAGTGAAAGATTCTCTCACAGAATAGAAGAGAATATTTGCCAGTTACGTATCTGACAATAAACCTATATCCAGAATATATAAATAACTCTTACGACTTAACAACAAAAAGACAAATACCCAATTTAAAAATGGGCAATGGCAACATGGTGAAACACTGTCTCTACTACAAATACAAAGATTAGCTGGGACTGGTGGCACGTGCCTGTAGTCATAGCTACTCGGGAGGCTGGGGCAGGAGAATCACTTGAACCCGGGAGGTGGAGGTTGCAGTGAACCGAGATTGCTCCACTGTACTCCAGCCTTGGTGACAGAGTGAGACTCCATTTCAAAAAAAAAAAAGGTGGGGGGGCAATGGACTTGAAAAGACATTTCTCCAAAGGACATACAAAAAGTCAACAAGCACATGAAGAGAGCTTGGTGTCATTAGTCATTAGGAAAATGCAAATCAAAACCACATGAGATATCACTTTATACTCACTAGGATGGCAATTATTTAAAAGACAGGTAACAATAGGTGTTGATGAAGATGTGGAGAAATTGGAGCCCTCATACATAGCTGGTGGGACTGTAGCCACTTTGGAAAAATAGTTCGGCAGTTACTCAAAGAGTTAAACAGAGTTGCCACATGACCCAGCTCCTAGGTGTATGCTCAAGAGAACCAAAAACAGATCCATACAAACCTATGTGAATATTCATAGCAGCATGACTCATAGTAGCTAACAAGAGGAAATACTGTCCGTCAAATGATGAATTGATAAATTGGTATATATCCATACAATGATTTGAATCAGGGAATTCGGCCATTAAAGGGGAATGATGCACTTATGCAGGCTACGATAGAGATGAACCTTGGAAATATTATGCAAGTGAAAAACCCAGAGACACAAAAGGCCACATATTGTATGATTCTGTTTAGGTGATGTCCACACTAGACAAATCCATAGAGAGAGAACGGAAGTAGATTAGAGGTTGCTGGGATTTGAAGGAGAGGGGGATGGGGCATGACAACTAACAGGTATAGGGTTTCTTTTTAGGGAAATGAAGATGTTCTAGAATTAGATAGTGGTGACGGTTGTATAACTTTGTGAATGTACTAAAAACCACTGAATTGTACACTTTAAAGGGCGAATTTTTATGATATTAGAATGCCATTGCATTTTTTTTAAACTCACAGAAGCTGGGTGTGATGGCTGACACCTGTAATCTCAACACTTTGGGAGGCCAAGGTGGGAGGATTGCTCGAGTTCAGGAATTCAAGACCAGCCTGGGCAACATAGCAAGACCTTGTCTCTACTAAAAATTAAAAAAATTAACTGGGTGTGGTGGTGCGTGCCTATAATTCCAGCTGCTCAGGAGGCTGAGGTGGGAGGATTGCTGGAGCCTGGGAGGTTGGGGCTGCAGTGAGCTGTAATCATGCCGCTGCATTCCAGCCTGGCTGACAGAGTGAGACCCTGTCTCAAACTGCACCCCTGACACACACACATACACACACACACACACACACACCCAATAAAGCTAATGGAAAGAATAGGGAAGTTCTTGAAACCTTTCATACATAATAACTGTGCCATTCTCACACGCCATCCGCAGCTACTCTAGTGTATATGGTGACTCTTCTGTAGGACAAATTTTCCAGGAAGATGGGAATGCCCTGGGAGGCTCTTTAAAAATGTGCATGTAGGGTATTTCTGGTGGTCACGATGTTAAGAGGCCACTGCTGGCACGATTGGATGGCCTGTGAGAAACCAAGGCTCGGGGACACTCTGCCGTACATGGGGCCATCTCACAGTGAGGGACTGTCTTGCATTCCACGTGACTTCCACGTGTCTCAGGACACTGAGGCAGATTAGATGACTATCTAATCTAACAACTCAGCTTTGCTTTACATAATAAACGTCAAGCATATTTGCAAGGCTTTAATGTACACCAAATTTTCAAAGAATATAGCTGCCCTGTCAGTTTGGAAGACTGCGCATCTCCTGTTCAATGTCAGTAATCTCGTCCCCAACATGAGACGTTCGTGTGAAAATGCTTCTGGGAACATATCCTTTCCTCTCATCTCTCTTTGTTTATCGTCTTTCCATTATTCTTTTTTTTTTTTTTTTTTTTTTTTGAGGGAAAGTTTTGCTTTTGTTGCCCAGGCTGGAGCGCAATGATGTGATCTCGGCTCACTGTAACCTCCAACTACCTGGGTTCAAGCGATTCTCCTGCCTCAGGCTCCCGAGTAGCTGGGATTATGGGCACATGCATGCCACCATGCCTAGCTAATTTCATATTTTTAGTAGAGATGGGGTTTCACCATGTTGGTCAGGCTGGTCTCGAACTCCCGACCTCAGGTGATCCGCCTACCTCGGCCTCCCAAGGTGCTAGAATTATACACGTGAGCCACTGCACCCCACCTCCATTACTCTTAAAGGGAAAAAATGTATACTGTTACTGGTTAACCCCTTAACCAATTTCCTAAAATCTAACTAAAATACAGTAAAATGCTTATATATGTAACAAACAGCTGTACTAGGTTGTAAGATGCTTAAAGCTTTTCTTCTTGGTCATCACATAATTAATATGGACATTAACAAGCAGTCGCTCTGAAAACAAAAATCTGGCCTCTCTTAGTGCCAGCAACAGCCAAGAGGCACCACCCACTTCATTGTCACTGTCATGTTCTTTCTTTCTTTCTCTTTTTTAAATCTTGAGACAGTTTCTTTCTGTCTCCCAGGCCGGGGAACAGTGACTCAATCTTAGCTCACTGCAACCTCTGCCTCCCAGGTTCGAGTGATTCTCATGCCTTAGCCTCTGAGTAGCTGTGATTGCAGGTATGCACCACCACACCCAGCTAATTTTTGTATTTTTAATTTAATTTAATTTCTTTTTGAGATGGGGTCTCGCTCTGTTGCCCAGGCTGGAGTGCAGTGCCGCGATCTTGGCTCACTGCAACTTTCGCCTCCCAGGTTCAAGCAATTCTCCTGCCTCAGCCTCCTGAGTAGCTGAGACTACAGGGGTACGCCACCATGCCCAGCTAATTTTTTGTATTCTTAGTAGAGACGGGGTTTCACCATGTTAGTCAGGATGGTCTTGATCTCCTGACCTCATGATCCACCCGCCTCAGCTTCCCAAAGTGCTGGGATTACAGGTGTGAGCCACTGCGCCAGGCTAATTTTTGTATTTTTAGTAGAGACAGGATTTTGCCATGTTGGCCAGGCTAGTCTTAAACTTTTGGCCTAAAGTGATCTGCCCACCTTGGCCTCCCAAAGTGCTAGAATCACAAGTACAAGCCACGGCGCCCCGACACCACTTTCTTGTTTTTCAGAACATTCTCTTCCTTCAGACACTCTACTGTGTTTAGAATGTACCATGATTCTCTTCCTGCACATTGTTTCTTTAAAAAGTTATATTGGAGACGTTTTTTCCCCATGTAAATACCAGCCACAAAGCACCATATTGAAGATACGAATGTTCTACCGAGGAATGGTTACGCAGGGAGAATGCTTCTAAGGGGAGACCTGAACTTTGTTTCTCTGAGCACAGGAAGGAGTATGATTCTCTAGTCCTGCTGCAGCTTGAAGGACTTTGGAGAATGTCTCATTCTTCTTCAGTTCACAGGGAAAAGGCAATGAGGCCAAGGATTTCTCCAGGGTCATCCAGTGCCCGTGTAGAGCTGAGCCAGGAACCTAGGCTCCCGGCATCCAGATGGGCAGCAGCTCTGCACTTTACACCAGGACCTCAGGCTGACAAATTGGAGCAGCTTGTGGAAATACAGCCCACCAGACAGGTTTGGTGGATCAGTCACTTCGCCTTGAGCAAAGCAACCTCCAGATATCAATTAACTAATGTATTGTGTTGCCCCTGCTGGTGGAAGGTTAGTGGACTCTTGGTAAACATTTTCTAGCTATTTACGGAACTCAGCCTGGAAACCAGACTGGACCTTTCAGCACAGTTAAGTCAGGATGTGAGAGCCAAGCAGAGAGGCTGGGAGGTGGGACCCAGTGGGCTGCAAAGCCTGTCTGTGCACCTGACGCTGGGGATGACGAGGTCGGGGCAGTCCTGGCTTCCAAGAAAGCCAAGTCCACAGTCCCAAGGTGCTTCTTCCAGGATGGCACTGCAGATGCATCCTGATGAGGGTGTCCTAGCCTGGTTTCCCCCAAGCAGGGCCCAAGTCAGAGGCTTTTGTGGGATAAGTGCTTTGAGTACCTTCCCAGGAAGCTGGGAAGGGGGCAACTGGTACAAGGGGGCATGATGGGCTTGCTCTGCTCACTGTTCTGAGGCCTTATAAGAAGCCTCCTAAAAATGAGTCCCAGAACTGCCTGCCTGGGGAAGAAGGGGTGCCATTTATTCATTCCCCCTTTGATCCGGGCAACCCATGTAGCTACAGTGCATTTGGGTGAGTACCAGGTGGATTCAGGGCTTCTAAGGCAGGAAAGACTGGGCTGAATGAAAGGGAGCAGGGAGGATTCAGAGATGAGACTGGGACAACTCGCACCTTCACAAAACAAGCAAAGCAGCATGGAGCTGGTAGCCTCAGGGCTGACTGGGATAAGAAGGAAGGCCAAGGGGGTCTGAAGTGGTGTCAAGAGAGCACTGGTACAAGTGGCTGGAGGAGGTGAAACTAGGAGCAGATTAGCAGTTGGAGAGAGGCCAAATTCCAGAACACATGCACTGCGCCTCTCGCCCTGTGCATGGTGCAAAGGGAGAGGTATAATATATCACAATCAAAGGAGAGAACATTCTGATCTCCCCAGAAAGTTCTCTGTGTCCCTTTTTACCTGCCCTCCTCCTGCTTTCAGTTCTCATAGCAAGAGTGTTATATGGTCCCTCTCCCCACTCTTTTTTCTGTCCCTCTCCCTCCTTCTCCTTCCATCACTCTCTCTGTTCCTTCCTCATGCCCCTCTCTAGTCTCCTAAGCCTGCGGGGAGCTTGGCTCACCTGCTGAACTACACTGAATGCTCTTTGAGAGGAGGAGACGCATCATGTCCGCTCCTCCATCTTCCCCCATCCCCTGTGAACATGTATCTCAGATGGCAGCTAGAGGCCCCAGCCCCTTCTGAAATCTGAAAGAGCTTGACTGAAATCCTCATTTCATGTCCCAAGGCAACCCAAGGCCCTCTAAGATGCAAATTCCTGCAAACTGTCCCCATCCACTTTGGCTTCAGACTGCAGCTTCAGTGGGGTCTGATTTTCCTTTCACTGTGAGTTTCAGCTGTTTCTTTATCTCTTCCCTGCAGTTGACCCAATGGTCGGGCCTGGAACTTTCTCCTTAATCTTCCCATTCTAAAATCACTGTAGGTAGTAGAAAAGTGACAGAAGATTCTTGGGTCACCAGGAGGTGTCTCACTGTGCTCCGAACAGCGGTAACATCAAAAACCTTTCATGTTTTACATTTTACTTTGAAAAAGTTCTGCCAGCCTCCATACCAATGGGCTATTCCTTCCTCTCCCTTTTGAGAGATGAGCCTTCCCTAACCCCTCTGGGTCCAGGATGTTGCACTGTGGAGCAAACCAGCCAGGGTCTTTCCATTCTGGACCAGCCCTGCAGGACCAAGGCCACCTGTGTCCTCAGTCAACCCAGGGGTCTGGTCTGCAACAGAGGTTCACTGTCAGCAGGAGGTGCTGGAGCTATGGCTCCCATGGTGACCCCAGAGCCTCCTCATGGTTCCCTCAGGATTCTGGAAGCTCCATCCTGTGAGGTTTGGTCAGAGGCCTCCCTGCCTCAGGGGCCTTCTCCCTCTTCATGCCAGCTCCAGTGGGACCTGGCATAGCTTCATCCGGGGATTGGAGTCAGATCTCAGACAAGCTGCCTTTCTCAGGGAGACAAGCACCCTGGAATCCACTGATCTCCTTCCCCAGTGGCATAGTGTTGCGATCTTAATCTCTCCTGGCAGGCCACACTGGAAAAAAGCACCAGGGGAAACAGGATCTTTCAGGGCAAAGCCAGGGCTATGTCCCCGTCCACTCCCTCGCTCCCTGGGTGTGCCTTGCCCAGGGGAGGAGCGCTTCCTCACAGTGGCACCCAGGCACAGTCCCACAGTTACAAGCTAACAAGTTCTCAGAGCTCTCTCTCTCTTTGGCTTTGCCAGTGCTAGGCTCTGGGCCCTTGGGCTTCAGTGAAGTGTCTCCCAGCTCATGCCCCTTCTACATGGAGGAGGATATGTGGAGAAGAGAAGGGAAAGAACTGGGCTTCCAGAGCAGAGGACCTGGGCTTGCCCACTTTGCCCGGGCAGGATAGGTCATTGTGTAACTGGCTATGTGGCCTTGGGCCTCCGTGTATGCATCTGTAACCTGGCATAATACATCACAATCAAAGGATAGAACATTTCGATCTGAAAAAGGCCTCTCATGTCCCTTTGTACCTGCCCTCCACCTGCTTTCTGTTGAGATAGCTGGAGTGTCGGATGATGGAATCATGCAGTGGATTCTTCTACGGCTGGCTGTTTCACTCAGCATGATGTCTGTGAGGCTCGTCTATGTTGCTGGGTAGATCAGTCGTTCATGCTTCTGTCATGCTGAGGAGTAATGCATTGCACAGATAGGCCACAGTTTGCTCATCCTTTCACCTGTTGTTGGACACCTGAGCTATTTTTGGCTTTTTTTCCAGGTTTTGGCTGTTGCGAATAAAGCTCCTAGAAACTGCCACGTACAGATTTTTGTGTAAACGTGTTTTCATTTCTCTAGGGTAAAACCAGGGAGAGCAATGACTGAGTCATACGTTGAATGTGTGTTTCATTTTATAAGAAATTGCTGAACTGTTTTCCAAAGTGGCTATAGCACTTCGCGTTTCCACCAGCGGTACATGAGCGTCCTAGTTGCTCCACCTCCTCATCAGCACTGGGTCCTGCCTGTCCCACTTTCTTACTCCTCCTGCCCCTATCTGCAGCCATTCCCCATGACCCCAGGCCTATCAGTGCTTCTGATCCTCTGAGCTCTCCTGCTTTCTCCCACCCCTGCTTCTCAGGCCTGGCTGAAGCCTTAGCATGGGTGGAGACTCCAGGGAGATGCAGAAAAAACTTCAGGTCAGCTTTATTTGAGATCTGATCTGAGACAAGTCTAAATGTAGCCTTTGAACTCTACAAAGCGGATAGCTTGGGACCTTCTCAGAATCTCTTGGCTCCCTGTCTCAGGGCCAAGAATCTTTCTTTGATCATTTTAATGGTTTCTTTCTAAGTATTCAGGTCCATGCTCAAATGTCACCTTTTCGGAGAGGCCTTTCCTGATTGCTGTGAGCAGAGCCAGGCTTTGTGGGGCCTGAAGCTCATGTGATTTTTGAGAGCGGTCTTTAGGAACAACACCACACCATTGTGAATACAAAATTGGTCAGGAAGCTTCTATCATGGGAACAAGAAGGGACCCAAGTGAGCAAAGGACCCTGAAGCTTAGCTTTATTATAGCAAATTCACTTCTGCTGACCTCATGACACAAGTTTCCGCTCCCCCTTCCCTCTAGTACAGCTCTGTTCCTTGGCGTCTTCGTCATCACGGTGTGCAGGGCTACTGATGTCATGTTCTATTTGCTCTCTGTCTGGAGAGCATGCTCTATGAGAGTGAGGGGTCACTGGTTCACTGCTATACCCCGACCCCTAGAACAGTACTTGGCACATAGTGAGTGCTGCATAAGTATTGATTAAACACATGAATAAATGACTTTCCAGTGCTACTGGTTTCTATTTGTGGAAGTGAAATTGAGGTTTTAAAGTGAGTCAAGTCATAGAAGAATAGAAGCTCGTGGTGCATGGCGATGGTGCACGGAAACGGCCAGGGTCACCATGCGGGAAGTGTGGGGGCTGTGGGTGACAGCCTAGGAAACTGGCATTTGGTGAGTGCATGCTAGGGGCTGGGCGTTTTCTATCCACGGTCATCTTAACGACTTTCACAGCAACCTGTGAGGCAAATATCTCTATCCCCATTTTGCAGGAAACAGAGGCTCAGGGAAGTGAAGTCACTCAACCAAGTGTCATACCAGCATGAAGTTTGCACCCCGGTTCTCCCTTTCTCTTGCCCTGGCCCTTGAAGCTACTGACTCCATGGTCCCTAAGGGAATGGTAGAGGTTTAAGAGAGTCAAGCAGTCAAAGCTGAACCCTGGGGAAGTTGGGGTTACAAGGCATGGAGAAGAGTCATTGGATCATGTTTTCTGATGGGCAGCAGAGAGGGAAGAAGAAGGCTCTGCACTCTTTCACCCATCTCAGGTCAACTCGAACTAGGTCAACCTGGAATGAAACCAGGTTCATTTTAAACAAAGGCACCAGGGCCTGGCCTCCAAAGGAGGTGAGCTTTGAGCAGCTTCCAGGACTTGATTTGATTTAGAGACAATAGGGAGAGTACCCGGGAGCCCAGAATCCCTTCCTGCATCAGATGCCAGAAATTCCAGCAGTTATAACACCGCTGAGAACCTGGGTGAGCAGCTGAACCTGTTTGTGTTAATGTTTTCTCTGGTAGATGTGGGCCCAAAGCCATCCACCTCCCAGGTTGACATGAGGATTAATTAAGATCATGCACATGAAAGAACTAAATGCCCGTGAATTCTCTCTCCTCCCCCACTTTGATTAAAAGTCCTTGAACTTTAGATTTTTGGCCAAAGTCAGCCTGGTAGCCCTTTGCTCCCTCTGCTCAAAACGCTCACCTTTGCCCCAGGTTCTGCATCAGGTGTCATCTTCATCCCAGCATCATCATTGTAGTCCATCCAGCCTTTTACTTAGCACTTACTATGTGCCACGCACTGGACACTCATCCTCTCTTCTTCACCCCAGCTCTACAAACTAAACTTTATGACTTTCATTTTGTTGTTAGAGAGAATGAGGCCCCACAGGTAGGAAGCAGTGCAGGTGGGGTGAGGATCAAAGCTCTTGCTCCATTTTCTAAGCCATTTCCTTCCTCTCCACCATCCACTCCAAGTCCAGAATGCTACATGGCTTCACTTTTACACATTATAATATTGATTTATGATATTGATTTACGGAACTCTGACTCTGTGTGGGGCAGGGTCCTTCCCAGCCCAAGACAGAGGGAGAGGACAGCCTCATTCTTGCCTTCAGGGAGCTCAGAGAGTAGCAGGAAGACAGGCAAACAGTAAGGAGTTTGAAAGAATGGGGCAAGTGCAGATCAGTGGGGGATGCAGTGCTGTGGGGCACATGCTTCTGTCGGGGAGGCAGGGAGCCTAGAATGTGAGCCCTTCAAATGGAATCCATCAGAATTCTCTCAGTGCTTCGCGTGCCTGTGTGTGTGCAAGTGTAAAGTGATGGTGATGAAGGTTAATGGGGCATAGTTGCTACCTCAACTTACCGTGGTTGTGCAGTGCCCCCAGTCATCTCCCTCCACCCTGACTATCACTGTTCACATCTTTAAAATGAAGGCTTGGACACAAGCGTAGATCTACAGACTAGAACTTGTTGATGGCAATTTGGCATGTTTAAAAATCCATAGGCAAAATGTTTAACTGGAAGTCCTTACTCCTGACACGTTAATCTGAGAAGCAGACTTAAAAATGTACACATGGCTTGAACTTCTCACTGTGGAATTTAAAAAGACACATATAAAAGAGAGAGAATGAGATCAGGAACCCTATGTACCCAGAACCTGGCTCAATATTTATCCACACTTTGCCATTCTTGAAGAAATGGATTCTTGATTAGTTAAATACCTTAGATATTTTGCAAAACAGTGAAGGTAATTTGTGTAATGCCTATTGTTTTTCTCTGATTTAAAAATATTTACAATGTTTGTTGAAGAAGCTAATGTAGATACGCATCTGTTGTCTGTCTACAGTGACTTTAAAGGTGCATGGTAGAGAATTCAGATACTTTGGCTAGAGGGAACATGGCCAGGGAAACACCCCGCTAGTCCATCTCTTGAAGATCTAACACTCTGTGGTTCTCTTATCTGTAGAGAGAAAAAACCCATTTATAACTTTTCTAGTTTGGTTTTAAGTGTGGTGGCAAAGATTCAGGAATGTGTTTGCTGGAACTCGTAACCCTTGGAGATTCACTTAGAAAACAAGGCCTCGTTGTCTCCTATTCTGACTCCCAGGACACAATTTAATGAAATGCCCTCAAATCCAAATTGGCTTCAGCCTAACTCACAGCAACTGCAGTACTCTAGGGAAAAAGCAGAAACCAGAGGGGGAGGAAAATAGGGCTTTGAGCCTCAGCTCTCTACCCATTAGCTGTGTGGTCTTGAGAAAGTCGCCTTTCCTTTCTGAGCCTCCATTGCCTTGTCTGTAAGTGGATATTCACCGGGGCCTTCTCTGTGGATTCTTCCCACTCTGGGTAGCAGTGGTCTGTGGCCAAGTGCAAGGAAGGAGTGTTAAACACCATGCAAGATGTGTAGATGTGTGTACTTGTACTTGTTCATTTATTCTTCCAGGAAATGATATGCTAGAGGGCTTTGATATACTTTAGAAAGGTCAACAGTTTTCTCTGAGTTTATTAGACGCTCTGCACTTAACAGGAGTGAGCCAGATGTCAACTGGGAGCACTTAAGATCTACACCAGAATGGTCTGAATCCCCATTCCAAAGCCCTCTTCACTCCTGCAAAGATTTCTATGAATCCCCAAGGGACTCTATGTTCTCAAGGTGCAAATCCAGTAACCCTCTCTGTCTCTTCACTTTACACGGCCCAGAAGTAGAATCAGTCCATTGCTGCTCCACCCCCAAGAGACCCACATTCATGAAGATCTGGGAGCATAACAAACTTCCCTCTGGGAGCAAGCCACAGTGAGCATCGCCCCATACATAGCTTAGAATCATGCAGTGGCCTTCCTTGTTTTAAAATGTTGGCTCAGCTCTTTGCCCTCCGCACCACCTAACCTTCCCCTACCTTCCTGGTTTCTTTCTCTCCTCCTTTTGTTCTTGGATGCCCTCTGCTTCTCTCTCTTGGTTGTCCAAATACATTTCCTTCTATTTTTCAGAGCAGTTCAGCACTGCTCCAACCTGCAAGTGCACACACCCAAACCTGTCAAGGTGCTCACCAGGCAAAAAGATTTCCACTTAATAGGATCAGCCTTCCACAGAAAGGACTTGTTATTATGCAGATTAAAAATAAAGAGTTGCACAAGAATATAGCCCTAAAACCACTTGCTACTCTGGTTCCTTGTCTGAAACATCCTGCAGCACTTGACATGGTTCTTTCCTCCCTGGCTCCTGGTTCTCCCCTTTCCTCTGAATGGTACCTTCTCTGCCTCCTCCTTTTTGGACTTCTGGGCTGCCTGTGTGGGAGTGAAGGAGAATTCGGGAGTTTGGCTTTGAGCATCCATTCAGGTGGCTTCTGCTGGGGGGTAGAGCTGCGCACCGTTCACTCTTCCTGATGCTCTCATATAATGGATCTTTAGGCTCAACTGGTGAGTCTTTAGAGCTGGTTCCAGAGCATGGACTTGTTGAGGGATGCAGAGAATGGAAATCAAGAAGCAGCCACAGAAAGTGATGCAGTTTGACAAGGCTGGGAAGGGGCGGTGGCACCTGAGAGAGAGAAGCAGCCTCCTACCCATGTCCAGAACTCTCCAGTGTATGCCAGTCTACATGAAGAGCTGGAAAGAATGGTCTGTGCTGTTGCACAAAGGTGGATTTTGGCTCTGAGTGGGAAGTGATGTGCCTTGGTTCCCACACAGGAGAAAACCTGGTCTTGTGCCTCGAGATGTGGCTGGCGGATTACAGGAGAAAACAAAAGAATAGGGGAGAGGGGAGTGGGGTATGTATGTGTGCAAATTTCTTCACTGAGATTCTTGAGCCTTGAAAGATGAGTGTGGACATTTTCAGGGATGATCCACTTTGAGAGGTGAATAAGTCTGGGTGGGACAGGAATGCAGAGAGAAAAGCTCACTCCAGGCCAAGAGAGCGAGTCACACAATCAAGGCCTGGAGGCTGAACAGCTGGCATGTCTGGTGACCACAGACAGTCCTGTGAGGCTAGTTTGGAAGGGTTGTTGGGTGAAAAATGAGGCTTTTCTGGACTCTTGTCTTGTAGGTCTCAGAGAGTCATGGGAGAGTTCTAAGTAGGCAAGTGACATTGTCAGATGCATGCCTTGGAAAGATGCCTTTGGCTGCTGGGTGGCTTCCAGGGGCTGATGGGGAGCAGGGAGGCCAGTTATGCATCTAAGCAAAAATTATGACAGAGCCTTGGCATAGAGGGAATGGAAAGGAGCAATAGACATCAAGGAGGTAGAATTTGTAAAGTGTAGTGGATTAAGTGTGAGAAGTAATATTGTACATCTGGTTCATTTTAACTGATGCATAATATTCCATTGTGTGAATAAACCACATTTTAGATTTTCATTCTCCCATGATGGTTATTTCCACTTTCTCACTATTACAAACAGGATTTGGATGAACACCTTTGTACTGTGCACATGTGAGAAATTGTCTTTAGGGTGGTTATCTATAATTGGTTTTTCTGAGTTGAGAGGTTTGCACATCTTTAAATCTACAGGATATTCTCAAATTCCTCCTTAAAATGGTTGTACCAATACGCACTCCCATCAAGTGTAGGCACTCCCTTTCCCTGTTTCTTTCAAATCTGTTATCAGACTTGCAAGATGTTGCCAATCTGATTGGTGTGAAATGGAATCTTTCTGTTGTTTCAATTTGTTTCCCTGACTATTGGTGAGATTAAGCCTATTTTAATGCATGTCACTATTTTCTTCTGTGAATTGCCTGTTCATATGTTTTGCACAATTCTCTGTTGGATTGTTTATCTTTTTCTTACTGATTTGTTGAGGTTCTTTATATATTCTAAACACTAATCCTTTGTTGGTAAAATATCTTTTTTCAATCAGTGACTTTTCTATTTCATTTATAAACGTGCTAGGTAGAAGTTTTAAATTTTAATATGTTCTAACATTTCAAAAATTTCCTTTATAGTTTGTAGTTAATGTATTTTTATTAAATTGTTCTCTATGCTGAAATATTCTTCTGCACTTCTCCTATTTTTTCTCTAAAAATTTAAAAGCTGATTTTTCACATTTGTATGTTTAAGCTCCTTGAATTGTGTGTGTGCTGTGTGTGCAATGTGATAAAAAGGCCTAATTTTACCTTTTTCTTAGTTAACCAGTTTTTCTGGTACTATTTATAGAATGATTTATTTCTTCATTCATTATTTACAGAATAATTCATTATACTGATTTGTAATTCCACATCTGTTATATGTTACCTATGTTAAGTTTATGGGTTTATTTCTGTGCTCTATGTTTTATTCCATGGTGTATTTGTCTATTCTTAGAGTAACATCACAGTGTTTTAATTGCAATAGCTTTATAATGATTTATTTTATCTGGCAACATAAGTCTTTCAATTTTGCTTCTTTTACTTCAGCATTGCCCTTGATATTCTTAGCCCTCTTTACTTCCATATTAATTTTAAGATCATTTCAGCAAGTCCTGTGAAAAATATCCTTTGGGATTTAAGAGGGAATGATGTTGAATTTGTAGCCATAATTTTGGGGAAATTGCTGGTTTTTTTTTTTTTTTTTTTTTTTTTTTTTTTTTTTTTTGAGATGGAGTTTTGCTCTCGTTGCCAAGGCTGGAGGGCAGTGGTGCAATCTCAGCTCACTGCAACCTCTGCCTCCTGGATTCAAGTGATTCTACTGCCTCAGCCTCCTGAGTAGCTGGGACTACAGGCATGTACCACCGCGCCTGGCTAATTTTGTATTTTTAGTAGAGACAGGGTTTCTCCATGTTGGTCAGGCTGGTCTTGAACTCTCGACCTGCCTCGGCCTCCCAAAATTGGGATTATAGGCATGAGCCACCATACCTGGCTGCAGAAATTGCTGTTTTTAAGACATGGAGTCTTTCCATCTGTGGACATGGTATACCACTCTATTATTTCCATCTTCTTTAATATCCTACAATATAGTTTCACGTTTTTCTTGCAATAAGCATCTTGAGAGTTTTTTTGTTATATTTAATTCTAAAAAACATTATTTCTCATTTTAAAGAAAATATGTCTACTCTTTTACCACTGAGTGTAATATTTTCTGCATATTTTTCAAAGATATCCTTTTATCAGGTTAAAAAAGATCCCACTTTCCCAAATTCTCTAAAAGGTTTTTCTCTTTTTTCTTTTTCCTTTGACTTTTGTTTTTAACATGAAGCTTTGAATTAAAATATAGATTTAAATTTTATCAAAATGTTATTATAGTTTTTAAAAATCTGTTAATTTGGTAAATTATGTTAGTCATTTTTCTGAAGTTAAACTCTCCTTGCCTTTCTGAGTTGTTAATTGGATACATAGATAATATATAGGTAGACAGATAGCTAGATAGACGATGATAAATAGAATCATGAATAGATCACGAAGTTCAATGTGCAGACCTCTGTCTGGGGAGAGAGGGGAGTTGTAAAGGAAAGGAAACAGTTTAAAAGACAGGAACATTTCTAAAGGGTCTGGTGCTCTCTAAACTCAATGCATGTCTAAGGCTGGCTTTCTCTGCTTGGCATTTCATAGATTTCTCTGAGCTCTGTTTACCCCACTGGGAACTTCTAGCTGCAATGCCTCTGGCATGGTGTTGTCATGACTCCAACTAGCCAACTGGTCTTCTCTGCCAGACCCTCTCTGTTTGCTCCCATTCCTCAGAGGGTGGACTCCTTATCCTCTTTCCTCTTGCCCTTTGGTAAGCTCACATGTCATTTTCCACCATCAGTAAGACAACACTTTCTTCCTCCTCTCCACTCTGCTGTGATTTGCCTTTAGATTTTTCAGGTATGACATAAAGATTCCCCAGTTCTGAGGACTCATCAAGCTCCCTACGTGAGCCTCTTCAAGCTCCTCTCACTTGGTTTGAGCACCTGTCTACCACTCCTATCTTCCAAAGTATCTTTCCTTCTTCCAGGCCTATCCAGTGTGTGACCTTTCAGCAGGTGGATCTGGGGCTGCTCAGTGCTGGCAGAACTGGTTTCCAAAACCTCAGCTTGTCCTGCAGAGGCAAGGTGGTTTGGCATCTTGTTTAGGAATGGGAAACATCTGGCAACTTGTTCTTGGTCTCCAGAGCCTCAGCTAAAGCTGAGAGGGAGAAAGTCCCATTTTGATATCCTGTTACACATTTTTCTAGAGCATTACTTATTTTGTCTGTTTTCAGATTTATTGGCATACAGTTGTCTGTATTATTCTCTTGGGAGTTAAAAAATATCTACTGTATCTGCAGTTATATTGTCTTTATCATTCTGCATACATGTGCCTTTTCTATTTCTTTTTTGATCAAACTTGCCAGGGCTTTGATCATTAGTGTTTTCAGAGGATTCTAAAAATTCTCTTTTGTTTTTTTGTATTCTAATTAATTAAATCTTCTTTCTTCTTTTTCACTCTCTGTGAAATAAATCATATATTCAAAAGAGTGCATGCAAAGTATGCGTGTGCATTACAAATAATAATAAAATGAACAAGCATGTATCCATGGCTGAGTTTAAGAAATTGAGAGCCAGGATGTTGGAAGGCCCAAATGTATCTCCTTTCTCACCCCAACTGTCCTGTCTGTTGTGCTAATCATACCTTCACTTTTTAGAAACGTGTCTCATTTGCATATGTATTGCTAAACACAATTTTGCCCAGTTTAGCATTTTTAAAAAGAGCCCCAGATGACCAAAGTACAAGTAATCAAAATCCTTACTTCATGGCATAATCTCACCTTTGACCTATAAATGAACCCCCTCCTCTCTCCTTCCTCCCCTTCTTTCTTCTGTCCATTCTTGTTCCCTTTCATATTCCTTCTTTTAATGCAATAAACACCTGCGAATCTGGCACCTAACAAAAGCCAGTCCCTTCAAATAGCACATATTAAGCTATAAGATGACTCTCACCCTGAATTCTATGATATATTTTCTCAAAAACCATTTTTTGGGATATATATTTTTTAATTGTACTTTAGGTTCTGGGGTACATGTGCAGATCATTCTGGATTGTTGTATAGGTACATACATAGCAATGTGGTTTGCTGCCTCCATCCCCCTGTCACCTATATCTGGCATTTCTCCCCATGTTATCCCTCCCCAACCTCCCTATCTCCTGCTGTCCCTCCCCTTTCCACCCCCCAACAGACCCCACTGTTTGATGCTCCCCTCCCTGTGTCCATGTATTCTCGTTTTTTGTTTTTGAGACAAAGTTGCTCTGTCACCCGGGCTGGAGTGGACTGGTGTGATCACAGCTCACTGCAACCTCCATCTCCCAGGTTCAAGAGATTCTCCTATCTCAGCCTCTCGAGTAGCTGGGATTACAGGCACCCGCCACCACACCAAGCTAATTTTTGTATTTTTAGTAGAGATGAGGTTTCACTATATTGGTCAGGATGGTCTCGAACTTCTGATGTAAGGTGATCTGCCCGCCTCAGCCTCCCAGTGTGCTGGAATTACAAGTGTGAGCCACTGGGTCCAGCCACAAATAGCATTTTTTAAATTTTAGTTTTTTAAACTGGATTAAGAAGATATGCTGTACATCATCTTTGGAAATTTCTTTTTTCTTAATATTATCAAAGATATATCCATATTGTCAAGTTTACTGTAATTAACTTTTTATTGTAGCAAAACATGCATAACATAGAATCGGCCATTTTGGCCATTTTTAAGTATACAATTATGTGGCATTAGGCACATTCACATTCTTTCACTACCGTCACCACCATCCATTTCAAAACTCTTTCGTCTTCTCAAACAGAAGCTCCAATCGATGTGTGTTGACTGTCGTACATGGTGAGAACACACCACAGTTTACTTATTCTCCTGCTGATGAACAATAATTGGTGTTTCCAGGGTTTTGCTATTGTGAACTGTGCTCTGTGATCATGTTGGTAGTATCTGCTGCTGAGCGTGTGTTCGTCATTGAGTTTTAGATATCGAAATGCTCAGCTTTAGGAGATAAAGTCAAATGGTTTTACAAGGTGGGTTGTACCAATTTACACTCCCACCTGAAATGTGAAAGAGACACCATGTGTCCACATCCTCGCCAACACTCAGCTGTGACAGCTTGAAATTTTGCCAAATGCACGTAGAATGGCGTCTCTCAGTGGCCTTGACTTGCGCTTCTCTGATGTTAAACATCTTTTTATATGTTTATGGGCTTTGTGTGTCTTTTTCTTCTGTGACTTACTTTTTCATGTCTTTGTCCATTTTTTTATTTTGCATTGTTCGTGCTTTTCCTAACAACTTGTGAGTTCTTTCTATGCTGCTCATACTAATATTTTGGCATTTGTATGTATCACAAATAGCTTTTTCCAGTCTGTAACTTGTACTTTTTATTTTTCAAAGTACATTTTGATAAAGAATTATGTTAACTTTAACATAATTCTCAATATTTTTAAGTATTTTGGGCCGGGCGCAGTGGCTCACCCCTGTCATCCCAGCACTTTGGGAGGCCAAGGCAGGCAGATCACGAGGTCAGGAGATCAAGACCATCTTGGCTAACATGGTGAAACCCTGTCTACTAAAAACACAAAATTAGCCAGGCATGGTCACACACACCTGTACTCGGGAGGCTGAGGCAGGAGAATTGCTTGAACCTGGGAGGAGGAGGCTTCAGTGACCCGAGATCCCACCACTGCACTCCAGCCTGGGTAATAGAGCAAGACCCATCTCAAAAAAATATGTATTTTGATGTCTTGTTTAAGAAATATTTTTCTCAAAAATGTCAAAAATATAGTCACTTTACTTCTTCCTTCTCTTCTCTTCTCTCTTCTCTCTCTCTCTCTCTTTTTTTTTTTTTTTGAGACAGAGTCTTGCTGTGTTGCCCAGGCAAACTCCTCGGCTTAAACAATCCTTCTGCCTCCCTCTCAAGCATCTGGGACTACAAGTGTGTACCATCATGCCTGGCTAGTTTTTTTATTTTTAGTAGAGACTTGGTCTCACTATGGTACTTAGGCTGATCTCCATCTCCTGGCTTCAAGTGACCCTCTGGCCTTAGCCTCCAAAAGTGCTAGGATTACAGGTGTGATTTCCAATGTCAATGATGCTGTCTTCTGTTGCACCCTGGGATTCCATGCAGTGTCTCTTAATTTCTTCCCCTTATTGGCAAGGGTCTAGTATGGCATATTCCCTCCAGCGGGACACGGAAGAGCCAGCACTTGCTTCTCCCCATCCCATTCCCCGGGGGAAAAGGAACCTAGTCTCATTGGAGTTGGGGCTAGAGAAGGGCCCCAGCAGGCATCCTGGTGAGGAGACAAGCCAGAATCAGCCCCCTGGGCTCCGCCCCAGCACTGTGCAGCTCCAGGCACCTTCCACACAGACTGTAGCACCAAACAGCCCCACACGAGTTGTGTGACACAGCAGCCCTCTAATTGACCTTTAGTTTGGGTGTCTCGTCCTGGTCCCCTTACTCAGCTTGAAATAATATGCAGTTGGAATGTCCCTGTTTCTTAAAGTAGAATAAATGAGAGAGTGTGAATAACCAGAAACCATCCCATCTCTACTTCCTGCCTGTGCCTTGTGCTATTGTCTGGTGGGTTTTAAAAGAAGTAAAGCCATGAGCACCTTTGTTCAAACCAAACTCTAGCTGGAATAGAAAGCAAGGCCCCTGGAGTCCTCTCCAGAGATTGCTTGCAGCTGCAAGGAGCACAGTTGGAGGGCCATGGCTGCTGGCCCCTTGCACTCTCCCTACCTTTTCACGGCCTCACCAGGAGGTCCCTAAGCCCTCTTGTCCTTTCCCGCTGCAGATGACTGAGAAATGGGCCTTGACCAAGGCCTTGTCACCTATAGGTAACAGGATTCTACTCAAACTGGCTTCAGCAATAAAGGGGAGTCTGCTGGAAAAGCAGAGTGGTGGGTTACAGCACACAAGGACTTTACCAGGCGTGGAGCCAAGCGAACCCAGGCAGCCTCTCTCTGTGACTCTGTTTCTGTTTCTGTCTTTGTCTCCCTCTGACTCTGACTTTCTCTCTCTCACATTTGGATCATCTGACCCCCATCAACACAAGGCCCCAGGTACAGCTTGAATAAATGTTGCTGGTTGCTGGGGGCAGATCCCATCTCAGAGATGTGTCTCTACATTTTTTAAGCCTTCTGGAGTCAACATTCTAGACCAGAGACAACTGACATGCTTGCACTGCAAACCTGAGGCTGAGGTCATCAAGGATGGCTGCTTGCTCCTGTGGGTAAGGCGTGGTTCTCAGTGCCCTGCCGGCTAACCCCACCCCTGCCTTTCCTGTGAGAAAGAGGTGGGAGCACAGGGCATTAAGATGACATCATTACAGGTATAACCTTGAATCCGTTCAGATTTATACAATTCAACAAGCCACTCCCAGACTTCGACATTTTATCATCAGTAGCAAATTATTTGCTCCACGCTTCACAACTGATCACTGCACACCACACCTCGCCTGTGAATTCTCCTTCCATGTGTCTGAAAGGTTCAGTATGACTGAAGGATGGGAGGTTGGGTCCCAGCTCTGGCTGGGACCATGTGGAAGGGCTGTATATTTTAAATCACACGTGGATGAGCCATGTGTATGTGTGTATGCATGTATGTGTGTGTTTGCATTGCCAGACTGCCTGGAAGAGTTTTGGGGGATCAGTCCCTTGACCTCTGATGACTTCTCCTCTAGGTGCAGATGGAGGGCAGGTGCCAGGACATTGGAGCAGAGGGAACCAATTATAATTTTTTTTCCCCCTCCTTCTCTTCCTTCAAGGAAACTCACTTTTAATTTCCTTTGTGATTATCCTGCTTATTGCTGAACATAAGCTGCTGGCTGGCTCCCCTTTGATTCCTTCTTTTAATAAGTCCCCTGATATGTCCTCTCTGCCCTTCTCCACCCCCTTTCATTGTTTTACGGTTTTATATTTAGTCCCAGACAGTTGAGAAAATATGCAATGCATGCATCCATGCAAGTCTCATCGCTTGTTTGGGGTTGATTTTGGGCACTGGGTCAGCATCCTGCTGTTGAGGCAATGGGACCCCTTGGGGAATGAGAGAGTGAGGCTTGAGAATTAACAGGCACAACGCTCACATCAAGGTCTGGGGACAGAGCAGACCCTGTGTTTAAGAGTTTGTATCAAAGCATCGTAAGAAGTCCTCTGATCCTTCCATCCCACCTTGCACATCCTGTTGCAGTGACAGAGACCGATGTTCAACAAGCACTTCTCGAGCCCCTGCAATGTGTCAGACCTGTAGCTAGTGCTGAGTAAATGCCATAGCCCCCATTCTCAAGCAGCCTTCCTCCTTTTTAATTGCAAAGCCTAAAGAGAGGGTTACAGCCTGATTCATTTACCAGATTTCTGGTTGCTGCTCAGTAGAGCAGAGCCTGGGACAGGAGGCGAGTGGGGTAGGCAGGGGCCTAGCAAGTTCTAAGGCCCAGGTCAGGGATGAGAGGTCTGGAGTGCATGCATGAAGAAGGACTGGGAAATCAGGAGGCAGCATGAGAGTGCAAGGCCCCCAGCAGGGCGTGGGGTCCCTGGAGTTAGAGAAAATTGAGGCAGAAAAGGCCTCGGAGATAATTGAGTTGATCTCTTTCATTTTCACCATGAAGACAGCTGGGCTGAGGGCCAGCCCTGCTGGTGAGGGGTGAGAAGCCCTTCCTTGCCCCTGCACTCTGGGTGTTACTTGCTAAAGTCCTTTGCTGTCTCATGTAGCTGGCATCTTCCTTTGTTCACAGACCTCAATTACTGTTAGCCCGGCAGCGGGGAGAGTTGTGAGCGGAAAGGTCAGTCATATGGCGCCCCTGTCTATGCTGACTCGATGGCCCTGCCGCTCTATCCGAAGGCTCCCTGGGCTCCTGGGCTCGGAATGAGCAGACGCGTGGAATTCCACCTGGGCTGCAGGTGCCCGGGTCACCGTGCTCTCATCACTTAGATGACTCAACCTCTAGGACAAAGGCGGGTCCCATTACCGTGGGGAGCAGCTTGTTCTCGGGGGCGGGGACGCTTGACCCAGAACCCTTCAGAGTGGAGCCTGGTCTGGAGTGAGAGCTCAGTGCCCCACTGAGCTCTCTGGAGCACAATGGGCTATTTTTAGGGCCTGCCTCTCCTGATGTAGTCAAACACGCTGGCTGACCGTTTGCATCTGACGCTCTGAGCTGGGGGCCTAAGCAGCTTGTCTGCGCCCCTGTTGCTTCCCAAAACCCACTGCCCTAGTTCTGCCTGTCATCTTGCTTTTGTTCTGCCTGCTTTGTCATCTGTGCTGGCACTGTTTCTCCGGGAGCTGGAGAGATGAGGTCTCAGCAAACATCATCGAGGTAGCAGCTTCCTAGAGCAGTGCATTAATTCCTGGGGCTGTTTGTAACTAAGTACCACTAGCTAGGATGGGTTACTACAATAGGAATGTATTCTCTCACAGTTCTGAAGGCTGGAAGCCCCAGATGGAGGTGTGGGCAGGGGCTATCTTGGAAGGGTCTAGGGAGGAATCGGTTGCGTTCATTCTCTTAGCGTCTGGGGATTGCTGGTCATCTTCGATGCTCCTTGGCTTTCGGCCACAGCACTTCCATCTCGGCCTCTGTCCACCTTCTGCCAGAGGTTCATATCTTTCGAGTCTCCTTTTATAAGGACACCAGTCATATTAAATGAAGGTCCCACCTGCTCCAGCATGACCTTATCTCAACTTAACTAATGGCATGTACAAAGGCCCTACTTCCAAATAAGATCACATTCTGGGGTATTGGGGATTAGTGGTTCAACATATCATTTTGGGAGACACAATTCAACCCAGAATAAGCAGATTCCCACTGAGTGGATGGTGAGGGCCTGGGTGGATGTTCCACCTCCAGGGTGTATGAACCTCCCTGCTATCCACATTCCCATGGCCAATAACCACCAAAGGACGGGGACATCCAGGGTTTGTGGGGCTTCAGGCACAGGCGGCTTGGGGACTTTCTTTAAGAAAATGAATACAGCTGCCAGCGATCTGAATCAGCACAGTGGCCGAATCTAATGTCCCTTCCAAAGGTGGAAAAGTGTGGGTAAAAATAGATGACAAATATGGAAAAGGAGGAATAATAGCTGAGGGTAAATAAATGAATAAATGCGGATGGGCATGGTGGTTCACACCTGTAATCCTAGCACTTTGGGAGGCTGAGGCAGGCAGATCTTTTGAGGCCAGGAGTTTGAGATCAGCCTGGTCAACACGACGAAACCCTGTCTCTACTAAAAGTACAAAAATTAGCTGGCTGTGTTGGGCAGTAGAATCACTTGAACCTGGGAGGTGGAGGTTGCAGTGAGCCAAGATGGCGCCATTGCACTCCAACCTGGTGACAGAGACACACAGGGTAAGGTATGGGCAAATGTGAAAAAAGAAAAAAAAAAGGAAAAGAACAAAAGAAAAACACATAGTTATGAACACAGACTTAGGCATAAAGTGAATGTGGTAAAGCTGCTGCTGCCTCTTGCTGGTCCCTCTACTGGGAAAGGTGACTGGGGCTCTGAGGGGATTTGGAGGGGCCCTCAGGGGCAGTGGCCATTTACTATCTGGTGTGGAAGTGTTTTAAGATGTTAATGCTGGATGTGGCTATACTGACACATGCATGGTAGCCGCACCTCCATGCTGGGTGCTATGATAAAGTGCCCTGCACTCAACCAAGGCACCCCCTGTAAGGGGAGCTCCTGTGTGATTCCCATGCTGACTTGTCCTCAGTTGAAGGTAGGCAGCAGGGCTGTGTGGGCCAGGCGTGGTGGCTTCAGCCACCATGGCAGCTGATGGAGATGGAAGCTGCCTGGGATGAGCCTATAGGTTTTTTATTCTAGGAGCAGGTAGGTCTGCAGCAGAGAGAAAAAACAAATAACTTTTATTTTTTCCAGGAAGTTAACAGAACAGAATTGTATTGCAAACATGATGAAGGGAGGCAGGAAGCTCTTTGTAAGTCAGAAAGAACTGGGACTTGGATGGATTAGAAGGGAATCTAGGGGGCCTGCTGTTTACCAGCCTGCCTAGTAGCTAGTAGGGGGCAGGTAAGAGGAGAGAGATAAAGAGAATAGAAGTCAAGCCTAGACTCATTTGAGTAGCTGGGATTACAGGCACCTGCCACCATGCCCAGCTAATTTTTTGTATTTTTAGTAGAGGCAGAGTTTCACCATGTTGGCGATGCTGGTCTTGAACTTCTGACCTCAGGTGATCTACCTGCCTTGGCCTCCCAAAGTGCTGGAATTACAGGCATGAGCCACTGAGCCCAGCCTGAAGCTATAAAGGGAATCCAGGGAGGCTGCTGTTTCCCAGCCTGCCTAGCAGCCAGTGGGGAGCAGGTGAGAGGAGAGAGAGAAAGAGAATGGAAGTCCAGCCTAGACCCATTCCATGTTAGAGTTGGAAGAGTCTCACCTACATGTGGACAAACTGAGGCCCAAAAAGGCAAAGTGGCTTGCTTCACATCTTGTAGCTTCCTATTTTATAGGCTCATTTTGGGTTTTATATGTGAGTTCTTATTTATAAAGTGGTTATGTGAAGGGATTTTTTTTTTTTCTTTTTTAGACAGGGTCTCACTCTGTTACCCAGGCTGGAGTGCAGTGGCATGATCACAGCTCACTGCGGTCTCAACCTCCAGGGCTCAAGCAGTTCTCCCATATCAGTCCCTGTGAAGTGATTGATTATAAACGGGTACCCCTTGGAGTAATGTAGACAGGTTGTTGGACTTGCAATTCTCTCACATTCCATTGGCAAGAATGTGGTCACGTGGTCACACCCAAGTACAAAGGTGTCTGGGAAATGAGGTCCACAGCTAGGAAGCTGTGTGCCAATTACAATAATTATTACTCTAGAAGAAGGGAAAGGATTTTGGTGAACAGCTGGCATTCTCTACAACAAGCTAGAAAGTATGCATACAAACAAAAAATGTATTTTTAGTAGAGTTGTGATTGCCTTTAAGCTCTTCCAGGTTTGATTTGATTCAATATCAGATCAATAGTGACATACTCCAGGAAACCCCAAAAATGCAATAAGGGCAAGAAAGAGGGAAGAATGACTCTTGTGTTTATCAGGCACCTACTATGCTCAGCTCTGTGCCATTGACTGAGCAAATACCTAGGAAAAGGTGTCATCCCTCAAGTTTAGTTATTAGTCCAAAATACAGTTGGCAAATAAATAGCCCTGAAATTGTGTGTTGAAGACCAGGAATGCTGTAGAAATTCTAGAGGAAAAGGCATCAAGATAGACTGGGATGTCAGGGAAGGAAGATGATCTTGAGTTGGATCCTGGGAATTAACGAGATGGCACAGATCAGGGGCAAGTTGTTTCAGTGTGGAATGGGGGTGGAGGAGAGAAAAAACATCTATTGGGCACTTGCTGTATGCCATTAACAAGTAGTTTCAATTAATCTTCACAGCCACCCCTGCATCTTCCTTTTATAGATGAAGGATTGAAGGCATGACAGGCTAAGCTATTGTCCCCACAGCTTGAATGAGGAGCTGAGATTCAAACCCCAGTCTAACCCCAGGGTCCTAGTCCTCAACCTCCCTTTCCCCACTCCATTTAGATCCAAATCTCCTGTTTCTTTTTTTTTTTTTTTTTTCTTTTTTGAAACTGAGTTTTGCTCTTATTACCCAGGCTGGAGTGCAATGGCACGATCTCGGCTCACTGCAACTTCTGCCTCCCAGGTTCAAGCAGTTCTCCTGCCTCAGCCTCACGGTTAACTGGAATTACAGGCTTGCACCACCACATCTAGCTAATTTTTATATTTTTAGTAGAGACAGGGTTTCACCATATTGGTCAGGCTGGTCTTGAACTTCTGACTTTGTGATCCCCCCGCCTAAGCCTCCCAACATGTTGGGATTACAGGCGTGAGCCACCGTGCCTGGTGCCTGACTGTTTCTTAAATTAACTTTCTGTTAGCATCTCGGGCTCATTGTAGATGTTTCTTAGAGGATACAACTGGGTAACAGTACAAGGCTATGCGTGCGTGTGTGGGTGTCTGTGAAAGAGGAAGACAATTCCGTTCCTTTCTAGCTGTTCAGCTTTGGACAAGCCATTTGTCTTTCCTGGGCCTTAGTTTCAACCTCTGAACAATCCATTTCATTGTCCTTGCCCAGAATGTTTGGTGAGGTTTGGATGAGGTCACAGATGAACACATGCCTTGTTCATCACAGGGTGCTGTGTACACTGCCAATGTGCTGGTGGGCCCCAAAGGCCAGTGAGCTGTTAAATATCACTGGAAGGGAAATGGAGAGAATGTAGGAAACATCACCCCCCACTGTGTAAAAGTGGGTGTCTCCCAGGAATGCCTGGTGCAGTTGGTGTCATTCTCTCCTAAGAAACGCAGGGTCCAGATGGCAGGTCGGGGAGGGCAGCTGAATGCATGCTTGGAACCTGGTGCTGCAGAGTGATGGCCTCCCAAATACCCAGGACATGAGCTCCTGTGATGTGGCAAGCTCCTGAAGCATGCTCCTGGCCCTCCACTAGCTCCTGAAATGCTCTGCCTGACCTCCCAGCCTTGAAGCTTG
The DNA here is from genome assembly GCF_049354715.1 of Callithrix jacchus. Lineage (NCBI taxonomy): Eukaryota > Metazoa > Chordata > Mammalia > Primates > Cebidae > Callithrix > Callithrix jacchus. The sequence continues at coordinate 16,539,340 of NC_133509.1, forward strand.
TGTGGTGGTAAATAACTAAATGGAAGATCTGCTTTCAATGGCAAGACACAAGCTGTTGGATTTGTACAGTGCTTAATGGTTCTATATTATTCGGTCTCTTTGGTGATAAAGGACCCAGGGCCCTGAAACTTTCTGCAGAAAATGGGAGTTTATGGTGAGAACTGGCAAGGCCAAAAGCCCAGAGAAGAAAGCTGCTTTTATTATTATTTTTGTTATTACTATTTTTTTTGGAGACGGAGTTTCGCTCTTGTCACCCAGGCTGGAGTGCCGTGGCATGACCTCGGCTCACTGCAACCTCCGCCTCTCGGGTTCGAGTGATTGTCATGCTTCAGCCTCTCGTAGCTGGGATTACAGGTGCCTGCCACCACGCCCAGCTAATTTTTGTATTTTTGAAGCAGGGTTTCACAATGTTGATCAGGCTGGTCTTGAACTCCTGACCTCAGGTGATTCGCTTGCCTTGGCCTCCCAAAGTGATGGGATTACAGGCATGAGCCGCTGAGCCCAGTCTGAAGCTACTTTTATGCCCATAATCTCTTTGGTCCTTGAAATACCAAGTGGGTGTTGTTATCCACGTTTCACAGTGAAAGAAACTAAGGCATAGGGACATGAAGCAATTTTCTCAAGGCTAGTTACGTGGTTTAGCACATTTCACTAAATATGTGCTTTTTGAATAATATTATATCTGATTTTTTTATGTTTGATGGTGATTTTACACATGAGGAAACTGAGTCACAGAGGAATCCTAGCCCAGCCACCATAGTTCAACTGAATGGGGAGAGTGTGGAGGCTGCTGGTCCGAGCCTGAACTTGAGGTGGTCAGTGTTAGTCGTAGATCTTGCTTTTTCCTGCACAACCCTTGTTGCTAAGCCCCATGTCACCTAGAAGCTGTCCTGGGATGCCAGACAGATGCCCCTGAGTGCCATGGTGATCTTGGCCTCTGGCTGAGATGTGTCAGTTTCAGCCCCCATCTGAAGCCTGAGCACCATTTCCGTCTTTCTATTTATACTTAAAACTTGGAGACCCAGTCAGAGTACGTCTCCACTGCCTTTGAATGAACTCTGTCCTCAGACTCCTAGTTTTTCACCTTTGCCTGATCCACTCTGGCTCCAAGGCATCTCGTTAGATTTAATTAGTCAGCAGGCAATATTGATGAGTACAGATTGCCATGGAGACCTCTGAAATGAAGTTAGGAATCTATATTCATTTATGTTGACTGATAAAAGGCCAACATAAATTGTGTGTTTCTCTTTTGTTTCTTGATGTAATAAAATATATATTAAAAAGAGAAAGCATGTGGCCAGTGAGATGAAAGCTTTGTCAGGGTGCCTGGGGCAGGTACGTTACAGGCCAGCCCCAGCCCCCTGTAACATGTATGTATGTAAGAAGGCATCAGCCTTCTTCTCATATGTATTTTTTTGTTTCGTTTTGAGATGGGGTCTCAGTCTGTCATCCAGGCTGGTTCACTGCAGCCTTCACCTTCTGGGCTCAAGTGATCCTCCCGCCTCAGCCTCCTGAGTAGCTGGGACTACAGGTGCATGCCCCATGCCTGGGTGATTTTTGTATTTTTAGTAGAGACAGAGTTTTGCCATGTTGGCCAGGCTAGTCTTGAACTCTTGATCTCAGGTGATCTGTCTGCCTCGACCTCCCAAAGTGCTGAGATTACAGGTGTGAGCCACCACGCCCGGCCTCTTCTCATCTTTTCTGGTCTTTAGCACAAGTCTTCAAGTCTACCAATTATAAAACAAGTGTTTATTAAATGCTTAGCGGCTACAGCCTGGGAAACTAAGCCTCCTGAAATGGGTCCTGGCCTCAAGAAGCTGATATTCTGGGTCTTTGAGGAAACAAGGTGCAGAACAATTGACAATGAGGTTAAGTGCTAAGTGGGGTGGAGGGTTGTTGGGTGGTGAGGGAGCAGCCTGGCTGTGATAGATGAAAAAAGGCTTAGCCCAGGGTCTTGAGTACATGTGAGGGTCTCATGGAATGAGCTTGTATTTTGATCTATTCAATTTTAGTTTTGAATTCCAACTCTATTTCTTGTTAGCTGTGAGACCATGAATAAATCACTCGACCTCAACCTCTCTGAGCATTTTGTTTTGTTTTTAATTTGAGACAGAGTCTTGCTCTGTTTTCCCAGGTTGCAGTACAGTGGTGCAATCTTGGCTCACTGTAACCTCCACCTCCTGGGTTCAAGCAATTCTCACACCTCAGTCTCCCAAGTAGCTGGGATTACAGGTGTGTACCACCATGCCTTACTAATTTTTGTATTTTTAGTAGAGATGGGGTTTCACCATGTTGGCCAGGCTCCTGATTTCAAGTGATCCACCCACCTCGGCCTCCCAAAGTGCTGGGATTACAGGCCTGAGCCACCACTCCTGCTCTCTGAGTCTCAGTTTTCTCATCTATTTCTATTTCATCTATAATCATGTCTGCCTGTTGGGGTTGTAATGTGAATTTACATGAAATTATGAATGTGACATCGTTTGGTGCACACAACTTAATAAACTTAAGTTTCTTTCCCATCCTTCCCTGTATCAGCTGTGATCAAGCTTTGCTGTGAGTAAGAAAACCCAAAATATCCACAGCTTAAGCAAGATAGACAGAAATGTATTTCTCTCTTCTGTGAAAGACGGCAGGTACGTAGTGCAGGACTGGTGCTCTGTGGTGTCAGGAACCCCAGCTCCCTCTAGTGTTTTGTTCTGTGTTCATGGCCTCCATTTCCAAGATTACGTTATAATCCAAGATGGCAGCCCCAACACCTCTACATGCAATCGGTAGAAAGGAGAGAGTCACACCTTTTCCTGCTAAGGACACATACTACTCCTATCATAGGGCTTCATCTAACCCATTGTCTCTTCACAGCAACCCCATTTTCTCCCTTTTAAAAATTAAGGATTGAAGTCATGACAGGCTAAGCTCTTGTCCCCACCATTTAATTGAGGAGCTGAGATTTGAACCCTAGTCTAATCCCAGGGTCCTAGTCCTCACACCCACCTTTCGCCCACCCCCCTCAAGCCATTTAGATCCAAATCATCATCTGACTATTTCTTAAATCAGTTTTCTGTTAACATCCAGAATATCTTGGGCTCATTGCAGATGTTTCTCAGAGGACGCAGTAGGGTGATGGAACAAGGCTGTGTGTGCACGTGTGGGTATCTATGAAAGAGGAAGATAAGCAAAGGAGGCTGGAAAACACAACTTCTAACCAAGGTGGCCCAGCTAAAACTTGGGGTGTGGTTGCTTTAGAAACAGGGATAATTGGATATTGAGAGACCACTGGTAGTCCTTACCATCTTCTCTTTCCTTGACAAAGGCTTTCTAGAGGCAGTAGAACATGAACTGGGGATTGAAGGATAATAGGATTCAGTTACCACCACTACTACTACTAATGGTAGCTGAATTATTTATTTGGGTCTGCATAAAAAATTACCCCAAAATGTAGTGGTTTAAAACAGCAATGAACATTTAATATCTCATACAGTTTCTGTGGGTTGGGAATTCAGAGCTCAGGCGTGGCTGAGCTGTGTGGTCTGGCTCAGGGTGTCTCATGAGGTTGTAGTGAGGATGTCAGCCAGGGCTGCTGTCTCACAAGGTTTATCTCGGACTGGGGCATCCCCTTCCAAGATGGATTGTTCACACAGCTTGTAAGTTGGCATCAGTCATTGGCAGGGGCCTCAGTTATTTCCCACATAGGTCTCTCCACAGACTCCTGTGGCAATGTCCCTTATGAACTGGTGTCAGAGGTCACACACCATCACTTTCTGCACACACTATTTGTTAGAAGTGAGGCACTCGGTCTGTCCCACATTTGAAGGAAGAGGAATTAGGCTCTATCTTTTGAAAGGAGCAGTGTCAAAAAACCACCACAGTGGCTAACATTTTAGAACAATTACTATAATGGTTAATATTATGCTAGATATTTTATATTCATTGTCTAAATGATGTCTCACAACAGCCCATGAAGTGGGTACTGTTCTTATTTCCTTTATTGCAACTGAAGAAACCAAAGCCCAAAGTCATAAAGCACCTTGCCCAAACCCATTCCTTTGTCAAACAGCAGAGCTGAGATTTAAACACAGGCAGCCTGACTCAGGAACTTAGCCACCAGGCCATTGTGGAGTGGGCGGGGAGACGTTGAGGAGAGTCAGAGCTGAGGCAGAATGACAGGGCAGATGGAGGCATGGTGAGAAAGAACTGACACTCTCTGCCTCCTAGACAGTGTATGGACTGGGCTGGACTTAACGTGAAGCAGTCTGTCTTCAAGGTGAGCATGATAAAGAATTAGAGAGAAAAACAAGGTTATTTTCCCAGACTAGTGTCAAGTTACTGCTTTTCCCTTTTGCTTTTGGCTTTGATTTTGGGCTCTAGAATGTCAGGAAAGTATTTTCTAGGGAGCTGTCATCTACTCTTGTTTTCCCTCTTATGAACATGGAAATCAACCTAAAAATCATGTCTTTTGAGGGGAAAGGGATCTTGTTCAACTTCTCTCCATTTTATGGATAGAGAAAGGAGACCAAGAAAGCAAGAGTGGTAACTGCAGTAACTTAGAGGCAGAGCTAAGTCTAGAGCCCAAATCCCCTACCCCTCAGCCCTGGAGAATAATGAGCTAATGAGAAGGAGAGAAGAAGAGCGAAAGGTGGGAGAGAGACCTGGTCTCAAAAGTCATCAATAAGTAAAGTTACAGGAATCAAAACAATGTAACATTGGTGTATAGATCAACAAACTGATCCATCAAACAGAATAGAAGGTCCAGAAACAGACTCATACTTATGTAGTTTATTGATTTGTAAAAGTACCAAAATAACCAATGATAGCCTTTTCAGCAAAAGATGTTGAAACAACTGGACATCCATGGGGAAAAGAAATAAACCTTGACCCCCCTACCTCACACCATACACAAAATGAAGATGGATCATATAACTGAATGTAAAAGCTAAAACTATAATGCTTCTAGAAGGGAATATGGGAAAAAATATCTTCACGACTTTGGGATAGGTAAAGTCTATTTAGACAGGACAAAAATGCACTAACTATAAAATAGAAAAATATGGACATCTTGGACTCCATCAAAATAAAAGATTCTGCTCTTCATATGACCTTCCTGAGAAAATGAATATGCAAGCTACAGATGGGGAAGGAATATTAATATACATATATCTGACAAATAACCACTATTTAGAGTCTATAAAAAACAACACGAACTCAATAATAAGGCAAACAATCTTACTAAAAAATGGGCAAAAGTCCTAACAGATACTTTACAAAGGAAGATAGATGAATGACCATGAAGCATGTGAAAAAGTTTGTAACATCATTGCTAATCAGAGAAATGCCCACTGGAATAGTTAAAATTAATGTGCTCAACAATACCAAGTGTTGCAGAGGATGTAGAGCACCTGAATACTTTGCTGGCTTGAGAGTAAAGTGGTACAACCATTTTTGGAAACAGCTGAGCATTTTCTGAGAAATATATGCCAACCTCATTGTGATGGTTAATATTTTGCGGCAACTTGACTGGGATTAGGGATGCCCCGATAGCTAATTAAACTATTTCTGGGTGCCTCTGTGAGGGTGTTTCTGGAAGAGATTGGCATTTGAATCAGTGGACTAGGTAAAGAAGACAACCTTCCTCAATGTGGGTGGGCACCATGTAGTTGGCTGTGGGCCTGGATGGAACACAAAGATGGAGGAAGGTGAATTCTCTTTTTCTCCTTGAGTAGAGACATCCATCTTTTCCTGCCCTGAAGTCTTGAAGCTCTTAGTTCTCAGCCTTTGAAATCTGGGACTTGCCAGGCATGGTGGCTCACGCCTGTAACCCCAGCATTTTCGGAGGCTGAGGCGGGCAGATCACAAGATCAGGTGTTCAAGACCAGCCTGACCAACATGGTGAAACCCCATCTCTACTAAAAATACAAAAATTAGCCAGGTATGGTGGTGTGTGCCTGTAATCCTAGTTACTCAGGAGGCTGAGGCGGGAGAACTGCTTGAACTCAGGAGGTGGAGGTTGCAGTGAGCTGAGATTGCGCCACTGTACTCCAGTCTGGACGACAGACTGAGACTCTGCCTCAAAAAAACAAAAAAATCTGGGACTTATACCAGTGGGCACCCCTCCCCACCCACTCCCCCTTCTCAGGAATTCAGCCTTGGACTGGGAGTTACACCATTGGCTTTCTGGTTCTCCAGCTTGCAGAGGCATATCATGGCATGTCTCATGAGCCAGCTCCTCTTGTACATCTGTATAAAATCCTGGAGAACCCTGACTAATACACCCATGACTCAGCAATTTTACATCTAGGTATTATTTACCCAAGAGAAAAGAAACATATGTTTACAAAAAGACTTGTACAGACATATTCACGGTAGCTAAAACTGAGAACAACACACACTGCCATCAACCGGAAGATGCATTAACAAAGTGTGATACATCCGTAAAATGGATGTCTTCCTTTTTGTTTGATTTTACGAATCAATTAACTGGAACACTACTCAGAAACAAAAAGGAATTAAAGGATATATACGGATGTAGGAAACATGTATGAATCTCACAGAAGTTTTGATGAATGATGAAAGAAACTAGACACAAATATACTGAATGCTTTCATTTTATGCAGTATTAGAAGAGACATAATTAACCCACAGTGATAGAAATCAGACAGTGGTTGCTGAGAGCAATGGGGTGGGGGGTAGGGTGCGAGTTTCAAGGCACAAAAACTTTCAGGGGTATCAGAACATTCCATGTCTTCACTGGGGTGGTGGTTACATGAGTGTGTACATATGTCAAAATTCATCAAATTGCACATGTAAAATCTATGCATTTTATTGCATGTAAATTATACCTCAGTAAAAACACGTGTCTATAAATAATTTATCATCAGATGCAACATTCCTCCTACAGAGGCTAATGTATTGTTGTTGTCATGATTTCAACACAAATCTTGAGTGGCAGAACTCATTGACTTATAACAGGCTGTTAAGGGAGCCAGGAGAGATGCTGATGGGGTCATGAATTTGATCCTAGTGAGTGGAGGCAATTTACATGGCTCTGTCTTGAAGAGCCTTGCATTCAGGTCCAGCCTTAGTCTTGGGTGGTTACCCTTGTGCTGATTTTGTGGTGACCAGAAGTCAACCCATCCCAAATTCTTTTGCATACTGGAGTCTAAAGCCAGGTGGGTGAAGCCCTGCCTTTTCCCTGTCTTCTCTTCTTGAAGGGAGTGGCAAGAAGCTGAAACCCCACTTACAGGTGTGAGTGAGTATACCAGAAGCTGTCCGCCCAGGGCTGGCTACATAATTTGTAGGGATCACTGCACAATAAACAGGCAGGACTCTTGCATGTTTCACAATGAAATCATGAATTTCATGATCGTGTCAGCAGAATGTGAAACAAAGCATGAGCCAAGGAAATTGGGTACACTGGGCAAGGGTGATGACACTCCACCATTTCATTGCTATTTTGGGTTGCCTTCTGATGTGACCGGGAGGTGGACACAGGCATATGGCACAGGGTGAATCTTCCATCTACGGCTCTCATTTGTGGCATCCAGACTTCTTTGCACGCACTGTGCCAGCCCTGTGCTCAGCTCTCGAAATAAGAGAAGCCGTGAGTCCTGCTTTCTAGGAACTCATGGTCTCATAGGAGAAGGAACATGACAAGCTTCAATATGTGGTAGAGAGCCCTCAGTGCCACCAGAGAACAGATGGTGTCATATCTAGATTGGGAGTGGTGGAGGCAATCAGGGAAGGGCTCCTAGAAGACACAGTGTTTGACTGGGTCCTTGGAAGGGTGATCCAACTGGTTATGAGGAGTGAGGGCAAGGCGTTCCTGGGGGAGAGAGAGAGAGCAGAGTTGGAGTGATGGGAGAGCCCCGAGTGGGTGTGGGGTGTGGAGGAAATACTGTTTTAGCTGTGGTGCAGACAGTGTGTCTGGGAATCAAAGGCTTTGTCTCTTCCTGTGGAAGCAAAGAGAACCAGCTGTTCCTCTCCCTGGATCACAGTGATGAGGATGCAGAAAAAGGCTGGGCTCTATTGGTTGGCCACACCCACCTGGGATGGTGGGTGAGGAGACTGATGTGAGAGTGTAGGGACATTTATATATTATTCATGGAGGCTATAGGGCTGCTGAATGGTGAAGAGTGGCCAGTGGTGGAGGCACCAGCAGTGGTATTCTGGGTGTACAGTATCTGGACATGCATGACTTTGATCTCTGCCCTTTGTTGGTCAGCCTCCCTGGCCTTCCCACTGAGTCTATGAGCTTCCCAATGTTCTCCTAGTTTCTGGCTTAAGTTAGTCATTGTCACTTTCTGTTGCTGGCAACCAACAACCCTGATGCAGGATGATCAGCTGGAGCCAGATGATGAGAGACTTTAATGCTGGCATGAGGAAGCTTGCAGACAATGGGGAGCCATGGGAGGTTCATGAGTGAAGGAGAGCCTTGATCCACAGATCCAGGAAGAGTCACTGTAGAATAAAATGGGGAGGTGCAAGACTGGGAGGGGGGCGGTGGGCAAGCTGAATCAGGGCAATCACAGTGACAAAGGAGGAAAAGGCACCCAGACCAGGGGCCCAGGATTGACAGGATTTTGCAGTGGGTGGATGTAGTAGGACAGCAGGGAGAACTTTTTACAGAGAACACACATCATAGTGTGTTTCCTCTGTGGTCTTCTAAGTAACCGGTTCATCTGCTTCAACTATGAAGATTTGGGAGAGATTACAGCAGATTTGGGGGAGGTTTTAGACCAGGGGTCCCCAACCCCTGGGCCATGGACTGGCACAGATCTGTGTTAGGAAGCAGGCTGAACAGCAGCAGTGAGTGGCAAGCCAGTGAGCATTACCATCTGTACTCCACTCCCGTCAGACCAGCAGCAGCATGAGATTCTCATGGGAGTGCGAACCCTATCGTGAACTGCACATGGGAGGGATCTAGGTTGTGTGCTCCTTATGCCTGATGATCTGAAGTGGACCAGTTTCATTTTGAAACCATCCCCCACAAACTCCCGTCCATGGAAAAATTGTCTTCCATGGAACTGGAACTGGAACATGGAACTGGTGCTAAAAAGGTTGGAGACTGCTCTTCTAGACCAAGGGGTGCTGGCCTGTCTCTCCAGCCTCAGCTGGCAGGTGGCTTCCCCTCAGAGCGATGCTCTGGAGTGAGCAGACAAGAGGACTTAGGAGCAATTAGCTTCTAAGGAGAGGGAAGAGAGTGACCCTTAATTCCTGTTTAATAACATATGTCAGTAGGTAACATTTTCAATATGTCACTGTGTCTGCAGCTCTGGTCAGCAGGTCGCTATCATTTCTGAGCAATAAACAAAAGACTGCTTTTAATTACTTCTGTGAAATTGCCCAACCCATGCATGATTAAATATTCATTATGTAGAACGAAGCATTTGCTTTGTATATAGATCCATATTAAATGTAGCTGGCAAGCCACTGACTGAACAGCAATAATAAATTTCTGGTAATGGGCCGCAGGTTTTCCTGATCGCCCCCTCTCTTCCCTCTCAGTCCCTCTCTAGGTCCCTGTCGCTCTCCTGGCCTGGCTCTCTCTGTTCCTTTCTTTTGGAAATTGAAGTGAAACTTGTCTTGGCCTAGCTATCTCTGTTACCTTTTAAGGAAATTGAAGTGAAACTTACATAACATATAATGAACCATTTTAATATGTACAATTCAGTGGCATTTAGTGTATTTACAATGTTGTTCAACCAATACCTCTCCCTAGTTTCAAAACTTTTTTATCACCCCAGCAGAACACTCCATACCCATTAAGTAACCACTCCCCAATTCTTCCTCCTCCCATCCCCTGGCAATGTACAGACTAATTTTGTCTCTACAGATTTGCCTATTCAAGATATTTCATATAAAAGAAAACAGCCAGGCACCGTGGCTCACACCTGTAATCCCAGCACTTTGGGAGGCTGAGGCAAGTGGATCACCTGAGGCCAGGAGTTCAAGATCAGACCAACCAACAGGGGTTTCACTAAAACCCCATCTCTACTAAAAATAAAAAAAATTAGCCCAGTGTGGTAGTGAGCGCCTGTAATCCCAGCTACTCCAGAGGCTGAGGCACAAGGATTGCTTGAACCTGAGAGGTGGAGGTTGCAGTGAGCTGGGATCACAGTACCGCACTTCAGAGCAACACTTTGTTTCAATTTAAAAAAAAAAAAAAAAAAAAAAAAAGAAGATCTTTTGTGTCTGGTGTATTTCATTTAGCCTAATGTTTTGGGGATTAATCCATGTTGTAGCATGTATCACTACTTAATTCCTTCTTATGGATGAATAATATTTCATTGTATGGATATATCAATATTTGATTATCCTCTCATCTACTGATGGATCCTTGAATTGTCTCTACCTTTGGGCTATTACGAATTATGCTGGTATGAACATTCATGTACAAGTTCCTATGTGGACATATGTTTTCGTTTCTCTTGGGTATGTACCCTAAAAGAGGAATTGCTGAGTCACGTGGCAATTCTATGCTTAGCGCTTTGAGGAACCACCATACTGTTTTCCGCAGCTGCTGAACGATTGTTCCCACAGCAATGTTATGAGGGTTCCTATTTCTCCACACCTTCACCAACACTTGTTTTTTTCCATTTAAAAAAATTGTTGGCTGGGTGCAGTGGCTCACGCCTGTAATTCCAACACGTTGGGAGGCTGAAGTGGGCAGATTGCTTGAGCCCAGGAGTTTCAGACCAGCCTAGGCAACATGGCAAAACCCTGTCTCCACAAAAAATAGAAAAATTAGCTAGGTGTGGTGACATATGCCTGTAATCCCAGCTAATGGGGAGGCGGAGTTGGGAAGATTGCTTGAACCTGAGAGGTCCAGGCTGCGGTAAGTCATGACTGCAGCACTGCATTCCAGCCTGAGTGACAGACCTTGTGTTTAAAAAAAAAAAAAAAAAAGAAAAGTAGCTATTCTGCTGGGTGTTAAGTGGCATTTCATTATGGGTTTGATTTGCATTTCTATAATAACCAATGATGTGGAGAATTTTTTCTTCCTTTTATTTATTATTATTATTTTTTTGTGTGTGAGATACAGTGTTGCTCTATTACCCAGGCTGGGGTGCAGTGGTGTGACCTCAGTTCACTGCAACATCTGCCTCACAAGTTTAAGTGATTCCCGTGCCTCAGCCTCCTGAGTAGCTGGAATTACAGGCGGGCGCCACCACACCTGGCTAATTTTTGAATTTTTAGTAGAGATGTGGTTTCACCATGTTGGCCAGGCTGGTCTTGAACTCCTGACCTCAAGTGATCTGCCCACGTTGGCCTCCCAAAGTGCTGTGATTACAGGTGTGAAGCACCATGCCCGGCTGAGAATTTTTTCAAGTGCTTTTTGGCTTTTCATATATCTTTTTTGGATAAATGTCTATTTGAATCATTTGTTTTTTAAAAATTGGGTTGTCTTTTCACTGTTGTGTTGTAAGAGTTCTTTATATATTCTGAATGCTAGATCTTTATCAGATATATGATTTGCAAATATTTTCTCTCATTCTGTGTGTTGCCTTTTCACATTCTTGTTAATGTCTTTTGGTGCACCAAAATTTTAACTGTTATGAAGTCAAATTTACCAATTTTTATTTTGTTGTTCATGTGTTAGGTGTAACATCTAAGATTCCTTTGCCAAATCCAAGGCTGTAAAGATTTACCCCATATTTCCCCTAATAGTTTTATAAAGCTTTAACTCTTCCATTTAGGCCATTGATCTATTTGAGTTACATTTCAATATGGAGTGAGGTAGGGGTTCAACTTCACTGTTTTGAGTGTGGTTATCCAGTTGTTCCAGCAGCATTTGTTGAACAGATTCTTTCTTCTTTCGTTGGAGACATTCTTTCCACATTGAATGATCTCGGCACATTGATTGAAAATTCTGTCATCTTTGTGTCATTCAACTTCCCTGTCTCCATCTTTCTCATGTTTTGCAGACTTACGCTTACATCAACATTCCTTACCTGTTGTCTTATGATTGGAGCATTCCACAGGGAAGGGAAATGATGCAATTTGGGGGGGTCCTGGTGAAGTAGTCAGAAGAGGGATGCTATGGAAGGAGTGAGGCTGGAATCAGTTGCTAGCCAAGTGCTTTGGCACAGAGTGGCAGAGGGGGCTCAGGGCTGGCATGCGAGTAAGGGTGGGACTGATCTTTCCTTTTAACATCAGATTGAAGCTATTGTAAATATTCAAGCAATATTTCATTACACTCTGAGTCCACATCTTGGTTTTCCATTTCCATTAGACCTTGTGGAAAATTAAATTAATTTGTATTAAATTAATATATGATTCAAATTTTTGGGTTTTTTTTTTTTTTCTCATTCCCTCTATTTTCCCCTCCCCCTTAACTAACTCATTATTCCATGGTGACCACATAGCATTTTGGGCAGCTGAATTGGAATTCATTTTAATCCAAACCAGGTATACTATTTACTAGCTTAGCTAGGGGCAAGTAACACCAACTTTCTGGGATTCAGTTTTTTCATTTGCAAAATGAGGAATGAATGTGAAAGTATTTTACAAACTGCAGCATAAGGAGTTATTTTTATAATAATTATATTACAAGTAATTTATTGTTGTTTTAAAGGCACAGTGCTAGAGAACTCAGAGCTGCAGGAAATCACAGGGACTTTTCCTTCAGAGATCTAGCATGCTGCAGGGCAGTGGCACAGATGTGACCTGAAACTGAGACCCTCACCGCTATTCAGGCTCTAGGGACTCTGTGCCTGGGCGACCTGACTTTTTTTATGCTCAAAGGGCCCTAGAGATGATCGAGCCCTACCTGCATATTTTACAGGGGAGAAAACTAAAGCCCATGGAAGGGATTGTCCAGGGTCCTACAAGTATCAGTGATGAAACGTATCCTCCCAACCAGAGGCCTGACTCCCAGCTCAGGGCCCCCTTCCGCCTCTTCAGACACCCTGTGGATGCACTGCTCATTCTCAGGCAGCATCACCTTCCTGGGAAGCTGGTATCTCCCAGGGCACAGAAAAGAGATGGGGCCACCGTGGGCCCAATGAGCTCAGTAAGAGCCCAAAGGCTACCCACCCCCTGACAAACTTTAATTGTAGCTGGAAGGGAGTTACTTTAGTGGAAGCATGTTTGGAGCCTAGGATATGTGTGTGTGTGTGTGTGTGTGTGTGTGTGTGTGTGTGTTTTTCTTCTTTAAGACAGAGTCTCACTCTGTCACCTAGGCTGGAATGCAATGGTGTGATCTTGGCTCATTGCAATATCTGCCTCCCAGGTTCAAGAGATTCTTGTGCCCCAGCCACCTGAGTAGCTGGGATTACAGGCATGCATCACCACACATGGCTAATTTTTGTATTTTTAGTAGAGATGTGGTTTTGCCATGTTTGCCAGGCTGTTTCTTGAACTCTTGGCTTCAAGTGATCCACAGGCCTCAGGCTCCCAAAGTGCTGGGATTATGGGTGTGAACCACCATACCTGGCCAGGTATGTTTCTTTAAATAAAATATTCTGGGCATAACAAACCATGTATCTGCCACCAAGCTTAAGAAACAAACAGGAAAAAATGAATTCAGCAAAGTTGCAGTACATAAAAATCAATACACAAAAATTAGTTGCATTTCTATGCACTAATAATAATCTTAAAAGAAAATTAAGAAATTACGATAGTATAAAAATACAGTGATGAGCCATATAATGACATTTTGGTCAACAATGGATTGCATATACGATGGTGATCACATAAGGTGATAGCACTGTATTTTTACTGTATCTTTTCCATGTGTAGTTATGTTTAGATACATACGTGCTTGCCATTGTGTCATAGTTGACTAAGGTATTTAGTACAGTAACATACTATACAGGTTTGTAGCTTAGTAGCAACAGGCTATACCATATAGTTTAGGTGTGTAGTAGACTCCACCATCAGGTGTGTATAACTACAGTCAATGGTGTTTGCACGATGACAAAATTGCCTAATGACGCATTTCTCAGAACACAGCCCCATCATTAAGAGATGTATGTCTGTACTTAGGAGTAAACCTAACCAAGGAAGTGAAAGACTGATACACTAAAAACTATAAGATGTTGCAGAAAGAAATTAAAGAAGACACAAATAAATGGAAAGACGTCATGTGTTCATGGACTGGAAGCCTTGATGTTAACATGTCAGTACCACCAAAAGTGACCTACAGATGCAAAGTCATCTCTACCAAAATGCCAATGACTTTTTTTTCAGAAGTAGAAAAGTCCACCCTGAAATTCATATGAAATCTCAAGGGACTCCTGCTAGCCAACACAATCTTAAACAAGAAGAACATTGGTATCCAAGAAGATGTTAAATATATAATTACATTTTCAAAAAGAAGGACAAAAGTAGAATTCTCACATTTCCTGATTTAAAAACTAATGCAAAGCTATAGTAATTAAGTTAGTGTGGCATTGGCAAAAAGACATACAAACCATTGGACTAGAAGGGTAGGCTCAGAAACAAACCCTCGCATATACGCTTAACTGATTTTTAGCAAGGGTTCCAAAACTACTCAGTGGGGAAGAACAGTGTTTTCAACAAATGGCACTGGGAAAACTGGCTATCCACATGCAAAAAAGGTGACACTGGACCCTTGCCTTACATCACATACAAAAATTAATTCAAAATAGATCAAAGATGTGCACATAAGAACCAATATAAAACTCTTGGAAGAAAACATAGGGAAGAGCTTCAAGACATTGGATTTGGCAGATTTCTTGGATATGACACCAAAAGCGTAGGCAACAAAAAAAAATTAATAATGTGAATTTCATCAAACTTAAAAACTTTTGTGCATCAGAGGACACTATCAGCAGAATGAAAGGGCAACCTACGGAATAGGTTTACAAATCACATTTCGCATCTGCCAATCATATATCTGAGAAGGGATTGGTATCTAGAATGCATAGAGAACTCCTGCAACTCAAGAATGACAGCAACTAAACAACCCACTTAAAAAGTAGGACAAAGACTTGGATAGATACTTCTCCAAAGCAGGTATACAACTGGCCAATAAACACGTGAAAAGATGCTCAATATTACTAACCATTAGGGAAATGGAAATCAAAACTACAATGAGATAACTTGTCATACCCAATTGGACGTCATACCCCAGAAAATGACAAGTGTTGGTGAGGATGAGGATGTGGAGAAATTTGAATCTCAAGGGACTCCTGATAGCCAAAGCAATCTTAAAAAAGAAGAACACTGTATTGCTGGCGAGAATGTCAAATGGTGCAGCTGCTGTGGAAAACAGTATGAGGATTCCTCAAGAAATGAAACATAGAATTATCATATGTTCCCGCACTGCTACTTCGTGTATAAAACCAAAAGAAGTAAAAGCAGGATCTCAAACAGATATTTGTAAATCTATGTTCATAGGAGCACTATTTACAATGCTCCTGTGAACCATTTGGTTTTACAACCAAAATGTGAAAGCAACCCAACTGTCCGCTGGTGGATGACTAAACAAAATGTGGTGCATCCATACAATGGAATATTATTCAACTTTAAGATAGAAGGAAATCCTGACACATGCTGCGACACGGATGAATCTTGAAGACATTATGTTAAGTAAAGTAAGCCAGTCACAAAAGGACAAATATATGATTCCGCCTATGTGATGTACTTAGAATAGTCAAATTCACAGCAGCAGAAAGTAGGACGGTGGTTGCCAAGGGATGGAGGTGGGGGGAATGGGGAATTATTGCTTAATGGGTACAGAGTTTCTGTTCTACAAGATGAAAAGAGTTCTGCAGATGGCTGGTGATGACAGTTGCACAACAATGTGCACATACTTTCCACTGAACTGTACACTTAAAAATGGTTAAATGATAAATTTTATGTTATGCATATTTTACCACAATTTAAAAATGAAAAAAGAAACAAGCAAGGGAGGAGTCCATTCTGGGATCTTGGAGTCCTCTCTACGATATTCTTCAGGAGCTTATGGATAGGAGGGTTGGCTATGACAATAGTGCTTGCTGGGGAAACCGAGTCTGGAGGCTCCTGCAGAAGAGATCAAAGGCTTTTGAGAAGGTATTGCCTCCCAGGCCCCCCTAACCTCTCAGCAGAGTTCTCTAAGACTTGGCTGGGCTGTAATTCCTATTCTTGTGTCCCCACAACAAGCTTTTTGGAGACTTCCTACCCTCAGAGGATTATAGGAAGATATGTTGAGAGGGTCTCGGTTTCTTGTCACCCACAGTATGCAGACCAGAAGAGTTGAGTAGTGAGAGGAATCAGGGTGGGAGACTCTGTGTGGTGCGTGTGTGTGTGTATGTGTGTGCGTGTGTGTGTGAGGGGGACAGAGAGAGGGAGAGAGAGAATTCAGAGGATTTTGGAGTCCATCCCAACTCCTGGGAGCCCATAAAGATTTCTGGATCTTTCTTCTGTCCTATCCTATGGGGTCAGGTTTTGAGTGAATTTAAGGGACGTAGCTGCAGGCCTTGTAAATTTGGAAGTGGTTGGGGAGGGGACACACATCTCCGGATTATTCCTTACCAAGACAGGAAGACAGGGACCACAGCTGTGCTTTCCTGTACAGCAGGCACTAGCGACATGTGGCTGTTGAGCACAGGGAACATGGCTAGTGAAACTGAGGAACTCAATTGTAAACTTTATCTAACTTTAATATATGCTTAAAAACTAATAGCCCAGTTACTGGAAAACTTTTAAACACGTTTGAAATAATTTGGCTATGTGAGTCTACTCCTTAAGAAGTATCCTCTTGGTGCAAATACGGATCAAGTATTTCTAGTGAGAATTTAGTGTCTGAATTGAGATGTGCTGAAGTGTCAAATAGACATCAAATTTGGAAGACTCGGTATGACAAAGAGTGCAAAATATCTCGATAAGATTTTATAGCGATGACGTGTTGACATGATCATGTTTTAAATATATTGGATTAAGTAAACTATTATTAATATTGATTTCACCCATTAATTTTTTTTAAAGGCAACTAGGCTGGGTGCAGTGGCACATGCCTGTAACTCCAGCACTTTGGGAGGCTGAGGTGGGCAAATCACTTGAGCCCAGAGGTTTGAGACCTGCCCAGCCACATGGCAAAACCCCATCTCTACTAAAAATACAAAATTTAGCCAGGCGTGGTGGCATGTTTCTGTAGTCCCAGCTATTCAGGAGGCTGAGGCAGGAGAATCACCTCAGCCCCGGAAGTCCAGGCTGCAGTGAGTCAGGATTGCTCCACTGAACTCCAGCCTGGGTGAAGAGAGTGACCCTATTTCAATAAATAAATAAATAGACAGTTACTAGAAAACTTAAAAGCACGTGTGTGGGTGCGCACCTGTAGTTCCAGCTACTTGGGAGGCTGAGGCAGGAGAATTGCTTGAACCTGGGAGGCAGAGGTTGTGGTGAGCCGAGATCGCGCCACTGCACTCCAGCCTGGGCAAAAAGAGCGAAACTCCGTTTAAAAAAAAAAAAAAAAACATTTAGATGTGTGGCTCACATCATGTTTCTCTTAGATAGTGCTGGACTAGAGTGTCCCAGGGAAGCTCAGGTTCAGATCAGCTTGCATAGCTAATAAATAGCAGAACCAAAATTTCAACCTAGTTCCCCAAAGCTGTAGTGCTTTCTTTTTTGGTTAATTGGAAAACAGGGGGTTTGATCTAGGACCTCTAACAAGCCCCATCTGGGAAGGAGGCAGTGGTTCTCACCCTGGGCTCTGTGACCAAGGCACTCCTCCAGGAAAGAAGAGGCCCGAGAGAGGCTGGTGGGCAGAGCTGGAGCTCCCCCACCCCTTGTTCCTTGCCATACAATCACCAACCAATTCCATCAGAGAGCTGTGCTTTTATTCTTTCTCTTATACACCGGACCTGAGATTTAGTTTGAGAATGCAGTTTCTACTTAAAATACAAAAGACTGAAAATCATTGGTGAAGACGGAAGCCTTTAGACTCAAACACATCATATACCTATGGATTGTTTGACTGTTTGACTGGGTAAGTTAACTACTTGGGGCCTTAGTTTCATCATCTGTAAAATGGGTGCTGGTGATACCTGTCCTAAGAGATAATAACGGTAATGAGATAATGAAGGATCTAAAGCATGGCTCATGGAAGGTGAACAATGAATGCAATTCCTCTCTCTTTTCCCCTCAAGATAGGCCCTAGACTCAGTTCTGACTCTGTGTGTGTGTGTAAGTGGTGATCTTTTTTCCCTATGAGTTTTGTTTCATATACATCTGTAGCTGGGAAGGACATCGCAGAAAGAGATAAAATGGGGGATGAATGCTGCTAAATATTGCCTTTGTGAGTGTATTCAATTACATGGGCTTTTTCTTTGCCTGTTCGATGAGAAACGGAGGACTGCAGGGGGCAGCACATGGCCAGTGCTTTACTCAGGAGGGACTGGCTCATGGGGCTCATGGTTTTGCAAAAAATCAGAGCTTTCCCAGGCACATGAGAGCCTTAGGAGCCTCAGCTCTGATGTTGAGATATTCATTAAGCCCTGCAAGATACTGATGCTGGGGTGATTGGGTCTGTGGACTTTTTGGTCTCCTGGCCTCTGTGGTCACGGATCACTTCTAAAATCTCCTAACATCAGGGCTGAGAGGGATTTAAATGGTGATATAACTCTAACACATTATGTTACCAATACAGGAGGCAACCAGCTTTGCAAGGTGGGGATGTGTGTATCTCCCATCGTACAGGAGACAAAGCAGAGACTCAGTGACGTTAAATGACTTTTGCCAGGTCCCCCAAGTAAGATGTGATAGATTAAAGCTCTTTTGTTTGCAGGCATCAGAAATGACTAGTCAGTTTAAGCAAAGGAGAGTAACATAGATTCAAGGGATTTCACAGAATGGCAAGAAAATCAACTAATTTGGCCTCCACGGGTGGGGCCAAGGGTAGCTCAGTCTGTGGCTCCTTCTGTCCTGGAATTGCTCTCATGAATGAACACCAGTCGCAGTCCAACCCAGGCCCTGTATCTCTCAGGTCTAAAATTCAGGTTGCTGGGACAGAGGTTCTCGATGGACCCACTTGGGTCACTCAGCAGTGGTCAGGGGTCAGGGTTACTAGCATAGATATGGAGGACTTGTTTTGAGTCCTGTAGTGAAGCCCTGACAGGAACATCACAGGTGTCAACACCTGGCGGAGGTGGGTCTTCTGACACTCACCAGGGCTTCTGCTCTGTGCTCTCCAGTAGCTGCAGGCCAATCCCAGCCATAAGGTCAGCTGAGGAAACTGAAGGTGGTATTTGCATTTTAATAAGGAATCCAAGAGACCCAAGGCCTCTGGGTCCTAAAAGACTGGTTTTCTCAAATGGTGCCAAGTCCAGGTATTGTAACTGACGGGGCACCAGGGATAAGGAGCCCTCCCTGGTACTTCCCGTCACACCCACACAAGGGTGCCTCCAACTTATAAAGCTTACCTGTTTATCTTGCTGCCCCTTGTTCCCCCAACTCGTTTCCATCTCCCTCTCCAAGGATTCAGTAATATGTTGTCTAGACACTACTGCTGCTGTTTCTCCTCCATTAATCCATTTTAATTGGAAAGTTATCATAATGCAAACTCTCCTTGGTATTATTTGCAGCTCTGCATTATTAGAACCTCACCAACTCGCTTTCCCAGCAAATTAAACTTGCTATGGAAGCAATGAGATCAGCTGCTCATATTAAATCAGGCCGCACGTTGTTAAGTGGGGCTGGGAATGGGGCTTCCTCAGCTGGGTGGGGCGCCATTGCTGGAGGCGTTTACAATGGCACCACTGTTTCTATGCTGGGGATTTGGCCTCTGTGCTCAGTTCTCCTCTTTTTGGCATTGTGTATTGGAAATTAGAGATGTACAGAAAGAGGGGACAAAAAAACCTCTGGTGGTATTTGGCCTCTCACCCCAAACTTAGGGCAAACAGCAATGATCAGAATGCACATGGCCCTAACCCCAGATGAATTACAAAGCATGTTGCAGTATTCCTAGGAGCCCTGTGAGTTAGCTAAGATCATCCCCTTTGTATGCAGCTGGAAACTGAAGCTCAGAGAAGGTAACTGAACTCCGTCGGGGTGCACAGGCAACACGCAGTAGACAGGGACTCTAAGCCGGGTCCTCTGAGTCCAAAACCAAACCACCCAAGGGGATCAAATGCCAACCAAAGTGAGCAAACCCTTTTTACAGAGCGGATCCTCGAACGGATTCATTTCTAGTTGATAGCACAGAAAGCAGTTAATAAATGGCTGGGTTTCCCATTTGTCGATGATCACTACCTCAGCATCTAATTTTTCCCAGTCACCCACTCAATAGAACAACATGGCTGACACTAGTGCCTGTCCACCCCAAACCCATGTCCCCCTACTCCCTTACTACCAAAAACCTAATTTTGTTAAGGCAGAAATGTGCCCAGTCTCAGAGAAAGACTCATGATTGGTCTAAGCCAGTCATGCGATTCTGTGTCCCCTTGTTAGTGATTGGTCTAGAGGCAAGCATGTGACTTAGTTCTGGCCAATTACACCCAAGGGAAAGACCGCCCGGGAATTCTGGGAAAAACTTTCTCTCTGATGGCAGCCAGTGGGGAGGAACCTTTTCCTTGGGTTTCTCACTTCTGGTGTGGGCACTATTTGTCATAGTTTAAAAAAAAAAAGTCACGCCTGTAATCCCAGCACTTTGGGAGGCCAAGGCAGGGGGATCACGAGGTCAAGAGACCGAGACCATCCTGGCCAACACGGTGAAACCCCGTCTCTACTAAAAATACAAAAAAAATTAACCGAGCATGGTGGCACACTCCTGTGGTCCCAGCTACTCAGGAGGCTGAGGCGGAAGAATCGCTTCAACCCAGGAGGCGGAGGTTTCAGTGAGCCGAGATTGCACCATTGCACTCCAGCCTGGTGGCAGAGCAAGACTCTGTCTCAAAAAAAAAAAAGTCTCCCAATTATTTGACCTTTGCTTGCAAAGGTGGAACCTATTTCCTCTCCTGCTGAGCGTGGGCCACACTTAGTGACGAGCTTCGAATGAAGAGAATATAACAGAGGTGAAAGCGTGTGATATTCAAGGAAAGGCATAAGGAAAGGACATTGGTGCTTCAGCTTTGCTCTCGCGGCTGTCCGGCTCTGGGGAAGCCAGCCACCATGTCATGAGGACACCCAAGCAGCCTGTGGAGAGTCCCATGTGGGGCGGAGCTGAGGCCCCCTCCCAGCCAGCAGCCTCGGCTCACCAGCTGTGTGAGTGAGCAGAGCCTCCTTGGAAGTGCATCCTCCTGTCCCAGTCCACCCTCAGAGGGCTGCAGTCCTGCTAGCTTTTTGACTGCTGCCTCATGAGGGACCTCAAGCCAGAACCACCAGCCACGTCGTGCCAGAATTCCTCATCTGCAGCAACCCTGAGATTGTAACTGTTTATTGCCTTTTTAAGCCACTGAGTTTTGGGGTCATTTGTTACTCAGCGGTAGATGATTAATATGCTGTCATACAGCTGTCTTGGAATGAGGAGGCACAAGACTGAGGACAGAGCCACTGTGGTGAAACTGGCAGAGAAATAGACTCTGGATTCCTGGTGATGTAAGTGAGGTGCCCAGCAAACCCTGGGTTGCCTATTTTGGGACTTCTTGTTACAGGAGCTGATAAGAACCCTTAGTTCATTGTTAGTATGGAGTTCCATTATTTGTAAGCAGCTTTTTACTGCCTCAGCCTTGGGGAGATATGTGATCCTTCCAATCACATTTCATGGCCAGCAGAGGTCACATGGTCTCCACTCACAGTCATAATTGGGATGGAGAGGAGGGAGAGAGGGCCCTGCTAAGGGGCTGAAACGCTGCACGTACATTTGTATGTTGGGATTTAATAGAGGCCTTCTGGAGACACAATGCCTCCTCCCAGGGAGGGCCTAATTGCAGAAAGTCGGGCACTGTGATGGGCCTAGGGGCTCTTGTGACCCTGGGTAGGCAATTGTCTGTGTGACAGTTGAAGTGATGGTATGTTAATAGCTTCTCGATGAAAGGCTGAATCTCAAGGGGTTCATGTTTCTCAGCAGCAAAGACAGCAGGTCTCTGCAGCAGGTGGTTTGCAAACGGCATCCTATCAGCATGGCTTCAAAGTAACCGAAAGCTGCTCAGACTGTCCCACCCTCCCTGATGCCCCCCACCTAGGTGAATTCCAAAGGAGGAGGAACCAATGGGTCTGTGGTGAATATTACCCTTCCCCATTAACTCTGCAAGTTAGTTTTCTTCTTTTTATTTTTTGATTTTTTTTCTTTGTGACAGAATCTCAATCTGTTGCCTAGACTGGAATGCAGTGGTGTGATCTTGGCTTACTGCATCCTCTGCCTCCTGGGTTCAAGCAGTTCTCCTGCCTCAGCCTCCCAAGTAGCTGGGATAACAGCCATGCGCCACCATGCCCAGCTAATTTTTGTATTTTCAGTAGAGACAGGGTTTCACCATGTTAGCCAGGCTGGTCTTGAACTCCTGGCCTCATTTGATCCACCCACCTTGGCCTCCCAGAGTGTTGGGATTACAGGCCTGTGCCACTGTACTGTGCCACAGTACTAGCACTGTACCTTTAAACTGCTCTTACTCACCTGCAGCATAGGCACAGTCACACGACAAAGGCAGCGGTGCGGAGTTCCTGGCAGAACTGCTAGAGGTTCAAGGGTTCTCAAGAGGGTGTCCCAAGCATACGTATCTAGAGAGGGATCTGTGACATCAAGCCTCTGGGGGCAGGGCCTGGGGTCAGCATTTTCCTGTACATTCTCCAGGTTATTCTGACCCACTCTACATGTTTGAGAGCCACCCAATGATCCTGTCTGTTCCCTATGACAGCTGTCACTATAGTCAGGGCAGTGAGAATGACCCACATGGGGAGCTAAGGAAGTGGAGGCACAGTCCTGCAGGCACACGAGGGCAGGACTGGGGCTGAAATCTGATTCCCTGCCTCTTTCCACTGTCTGTAGTGATGTTTCTCAGCCTCCTAGAAGGGGGCGGGAGAGAAGGGATCCCAGGAAACCCAGGATCAAGGAGGGTTCGTAGCTGAGGGAAGCAGGAGACCTCACTCATTCCATCCATGGCTGTCAGCCTCCTGCTGTCCCTTAGCCCATATTCCTGGTTCTGGGAATAGAAATAGAAAATGAGAAGCATTTATATAACACTTCCTTTGTCCCTGCACAATGCCTTAAGCACTTTACGTGCACAAACTCAATCAATGCTCACAGTTATTCTATGAGATAGGCACTATTATTATCCTCACTTTACAGATGAGGAAACTGAGGCACATGGTAACCACTGCAAGTCTATCCAGACTCTTCGCCCCTAAAGCCCCTCTCAGAATGCTGAGTGGGGATTCCCTTGGGGTACTTCCAGTTCAGGGTCTTTATTTCATAGAGAGAAGCTGCCCAGTGGGAGAAAGGCCATTCTGAATCATGCACGCCCATGACAGGGCTGAGCCGGTCCCGGTTCTGGCCTCTGGACTGTGCTGCCTACCTTGGAAAGGGGTGCCTTTGGGCTCTTGTGACCACAGGGCTCATTACCAATGCTGCAAATTGAATGAAATAGCTGCTTAGTTACATATTAATAATAGATTTGTTTGTCATTAAGGCAGCATTGTTCAATAAAATTAGTTTAGCTGAGCGTAATTACCTTCATATAAAATTTCCCCCTAAAAATTACTTTGATAAATCTAAGCCAATTAGGTGGTGTAAAGACTGGGGTGTGTGGGGTTTGGCTCTGAGCTTTGGTTGGGTCCCTACAATGACATTCCTGGGTCGGGAGTTCAATTCCCAAAGACCTTGGGTCATCCCTCTGTGGAGCACTTGAAGGCCCAGTGGAGAACATATAACTCGGCCTCTCCAAGACCAAACTGCAGACGGCCTTGGATGGTCCCTTTTGCTAAACTCAAAATAGTACTCCTACCGAAGCCCTGTGTTCTCTTGCCACCCTGCCAGCCTTTCACCTACCCTCCTTAGCTCCGGGGCTTCCAAGTCATTGCTCTTGGCTTGTAGACTGTCAGTGGCTCCTGACTACCCATGAGCTATGATCCCAAATCTTGATATTGTTATTCAAGGCCCTGCAAATCTGGCCTCATGGTAAACTAGCGAAAATAATAACTGATTTGGGGATCAGGAAACTGAGGTCTTAGACCCAACTGTGGCCGCAGCTCATGCTGGGTGTTCTCAGACAAGCAGCCTTACCTTTTTAGGCTCCCTTTTACTTATCTGTAAAATGGGAAGCACAATATTTTCCTTCCTAGGTGGTAGTGAGGCTCTCAGGAGATCATGGCTTTGACGCTTTATAAACCGCAGACCCCCATCCAGGCCCCACTTCTGCTCTCTCTGCCTCCTCAGCAGCTGTCTGCATTCTCAGTCTGGCCACTCAGCTTACTGTGACTCAGGATTGACTCCGGGTCCACCTTGTTGCTCACCACACAACCCTTTCTGGAATATCTATCCTGCTCCTTTCTGATTAGTTGGCTTCTTGTTATTGTTTGAGATAGGGTTTCTGTTGCCAGGGCTGGAGTATAGTGGCATGATCATACCTCACTGCAGCCTCGACCTCCCAGGCTCAAGTGATCCTCCCACCTGAGCCTCCCAAGAAGTTAGGGATACAGGTGCATACCATCATGCCCAGCTAACTTAAAAAATGTAGAGACTGGATCTCTCGATGTTGTCCAGGCTGGTCTCTAACTCCTGGCCTTAAGCCATCCTCCTGCCTTGGCCTCCTAAAGAGCTGGGATTATAGGTGTGAGCCACTATGCTTGGGCTTGGCTTGGTTGTTACGTTCCAGTCAATACCCTCCTCTCCTGTCAGCCTCCCCTGACTGCTCTTCAGGCCCTGATCCTTCTCCCTGTCAATCGCCTGAGCTTGCCCCTAAGAATATGTACCCAGCCAGGGGTGGGGAGGAGTGTATGGAATCAACCCTACATGGTTAATTTCCAGGACCTTCTTTCTGCTTTTACAGTTGGATTCTAGTTTTATGCCATTGTTTCTTTAAATGACTGGCTGTGAAAATCTGTTCTAGAATCAAAAGATGCCTGTGCCTGCTCTGGATGGAATCTCGGAGATTAGCAAGCCCGACCTCCTCATTTATAAGTGGAGAAACGGAGGTACAAAGCTGCTGAGTGGCAGGGCCAGGCCTGGATCTCCCATCTCCTCTTTTCCAGGCTGGAACTTACCCCTGTCCTATGTTTTCCATTGATTTCTGCTTTGCTCCAGCCCCCTGTTGGCCCTTCCTGAGCCTGTTGGTCATTTCCTGAACAACACTGTTTTTACTAGATGCCTGCATTTCAGCCCCGAGGAGGTGGTTAAGGGGAGTTACTCAAACAGAAAAGCTCAGGTTAGATCCATAAATCTTTGCTGCACAACTCATAGGCCCAGATCCCCAAATGGCCCTGAAGAAAGCCAGTGGAAGGAAAGAATGCTGAGTAGGGCCTGCACAGCTGTACACTGAGCCCTGGGGCTGAGGATCAGGAAAGACCTAGGCAGGCATGTAGGAAAAGGATCCAGCTCAGACTGCAGGGAGGTGGCTGAGACTCAGAAGGAAGTGGGGCAGACATTCAGGTGGCAGAGGACAGCCCCTTGTCATTGAAACCCCTGGATCCATCGGGCTTGTCATGAAGAACAGCTGGGTCTTCAGGATTGTTTTCTCATTTGTGAAATGGTGAAAATAATCTGTACTTCATAAAGGTGAGGAATGAGAAAATATGAGAAAATAAACAGCAAAATGCTTCAAAAGTAGAAAGTGAAAGCCGAAAGCTGGGGGTGACGGTAAAGCAAATGACTGGACGTCAGAGCACAGGGGTGTCTGGGAATGGGGGTCCTCAAGGAACTCCTCTGCTCTGTTCCGGCCCAATGCCCTTGCTGATGGCCTGGGAGGAGAAGACCCTATTTCTGGGTGGAATTTCAGCATCCACCAGGAAGCCAGAGGTTTGGTGACAGTGGTATGTTGAGTGTTGTGGGGGTGGTGGGAATACTGGCCTTGCTTCCTCTGCAGAGAGAAGGGAGACATGCCTGTGTTCCTCAGTTTACCCCTGATGCTTTCACATTCCCAAGACCCATACTACTGGGGTGGCTCCTTGTGAAAGGCCTCACCAGTCACCCAGCCAGAGGGCTTGGGCAGGGGAGGGGGACAGAAGCACACACAGACTGAAAAGTTCAGAAAATGTGCCTCCTGAGCACCGGCCCCCTCCTTGGTCCCCCAGCTCCCTCTAAAGCCCCTTTCGAAGGGGACCTCGGAGCTCTAATGAGTTGAGAGCTTTTATGGGAGCCCAGGCAAACCAATTAGGTTTGCTTAAAAATATTGTATTCATTAGCATGAAAATAAAGCTGAACTTTTTAGAGATAATTGCATCTTTTAAAATGTGGTAGTCTTTGTCTAGGCTTGTCTCATAAATATGCATGCTGCATAATCCTTTTGGAACCATGGTCGCAATCATGAGTAACACACAAATGCATCCAGGGTGTTAATATTCTGACAAGAGTGGGGCCTCTCGGGCAGGGGGTGCCACCAGTGGCGGCCTCCAGAGGCGTCCTTGTAATCCCCAGCTGCCGCCTGCACGGCTCACGGGAACAGAGCCCAGTCCGGGCTGCCTGATACCATAGACCAGGGCTCCAGTTCTAAATCACTCCCTTTTATGCAGCTGCCTCCAAGGGTGGGCTGCAGGATTCTGGGGCTTTGCTCAAAATGCCGGGAATGGTGGCACAGAGGTCGAGCTCGATTTATAGCTGGGGAAATGGAAGCCCAGGGGGGTTAAATGGGTTGCTGAGGTCACCCCACATGATAGGACCAAGATGAAGTCCAGTTTGCCACGGCAGACGGATGCTTGTTATCTGAAATCAGGCAAGGGCCCCTGCCAGGGAAAGGACTGCATTTACATTTAGCAGGGAAAGGATGCATTCCAGCTTGGTTAGCCTGGATGGCTGGGGGAAGGGTTGGCAGCTCTAGCCCCACCCACTACCTTTCTATCAGCTAACCTCTAAGCCTCCCCAAATAACATGCCATCTAAGTTAAAGGAGTGAGCTTGCTACATCAGTGCAGCTTGAAGACAAGTCCTCAGCTCCACCTTCCCAACCAAGAAAGCCCCTCAGCCCTTTTGGGTAGAGATTCCTCAGCTACAACGGTTCCCTGACTTGCTGGGTTTCTTTAATCTCCTGCTACCCTTCTTCCTCCCAAGTGTGAAAGCTTTATGAGATTCATATCCCCTTTCCTGATGGAACACTAGGACTGCCCCCCAGGGAAAATGATGAGTTTAGTGAAGTTTCTTTTCAGCAAACATTTTCTAAGTGTCTGCTCTGTCCAGGGCCCAAGCTAAGTCTTATGGGGCTACAGAGACAGTAAGACCAGGCAGCTGCCTGCCCCAAGCTCACCATCTATGGGAGGCAGGCATGTTTGTCACTCCTGCTGGTAGGATGCAGGCTGTTGCTTAGGCCTGAGTCCCTGGCTCCTTCCAAAGGCATGCTGTGGGGGTGTGGGGAAGGTACGCATCAGTTGGGTTGGGGGAGGGCTGACTGCGGCCAGAGCAGCTGCCTTTGAAGAATGAATGGGATTTGGGCAGGCTTTGGGGAGCACCTTGAACAGAGGAAGGTATAGGGTTTGGGGTGTGTTTGACAACATGTGAGCCTAGTTTTTCTTTGCCACTTTCTCATCTCCCTCCCGAGACTCGTCTCTCCTGTGCCCAGGTTCTTAGCGGCCCCCTGGCCTCCCCTCATAGCTTCCTAGGCCATGGCAAGACATCCCAGGACTCCAGAGTTACGTCTCTTTCCAAATAGGAAACCGCCTGATGTCACCTGAGCCTGATGGGTTGAGAAAGTGTGTCATATTTATTTATAGATTATCCACTTCTATCAAAAAACGTATTACACGGAACACATGAAACTGCCTATATTTGCCCATTCTGGAATAAATTGGTGATTGTAGCCTCTCTGGAGTGCTTTTTGTGTTAGGTGTGGTATACGCATTATCTGGTCAGGGAAAACCTATAAGGGAGATACTGTGACTCCCTCTCCCATTGTACAGACTGGAAAACTGAAGCATACAGAACTTAACTTTCCCTGGTCTTGTGGTGTGAAGTGTCCGGCCTAGGCTGCCTGGGCCACATGGAAGTACAGTGAGACAAAAGCCACATTGGGATGGAACCTCGAAATGCAGCAGAAAGACGAAAATTCAGAGAGGTAGTTGGGAGTAGAAAATTGCATCCAGTGCCCAGCTGAGGGTGGTTTTGGTTGTTGAAGGCAAAATATGATTCTGAGTGTCCTAACAGAGGAGGCAATTGGTGGTGGTGGTGATGGTGGTGGTGGTTGGGGGGTGGGGGAACACGGATCAGGGAGCAGGCTCATGGTGTTCTCCCTGACTGTAGGGAAGAGCGTGCCTGTGCAGTGGGACTGGTCCCAGGAGAGGTCCTTAAGATGTGATTTCCCAAAGGGTTATGATGAGTAGCGTCAGGCACACATCATTGGTCCCAGTTTTTAGAGAAAGAGCAGAGGTTATATTGGTGAAGGGCAAACCATAGTGTTAAGGTCAGAGATTGGGGGAAACAATTCTGTTTAGAGGAAGGACACCAAAGGCTTGATCCCTGAAATGCAACTTCCTGGTGATCTGCCTTAACGTAGGGATATAATCTGGAGAACCGAGGAAAGGCTTGAAGTGGAAAGTGCTCGCTCTGTTGTCGGGTATGACTTTCAGTCCCTGCTCTGTAACACATTTGGTGGGTGGCCCTAGGCCAGTTAATCATTTCATACCAAGGTTAAATGACACTAGAGCCCTTTTCCTTCCATGCTTAAATATTCCAGAAGAATTTGCATTGTAATAATACGACTTTTTAAAAACTGAAATTAATTTCTAATTTGTGAGGTCTGGGTTCATGGAATGAGGTTGGACACCCCACTGAGCCCTCATTGCCAATAAGGCTGGTGTATTCTGGTACTTGGTTCTTAGGATTCATTATAACTCTGTTAGAAATGAGAGTATAACTCGATTATAACTTCATTAGAAACCTTACACAACCAATGTATCATATACATCTTTCTTTTTTCTTTTCTTTCTTTCTTTTTTTTTTTTTTTGAGATGGAGTCTCGCTCTGTCACCCAGGCTGGAGTGCAGTGGTGGGATCTCAGCTAACTGCAGCCTCTGCCTCCCAGGTTCAAGCAATTCTCCTGCCTTAGTCTCCGGAGTAGTTGGGATTACAGGCACCCACCACCATGCCTGGCTAATTTTTGTTTTTTTTTAATAGTAGAGATGGGGTTTCACCATGTTGGCCAGGCTGGTCTTGAACTCCTGACCTCAAGTAACCTGCCTGCCTTGGCCTCCCAAAGTGCTGTGATAACAGGCATGAGCCACCATGCCCAGCCATCATGAACGTCTTTCTGTGACCATACTTACAACACTGCCTCATATTTTCTAATGATAACACATTATTTCATGGCATGGAGAGATCTTTTTTTTTTAAAGCAGTATGTATATTTTTCTGTATTTAAAAAAATTTTGTCCCATCAGTTCTGTAATGACCAACATGGTACATATATAATAATTGAAAATATTATAGCAAATAGCATTTTATATGATAGCATTATATATATATATATATATTTACACATAGTATTTGTAGAACTTAGAAGAATTGGTGCATTAAATTGATGTGCATTTAACATGTTGATTACTCTAAAAACAGAAAAAGGAAAAACTGGTTTACATTTCTGACAACAGTTTTGAGGATATTTATTTCCCCAAATCCTCTACCCAAGGCTATCTACCAGGTACCCATTTTTCTGTATGATGAATCTTCTTATCAATTTCCAAGTACTCTTTGTATATTATGGATATTAACTTTTCATCAGTTACATATGACGGTACAACTATTTTCTCTGTTCTGTCACTTTATGTTCATTTATAGATTATTTTGCCATGCAAAATTTTTACACTTTTATGCAATTAAATCTGTAATTCTTTTCTCTTATGGCTTCTGGGTTTAATGCCTTGAATAGAAGGCATATTCCTCTCCAAGATTATATATATAAAACAATCTTTCCTCATACTTTCTTCAGCTTTAAAAAAAAATCATTGAAAATACTTTTTTTGTGTGTGGGGAGGGGGATGAGATGGTGAAAGCAGTGTGTGGCTAGTGTCCTCTTCACCAGATATTTCTGGTTTTCTTCACTTCGTAGCACGTGGTAGGATTCACTTCTTGTGTTCCTTGTGGTTAGCTGGGGCTCGGAGACTAGCTCTAGACAGAGCTGTGAGGAGAAGTGATGGGGCTTGTCAAGAACAAGCACTGGATTGTGGATTCAGGGCTTCCTGGTCTGTGTCTAGACCTTCCCTGGAGCGTCTGAGATGTTGGCTACCCCATCAGCCTGGCTCCTGTGTGATTTCTTTTTTTTTTTTGAGATGGAGTTTCGCTGTTGTTATCTTGTTACCCAGGCTGGAGTGCAATGGTGCGATCTCGGCTCACCGCAACCTCCGTCTCCTGGGTTCAGGCAATTCTCCTGCCTCAGGCTCCTGAGTAGCTGGGACTATAGGCACGCGCCACCATGCCCAGCTAATTTTTTATATTTTTAGTAGTGGCAGGGTTTCACCATGTTGACCAGGATGGTCTCGATCTCTTGACCTTGTGATCCACCCTCCTTGGCCTCCCAAAGTGCTGGGGTTACAGGCGTGAGCCACTGTGCCCGGCTCCTGTGTGATTTCAGTGATCAATCTCAATGAACATGTATCCTGAGCCAGAAATCAGCCTCCACTGTGGTGAGTCACTGAGACTGGGGGGATATTTTACCACAGCACAGCGTAGCCTACCCTGGCTGATACCAGAAGGGCCCTAACTTTTGCTTTTTCCGGAATAGATGGCTGGTTATTGACTTTCCTTTTTTTAAGCAGCCCATCTTTCCCTGCTGATACAAAATGCCATGTTTATCATGTCCCCAGTTCCCAAAAGTACATAGGAGTAGGTATCTGAACTCTTTATTCCATCAACCATTTACCTATTCTACTTTAATTCTATTAGATGAAGCTTTATGACATACTTTTGTATTTAGCAGAGCAGGTTTCAAGCTTATCTTGTTCAACCTTATGAATTTACTCTTCAGACAAAGTTGAGAACTAGTTTTTCAAGTTTTATAACAGCTCATTAGGATGTGGGTAGGAATTACATTGAGTTTATATATTAATTGGAGACTTTCTATCTTTCCATAGCAAATCTTCCTCTTATTTATTTTCATGTGTTAAATAATCCTCTTACACTCTTCGGAAAAAACTTTCTGAGCTCCTACTGTACACCAAGCATTTTTCTAGCACTAAGGATAAAAGACACAGTCCATGCCACCTGGTGCTCAGATCTAGCGGGGAGAGGACAAGACCACTGACAGTGATCCTAAGGGAGGAGGCACACAGTGCTGTGGGACCCCAAGGACAGGATGCAGCAGAGCTCCGTCTCATAGTCTGAAGACGAGTGGACCAGGTTGATGGGCAGGCAAAAGGCCATACCTTTGGACCATACCAAGCAGCTGGAAGTGCATGACTAAGGATTCCAGGTGGGGACACAGCAGGAGAGGAGTAGGAAGGTCGGGGCCAGTTCATAGACTTGATCCCCAGAACAGCCGGGTGCGGCTGAAGGGTTTTAAGTGAGCCTGACCTCATAGCCTTAGTGTAGCATATATTTGGGGTATGATCTGCTAATTTTAACTGGGAAGAAGAGGAACCCTGTAATTCCCGTATTTAATCACTTAACCAATTTGGAACATAAGCCAAGTCAAAGGATTTCAAATCAAATGGCTAAGAAAAAAAGGACAACAGTCTAGAAACTACTAACAATAAAGTGCCTACTGTGTGCGAAGAATTTTCACAGGGTAGTGTTCATGTGGTCAGTGTATTGTCAGATATTTTTACATAATATAAAACCTCACAATAACCCCATTGTGCAGGTATGATTTCTAGTTATAGAAAAGAGAAATAAGGTCAGAGGTTTTTAGGTGATTTGCCCCAAGTCCAAAAGCTACTTAGAGGCAGAGCTGGGATTGTGCTGCAGATTTTGTGTTTCCAAATCTGGGAGTCTTTCTGCCTCTCTACAGCTGTGTGTCCTTATAAAAAGGATATAGTTTCCAGCCTGGGGAAGAGAGGGAAGGCTCGTTCTTGGCCAAGTTTCATTTAATTTTCCATCAGTAGGTGTCAACTGTGAACTAGTCAGAAATGCTAAAATAACAGCTTAAAAACATAGGAACAGAAATGGAAATGTAATTTTAGCGTGCCTTACCAGCCCCTCCTGAAGATAAGTGCTGCTTATGGAGTATCTGTTACAGAAATGTAACACTTGAGGAGAAACTCACAGGAGTTGCTGGCGATGTGCAATTTAGCTACTTGGGCTGTTAAAGAAGAAGGGAGGGGGAAAAAAACCCCAACTCCACAAGCAGAAAATTGAAAACAAAAGGAAATGGAGAAAAAAAGCAACATAGCGTTTCTGCCTCTGGTTGTAGTTCCTCCTAATGGCCTGGGAAATAGCTTGCTGGATAAAAAAAGCTTGCCTAGGAGAAACCTTAACTCAGCGATGGCGCACTTGATGGAAGGGAGGCTGGATTTAGCCAATCAGGCATCAAGGCCTTTGACTGGGAAATTAGCAGGTACCTTTCAGCCCCTGTGATTAGCCAGGTGTGGAGCCAGGCCCAGGGGGCGCTCTGGGATGAGGGACAGTGGCTGGCATTCTTCCCTCAAGGGATTTGCTGCTTGAATTGGGGAGCACCATCTCCTGGAACCGATGAACCGTTAATACAAACGCAGGACAAGAAACAGGGATGCGTGCAGCAGGGACCTCACACGGCTGCCCATGGGAGGGAGGGGCACAGCTCTGGTGTGAGAGGGTGCAGTAAGGTGACTTGGAGAGGGAGCGTGGGGCCACAGCTTAGGAGTGAG
The DNA here is from genome assembly GCF_049354715.1 of Callithrix jacchus. Classification (NCBI taxonomy): domain Eukaryota; kingdom Metazoa; phylum Chordata; class Mammalia; order Primates; family Cebidae; genus Callithrix; species Callithrix jacchus. The sequence continues at coordinate 16,572,129 of NC_133509.1, forward strand.
GATCAGCATCCCAGTCTCAGCTCTCGCCCTCATTTTCAGCGTGATTTGGGACAAATCATTTCACCTTTCTGAGTCTCAGGTTCCTCACATATGTAACAGTAGAAGTGTCGTCAGAAGGTTTCTAAGGCCTTTCCAGGCTCTGACACCTATGATTTTATGCATTAGAATTCGCATTAAGGTCTTCAGTTGCCAGAAATCCAGTTGCAACCAGCTTAATTTTAAAAGTGGCATTTATTGGCTTAGGTAATTGTGAAGTCCAAAGGTAATCGGTTCAGGCATGGCTGGATCCAGGGGCTCACAAAGGATTCCTTGGGCTGTCTCCCCTGGTCCTGCCTTCTTCTCTCTGTGCTGGCCTGTCTTTCCTATTGTAAAGAGATAGTCTTATTTAATAGTTGCAGTGGACTAGCCCCTAGGAGCTCAGCCCCACCCAACCACAAGGGATAGGTTTCTTCCAGAAAAGAAGGCCTCAGGCACCAGCTGAAATGGGTTAGGATTGATGGAGGCAAAAATGATAGATGCTCTCCATATGACTCTTGAATATATTTCAGGTCAGATAGAATAACTAGGGCAGGGGAGGAGCAGTCCAAGATCTACAGGGTCAAAGTTGTGCCTTAGGCCTGGTCAGAACCTTTGTGGGACCCAGGGTAAGAGTGTAAATGGAGGCCACAGGCCATATGTCTCAATATTAAAAAATCATAACTCACACTAACAATCTGTTAAATAGAATAGGTTTATCTGCTTATCCGTACACATGTGCCTTCGTAATGACCTGGAAGATGGGTTCCAATTTAGAATTTTCAGAATCCTTGGAATTTTGCACTGGAATGAGATGGAGCAGGGAGTGACTGTAGCGCATCCCTTGTCTTCCCACCCCTGACTCCATCCACACTGTGTGGGCATCTCAGCCCACACATCCAAGCATTGAACACAGTTCCATGAACAGCTGGCCGGGAAGTGCATAGGCGCCCTCTGTTCACCCTCAGCAGGGCCAGCCAGGCTCTGGAACGGGGCTGGGTCCAGTTGAGCAGTGAATCCCAGATACTGGAGCATGCTGGGGGTGAAGAGGTCAGTAGACTTTGGGTTCAGCCCTTCAGTTGCGTGTTGCAAGGTGAGGGGCATGGCTAGAGGGAGGTCCAGAATGGGACTGTTTAAAAACTGGGTCCAGAGCAGGAGGCCACTTGCCTCAGTGAGCATGGCCCAGGTGGTGTCACAAAGAAGAGGGCTGGGAAATAAAACCGAAAAATATGTTTGGGCTTAAATGAAGGAGAAACTGGACTCTAGGCTACGAGATTGGACTTGTTCCTACCGGCAATGAGAAGCCTTGGTTGTGGGGGGGTCTCAGCAGGTGACCATACCCATGGCCAGAGTGACCCCTATGATCCTGCATTTGGGACCTCCCCGCTCCCTCACGTCCTCTGGCACTTACAGGAGCTCCTTGGATTTAGGGCTCCTTGAGACTTAGCTTGGATATGAGGACAAGTCTTTCAGGGGAACCTTTCCCTGGGCTCTAACTCCTGCCCCAGACTGGTCCTCTCAAAGCCCCCTGGGGTCCCTTCATTACAGAGCACGTCATATGGTCTGACAGTGGCTGGCTCGGTGCTGCTCCCCCCCCCCCCCCGCCCCCCACCACCATCTCATTCCTCTAGTAGAGGGACTTCTACAATCAGGTCCTCCAAAGGAAGGAAGGGGATTAATGCGCGTAATTAACCTGAGGGAGGTAAGGTTAGGAGAAAGCTTTTGTAGACAGTATTTTGCTTACTTAAGCTCTCAGTGTTGTCTCCCTTCAAAAATCTGTCTAGAGCCCGACCCCTTACCCCAGCTCTATGGTGACCTGGGCCAGCAGCTTCTGTTACTGCTGGCCTGGAGAACTGCTGGCCCCTCCTCAGTGCTTCCCTCCCCGAAGTCTATTTCCAGCCCAGCAGCCTGTTAAACGTGAGAGCGTGTCATCTGCGGTGGCCTTCATCTCACTCCAAGTAAATGCCAAAGTCCTCGCCGAGGTCTACAAGGAGCTAATGAATAGCCAGATCTCCTGGGGAACTTGCCAAAATGCAGATTCCCATTCAGAAGCTCTGGGGTGGGCCTGAGAGTCTGCATTTCCAACAAGTCTCCAGGTGTTATGGGGGTGGGGCATGCTGTGAATGGTGAGGCCTGCAGAATGCTCACTGTTCCCCTCTTCTGACCTTATCTGCCACCCTCACCCTCATGGTAGGATGAGCAGCTGTCCCTATTTTCCCGGGGGTGTCTTGGTTTTGAAACTGAAAGTCCCATATCCCAGGAATCCCCTTCAGTCTGAGCACACCGTTGCTGTCCCCTGCTCTGTGCCTCCCCTCAGCCTCACTGCCTACAGGTCCTTTCCTGCCTCGCAGGGGGACTTCCTATTTACGGCTGCCCCTTGCTCACCCTGGCGTTCTCTCCTCCTCTGTCCTGCTTAGTTTTTCTCCTTAGCAGTTACCACTCACTAGCACACCATCTGTTTGACATATTTATCTTGTTTATTGTCTGCTGCTCTCTACCATACAGTAAGCTCCACGAGAAGTGAAATATTTTCTCTCCTTTGTCTCTGATGGACTCTGGTGCCTATAGCACTGCCAGGTGCCTGGCGAAGGCTCAGGAAGGATGGCTACATGATGAACTGAAGGCCTGCTCTCCAGCCCAGGCTTCTCAGTTTCAGTGGGCACCTGCACCGTTAAACTGCAGATTCTGATGCAGGCGTCTGGAGTAGGGCCTGAGAATATGCATTTAGTCCACGAATGGAGGCTCTACATGGTGGTCCATTTTCTTCTCCTCATTTATTCCCTCTGCTCCCTGGGAAGGAGGCAAGTTTGGACTTGGAGATGGGGCAGGGGCTCCTTAGAAGTGTGAGAAGCAGGTGGGCCATCCAGTCCCTGTGGGGAGGGGTGTTCGGCGCTAGTGTGAGCGGGTGGACCACCAGCTGGCCCATCAGACTGACGGACTCAAAGATGAAAATGGCCAGGACCAAACTTTCCCTGTTCTGTGCTGGCTTTCAGAAAGAACTGCCCCCTCCCACTTCTCTTCACGGTCCCTACAGCTGGCTCCAACAAGCAAAAGATTTCTCTCCAGAGCCGGGCTCTGTTTGGCCTTGCACCTGCTGCCGGCAGCTGTTGCTGGGGCTCCCGTTAATGGCACAAATGGAGCCTCTAATGGATGGGACCTAAGCCCTGGCTGGCAGCGGGACTGGGAGGATGTGGGCTGTGTAGACGGATGGGAACTCTGCCATCGACTGGGATCCAGGCTGTGCTGTCAGTCAGATGGACGGCCAGACAGTGGCCAGCCAGACAGCCAGACAGCCGCACAACCAGCTCGGAAGACTTGACCCTTACAGGCAGCTTGAGGGGACTCAGGGAGGTGTGGACAGGCTCTCAGCCCTCTGGGACTTCACATTTCAGTGGAGGTGAGAACACTGTGAGGTAGAAAAGAATGAGCCAAGGACCCTCAGTAAAAACCTGGGCCCAAGTTGTGTGTGTAGAACCCACTGGAAGAGCTGCAGGAATTCTGATTAACTTGGATATTTCTTTTCTTCTAAAGATTTTGATGAACTCTAATAGAGTGTTTTAAATTTAAAACTGAGATGCTCTCTGTTGACAAATAATGTATGGACTCATTAGAAAACTGTGACATGTAAAAGCTTTTTCATTTGTGGAAGCAGAATAGAATCATGAGTGGCACTGACTGGCCATCATCTGCTATTGCTAAGACCGCTTACGGATTATAAGAGCTCCCATTTGCTTGTGCTGCTAATTTTTGGATGTCTAGTTTTTATTTATTTAGAGACAGAGTCTTGCTCTGTTACTCAGGCTGGAGTGCAATGGCATGATCTCGGCTCATTGCAGCCTCTGCCTCCTAGGTTCAAGCGACTCTCCTGCCTCAGCCTCCCAAATAGCTGGGATTACAGGTGCCTGTCACCACACCCAGCTAATTTTTGTATTTTTAGTAGAGACCGGGTTTTACCATGTTGACCAGGCTGGTCTCAAACTCCTGACCGCAGGTGATCCACCCCCCTCAACCTCTCAAAGTGCTGGGATTACAGGCGTGAGCCACTGTGCCCAGCCTCTAGGTTTGAAAAATATCAATATGGTCAAATACGTACCTACGAGTTAATAATGCAGATGTTGATGCAAGTGCTGGTAATAGTGCCTTTTTTTTCCTTTTTCTTTCTTAATCTTAAAGGTGATAGTAGATATAGCAACTTTTATTGAGAATATTTTATATGCCCAGCATGTAATCTATGACAGCCTGTGAGATAGTGGTAGCTGTTGCCCATGAAGTTGCCCAGGTGCCACTGGCCCTTCATCTGGTCACTGTGTCCTGATTCCCTTAGAGGGGACCCCACCCTGCCCCACTGCCATTCCTTGTGTATCTGAGAGGTGACTCTACTGCAGGGTAAAGGTGTGACATGAACTCAGGCCTGGCCTGTCAGAGCATTTCCTGGCCATCGTGGTTGGTTCAGGGATGGCCACATGACCTAAACAGAACCAATGGTGTTTGGGAATCAGGTCTTAATTCTCCTCGAAGGACGTGAAGCTGAGAGGGTGCAGGACCAGGAGTTTCTGCCTCCAGCTTACGCCCTCCTGAGGACAGCCTGTCTGTGAGCTGTGGGTAGGGGGCAGACAGTAGAGCTGAGCCCGGAGATGGAAAGCAGGGCCTGATGACGTGTGTGCTAGTTTTTGTTTGAACGAGTGTGACCTATTTGTTTGTTCCTCCCACCTCAGTGTCTTAGTGACATGAAGACAAGTACCTTTCGTACTCCCACCTGCAGACAGGAAGGCCCTATCTAGAAAGGGGACGATGAGAGTTTGAACTGGCATCTGCAGGGTGTCTTATCAGATCTGGGCAGAGTGAGAGGGCGGAAGGATGGATGATAATGCAGCTTCTGATGGGATGGCTGGATGGATGGTGGAGCCCTTCCCTGAGAGAGCCTACAGAAGAGCTGATTGAGAAGGAAGGTCATGAATTGAGTTTGTGCAATACCCAGGTGTGAATGGAGTCTGGAATTTTGGAGAGTGGGTTGGAGATGGGGGTTTGGATGCAAAAAAAAACCAGACAACCAACCGAACGAACATCATCATCATCATCAACAACAAATCAGCCATCCTGAAGAGCTGTGCAGTAGGTGGCATCACCCCGGGTGATCCAGGTGTAGGGGAAGTGGTCTGTTTCCTTGTGCAAGGGTTCTTCTGGGTCTCAGGTGTGGAGAATTATTTCTCGGTTCTTGACACCCCATAATTACTGGTCCCTATAAGGCCCTATATGTTTGTCTACTTATTTATTCCTTCATTCTTCACTGCCCTCTCCCCTTCCTGCTCCACCCCCATAGATGGGCTGTTCTAACATGTATTTTGTTTGTAAGTGTTCCTACAAAATGTGTTTCGTTGTTTTACCTGTGCACATCTTTAATTGATATCAATGGACTGGCGCTATAGAGCTCATTCTGTATTTTATCTTTTTTGCACAGCAATGTGTTTTTAAAATCCATTCATGGGGCTGGGCACAGTGGCTCAAGCCTGTAATCCCAGCACTTTGGGAGGCCGAGGCGGGTGGATCACGAGGTCAAGAGATCGAGACCATCCCGGTCAACATGGTGAAACCCCGTCTCTACTAAAAATACAAAAAATTGGCCAGGCATGGTGGCGCATGCTTATAATCCCAGCTACTCAGGAGGCTGAGGGAGGAGAATTGCCTGAACCCAGGAGGCGGAGGTTGCGGTGAGCTGAGATCATGCCATTGCACTCCAGCCTGGGTAACAAGAGCGAAACTCTGTCTCAAAAAAAAAAAAAAAATCCATTCATGTCTCTATGTGTACCTTTAATCATTTTCGTTCACCTGCCGCACAGTACTCCATAGTGTGTAATCTCTGCCTCACCCTTTGTGTCCGGGAAGCTTCCGCCCACTGCCACTCTGAACGATGCTGCGGGGAACATCCTTGCACACACCTTAGGATCCTGGTGAGAACTGCTGTGGGACACAGGCCTGTGTAGTTGTCAGCCCCCAAGATAGCCCAGTGTTTCCTGCCTCCCGGAATTCATGCTCCCCCATGCTGAATAGGGCTGGCCTGTGTAACCAGTAGGATATTACAGAAATGACAGGGTATGACTTTCGAGTCCCAGTCACAGATGCCATTGCAGTCTTGCTGGCTCTTGGATCACCCACTCTGGGGGGACAGCAGCTGCCATGTTGTGAGGACACTCAAGCAGCTCTTTGGGCAGGAACATGCAGTGAGATGCAGGCCTTCTGCTGATACCCAGCACCAACTCGCTGTCTGTGTGAGGGAGCCACCCTGGAGGTAGATCCTCCAGCCTCTGTCACACCTTCAGGTGACTGAGCCCTAGCTGACATCTTACCTGCAAGCTCATGAGAGCCAGAAGCCGACAGCAAAACTGCTCTCAAATTCCCGACCCACGGAAATGGACATAATAGGTGTTTGTATGCAGTAATATTACTGGGGAGGGGAGTTGCCGGGTCGTAGGGTGTGCCTGTACAATTATTGATGTGTGTGTAGTTTGGAGAATATGCAAATCTGTAGTAAAGTTGCTTATTTATTTGGCCCCTTCTCCATCTGGGTGGTGGGAAGGAGGTGATGGGTTTACCTCTGCATAAAGGCCTAGAGGGCTGTCAGACTCCATTAAATGCTATTGGGAAAAGATTGTTTGGGCCAGGAGTTAGCATATCCAGAGAATTCCCAAAGGATTGTCCCAGATCCCAAATCCCAGGGAGCTGTCTATTGTGAGGCAAAGCACCCTAGTCCTTGCTGGGGCCAGCAAGAGCCTGGGGCCCCCTGGTGTGAGCTGCTTCCCGTCCTCTGGACCTGGGGGCTTGATGTGCTTATATAAGTGCAGTGACGTTTGGCCAGGCAATTGAAGAGCTTCAATTCACACATAGAAGTGACGGAAAGTCATTTTCTCTTATTTTCCAATCTTTGTCTGTAAAATCGATTCCTGCAGTGTCATTTCTCTGCTCTCTCCAATCTTTGTTAAGGAAATGAAGTGCTGGAGTTGGATGTCTGTTCAGAGTGCCTCAGCAATCTCCAGGTACCTGGCTACTTTAATGTCCCAGGCCAGTGGAAATTGAGCTGCTCTGGCCAGAGATTTTTCCATTTTAAGTTGTTCTTCCTTTACGGGTTTTATTCCCAAGGCACAACAGAGTTCCCATTGAAGGCAAAGCGATAAGAACAGACAACTCCCATATAATAGCAATAATATTCTCCCCTTGCAGCATCCCCTAATGCTCCTCGGATTGAATAGTGCTTTGTGATAACACAGCCAGTATGTGGCAGGACCAAGAATCTTAGGGAAGTGACTTGCCCAAGGTCAGCCCACTAGTGAGTGCAGAGCTGGTATGAAACCCTGGGGCTCCTGACCCCCAGTGTTCTCTGCACTCTAACCCTGTAGCCAACAGTGTGGATTTTGGGTTTACCGAATCTGGGTTCTAACCTGGTTATGTTTTTTGCCAGCAGTGTGACCTTGAGCAAGGCATTTAACTTGGTAGAAATTCAGGAGGCAGGACGCGGTGGCTCACGCCTGTAATCCCATCACTTTGGGAGGCCAAGGCAGGCAGATCACTTGAGGTCAGGAGTTGGAGACCATCCTGGCTAACACAGTGAAACCACATCTCTACTAAAAATGCAAAAAATTAGCTGGGTGTGGTAGCAGGCACCTGTAGTCACAGCTACTCGGGAGGCTAAGGCAGGAGAATCACTTGAACCCAGGAGGTGGAGGTTGCAGTGAGCCAAGATCATGGCACTGCACTCCAACCTGGCAACAGAGTGAGAGTCTGTCTCAAAAAATAAATAAATAAAAATAAAATAAAAAGAAATTCAGGAGAGCGGGAGAAGTGGGTTAAGAAGTAGGTGGCTTGAGTGGGAGCTATAGAGGCGGGGAGTGGTTGGATCTGCAGGACTTGTAAGACGCACAGAAAAGTTCGAACTTTCTCCTAGGGCAATGGGGAGCCATAGCATACTGTGGAGGCAGGGGTCAGATTTGAACTGAGAAACTCCACATTCAGTGCTGTGTGGGAGTTCGTGAGGGATGGCTCAGCCCTACGCCAGGTCACACGGCTGGGTGACCGTAGAGGAGGCTGGTTTTCAGCCCCTGGTTTTTCCCTCTTGAACTGGTGTCCTTCTCCAGTCCAGAAAGTAACCCACACAACTGTATGTGACATGACTGCTTCTATTAGAAGAATTCGCTAAGGAATCATCTCAAACCAAGGCAGAGCTTCACCTGGGAGAAGTTCTATGCCAGCTGTGAACGTGCCGACCTTCCTCCACCTTGTCATACGTGTCATCCTCACCTCACCCCTAGGAGATGGAGGGATTATCCTCACTCTGTTCATGAACAGACAGACACAGAAGGTCAAGTCACAGATCCAAAGCCACAGTAAGGAACCAGGTGGGGACTCTGACTGGCCCCTCTGAACCTTAAGTTTCTGTTCTCTGTCCCGTCCTCATGTGTCCTCCACCCCTCCTTCCACCCATGTGCCTCACTCGTTCCTCAGCACTTCCTCATTGAAAATAGAATCATCCTGTGACCCCTCCAACAAATATGTTAATGTTCATAGCAGCATCATTTACAACAGCCAGAGGTGGAAACAGCCTGAGTGTCCGTCGGTGGATGGGCGGACAAGCAAAATATGGTCTCTCCATACAAGGTAATATTATTCAATCACGAAAAGGAATGAATAAGATAAATAGCGTTTGATAGCACACCAGGGTGACCACAGTTAACTATAATTAATTGTACGTTTAAAAATAATAAAATGATTCCTTTCAAATGCTGATAAAATACAAAAAAGAAAAAATAGGAAAAAAATAACAAAAATAGTATAATTGGATTGTTTATAACACAACGAAAGGAGAATTGCTCGAGGTGATGGGTACCCCATTTACCCTAATGTGATTATTATCTGATGTGTGCCTGTGTCAAAATAGCTCATGTACCCCATAAGTATATACGCCTACTGCAAAAATAAAAAATAAAATAAATGAAATCTTGACATGATGCAGCAGGGATGAACCTTGGAAACATTATGCGAAGTGACAAAAGCTGAGCATCGAAGGAGAAATCTTGAATGATTCCACTTACATGAAGTGCCCCAAATAAAAAACCGCACAGAGACAAAAAGTGGAACCCGGCTTCTAGGGGCTGTCGGGTTGGGAGGGACTGGGGATGACCACTTCATAGGTACAGACTTTCAGCATGGGATGATGGAAACATTCTGGAAATAGAAGTGGTGATGGTTGTACAACATTGTGACTGTACTTACTGCCAATGAATTGTACACTTAAAATGGCAAATTTTAGAGTGTGTATATTTTACCACAATAAAGGAAATTTAATTAAGAGATAAGCTTCAGATCACACTGTATGATGGCTTTCTTTTCAGAAAAGCTTTTCTAACTAGGGCCATGGGAGCCTCCAGAGCAAGACCATCTTGTCTTCATCTGTGTGTGTCCTGGTGGCTTTCAAGCGAACCTCCTCCCCTGGATTTGCCTATATTAGGGTGGGGACTGCTTCACTGGGTGTCACCTGTGTCCCCCTGTTACCCTGGAAATTGGACCTCTTCCTTATGGGTTTAGCAGACCTGGGGCAACCAGCTTCATGGTCGAGTATAAATAATGCCTCTTCTAGCAATGGCCAAAAGAGCAGGGTTTAAGCCCCTACCAGGTCAGATTTCCTAAAAGCCTCATCTCTCTCTCAGACCCCCTTCTCATAAATGTCCAGGCATTTCTCAGCTTCACACAGGGTCAGTCCAGTCTATTCCCAGAGTAGGGGCAAAGTGGCAGCTTCCTGAGGCCAAAAGATGCTTCACCGGTCTGGAAGCTGCTGCAGGCGGCACCGCTGGGACCTGCCAAGTCAGAGACAGCTGGAGTCTAGGGTGAGTGCTCACAAACATGCCCTGCCACCTGCAGCTGCTGGCCCTGGAGAGTGACATCTCTGATCAGGTCTGGAATAGGTGGACCAGGTACCCTGGTGGATGCCCCCTGCACCAGTACACATTCCAGTGCAGGATTTGGAGATCCTCAGAGGGGGAACACAAGTAATGCTGAGATCCCACTCTTAATGGGCCAAGGAGTTCTAAGTGCCAACTGGTGGTTAAACTGTTCAAGGCAAATTTGTTCGAAAGACCTGGGGTGGGGGAAGGATTTTTTGGCTCTCAGTAACAGCTAATTCAGGGGCTGGTTTCTGCATGGTGGAACCAGGGGTCAAGTGAAGTCATCAGACTCTGTCTTCTTGGCTTTTGTGGTCTCCAGTTGGCTTTAGCCTTCATATGGTTCTTTTCCACGGAGGAGGCAAGACGGTGACTGGTGGATTCAGATTCCTATTCTCTCAATTTAGCAATAACAATTGAGGTCATTTTCTCTGTTAACTGTGACAGAAAATTCCTGGAGCAACCTTTTACTGTGACACCAGGATCACCCATGCCTCCCTGAATTAATCACTGTAGTTTCCTTCAGGGGGTGTTCTGATTGGTTGGGGCTGGCACTGGACCATTACCAAGGGAAGGTGGGGTGGCATGATTGACAGGTCCCTCAGGACCTCCAGGAATGGGGGAGCCATGTGTCAAAGGAAAAGTGGTTGCATTACCAGAGGAGGGAGTCTTTGAAGTGGGCCTCAAAGACTTTGGAAACCTAAATCCATGACAAGCCCCTAAGGGCTGAGCTGCCAGTGGGGCTCTTTTGTGTAGATGCATTCTGAGGACTCCTTTCCCAGAGTGTGGGGCTCTCCCAGAAGGGCTGACTTGGGCCAGGTTCTGAGGTCCACAGCCACACTAACCCAGAGCCTCATTTCTCTTGAGACCACTTTGCTTTTGTTCCAGCACACAAGAAGCCCTTCCTTCTCTGGCTCTCAAGTCTGGACTCATCTCTTGTCTCACAAAGGGAAAAGCCCCTGGGTGGACTTGCAGATGGCCACAGACCTGGAGGTACTGCAGTAGCTAAGAAAAGACTTGCCTCATCTGTTCCCCCTCCAGGTCATGCCCCTTCCTACCTCTACGCCCTGTTGCATTGTGGGCATGGCCTCTGGAAAAGTCATGCATGACAAAAGGAAGCATGGCCCAGAACTGGCACGCCACAGGCAAGTGCGTGAGTGAGTGAGTGAGTGAGTGAATGAGTGCTTGGGTGGATGGCCGACAGTGCTAAGCTTCAGAAGGAGATGAAAAAATAAGACACTGTCCCCATCAGGGTTTGGCAAAAGGCGTTTCTGGCCAGCTCAAGCCTGGAATCTATCACATCCCAAATCAATTTTCAGACTTAGAACAAAAATGCATATCTATCCCCCTCCCGATCCCTCTGCCTCCCCTCCCAAAAGAACACGTCTGTGGGGACAGATGGCCCTGTGTCAGCGTCCCTGTGTGATATTGATGTGAACAGCGAGGGAAGGCAACGTGTCTCATGGCTGTAAAAATAGACGTGCATTAGGAATGCATGAAGTCAGACTCCTCCTCCGGCCACGCCAGGCGTGCTATTCTAAATCCAGCGCTCATGGGCTTGGTATCCAGCCACCCGGCAAGGCAAAGCAGTGGTCTGGAACTTGACATTTAAAGGGTTTGAAAGAAATAGAAAGAGGCACCGAGATTTCTTTTTTTAAGTCGGTCTGGCTATTTCTGAATGGGGCATGCCAATGAAGCTGGAGACCAAATCCACTGCATTTTCAAACCATAGCGTCTGAGAGATGGAGGGGGACATAGGAGCTGTTCTGTCTAGTTTCCCTCCCAATGCAGGGATTCCTTCTGCAGAGCCTCTGATGATTGTCTAGTTTCTGCTTGGATACCTCGAGTGATGGGGTACTCTCCACCTCAAGGGGCACAGTTTCATTGTTGGATGGTGTTGGATGCCGCTGGCTGCTACTGTGAAGTGCTTTTAGGAAAAGACTGAGTTGATATCTAATCTCTCTGAAACGTTCCTCCACTGACCCTGGGGTTTAGGACCATTTTATGCTCTTGAGATTTATATCCCCTGCCATTTACTGGGCTCCTTCTATGTGCTCAGCCCTGCATAAGAAACTGCGGAGGATAAAAGAGAAAACATCATTTCCAAAAGCCAGCTAACACCGATCTGGGGAGATGATGAACATGTGTGGAGTAATGAGACAGGGCATGGCGACAGGATCTTATTAAATTTGACATCGGGTGATGCTGCCTGTTTCCTTCCCAGTCAACATCAGTGGCAATTTTTGCCACCCCCATCTTGGTTAATGAGAACTACATTTTAGCAACGGTTCTGGCTGTGGACTTGGAATGTCCTTGGCTTATTCTTACTTGCCCCAGACCCAGCCAGCCCCTCACTGTGTCTTACAGAGTGATCACTCACAAGCATCTCTCACTGTCCCTCTCCTCTTGAGAACACTATCGTCACTATCCCCAGCTTGGGGTCCCAGGCTTCCTTATAGCTTGGCACTACCTTGCTCCCTTTGGGCTCTGCCTTCTCAGCCCTCCCCTTGAGCCAGCTCAAGCCATGTGCTTGCACCCACGATGCAGTCTGCATCCTCCAGTGTCTCTCTTTCTTTCCACATGTCCAAGTTTCATTGCCTCTTTGAAGCCAGTGGCAATCTACCTTCTCTGCAGTGTCCACATCTAGGTGTAAACAATTTGCCTATTTCCCAATGGCTTCAGTTTCCTCTAAAGCAAAACTACTGGCCACCCCTTGAACCCTGTCTTGGCTTTTAAAGCTTACAGCCCCCTGTGACAGATAAAAAATAATGGGCTTGGCGTTCGCAAGACTTGGGTTCAAATCTCCACCCTGCCACTTACTCGCTGTGCTCTCAGGCACATCATGGACTCTCGATGGTTCTCAGTATTCATACCTGCATTGTGGGATGAATTCCACCCACCTCTTTGGGTTGCTGATTAATCAAGATGACAAATGTGGCACGTCTTTGCCAAATATACAATGCCTTACGGGTAGTGGTTGTCATCGTTGTCCTGACTGCTTTTAAAAGCGAACGAAGCTGGGCTTAGGCCCTTTTTTAGATCCTTGGAATGTGTATCAGCAAGTATTTTGGGGCACTTGCTGTTTGTATAACCTTGTGTGATGCACTTAGGGGGTTAAAAGCACAGGCATGGTTTCCAGCCAGGGAGCTCACACTCTGGAGAGATAATGAACGCATGTGGAGAGATGAGCCTCTGGGATCGGACAGGGTATTATTAAACTTGACATTGTGTGATCCTGCCTGAAAATAGCAGAGGGTTTTGAGACAGGGTTGTGGACAGCAAGGGTGACTGGGGTGGGCTTCTTGTAAGAGGTATCCCGGAGCCAGAGCATCAAGGGTGGGCGGATAACCTCTGGGAAGGTGGAGAGGAAGTAGGAGGGCAGTCTAGCAGGGAGATTTCTCTGGAGAATGCAGCCTACCTGCCTGTGTTGGAGGCAGGGACTCCTCTTCAGTCAGGTGCTGCGCTGGGTGCTTATTTGCATCTCACAACTCTGGATTCAAAGCTGGAGAGCCATAGACACTTCCTCATTTGCAGATGAGAAAACTGCAGCTCAGGGAGCTTTAGTGACTTGTCAAAGGCTCCATGGTTTTCCATCAGGTGAGCAGCAACTCAGAGAGTCTGTTAGACCCTCACAAGGGGAAAGGCCAACTCTCAGTCCCTGTCTCCCAGTCAGCCTTGAAACCACCTTTGCAAAAATTATGACAATGAGAAAAATCTGACATAGAAAAAATATGACAGTGAACGAAATCTGACTTAACCAACACCACCTTGTTTTTAACCTCCAAGCTGCTCTCGTTTATTCCTGGCCATAGGCTGAGTGAAGTAGAGAGAAATTTAGTTTGTAGTTTAACTTTGAAACAAAGATGATAACAGCCTCTTCCTGAAATAAACCTCTTCCTTGCCTGGGAACCAGACCTCCTTTGCAAAACTAACAAATGAGCCGCAAGATTAGAAATTACACGTCAGGAGTCATACAGCCAGAGGCCACAAGATTCCTAACCTCCCCACTTGCGCCTATGGATAACATCAGGACTGTAAAACCTGAGATTGGTGTTCTAGATATTTTTTACACCCTGCATTTTGATGAACCAGCTGGCACCACCCGGATCAGTAAACTGGCTCAACTAGTTCTGTGATCCCACTCAGGAAATGAAGGCAGCAAGAAGATCTTGCTTCAACCCCTATGATTTTATCCCGACCCAACCAATCATTGTTCCATACTTCCTGGCTCTTTGCCCCCCAAATTATCCTTTAAAAAAACCCTACCTTCTAATTTTCAGGGAGACTAAGTAATAAAACTCCCGTCTCCTGTTTAACTAGCTCTGTGTTCATTAAATTTTTTCTCTATTGCAATAACACCATCTTAGTAAATTGGCTGTATCTGTGCCATGGACAAGAAAAACCCATTGGGCCATTGCAGCCTTGTGACTGTATCTGCCTCAGGCCCGACTGACCCCAGCAGAACAGGGAATCTGACCCATCAGCATCAATCTACAGAGTGACCAGTAACTTAGTATGTGGCTTGGTGTGAGAAGATGGGCCAAGCAGATTCAGGCTCTTGGGAAATGGAATTAAGAAACCTAGAGAGAATAAGGTAGGTAGAATCAGAGGCAGATTCTGAAATTATATCTATGGGTAGAGGCAAGGCTGCAGTTGGCCTTTTGCAGGCTGAAGCTGGGAGGCCACAGAAATCATAAAGGAGCAGGAGGTGGCTCTCAGGCCCTGAGAACAGGAGAAACCAAGTGGGGAAGCACTGGTGGAGAGAGATCAGGGATAACACGCAGAGAGGTCATGAAGGAGAATGGCCATGCAGCCATGTGAACAGACTGGGTCCTTGGGGTCCCCTGACCTCATCCAGTTTTGATCTCTATCCACACATGAGCTCCCTCCCAATTCCCCCCACCTTTCCTGAGGGAGAAAGGTTCATGGTTACATGTGCCTAACCATAAACCATCTTGCCCCTCTGTTCTGTCTCAGGAAGAGAGCTGGAGACACCCTTGCTATTCTTTGGGGAGAGGCATGGTAGTCAAACAATAGGACTGAGGAGCATTTGCAGAGTCAGATGTCTTCTCCAGCCACAGCACACAACTCCGAGCCTAGCTGAGGCAAAACTGTGGGCTGGCCTGGCTGTGAGTCTGTGGGTCTATGAGAAACCTCCAGCCTAGGACCCAGAGTCTCAGATGCCCCAGGAGAGAGGAGACTGGAGAGGCCAGTAGGCACAGTGACTTAATCCGAGAAGGTACCTATGTGTGTGGGGGGGGTAGGAATGTATCAAAAGGCTCAGGTGGTAGAGAGGACGTGCAGGGCTCTGTGCCCAGCTCTGTCTGTCACTCACCTTTGCCAAAGCAGGACTCCATATTTGGTTTTGGTTTCTTGTGAAGTGGGAGTGAATCCCAAGGGCTGAGGCTAGCAGCCCCTGGCCCAACCAAGAGTATGCATGGGTAAGTGGGGATCAGAAAGGAGGCGCTGCATGGAACAAGTCATAATGCCATTCCCCTAAACCCCAGCGAGCCAATTTAGCCCCCACAGGCTCATCCATTTCCTGTCACACATTTTACACATACATTAAACACACCTTCCTTCTCCTTCTGCAGAAATATATTGGTGGCAAGAGCGTGGGTTTGAGGCCAGGCCTGTGCTGACTTCCAGCCTGGCCGCTTTCTTGCAGGAGGGCCTAGGGAAAGTGTTGTCAGTGTCCTTATCTGTAAAACAGGATCATCACACATCACTTAGGAGTGTGAGAGGAGTTACGGAGATAACGCATGCCTGGCACGCAGTAGAAGCTCAGCCAGTGGAAGCTGAGCCAGGAGCAGAGCCAACTCCCTTCCTTCCTTCCTTCTCTAGCTTTTTAGTCCTGGGTTTGGAAGGGTCTGTTTGAGCAGATGCAGTTGATGCCGCCATTGGCTTTTACACAATCCTTGATGAGAAGCCAGTGATGAGGAACTGACTTCACATGGGAGAGCCCCGGACCTATGCCCCAGGTCATCTGACTGCCTGGACCTTCCAACCAAGGTGAAAAAACCTGAGGGATTTTTCACCCAACACCTCCGGAAGGTTTTGTTTGGTTGTTTAAATACAAACTTTACAGTTCTGGGGCCATTGACTCAAAAGAGTACCCTGGGCTGGAAATGAACTGATTCTGCCTTCACCCTGCGTCTTATTCTTCCTTCTCTTCCTCCTTTTTTTTTTTTTTTGAGATGGAGTTTTGCTCTTGTTACCCAGGCTGGAGTGCAATGGCGCGATCTCGGCTCACCGCAGCCTCCGCCTTCTGGGTTCAAGCAATTCTCCTGCCTCAGCCTCCCGAGTAGCTGGGACTACAGGCACGTACCACCATGCCCAGCTAATTTTTGTATTTTTAGTAGACAGGGTTTCACCATGTTGACCAGGATGGTCTCGATCTCTTGACCTCGTGATCCACCTGCCTCGGCCTCCCAAAGTGCTGGGATTATAGGCATGAGCCACTACGCCCGGCCCTCTTCCTCCTTTTATGAGAAAAGCTCTTTATTGGTGGCAATTCATATAGGTCAGTGACCGGGGCGCCTAGCCTCCCTATGTAGTGGACTCTGCCTCCTGTGCTTGAGCTAAGAGCTTTCACGCAAAAAGCAGTGGCTGGAAGCTGTAGTCCTAGGAGCTGTTAGCAGCAGGCAGGCAGAGTGGCTGGTTCGTCCTTCGGGTCAGAAAGCAGCCTGAGAGAGTTTAAAGCAGAGGAGCAGGGTGCTTGCAGGTGCTAACTGGATTTGACATCATGAGAAGAATCGTATTTTGGATCCAGCATTCTCTGATTTGTCCTCCTCTAGCTTCCCCAAGAGTCATGCAAATATTGGGGGGTGTCCGCTAGTGAACACCAGGAACAAGTGGGCATTAGGGGCTGCGGAGTGTTTCTAGGGAAGGAGCTTAGGGGTGGGCCCTGTCTGGGTGGCACAGCGAGCGCACTGTATCCCAGATAGATTGGATACTGACTTGGAGAGGTCTTGGAAATGGGCTGATGAAGGCAGTGGACAGCCTGAATCTCCTAAGCCATCTTCTGGTGCGTCCTCTGACTCAACAATCTCTGGATCTTGCTGTTATCAGCTCCATCGATTTTACTGGATGAGTAATTCACTGCCTGCTATTACTGCCAGGGTGTCATCCTTTTTCCTAGTTCCGGGTGGAGCTGGAGATAGGCTATCAGGAGTCCTTTTAGAAAGTGCCTTTTCTCTTGCCCGGTCTTTATAGCTCTGCATCTCACATCTCCAGTGACCTTGGCCCACTGCCTGTTAAGGGGATTGGTGCTGAAGGCTGCTAAGCTCACCTTGAGAGCCCGTGATAGCAAAGGCTGGGTTGATGCTCACAGCCCCCTTTGTTCTGTTATTTGCCCAGCCCTGAGCAAACAAGCCTCAATAAACTAAATGGCATTTGGATATTGAAAATGCAAAGAGAAAGTGTCTGGAAGAACAATAAAGGAGTTAGAGCAGGGGTTGCGTGCAGGAGGAGATTACATTGTCTAATTCCCCTCAAAGGCACCACGGTTTTCCAAACAAGAAGTGTTTATCTGAAGCCTGGGTGAGAGCCCAATCTGAATTTTGCTCTAACAGCATCAACCTTATTTGACTGAATGCTGACTCAGAGGCTGTGATTTTGCAGGCAGGACATGTGCGCACAGCTTAGCTAGGCCCTAGGAGTAATACAAAATGATGCCAGGTCGCCGAAGCCCTTGGCCTCAATGGGGAGGAAAAAATGGATAAGAACAAAGCAACTGGGGTACCATAAAGGCCTGAACCAGGAGGCAGTGGCTCCATATGCTTTGCTCTCTCTTCCAGGAAGCTTCTGGCCTCTTCTGGGAATCAATTACTTCTTTCTTCTCTCTGAATCCACAGCACTTGGCTAGCGCTTCCATTATTGCACAGAATTAAGTTTCTATCTTTGCATAGGAAATTCTTTATAATTTTGTCTCTCTCATTAGACCAGGGGTCTGCAAACCATGGCCCAAGTAGCTTTTGTAAATAAAGTTTTATTGGAACATGGCCACACTCATTTGTTAAGAATGTTGTCTGTGGTTGTGTTTTTGTGCTTGAAGGGCCAAGCTGGGTTATTACGGCAACGGAGAAGGTCTGCAGAAGTGAAGGATTTACCATCCGGTCCTTTACAGGAAAGGTTTGCTGACCTCTGATTAGACCATGGGCTGCTGGAGAGCAGGGACTGGGTCTTACTCATATTTCAATCTCCAGGCACAGCGCTGCACACAAGATGGACTTCCATAAATGCTTAATTAAGGAAAGAAGTGTCCATGCTGGAGAGAATGAAGAGCATCCAGGGGAAACAGTTAAATTACTTAAGAGCAAGAGCCGGTTTTCCTAGGACTTTAAAAGCCTTCATTTACATATACAGAGTTGATAAGCTAATTACACAACAATCTTGTCCTAACCATTAAATCAGCCCCCTAAGGTCTTGTTAGATAACACCTTGTTAACCCAGTTCAAGGAAACCTGCTGTTTCTTGAAAATAATAAAAGCTCAATTTCCGTAACCCAAACTCCATTCCCCCAACCACTCCAATCTCTCTTTAGTCTGAATTAGATATTAAATCAACATTTCCACTGAATTGGAAATGACCATGAAAATAGCCATAGTATGGCACTATGAATATGGCATTTCTCGAACTGTAAAGGCCGGCTGAGTGCAGCCCTGTTTTATCCATCCCACACTGTGGACCTCGTCCTCAGGGCTCACATGTTTTCCCACGGCCTAAGAAAATGATCGTGACATGGAAATTTAAAAAGTGTTGCCTCCAAAATTAACATTCCTTGCAAATGAGCAAAACCAATATGAAAGAATGTTTAATTAGGAATCCACTAAGCAAATGACATTATGCCAGCTCCGACTCAATTCCTAAAGTTATTTATAAATTAGATTAAATGGGGGATGTGGGCGCATGTTAAGACGCTTGGCATGATGTAAGGGTAGTGCCTCCAGATGTGAAAACGGGTGCAGAGGAGGATGTGCATTTCGTGGGACACAAAGCTCACACCATTTTAGGACCTTTCTGTAAGAAAATGGATATAGTGCTTGAACTTGGGAGGTGGAGTTTGCAGGGAGCTGAGGTGACACCACTGCACTCTAGCCTGGGTGACAGAGTGAGACTCCTTCTCAAAAGAAAAAAAAAAAAAAAGGAAAGAAAAGAAAATGGATACAGCAATATCTTAACTTCTGCAAATTTTAGCCGAGCATGTGACCAGGTGAATACTCGGTGTGAGGACTTCCGGAGCTCTGCAATGGCCAATGCAGGTGAGAGGTTCTGAAGTCCAAGATTCCCCAGCCTTGTAGTAAATACTCCCTGGCGTGGATGTGGTGTTAGATCAATTATAATAGAATGAGCTCGGAGAGTCGCACAATTCCTGTTAACTCTGTAAAGGTTCTGAGAAAGTTGTCCAGTTCAGAAAGTTAACTTTATTTGACCCAGAATTTTCAAGCCTTTTTTTTTTTTTTTTGCTATAGAGATCTTCTCTGGGTGAATATTTTTTAACAGCTCAGACAGGGCTGGGAAAGGCTGACTTAGTCCCTTCTGCCTCCCCCTGCTCCCGCAATCCTCTTTCTTTCTTTTTTTTAAATGGTACTTTAGGTTCTGGGGTACATGTGTAGATCATGCAGGACTGTTGCATAGGTACATACATGGCAAGGTGGTTTGCTGCCTCCATCCCCCCCGTCACCTACATCTGGCATTTCTCCCCATGTTATCCCTCCCGACCTCCCCACCCCCCTGCTGTCCCTCCCTTGACCCCCGCAACAGACCCCAGTGTGTGATGCTCCCCTCCCTGTGTCCATGTGTTCTCATTGTTCAACACTGGCCTATGAGTAAGAACATGCGCTGTTTGATTTTCTGTTCTTGTGTCAGTTTGCTGAGAACGATGGTTTCATCCATGTCCCTACAAAGGACACAAACTCATCATTTTTTATGGCTGCATAGTATTCCATGGTGTATATGTGCCACATTTTCCTTGTCCAGTCTATCGTTAATGGGCTTTGGGTTGGTTCCAGGTCTTTACTATTGTAAACAGTGCCGCTATGAACATACATGTGCATGTGTCTTTAATCCTCTTTCATTTGATGAAGAAGGAAATAGCAAGGACTCTTCTCTGCTATCTCAGGGCAGAGCTGAAATTATCCCCCAACTTCAGCCTGAGGTCAGAAAGGAGTTTTTCTACAGAGGGTGGTCAGGGAGGAGAGGAGTTAGCTTAGAGGAGAGGGCCAGACCTATTCATGAGGGATTTCTAATGTAACAAAACACTTCCTCCAGAAAAAAATTCTGCACCTTTCTCTTGCTCAGAATTTTAAAAGAATGGGGCATTTTGCTTAAGATGAGGGCAAGAGTGGCTGGATGTATGGATTCCTGTGTCCCACTTTCTGTTGCTTTCTTCTTTAAGAGTTTAGCCCAAGACTGGAAACTTCATTTTCTGTTCTCTATGCAAAATGGAGACGCTTGTTCTCTATGCAAAATGGAGATGCCGGGGCTTCCCGTTCCAGAATTATTCAGAATTTCAAAAGAGCATTAAACCAAGTGGGGGGTGGTGCCCTTTGAAGCTCAGGCCCTGAATAACCAGCTGCATAGGTTGCGTGCCCATGAAGCCAGTCCTGGTTGGTGCGTATTAGTGTTTACTTATTTCAAAGTTCAAAGTTCTGAAGATATTTGGAGTCTGTATGGATGACCCAGTGGCGTAAGAGATTTTAACATAATGAGCCAGATCTGGGCATCAGTGTGGAGATGCATTTTTACAGGGTGAATCATTAATTGGGCATTCTAAGAGTCACTCAGCCTTTTCAATGATTCATCAGCCATGCTGAAGCTGTTTTGTAGCTCATATTATTGTCGTAATTAGCTGACGCTTGTCAAGTGTAACCTGGCTCTAACCTGGGTGTTTTCAAAAACAGCACTGGTTACTGTGTATCCAGGTAGAGGGGTCGGCATACTATAACTCTCTGTTTTCCTGACTTGTAATAATTAACCCCCTTCTCTCAGGGGACTCAGTCTCATTGTCCTTCCTGTAAACAGTGGGTAATTGTGAGCGGAGCTATGGAGTGAGGAAGTGGGTGCTGCTTTTCCTGTTTCGAGGGCCTGCATATTCAGAGCAGCGTGAGGCAGGGGAGGGTTACAGCTGCAGAGTCAGGGGCCAGTTCTTTCACTGCCTGGTAACTTGGGCTTTCCAAGGGAAAGGGAAGGAGGTGGTCGCTGCAGGTGAGGCAAAGAAAGCGCTTGGTAAGGGATTTCTGGGATCCTCCAGAGGAGGGTGGATTAGGTGGGATTAGAGACCCACTCTGAGCTGTCTCTACCTGCGTGTTAATCCACTCCAGTGGTGAGGCTCCCTGATCCCTCTAACCAGCTGCATGCTCACTGGGCTTCCAGCTCCTAAGCCTTATACCTGTGGGACGGTTGGTCCATTGTCTGGGGCACCCACTCTTACCCCAAACTCCTCCAGGTCTGCAGAGTGGCCCAGCATCTTCTCTTCTATAAAGAGGTCTTTGTCTAATGGAAGTGAGTCTGTAATCCTAGGCCAATTGGAGAAAGGGGTATGGTGTGCATGTGACCTATTTTCTTGCCTCAGGGCAGGTCAAAGAAGGATGCCTTGACCTTGAGAACAGTAGTGGTTTGGCTGGGTGAGGTGGCTCACACCTGTAATCCCAGCACTTCGGGAGGCTGAGGTGGGTGGATAATGAGGTCAGGAGTCGCAGACCAGCTTGGCGAACATAGTGAAACCCCGTTTCTACTAAAAATACAAAAATTAGCCAGGCGTTGTGGCACACACCTGTAATTCCAGCTACTCAGGAGGCTGAGGCAGGAGAATTGCTTGAACTAGAGAGGCAGAGGTTGCAGTGAGCTGGGATCGCGACACTGCACTCCCGCCTGGGTGACAGAGAGAGACTCCATCTCAAAAAAAAAGAAAGAAAGAAAGAAAGAAAGGAAAACAGCAATGGTTTTAACAAGTTTTTCCCTTTTCATAGTCTTTAAGTCAAGTTAAGTTTTTCTTGGTTCATAGTCTACATGCTGCTGTCCCATGGAGCCAAGAGGAGAGCAGGAGGCGGGGAAATGGGGTCTGAATGGGTCAATGAGCCTTGTGGCCTCTGTGGGAGCTCTGTGGGACCACATGGAGGCAGGGGTGGGAGTGCTCTAGGCCCAGAAGCAGGTTGCTCATGGCTCCACGCTCACTGAATGCACCCAACCTTGGCTAAGACTTCTCCTTATGGGGGGGATCATCAATACCACATCCTACAGGCCTATTTTCCTTACTCAACCAGCTGTTAGACCATACAGATTGGAGAAATAGAGTTGTCTCTACTTAACACATCATAAATGACCTCAGTGTTTGTGTACCCTGGTTCCCAAAGCAAAGGGTTCTGAGTGGAGAGAGCTGTTTCCAGTGAGGGTGGGTATATCAGGAGGGTGACAGGAAGCATGCCAACAAGGTACAATTTACTTATTCATTTGTAATTGCTGTAGAGAAGCCCTCATTTGTAACCATTTGCTGGAGGTGAATTTGGCCCCCATTTACTCCACTTCTTTTTTTTTTTGAGACAGAGTTTCACTCTTGTTGCCCAGGTTGGAGTGCAATGGCATGATGTTGGCTCACCGCAACCTCCGCCTCCTGAATTCAAGCGATTCTCCTGCCTCAGCCTCCCGAGTAGCTGGGATTACAGGCATATGCCACCATGTCCAGCTAATTTTGTATTTTTAGTAGAGACGGGGTTTCTCCATGTTGGTCAGGCTGATCTTGAACTCCCAACCTTAGGTGATCCGCCCACCTCAGCCTCCCAAAGTGCTGGGATTATAGGCGTTAGCCATCACGCCCAGCCCATCCGCTCCACTTTTAAGGGAAGCTTAAACTTCTCCCTGATAACCTGTCTGTGGACTTGCCTTCAAAGACCCAGTCTTATCAGTCCATTTTCTTATTGTCACAAAAAAAACCTGTGCCGCCGCTGACCTCCTCTGTGACCCTGGCAAGTCCTTTGCTTTCTCTGTGCGTCCACTGCCCCACCTATAAACAGAAGGTAGTAGACTGGCCCATCTCTATGCTGGAGAACTTAGAGCCTTCTCTTGGAGCCGAGGGCAGGGCTGCTGGTTGAGGCAGGAGGAGGAGGAGGCCCTGGAGAGGTCCCTCTTAGGAGGAAGCCCATCTGAGCGGCTCTCACAGGCCGCACATCTGAAATCAAGTCTTGCCTCCACTTGCATGGTCGAATCTCAGGCTGACCCAAGGCTCTGATGGTAGTAGGTTTTCTACTGGGCTGGTGGGTTCCTCACTGGGAGCCAGACATCCTCTGCAGTCACATATTGGCAATGACAGCTCGTTCTCACTAGGGTCTGTCCTGCCCACATCACAGAAATAACCATAAAAGCCCCTGTTACTTACTGAGGGCTTGTCATGGCGAGGCTCTGCACTGAGGGACCAACTTTATTAACACAGTCCCTCCAGGGATATTGTTTCCGTTTCACAGGGAGAAGTGTTGTTGAAGTTCAGAGAGGTTAGGTAACTTGCCTAAGGCCTCACAGCACCGCCAGTGGCAAAGGTGGGATTCTACCCCAGGCACTGAACTCTGAAGGCCCAGCTCTTGACCACTTTGCCTATATCCTTCCTTCCATAAATGTAATCTTTAAGCTGCGACTGTTCCCTGTTAAGCCCCTATTGAAAGATCCATCAAAATAGATGCCTCCTTCTCTGAGTCGCAGCCTTCTCTGATTCTTCTTATCATCATGAGACCAGATACCAAGAGGCAGAGATGGCCGAAAGATTTTAAGTTCCCTCTGTTGTAAAACGCAGTGCCAGGTAATATCCTGGGATTACCCACACTGCTATGGCCTCTAGTTGAAGATAGGAGTGTTATGGTTTTGTTTTTTTTGGCAAGAAACTGTGCACCAGGGGTGACATCCAATCGCAGTCCTCTTGCCTCATTTGGGACACAGAAAGCAAGTTTTTTTTACCCTATTATTTTACAAAAATATTTAAAGGCAAGCAACTGGGCATGGTGGCTCACACCTGTAATCCCAGCATTTATGGAAGGCTGAGGTGAGTGGATCACTTGAGGCCAGGAATTTGAGATCAGCCTGGACAACATGGTGAGACCCTATCTCTACAGAGAAAAAAAAAAAAAAAAAAAGTCCAGTGAGGTAGCGTGCACCTGCAGTCCCAGCTGCTAGAGACTGAGGGAGGAAGATGGCTTGAACCCAGGAGTTTGAAGCTGCAGTGAGTTATCATTGTGCCACTGCACTCCAGCCTAGGTGATAGAGCAAGATTCTGTCACCATCATGGTGTTTTGACTTTTCGAGGAATTTGCAAACAACATGTATTCCCTTTGTCCATCTAGCTTTTGGGAAAGGACACCCACATTTCAACAGTCACCTACCTAGAAAAATAGATAATCACAGCCATGGTCCATTCCATTGCAACTTGGGGATGTCAGAAGGTCTCAGGCTCGGGGGGGCATCCCCCAGGGCCTCTTAGCAAATATCCCAACTCCTTACATTGGGGCGGTGTTTTCTGTCTGCAGAGAGTGCTTCCACTTTGGAATGGGCTTGTCTTCCCTGACCCTGAATACGCCCAGCAGAGTCTGCATCCCTCAGTTCATAGATGCAGAGGTTGAGGGTCAGACAGGTAAAAACAGAAGGGGCAGCCAGTCAGAGCCAGCAGCTACAGCAGGACCCAGATTTCTTGGCTCTGATTCCAGGATTCTTTCCCCTCCACCGGCTCTCATGCACGGACAGCTCAGAGGTCAGAGAAAGCACCTTTATTTCTGGATTTCCTTCTTCTCTCCTGTAGCCTTATGACCAGCGGTCAGAAGATTTATCTCTTCCTAGCTTGGGACTTGCACCCAGCACGTTTCTACACAAGGCAGCTGCCTTTAAGAACAGAAGAGTCCCAGTTGGGCTTATGGGGAATAAAATCAGTCCCAAGCCCTGATCTCTCTGAAAAGTTGTTATTAAATTCTGTGCCTGGCCCTGACCTGGATTTAAAGATTTGCAAGAAGACAAATTCCAAACAGATGCCCATTAGGGGCCCTGAGAGCCGCAGCTTAAAGATAACATTTACATTCTGCCGGGGTTTGTATCTCTCTGTTCCCCACTCGGCCCCTCTCCTTCCTCCGCTGGGATCAATACCTCGGTTGAGGTTACGTGGAGGTGGCCACATTCTTTTAAGCTGTTTGCTCAGTTCTTGGTTTGCTCTGCTAACACACTGGGCACTTCTTCCAACAGCCCTGTTTGCCCAGCATTAGGGCTGTTTGCCGAAACACCTAGCCCAATCCAAGGGGGCTCAGCTTTCTAAACAGTTGGTCCCCGAATCTGTCAATCAATAACACCAATTGGGTTCCTGATACGAACAGCAAGTGTGGCCAAGGCCAATATTTGCCCAAACGCTGCCCCCTCCCCCTGCACCCGACTGTCCTACTTGACAAAAAGGACGATCATCAGGCGCGCAGGCTGCTGGGAAGATACGGTGTTGGCAGACAGGGAGCTGGTTCCAGGAAAGAAGGGCACATGAGCAAACATGATGGCCCCTTTATGAGAGGTAATTTACTGAAATGCACAGCGATTACCTGCTCATCCAGCCCTGGTGTAATTAAAAATGGCAGGCTAGGGGCTCTGTTTCCCCTGGCACTGGCAGAGAAACCTGGGTTTCAACTTGTGAAGCTTGAGGTTGGATGTGGGAATCGGCTTGGAGTCATACGTGATGAGAGGGACATTAGGATATTATCAAGCCAGTGCACTCAACTCCCGAGAAGGACACGGCAGAGCGAGAGAAAAGATACCTTCAAAAGAGGCTGACGTTCAGTGGGGTATGGGCTTTTCTTTCCGTATGAGGGAAAAAACGTTCTAGACCACGTGTGAGGTGTTGGTTGTGCGGTGTCACGAACGGACTAAATGCCACAGAATCGTTCTCTTTAAAACGGTTAATTTTATGTTGTGTGAATTTCACCAAAAAAAAAAATAAAAAAATTAAAAGGGTGAATCCCTGTGCACCCAGGTCATTTACATTTCAGAAGCGCTAATGCCTAACTCAGGGTTTGGCTCAGAGTAAATGCTTAATAAATGTTTATTGAAAGAACAACCTAACATTTGCACAGTCAACAAAGCTCTTTGTTATACATTAGCTCATTTCATTTTTAAAGAACCCTCTGAGGTGGGCAGGGGTAAGCATTCTCGTATTGTAAAGGGGAAACTAAGGCTCTGAGAGGAGGGTGGCTTGCACAATGTCACATAGCTTAGTGGCAGCAGTGCCAGAATTCAAGCCCACAAACCTCTGGCTCCAAAGTGAGTGCTTGTAAAGCAATATTGTTTTGTCTACCTCATGGCTTTCAGGATGGGAAAGGAATAAAGACATAGGATTTGAAACTATGTTCTCCCCTCTTGTTTGCTTTTAGGGTATTTATTACTAACGGTGTTCTAAAAATGGGCCATTGAGTAAAGCCACTCCATCTCCCACCATTCCTAGCACAGTGCTTGATAAATATTTGCTGGCTCATTCAGCTGCAGCTGCAGAGACCTACCTGTGGTTGCTGTGGCGACTGTCCGGACCACAGCCCAGGCAGCTGGACATATCAGTGAAGTCAGAAGACTCCAGCCATTCAGGGTCTGCCAGGAGGAGTGAAGGTCTGGACCTTGTGTCCTCTGCATAGCAATGGGGCTGCAATGGGGAAGCCTGGTGCTGGGCCAGGCCGTCTTGCCACTGTCACCTGCCCGTTGAGGGGTGACAGTGGTTGTTGAGAGGCTGGAGCAGACCCCAGAGGTGGCACAGATGTGACATATTTGTTGGACTCACACGGGCTTGCCTTTTATTTCCATCTCTGTTCCTTCCTCCCGTGAGATCTTGGGTGGTGCTTTATCATCCCTGCACGATTGTGTCTTCACCCGCAAGATGGAATAAAAAGGCCTGCCTCACTGGGCACGTGTGTGGGTGAGGAGAACTGAGGGGTTTGAGAGCGCCAGCTTGGTGCCTGGCCCAAGGCAGAGGCTACAGAAAACACTGCCCTACCACACTGCACCTCGGAGAGACCCAGAAAAGAACAAGCTTCATTGAAAAAAAGAAAAACAGCTCAGGCAATGGGGGTGGCTTAGAGTGAGTACCCTCAATGCGCTCAACCAGACCTCTGGCCAAAGACCCTTTCGGGATGGGGTGAGGTTTGGTTGTTGCAGGGTGTGTAAAGGAAGCTGCTGTCTTTGGGAGGGGCGCCTGGTTGTGAGGTGACCTCTAGTTGTATTTGGCATAAGGGGAGTGGAGGGAATAGGAATTAGTAAGGATGAGAGCTAAGAGACTGCCAGGGGTCTCCCTGTTTTGCCAGGGTTCTGGCTGGTAGGAAGCTGGGCAGGAAGGCAGGGACAGGAGTAATCGCCCTCTACGATTGCAGAGCATGTGACAGTGTGCAGACACCTTCCGCTCTTCCATCCGCTCTCTCTCTCCAAGAACCGCTATGGCCCCGGGCTCGGAGCAGAGCTGGGTGCAGAAGTGAAAATCTATGGTCCTGTGTTCCAAAATGATGAAGAATTTCAAGATGGTGACAATGGTATAATCCTCCCCCAGAAAAATCTCTCCTCAGCCGAATGTGTAAACACTTGCTAAGGTGCTGTGAAATTTCATAATGCTGATGATATTGTTGATAATGATGATGATTAGTACATAAGCTTTACGTTAAGACAGTTTTTTTTTTTTTTTTTTTTTAATTTTTTTGAGACAGAGTTTTGCTCTTGTTACCCAGGCTGGAGTGCAATGGCGCGATCTTGGCTCACCGCAACCTCCTGGGTTCAGGCAATTCTCCTGCCTCAGCGTCCCGAGTAGCTGGGATTACAGGCACGCGCCACCATGCCCAGCTAATTTTTTGTATTTTTAGTAGAGACGGCGTTTCACCATGTTGACCAGGATGGTCTCGATCTCTTGACCTCGTGGTCTACCCGCCTTGGCCTCCCAAAGTGCTGGGATTACAGACTTGAGCCACCGCACCCTGCCTGTTTTTGTAGTTTTGAGACAGTCTTACTCTGTCACCCAAGCTGGGGTGCTGTGGCGCCATCATGGCTCACTGCGGCCTCCCCCCCCAGGCTTAAGCAATCGTCTCACCTTAGTCTACCAAGTAACTGGGACTGCAGGTGCGTGCTACCATACCTGGCTAATTTTTGTATATTTTTTTTGTGGAGACAGGGTTTCTCCACGCTGCCCAGGCTAGTCTCAAACTCCTGGGCTCAAGCAATTCTTGTCCCTCTGCCTCCCGACATGCTGGAATTACACGTGTAAGCTACTGTTCCTGGTCTTAGGACAATTTTAATACTTATCCTTTAATAAATACTTTATTGCAGTTGGAAGTTCCTTTGGGGGAACTCCTAATTGCAGAGTTGGCTCCCAAAATAGACTGCCTTATAGGCATTCATTTCTAGAATAACTGTCAGGGTACAGAATTGGACCCTTTATGTGGGACACAAAACCTAAAATCACATCCTTTTCAGGTATAATTTGTGTCTGGTATCTGGTATTAAATATTCTTACATTTAAAAAGTAGATTCACCAGGTGCGGTGGCTCACGCCTGTAATCCCAGCACTTTGGGAGGCTGAGGCGGGTGGATCACGAGGTCAAGAGATCAAGACCATCCTGGTCAACATGGTGAAACCCCATCTCTACTAAAAATACAAAAAATTAGCTGGGCATGGTGGCATGTGCCGGTAATCCCAGCTACTCGGGAGGCTGAGGCAATGAAACAGAGGGTGAACTGTGAGGTGTCATATGTGTATATTTTAGTTCATGCTTGAAATTTTTTACAGAATTTCAATGTTTTTAAGATGAAAACTTACTTTTAAATTCTTTTAAAATGACAGAATAAAATCCAGACCATGGATTTATCAATGTTGTGCCATTTGCTAACATTTTGCGTTTATTAAAATCCTCTCATTGGTCACTGAATAATTATTTACATAAATTATTATATTAGAATGTCACCAAAGGATCAAAGTTCAAACTGATAGGTCTATTTAAACACCATTAAATAAATAATTGTGCCTTGTAGTCCTATAAGAACATGGAGTAACTTGCAGTATTGTAAAACCAGCAGCTTGTTCGAGATTCTTCTGGATTTCTCAGGAAACTTGAAGTACCTATACCAACATGAAACGACATGAATTTAGTGAAGCTCAACAACAAACAGCAGAAAGAACTGAAGAGGAAGCAACAGAAACAACATCTGGATGTATTTAAAAATATGTAATGCCTCCAAAATCAGGTGTCACTAGTGAAAATTCTGAAGAAACGCCACGGCCATAGCCAACGCACCTACACGATTGTCATTCATTTCGTGCTTTTTACAGAAAACAGTTTTGTTGCATGGAAGAGAGCGAGTTAAGAAAGAGATCTGCCCGGGGTAGTTATACCTCTGGTTAAGTGCGGTGGTCATACCTCTGGTTAAGTGCGGTGGTCATACCTCTGGTTAAGTGCGGTGGTCATACCTCTGGTTAAGTGCGGTGGTCATACCTCTGGTTAAGTGCGGTGGTCATACCTCTGGTTAAGTGCGGTGGTCATACCTCTGGTTAAGTGCGGTGGTCATACCTCTGGTTAAGTGCGGTGGTCATACCTCTGGTTAAGTGCGGTGGTCATACCTCTGGTTAAGTGCGGTGGTCATACCTCTGGTTAAGTGCGGTGGTCATACCTCTGGTTAAGTGCGGTGGTCATACCTCTGGTTAAGTGCGGTGGTCATACCTCTGGTTAAGTGCGGTGGTCATACCTCTGGTTAAGTGCGGTGGTCATACCTCTGGTTAAGTGCGGTGGTCATACCTCTGGTTAAGTGCGGTGGTCATACCTCTGGTTAAGTGCGGTGGTTATACCTCTGGTTAAGTGCGGTGGTTATACCTCTGGTTAAGTACAGTAGTTATACCTCTGGTTCTGCCCCCTCTGGATACATGGGCAGAGTGGTAGGGTCTTGGTCACCAGCAAAAGCATGGGAAAGTCGGTTCCCATGGGATCTTCTTTCTGAACTGGGGCTCCTATTCAGGCCTCTTGTTGCACAAAGCAGAAACCCACTTAGGCTGGTTCAAGTCAACTGTGTTCAGCTGTGCAGCGTCCTGTTTCACAGCCGAGTCCTAGCCTCTCTTGGGGTATGACACAGTCCTTGGGGTTGCTTCAGCTCAAAACAGTCTTTCCTTCCCTCTTTTTTTTGTGTTTGTTTTTGTTTTAAATTAGAGATAGGGTTTCACCATATTGGCCAGACTGCTCTTGAACTCCTGACCTCAAGTGATTCCCCCTACCCTGGCCTCCCAAAGTGCTGGGATCATAGGCATGAGCCACCACATCTGGCCTATTTTTTTTTGAGATAGGGTCTTGCTCTGTTGACCAAGCTGGAGTGCAGTGACGTAATCTCAGCTCATTGCAACCTCTACCTCTTAGGCTCAAGCAATCCTCCCACCTCAGACTCATGAGTAGCTAGGACCACAGGTGTGGGCCACCATGCCTGGCTGAATTTTAAATTTTTTTGTAGAGACTGGATTTCGCCATGTTGCCCAGGCTGGTCTCGAACTCCTGAGCTCAAGTGATCCACGTGCTTCGTCTCACAAAGTGCTGGGATTACAGGTGTGAGCTACCCTGCTCCGCCTCCCTCCTTCCACTTTTAGGTAGCTGTGATCAGATTGGGTCATCCAGCAGAGGCAAACAGGTATCAAGTTTCTTCCAAGGCCCTGTGGGAAATTCTTATTAATTCAGTCAACAAATATATATTAAGTGCCTTCTTTAGGGAAGACTCAGAGACTGTCTTTCTGGGGGAGCTACGGCACACATGAGCATCCCAGAGTTCAAGGAAGGGTGGGAAGGGGGGCTCTAAGAGAGAGGCAGTGAGTTGTTAGGGGTGTGTGAAGAAGGGGGAGAGAACTTCTTCCCAGGAGTCTTCAAGAAGGGCTGGAGGCTTTGTGGACACTGAAATTTGCAAGGAGAGAACATCTTCTAAAGACTGGCAGCACTTTGTAATCCCAGCACTTTGGGAGGCTGAGGCAGGTGGCTGACTTGAGGCCAGGAGTTCAGTACCAGCCTGGCCAATGTAGGGACCCTGACTCTATTAAAAATACCAAATTCAGCCAGGCATGGTGGTGCACACCTGAAGTCCCAGCTACTTGGGATCCTGAGGCAGGAGAATCACTTGAATCTGGGAGGTGGAGGCTGCAGTGAGCCGAGATTGCACCACTGTACTCCAGCCTGGTGACAGAGCAAGACCCTGTCTCAAAAAAAAAAAAAAAAAAATCAAACTACCATGCTGTGCTTATTTATACCAGCTCTGTGACTTTGAGCAAGTCCCCCTTGCCTTCTGGGACACAGCTCCCTCCTCTGAGGAAGCAGGTTGGGAGGGCCAGCAGTCTGACATTATGGGCTGACTGTAATGAGGATAAAGTAAGGCAATCGCCAGCCCCCATCCAGAGTTAAGTGCTTAATAAACGGGCGCTGGTGGCACGTTCCCAGGGTCTCCCAGGAACTTCCCCTCGCTGGTGCTTCATCGCCCTGATGCAGAGTAGAATCAAGGGCTTCACTCAGACCATCGCTCAGAAAAGGCCTTTGTGCAGGGGCTGAGCTCATTCTGGGGATGCGGTTCTCTGACAAGTGAACCCAATCCACATTTGGCATGCCCGAAGGAACAGATACCGCGGTCCTTGTACAACCTTCCTCAAATACAAAGTGTCTCAGTAGAGCTTTTGAGAGAAGCTGGATAACTCTTGTAAAATATAAATCATCATTTTTGTTGCTGATGATAATAATAACAGTAACTCCTAGGCTCCTGCCTTGAAATCATAGCCTATCTGTAGGCAGATTTCATCATCACCCAAGGTCTGGCCCAGCACCAAGAATTATAATTTCGGCATTCCTTCCACCTCAGAGCCTCACCAGGTCCGTGCACATGGCTTTCTGACTCACCTCTAGATGTGATCGTGCGCTGCAGGAGGGCTCGGTCTTTCACTGCCATTCCCCACTGTTTCATGTCTCTCAGGCACTTTAGCTGTATACTTAATTTAATTCTATAGCAACCCTGTGAGGGAAGTCATCTTATCTCGACCTGATTGTGCCTCAGAGAAGGCAAGTGGCTTGCCCAAGGTCACACAGCTTGCCAGAGCCAGAGCAGGGATTTGAACCCAGCTCTGTCTGAGTTCAGAGCCTAAGCTCCTGAATACAGCCTCTTTGCTGTTTGATTGGAAACAGTTCCAGCTCTGGGAGGTGCAGGCCGAGATGAGCACCCTGGAACAGGCTTCTCTGAAAGGCAAGAACAGACAATAAGGGCCTTGACCTAACTCCATGAAATATGTGATGCTCAGTAACCACAGAGTCAGAATCTGTTAGAATCTGGCCAGTCCTGTACTGAACTTGCCTGGAGCACTTTCCAGGTAGAGAGAAACTGGTGAGAGAAGAAAATGCACCCTGATGATTGCAGGGGAAACACTTAGTCAACGGCAGATAATACCTTGTTTGGAGCCCTTTGCAAATACTTTCCAAGTCACCCTGTTCCATGCTGATAATGGATGGACTAACCTCAAATTGTCCTTATTTGTTCATTACTGTGAGTCCCCCAAGGGCTCGCTATGCAGCACTTTATTAGCCTGGACTGGGTAATATATTTTAAAGTAATAAAACGACATTATTTTTAAATTATTTTTTAATGTGGACTTTCCAGCCATTGACTGCCCTCTCTGATAGGTCTGAATTAGTGAGTTTTAATTGTGTGTGAAAGAGCAATAAAATCATCATTGTGAAAATGATGGGGTGCCTCCTTCCCGGCAGACACTGTGCTGGACAGGTCACACGCCTTGTCCCACTCAGCCTCACCAAACCTGCCATGTGGGCACCAAACGCCCTCACTGCACAGGCAGAACTCACGCTCTGAGGGATTTGGCTCCTTGTCCAGGGTCCCTTGCTAAGGAATGGGGGAGCTGGGACTGAAGCCCAGGCCTGTCACCTCCCTTGGGGCTCAAAGAATGATACCCCCCAATACGGTGCTTTGACCTGCTGGACTAAGGAAGTAGCCTCAAGGTCTCTTGACCTCCCCCACCCTCCCACCCTCCTATTTCTCAGTCTCTTGTCTCTCCCAAAACACAGGACCAGCCTCTTCTCTGGCGTTCCCTACCTAGAAGCCAAAGAGCCAAAGAGGAACACAGTCGCCTTCCATCTGCTTATCCCCTAAAATTTCATTGACCGGAGGATTAAAACTCACAGGGGAAGAGACTGTCAACTAAACATCACACCTACAACCCATACTTCGGAACATTGACCCCAGTTGTCTGTTTTTAGGTCCCATTCAATTCCCAAAGATAAGTATCTACTAACCCATTGTCTGAGCATTGGGCCCATTTATTCCCCTTAAAAATCATCTGCTAGCCCTCCAAGCAGCCACCTTCTTCCCATCTCCTCTTCCCTGATGAGGAAGGAAGGGTATATGAGCATCTGGACCTCATTGGGAGTGGGTCATCATCCTCTTCCAAGTCCCCTGTGCATTAAATACATTTGTACGCCTTTTCCTGGTATTCATCTGTCTATTGTAAGGTCATTTTCAGTGAACTTCAGAGGGCAGCGGGGAAACTCTCCCTTGGCCCCTACTCCTCCAAGGCCTCACTCTGTTGGCAAAACCCCTTGGACACAGCCGAGGTATGAACACAATACGGTGCTGAGTGAGGCTGTCTTTGGGCTCAGAAGAGCTGGGTTAATTAAAACTAGAAGGTGAGAAAAGAAAAATCCAGACACATCCTAGGACTTACTTTCTGCTATTTATCCACTCAGGACTGACCACTTCTACGGCCAGACAGCTGTACCCCTAGGTGCCACGTGGCGCACAAAGACACGAGATGTGACGTGATGGTTCATTTTGCACGTCAGCGCTCGTGGAATATGCTGACTCATTGTTTGGTCCAACACCAGCCTGGACGTTGTGGTAAAGGTATATTCTTTTAGATGAGATTAACGCTTAAATCAGTAAACAGCTTACCCTCCATACTATGGGTGGGGGGCCCTGTCCAATCAATAGAAGGCATTAAGAGCAAAGATTGAGGAGGGAATTCTCCTTGAGACTACAACGTAGAAACCCCGCCTGAGTCTCCAGCCTGCTGCCCTGTGGAATTTGAACTCAGGACTTCAGTCTGCGGCATTAACCCTCAATTAAATTTTCAGCCTGGCAGCCTGCCCTATGGATTGCAGATTGCCAGCCCCACAATTCCTTAAAATAAATCTCTCTGTCTCTTTCTCTCTGTATATGTCTATCTACATACACACATAAATATATATATGTACATCTGTAGATTTATATCTAATCTCATATTGCTTCTTGGTTCTGTTTCTCTGCAGAACTCTGCCTAATACAGCTGCAGGTGTTCTCTTCCTTCAGAAAGCTTGCATGTTCCTGGGGAACAATCAGTCAACAATTATAGAAAGAGGATTTAGAAGTCAACAATTATAGAAAGGGGCCTAGGGGAATATGGTGGCCAATATGTTTGTGAGTAGTGGTGACAGAGGGTTACATGTTACAGACTCCCAGGCGGAAGTCGAGAGCAAGGGAAACAGGGATGAAGGAGGTTCAGCCAGGCCCCACCACGTGCCCACACGAAACCTGGAGAGTCTCTTTTCCCTTCAGGCTTTTTAGAATTGTTTATTTCTGCACTTCCGTGGATGCAGCCCCTAAATCCTGAAGGATCTGTTGTTTGTTGTATTACTCCAAGCAAGTATTAGCCTAAAAGGGCCTTCCCAACAATGAAATGCAACTCTTACATTTTACAAATTGGGAAACCAAGTCTCTGAGGGCTTTCTATTAAAGTGACAGAGGTACTGGATCCTGGTGACCAGCAATACGTACCCACAGGAGTAATAGCAGCTGTTCATGTGTGTTTTATTCTAATGTGCCTTCCTGTGACCATGTTCAATGAATTACAGTTTTTTTTTTTTTTTTTTTTTTACCAAACTTGACCCTTTTGAGAGAGAATCAAAGGACCTAAACCAAACAGCTCTTGGGGACTGATCTGCAAATGCCCCTCCTGAGCCATATGGGCTCCAGGTCCATCTCACATTGCCCCCTGCAGTCACACTCATCTGGCCCTGGCCCCCAGGCAGGTTGTCCCTGCAGACTGGCAAAGTTATTTCCAGGTGTGGTCTCAGAGAATCTCTGGAATGGTAGAAGCGTTTGTAGCCACAAGAGCTGATATCAAGGGGGCTTCTAGAAATCCAGAAAATTCAGTTCCCTAGAATGTGCCTGGGAGTTAGTTTCTCCTCTAGAGTCCTTTTCTTAGGAAGCACCAGAGTCCACGCTTGCTCTTACCTTTTTAATCCCAATATCACCTCTCTTAAGGCCCCAAAGTCTCATGAGAAACACCAGCTTGTGCCCTCTGGTCCTCCCCGACTCCTATGAGCCTATTGTAAGCTCATTTTCAGTGAACCTCAGTAAGCAGAGGGGAAACTCTCCCTTGGCCCCTGCCCTTCCAAGGCTCCACTTTTTCGGCACTACTACTGGATAGAGAGAGAGAAACCAAGGTGCAGAGGAGGGTGAAACTAGCTTCTAAGGACACAGATCCTGGGCTACCCCCGTGGCAAACTGGGAAAGCTGTGCCAGGAGGAGTCGCCTCAGGCTTTGGCCCCAGGGAAGCCCTGCTTTGTCACTGTGAGGGGACAGGGCACCACCTAGGCTGGCCTTGACAACTAGAACCAGCTCTGCTCCTCCAAAGACACCCAGGCTGGTGAGAGCTGCACATGTTGACAAGCTGTAAAATCCTAATTCTTCCCTCTGACAGTTCCCTGGTCCAAGACAACCTATTTTGTAGTGATGCTCTGTGACCATCTGGCTCCCATCCCAGGGATGTGGGAAAGAGTTGTATTGTAGGTCTCTTCTTGCTGTGGGGAATTAAGGATTGCGGCCATGAGCCAGAGTGGGCGGGAGAGGCATCATCTGCTAAGGTAGGAAGGGCGTGTGTTCTGGATACCTGAATTTTAATCCCAATCCTTTTTTTTTTTGAGATGGAGTCTCGCTCTGTCACCCAGGCTGGAGTGCAGTGGTGGGAATCTTGGCTCACTGCAACCTCTACCTCCCAGGTTCAAGCAATTCTCCTGCCTCAGTCTCCCAAATAGCTGAGATTACAGGTGTACACCACAACGCCCAGCTAATTTTTGTATTTTTAGTAGATACAGGGTTTCACCATATTGACCAGGCTGGTCTTGATTTCCTGACCTCAGGTGATCTGCCCACTTGGCCTCCCAAACTGCTTGGATTATAGGTGTGAGCCACCACACCTGGCCATTCTTTTTTAAAATTTTTTAATTTTTAAATTAGCCGTGTGTTAAACTAGCCTTGTGTATTTTAAACTAGCTGTGACCTTAGTTAAGTTACTGAACCCATCTGAGTCCCAGTTTCTGCCTCTGCCTCTGTAAAACAGAAATAGGAAGAATAACTACCCCCCGCCCCCAGGGGCTATCACTGACCTCACAGGAAATCAGGAATGTGGTCACGTTCTGCAGACCATAAAGCATTCTTCCAACCTCCACTGTCATTCTTTCTTGAGGTGTTCTGAAGGAGGTGGGGGAAAGGAAGGACCCAGAGTTGGGAAATTCTGCTTTTTCTAATCCTTTCTTGCTACAGTGAGGTCATAGCCCAGAGAGTTTAAGCAGTCAACTCTAAATCACAGAGGGCAGGAGGCAGGGTTTGGGTTGGGCAGTGAGGGTGGGTACGGAATGAGGGGCCCTGTGCTAGCGCCCAGAGACTGAACCAGGATGAGACCCTGAAGGAACCCTGCAGGAGGGTACTAGGGGCAGGGGTAGTGAGGAAGGGGGAGGCCAGGTGGGCGGTGGGCTAAGGACACAGCACTGTCGCATGAGGATATGCCAGCCCTGGTTACCAAAACCCACTAAGGGGTTTCTGAGTACAAAGGCGTGTGGATGGTGCAGCTCCCTGCAGCTTTGGAAACGTGATAAAATAAATACACGACATGGGTCTTCAGACCACCCTGGATTAGAAGCTAAAGAGGTGGATGGGAGAAGGAAAAGCAGAGGTTTTCAAGGAACAAAAAGACAAGGCAGCACGTTCATCCCCGAGGTTGAAATGTGGACTGCACCCGTTTTGGTATCATCAGATGCCTGAGTCACCTCTGTGCCCGAGTCACCTCTGGGGAGAAGGTAGAGCCCATGGGGCAGAGAGGCCGGATGTGTGTACCTACACAGCGCTGCCCCACACACGTCCCTTACAGGAGAGTTTCCTTTGGAATGACCCAACGATTTAGTAACAAGAGTTGTTATTCAAGATAGGCCTGACTCACTTCTTCCACGAAGGAGGAATCGAACAGTCGGCAACAGAGATTAGAATTCTTATCCAGGTAGAGCTCGAGTGCCACCCTCCCTTCTACCAAAATATTCTCCCTTTTGGCATCTCTCTGCCTTAGATTTCACTCTTATGGGTGGATGCCCTGGGCTCCTCAGTCTCCAACAGTTCTCTATACAAACGCAAATGCTTCTGGAGAGGCAGGCCACAGGTCAGCCCAGACTGTGACCCAGCTCAGGCAGCCCGGACCCAGGACCTGTTCCATCAAGGGCAGGAGGGCCCAGAAGAAGGAGCGAGGGAGAAGGATGGGGACAGAGAAAATGTTCCCACTGTATGGATGAAGAAACGGAGACTTAGAGTAGTAAAGAAAGCAGGCTGGGCATGGTGGCTCACATCTGAAATCCCAGCAATTTGGGAGGCTGGGGTGGGTGGATTGCCTGAGGACAGGAGTTCGAGACTAGCCTGGTCACATGGTGAAATGTTGTCTCTACTAAAAATCCAAAAATTACCCGGGTGTCGGGGTGGGTGCATGTAATCCCAGCTACTCGGCAGGCTGAGGCAGGAGAATCGCTTGAACCTGGAAGGCAGATGTTGCAGTAAGCTGAGATCATGTCACTGCACTCCAGCCCCAGTCTGGGCATCAGAGCGAGACTCCATCTCAAAAAGAAAAAAAGAAAAAAAAAAAAGAAAACAAAGAAAGCAATGAGCAGTCTGAGGTTGGGGAAGGTCAAACCTCACTACCTCATCCCAAAACATGTGTCTTCTTCAGAGTACGTTCAAGGGCAATTCCACACTCTGTGGAGAAACAGAGAAAACGATCCTTCAACGCTGTGCCCATGCTCTCCTCCACACCACCAGCACGCGCAGGCAGCATAGGGTCTCTCCACCGTCCCCTGTTCAGACGGCCCATTCAGAAATTGGACGTAACTGTGATTTGTGTGCCTGGCCCTAAATCATCAACTACGCAATGAAATGGGAGTCTCTGTGTGTCTGGAATTCGAACTGAGTCCCTTGGTTGGGGCCACTCAGAAGTCTGGGAGACTCAAGAGTGAGGTGGGCATTACAGAGCCACACACAGCACAGGCTGCAAAGTCGGGAGAGACCTGGGCAGCCAGAGAGACGGGGAAGGGAGCAGGGCACAGAGAGAACCAACAAGGAGAAGAGATACCCAGGGGAGCGACCAGCACTCCAGGGCAGGGACTCCTAAAGTCTGCCCAGGGATGAGATGATGGGGCTGCCGTGGAGCAGTGTCCCCTGAGATATGGCTCCTGTTTTTCTGCCTCTCTGCTGGGTGTGTGTTTTTGCCACTCTCTAGCCCTGGCTGTACCATTGAGGACTGAGTTTTAGCAGGAAGCAGAAAACTGGGATTCTTAGGTTGCGGGTCTGTGGATCAAGAGGTACCACATCTGTGTGTGAAGCAGGATTACCATCCTTCACTGGCTATGGGATGCCAACATACCACCCTGAGACCCTGCCCCTGAGGGTGATGCTCCCCCACCCCCAGTGGGGGGGGGCGGGGATCTGGGTCTGTATTTCCTGGGAAGGATGAGGTCCTTTGCTTGCAGGAGGGAGAAGGAGCCGGAAGCTATCAGGAGTCAGGAACGTGCTCTCTGAGTGTCCCTAGGCCCTGGCTTCTGGGCACCTGGTGGGATAGCACTTTCTGCCTCTTGCTGTGATAGATCCCACCAGTAAGCAGTGAGTGGAAGGCTTCACTGTCTATGTGGGGCCCTCAGTCTCTTGCCCTCAGTCGCTGTAGCCAGCATTGTTCCACATGGTGGTGGCTGCAGCCTCAACCTGGATCTTAGAGAATGGACACGGGGCTTGTCGGACTAAATAAACCTGCCTTGTCTTGAGCCATTTCACGCTGGGGATTGTTTGCTACTCCACCAAGCCTTGGGTGCTCCGGGGGATGCATTGCCTCGGCCAGGGTTTCAGCATCACACGTCCCCCAGATCCTGCTGGGGCAGATGGAGGGCTGCTACACGCTGGGGCAACCCCAGCAGCTGGAGACATTCCCTGGGCCCCCCCTGCCAGCCCCAGTGCCAACCCTCAGGCTGTGGCACAGGAGTGCTGAACAGCAGAGGGCACCAGAGGCCTGTCCCTGCCTTCCCCATCCTGGTGCCATCACAGAGGTTGGTACCGTCAGTATCGCTGGTATTGTAGGAGGGTGGCATTTGGACCTTAGCAGGGAGAGATCTCAGGGCCCGCCCCTTTTTTGCATCATTGTGGTTGTGGGCAAGCATTTGGAAGATGCAGACTCACCCCTCAGTGGGCTTCAGACAACATCTTGGGACCAGGGTTGAGGCCCCCACCACAACTTTCTCTGGCCCTTTCTCTCCTGGGCTGGCCCGACCCTCAGCGGTCATCTCTCAGACCCAGGGGTGGGGAGGAGAACCAGGAGCCAGGACACAGCAGAACAGGCACAGGTAGTCTGACTCAGCACACACCCCAGTGTTTCCAGGCCGTCCCCTGCAGCCTCTCCTCTTCCTGCCTCAGCTCCCACCGTTATACTTTTTCCCGTTTAGCACCGTACTTTCATCTCTGTTACATGCAGCCCTCGTTTTTTTGGGGAAAGGGAAGGGATGGACGTTGGAAAGGGCAGGACTAACAGCAGATGTTTTCAGGATGTGAGAGCTTCCTCAGTACAGAGAACTCCATGCTAAGAGTCTGGAAGCCATGTGATCTGCACTAGGGCCTTTTCCTTCCTTGGGCCTCAGTTTCCTTCTCTGCCAAAGTGGGTTTTGAGACAGCTGAGCTCTGAGCCCCTTCCAGAGTTTGTAACCTAAGACTCAGGTTTCATGGTCAGGAACAGAGAGACAGCCTGACCCTGGGGTAGGGTGGGAAGGAGGAGGAGGCGGCTGCCTGTAAGGCAAAGGGGACAGGTGGGGCAAGCTCAGGCCACTGGGCGTCCCTAGCTGGACCATGACACTTTGCCAGGACTGGCTGGATCCCCTGCACCTGCTGCTTTCCTGTTGGCCTGTGTCTCAGTATTTACATTTCTCTAGATCATATAAGACCAAGGTCAGGTTAAGTCAGTTACTCCTAACTCTAGTTGGCCCAAAGTCAAGCAGAAGAGGTTGGTAGTGCACCTGCATCTCCGCCTCCCTCCCACCTTGTCTAGGTGCTCCTGGCTCTGGCCCTTTCCTGCGGGGGCAGGAGGTCAGGCCTGACTCTGGAGTCCTGGTGGCACCTGTCTTCCAGAAAGACAAACACATAGACACTGCAGGCAGCCACCTTGGGGTTGGGAGGGGAAGGCCTGCCTGGCACCTGGCTGTTGGCTGGTGGGGATGCTTCTTTCTGTTGGCTTTATTACCCTTGTCCCTCACCACTCCTGGCACTCAGGCTCCCTGGCTAAAAGGCTGCGCCAAGCTCTTCCCAGCAAGAACCCCAGGGGCTCCGAATACACCTTCTCGGTGGGGTTTGGTTGGATAAGCAAAGCATCTCCTTCAATCCGTCTACCTCCATTCTGCTCAGTCTCTGGAAGGTTGGGTTACAGCATGGGAGGAGGCCACTTCCTAAGCTTGCCCAGCTCTCTCCAGTGTCTCTGTTCCTCTGAGCTCTGGAGGTTGTCAGGGCACTGTGGAGCTCATTGCAAGCTGCCCTGGCTTGTTATCTGTCTTGAGAGACTCGTCTCTCTTTAGCTGGCTGTAAACTTCTGGGGCTTGACGGACGACTTATGGTCATGACGGCCTTCCTCATGACTTGCTGATGCTGTCACCCCCCATCCCTGGTGGAGATGTCTTTTGATTCCACCAAGCCCAGCTCCTGTACTACCCCTTCTCTCAGTCATTCACTGAGGCTCACCCTTAGCCATAAGATCACCAGGGTATAGACACACAGAGGGGTGTGAATGCAGAACGTGGTTCTTGCAGGGCTCTGGGCTTAGTGGTATGAGGTATACCCGAGGCCTGCTAATTCCGGGTGGCAAGTGCCCTGATGATGGCTGCACTGGCTCTCATGGGAACACTGTGGGAGGCGCGTGGGGCCGGCTTCTCAGAGGAGGTGATATTTGAGCTGAATCCGAAGAAAAGCAGTAAGGGGTCTCTAGAAGGGGATGGAGGGTTGGGAGAGGACTTTCTGGGAAGGGCACATCCGTCTGAGGGAAACACCCACATGCAGGCTGGCAGATGAGAGGACAGAGTCCCTTCTGGGATCAGGAATGTTTGGGGCCACTGGAGTAAGTGTATGAGACTGGAGACAAGGCTGGGGAGAAGTGGGACTTTGGTCATGGAGGTCCTCGGAGTCTTTATCCTGCAGATGATGTGGAGACCCGAGAGGAGACTGTTGCACTAGTTCAGGAAGAGAAGAAGTGGGGGCAACAGAAGTAGAGGAGAAGTTCTGAGGAAGCTCGGGCAGGTGGAAACCACTCTACTCGACGGCCATGAGGACAAGCGGGGGGGGGGTGGGAGGAGGGGAAGGGGAGGAAGGGAAGGGGAGGAGGAGGGGAAGGGGAAGAGGGGGAGGGGAGGAGGAGGGGAAGGAGAGGAGGGGGAGGGGAAGGGGAGGAGGAGGGGGAGGGGAGGTGAGGAGGAGGGGGAGGCGAGGAGGTGGGGAGGGGAGGAGGAGGAGAGGGATGGGGGAGGGGAGGCGAGGAGGAGGGGAGGTGAGGCTGACTCCAGGGCTCCTCCTCAGGTGGCCAATGGCTCAGGGCTACTTGCTGCTCACCAGGATATGCAGAGGAGGGGAGATGCGGTGCAGGATGCAGGTGTGAGTCCAGCTGTGGCGTTGCTAAGGTGTGGTACCTGGGGCCACTCAGGAAAGGACGTTCGACAAGCATTTGGTGTCAAGTCCGGCAAAGAGATCTCTTCTGGAGAACTGACTTGGGCACCATCGGCATCAGGCAGCGTTTGAACGTCTGTGATGTAGATGACGGGATGGAAGGGCAGTGCATAGCGTGAGACAGGAAGAAGGCCTATGCAAGACCTCGGTGCAGGGAATGGGTGGGTACTGGCCTAGGAGAGGCTAGGAGGGCAGGTATGACGGAGGCTGAGAGGAGCAGTGTGGAGAAGGAACATGCTTGAGTGCTGCACAGAATGAGTCAGACAGGACTTGGTTTGACCACTGGCAGGAAGGCCATTCGCAGCCTTAGCCCAAGTTCAATGGCATAGCTGCAAAGCTGATGCGGGAGAGGCGAGCTGCCGCATCCACTCCCGACTGCAGGCTCTCGGCTCTGAGTTCGGTGCTGGGTGTTCAGTGCTTGGGATAACACATGCACAGTAAACGTTTCGAGAATGACCCACTCTGGGGTCGAAGAGACTTTTTTGCTTTTAAGATAGATGGGACTTGAGCATCTCACCTCTCCCACCTCCAAGCCCTCAAAGTGAGTCGGAATCAGAAAGGTAATGGATAGGAAGTTTCCAGTTCTTATCCAGATCTGGAAATCCTGATCCAACCTGGGAAAGATATTGAGGTCTGTTTGAAAGGGCTTGAGTGCTCTCTAGGGACATGAGAGCTCCTTTTCTCTGGGACTTTCCAGTAGTCCCAGCCTAAATGGTCACCTCCAGCTGGTGAGCTGGGCGTTTAGGGAAGCTGTGCCTTTTGGCGCTAAGCTGCTGTCTCTGCAAGATTGGCAGGAGCTGGAGATCCTTTCTCAAGTCAGCAGCCATTGTAGGAAGGAGGAGCAGAGTAGGAGTGCCAGACTAGGGTCCTAGTCCAAGCTCTGCCATCATTGTGTGTAAGACAATCATCTCTCTGGGCCGGACGCAGTGGCTCACGCCTGTAATCCCAGCACTTTGGGAGGCCAAGGCAGGCAGATCACGAGGTCCAGAGATCGAGACAATCATCTCTCTGGGCTTCAGTTTTTCCATCTGTAAAGCGAGGGTTCCGACACTGCGTTGGTTCCGACACTACGTTCACAGGGGTGTCTGAAGGGTAAGATGAGGTGATAGATGCAGAGGTCACGTGAAAAGTAGGAAGTGCTTTATATGTGCCAGTTTTCTTCATTCACGCGCTCATTCACGCATGCATTTAGTTAGCAAAAAATAAGGAAGCATCCATTAGATGCTCTAATTGCAACATGCCAAGTGTTCAGCGCACAGCCGGTGGACGAACTTTGTAACAAGAGCCTGCCTTTGACCATTTTATTCCTGACCCCACTGTCTGCAGGGGAAAGAGAAGGGTAGAGCTGATGGGTCAGTGGGCATCCATGCTCCAGGCTGGGGGTCATCACTAGCCCTGACTTTGCACTGCGATCAGTAGGCTCTGTGCTTGGGATTCTGTGATGGGAGGAATTTCCTACTCTCTTTGTTCTGGTAGAGTTTACAGTGAGGGTCAAGGGTTGTTTTCTGCTTTGTAGTCTTGATTCCAGAGGCTACCTCACCTGTTGCCTGGCAGCAGTGGCGCACTGGCCATTGACACAGGAGAGGGTCATTGTCCTGAGATTTGCGTGCTGCAGAATCATGGGGACGCTTTAGCAGACCGTCGTCAGAGACAGCTCAGTGGATGCAGCTGCCTTCTGAGTGTGAAAGATTTGGATTCGACTCAGGTGGGTGAACTTGGAGAAGGTGCTTAACCTTACTGAGACTCAACTTCCCCATCTGTAACAGGGACTCTTAATACCTACCCTTTGCGCTTGGTGAAGATAAAGTGAGAGTCACTAGAGAACGTCCTCCTCCTTCTTCCATTGACGTCAATTCATGATCACTGACCTCATCGGGCAAGATATCAGATCTAGCAGGTACAGTGACCTCTGTGCCACTCGCGCATCCCTCAGTTATTAGGTACCAGGCTTCTGTGATGTGAAGGGTGTCTGTTGTAGCCGCCGCTTCCGAATTGTTAATAAACAGACAGCTCTGGTCTGGAGGAGAGCTGGGGAGAAGCCCAGGAGTCTGCTTCCAGGTCGGCATCCCTGACTGCTCTTCTTCCCTTCCTAAAAGTTCTGGGAAT
This sequence comes from Callithrix jacchus, assembly GCF_049354715.1. Classification (NCBI taxonomy): domain Eukaryota; kingdom Metazoa; phylum Chordata; class Mammalia; order Primates; family Cebidae; genus Callithrix; species Callithrix jacchus. The sequence goes on from NC_133509.1 coordinate 16,616,201, forward strand.
CCAGCCTGTTGCAACTTCCTCATTAACCCTTTCACCCATCATGGCGCCCATGGCTTCCTTCTTTTCACATCACTTCTGCTCCTGAGGCTGGCTGGGGAATGGAAAGCAGCCCCTCACCATGTCACCAGCCCCTCACTGTTCCCAAAGACAAGCACTCCGGCTGTTTGCATAATGGAGGCTTTATCACTAATCAGAGAAGGTGAACGCATCAGGCAACAAACCGGTAAGCACAGAAAAAGGCAGAGTTTCCAGAAATCCACAAATCCCTGAGCCGCAGGCCCTCACACATGGAGGGCCTGCTGGACTCCTTCTTTCTGTGCCAGGCTGGGTGAAGAGGACAGGAACTAGTGGCTTTGACCCACTCTGTCATCACACTTGCAGTTTCAGGGACTTCCAGACCAATCAACCACCCGCTCTGTCCTCTTTGCCCACCCCAGCACTCTATCCCACATTGTCTGGAGCTCTACTTTGTCTTTCTCTGTCCCTGGAGGGAAGATGAAAGGTGTTTTCTTCCTTCCTGTGTCCTCAGAGCTATCACGTGGTTCCAAGAAGGAGAGCGGGGAGTTTGGCCTCAGGTGCAAGGAGTAGTTGCCTCCCAGCGGGTGTCTGTGGGGTTAATGCAGTCACTCAGATGGTGGTCATCTTGCTGGGCTCTGTCCTACTCTCTCCTTCTAAAGCACCCTTCTGGGTTGACAGGTACACTCAGAGGGATAATCCCTGAAGTGCATTCCCAGCTTATCCTTCCTTCCATTGAACTGCCTGCTGAGTGGTTTGCCCCAGTGAGAATTTGCCAATTTCTTGTCTTAACTTTATTCTATTACACTTCATAAAGGTTGTAGCCCAAAAGATTGTGGGTTTTGGGATCACAAAGCATCAGTCTAGGAGGAAGCCTTGGAGAATGTGTGGTCTTGTCTGAAAACAAGTGGATAAAAAATGGGATGGTGCCTCCTCAAACCAGAGTGGCTTTGTCAATGATCCTACCAGCCTTCTGGGCCACAGTCAATATGGAGGGCAAAGGTGGGCATGGGTCAAGGGCAAGTCCCTGTACAGGGCATGACATCTGTCAGCAGGCATCCACAGATGCTCAGATTTGGGCAGCCTGGCAGAAGATTTCAGGGGTACAGGGGATGGCTGAATTTTTCAGATTAAGCTTTGAGATTTAACTTCTAATAAATGACTCCAGGGTCTATTATGTGCCACCATTTGTAAATTGACTGAAGTGGAATTTGAGTTGTTGGTGTTCGAGGCTCAATAAAAGGTAATGAGATTTGGTCTAGGAAGGGTCTTGTGCACGGATGAGCATATCATCCCAATTTGCCCTCAAATGTTCAAAATCACGAAGTGATGACCACGAAAGGCAACTGCTGGGGTTGTGGGTAGCAGTGTGGAGGAGGAGGCCATGGGGAATGAGAAAGTGCCAGAAAATAGAAACTTGAGGTAACTTAAAATGTTATTTTATTTTTGAGCTGGAGTCTCACTCTGTCATTCCTCTGGAATGCAGTGGGGTAATCTCAGCTCACTATAGCCTCCATCTTCCAAGTTCAAGCAAATTCTCCTGCCTCAGCTTCCTGAGTAGCTGCGATTATAGGTGCACCCCACTACCCTGACTCATTATTGTATTTTTAGTAAGACAGGGTTTAACCATGTTGGCCAGGCTGGTCTTGAACTCCTGAACTCGAGTAATCCACCTGCCTCAGCCTCCCAAGGTGCTGGGATTACAGGTGTGAGTCACTGTGCCTGGGCATAACTTTCAGATATATATCTCATACTATTATTATGTCAGCTATTATCTCATATAAGTTATGTGTTATACGGTGTCTTAGTCAATTTTCCACTGCTGTGACAGAATACCACAGACTGGGTAATTGATAAAGAAATATTCATTACAGTTCAGGAGACTGGGAAGTCCAAGTTCGAGGAGTTGGCATCTTGCAGACAGAATACCACAGACTGGGTAATTGTAAACTGGGAAACTGTAAAGAAATATTCATTACAGTTCAGGAGACTGGGAAGTCCAAGTTCGAGGAGTTGGCATCTTGCAAGGACCTTCTTGCTGTGTTATCAAAAAGGGAGCTGAACTCACTTTTATAACAACCCACTCTTGCAACAGTGAACCCTTTCTCACAATAACAACATTAATCCACCCATGAGGGTGAAACCCTCCTGACTTAATCACCTCTTAATGGTCCCACCTTTTAATACTGTCACAATGACACTTACATTTCTTTTTTCTTTTTTTTACTGAGACGGAGTTTGGCTCTTGTTACCCAGGCTGGAGTGCAATGGCGCGATCTCGGCTCACCGCAACCTCCGCCTCCTGGGTTCAGGCAATTCTCCTGCCTCGGCCTCCTGAGTAGCTGGGATTACAGGCACGCGCCACCATGCCCAGCTAATGTTTTGTATCTTTAGTAGAGACGGAGTTTCACCATTTTGACCAGGCTGGTCTCGATCTCTCAACCTTGTGATCCACCCGCCTCGGCCTCCCAAAGTGCTGGGATTACAGGCTTGAGCCACTGCGCCCGGCTGACACTTACATTTCAATGAGAATTTTGGAGGGACATTCAAACCACACCGTTCTGCTATTAGTAAATTTGGGATTCAAAAATCTTTGAGACATATTCCTTGGAAACATTATGGCAAACCTAATGCAACAGCAAAAATCAAGTAACAACGGAAATATTCCTCAGTAAAATTGGTTATACAACAGGATCAATACATAATGTTCATATTAATAAAAATTAAGCTTGATATTATTGATATGTACTAAATACATTTGGTACTTTCATACTATAGAATGTAGTGCAGTTGTTAAAAAAAGTAAGTGATGGTTTAATAAATGAGAAAAGCAGGGTGCAGAGAAAAATATGTTAGTAAGAATCCAGTTATGTAATTCTTTTAAAAGCTTATGTATGTTTATTTCAGGAGAGGTCCTGTTTTTTTTTAAAATTCTGGAAAGATACATAGGAACCTGTTGATGAGGGCTACCTGCAGAATCTACACATCAACTCTCTGAGCCTCAGTTTTCTCACACAGTCAGCTTTAGAATTTCATATTCATGATGTTTGTGAAACCCCATAGGAACACCTCCTGGGCATAGCCCTCTGCCACCCACAGAGCCCAATAGAAACAGCAGTTATTGGTGTGTGCTCGAGGCAACGTGATGTGGGGGATGTTCCGTGACCTCTGGAGTCAGGCAGATTGTGGCCTGCTACCCTCTACTTGTATGGATCAGAAGGGAGCTGTCTCTTGCTTCTGAGCTTCAGTTTTCTGCACAAATTCTTAAATGCAAAGACCCTAACATAGCCCCTGTAATACAGCACGTGTTAGCTCTGCTTCTGCAGAGCTGTGGAAGTCACACTTTGTAGGACTTTCTGACAACTGACTGTGGAAAGGGTGCTTCTTATGAACTCTCCTGGGTTCCACCGAAACTGGAGGCCCTTCTCCGGACTGGCAATGGAGAGAGACCTGCTCCTGGAGGTGTTCCCACCCACCAGGCTCCTCACACTTCACTGGCTTGTGGATAGCCTTCCGGGAGCAGGCCTAAACACCCAAAATCAATTTGCTAAAAGCCAATTTGCCAAACGATCAATTCACTGAATGACTAATTTGCCATAGGACTAAAGATTTTTTTCTAAATTTCAGTTTCCCTGTGGCTTTGTACGAAGTTCTGGCTACAGAATTTTGCATGAGTGTCAAATTCAGATGCTGAGCCCAACTCCAGCACTTGATGTTTTATATAGAGAGGACAGGCCTGCCCCATCTCTCAACTTCTGCCCCTGAATGTGCCTCTTCTCTGCTTTTAAAGCAAGTCTTTCTTTCAGATGCAGTTTCTTTTTTCTTTTCTTTTTTTTTTTTTTTGAGATGGAGTTTTGCTCTTTTTGCCCAGACTGGAGTGCAGTGGCACGATGTCAGCTCACTGCAACCTCTGCCTCCCAGGTTCAAGCGATTCTCCTGCCTCAGCCTCCCAAGTAGCTGGGATTACAGGCATATGCCACCATGCTCGACTAATTTTTTTAATTTTTAGTAGGGATGGGGTTTCTCCATGTTGATCAGGCTGGTCTTGAACTACTGACCTCAGGTTATCCGCCTGCCTTGGCCTCATAAAGTGTTGAGATTACAGGCATGAGCCACTGCTCCCAGCCTCAGACGCAGTTTAATCTTCTCTGTTTTTTTTTTTTTTTTTTTGTGTGTGCAAATTTGGCCCTGTGTTTTCCTATGAACAGACATCAGCAATGATAATAGATTTTTGATGGAGTGGAAGCCCAGACCTTAGCCCTAAGAGGGTTCCAGACAATGCAATGAGGTAATTAGTGGAATAAAAGAAAGGAACATTTCTTGCAAACCTGAATTTGTGATCTAGGAATTATGTCCACTTATTATTATTATTTACCATTTTAATTTAAGTTGTAATTGACATTGAAATAGTGAGCATTTCTAGGTGAAGAGATCTATTTATGTATTTATTAAATTTTAGACTCTGAAACTTAATTTAGAAGCGTCTTACAGCCAGCACATAGGTCAATAAAATGTGATCACTCCAACCCAGTAGTTTAAGATCTTGAGTTATTTTAACCCTTGATTTCCTTACATTTCTTATTTATTTCTATCTTCATGTCTATCTACCTATCCTTATGCCTGCGCTTATCTATGAGTAGGCAATCCAGAAAAGCAGATTGATGCCAAATGTTTTCCTATGCTTTGAAATGTATGGTCCTTTTTTTTAATTTCTAGATTTTCCCTCTTAGTAGTCTTCACTTACATCTGCACCTAGTCACGCACTTGTACCTAGTCAGAGTTCATTATTTTTCTTACTCATATTTTCATCAGACCACCATAGTATCTTGAACAGAAAACTGTGCAGATGCCTTTTGGGCAAGTTAACTGATTTCACTGAGACTCGATGTCTTCATCTGCAAAGAGAGGCTAAAGACATCTACCCGATGGGTGTTCTGTGAGTGTCAAAAGAAATAGTGGATGGGCAACACTGTTATCATTCATGGAGTTGAGCAGATGCAGGATGTAAACCTGGCTTGATGTGCAGAGAGGAAGAGCACATCTCTATGTGTGTTGCCCCTTTGAAGAGGCAGGTCTAGGTCAGGAAGATAAATCCCCACTGCCAGGTTAAAAGCGGAGAGCTCCTTATTTGCTTAAACACTTCCTGGATTTCCCCTGCCCAGACCAAGTTCTTTGCTGGCCTGGAAGTCCCTGCTGCTGCCCCAGCCTCATCATAGCCTCCTCTTACTTGTGTGACTCTGAGCTCCAACCACACTATTTCCAGATTTCTGGAATGTTCCATGCTGCGTCCTGCCTCGGGATCTTTGCATGGGCTGTTTCCATGTTCCCATTTCCCTGCTAAAGACCATCTCTAGGTCTGAACTAAAATATCGCTTTTTCTCTGAGCTTTCGGTGACTCCGTCACAGCTCTGCTCCCCCTGACAAGTGTTTGGTCTCAGCACGTGGCATTTACTTATTTTTCTCAGCATCAATTCTAATGGTAGTTAATTAATTCATTGGGTAATTATTTGGTTAACATTTGCCTCTTTGACTAGTCTATAAACACTTTGAAATCGGAGGCTGCATCTGCTTGTTGACCGTTGCATCTCAGCCTTCAGCACTGTGCCTGGTACGTAGTAGCACCTGGTAAACATTTTTTCAAACGAATGAATGACCAAAGCTGGTTCAGGGTCGCTCTGGGGGCAGAAGAGCATGGGACGATGAAAATGTGCCAGAAAGCCCTCTTCTTTCTTATTCTGGCACTGCCCAGTAGAGCTTGTTTTGATGTTTCCCTCATTAGTCTGTCCCCAAATCCAAGTCTCTGCTTCTGCTCTGGGGGCTACAGTCAATCAGTCAGTCGGCAAACATTGTATGAGGTGAAACAGCAGATGGCCTGGGTGACACAGAATGTAAGGTCTGTAGGCTCTCAGAGGAGGAAAGCAGCTTGGGGGTTTGGGGTGATTGGGGGGGACTGCAGGGAGCGGTGGAACTGCAGTTCAAGCAGATAAAGATCGGGGGAGGCCTGACCAGCTCAAGAGGTAACCCCGGGAGGACCTCAGCCAGTCCCATCTGCCATCAGGGCAATGGCTGGCCTGGGAATTGGCAGCCTGGGTATGCAATGCAAGATGAAGGCCTGGAGTTAGCCTGGCCCTCCAGGGAGAAGGGTTGCTCAAACCTGGGCAAGTCCCTGCCAGAATGTGCAGACAGAGCAGGTGTCCGCTCACAGGTTGCCCCAGGGACTAGCTCGTGCTCTATGTGCTTGCCAAGGCTGAAGGGTGCCTGGGTCTCCAGCTCACAGGCCTTGGGGCCTGGCTGGGAACTGAGAAGCTCCAATCATCTGGTTTTTCCCAGGAACCTCACCTCTTCAACCCTTTCCCGGCCTTAAGTTACTTCGGAGGTCAGCGCTCTTGTTCTTCCCCCACCTCACTGGAGTCAGTGGAGATGGCTTTTTGGTCCTTTTCTCCCAGTCCTTTGACCTTACCCTTATAAAAAACAAATGGACGCTGTACAGAATTTGTTGGACTCCACTTCCCCCTTATTAGAAACATTTTATGGGACCACAGAACGTGGGAGCTACAGGGAAGCTAGTTCAACCTGACTTTTGCAAAAGGAGGCTCAGGCCCCAGGAAGTAACCTGAAACCCCTCAACCCACTTCACCAGTGCGTGCCTTTCATCGGGAGCTGCCACAACCGTCATGAGCACTGCAGAGGGGACTCCATTTTACAGTCTAGAATGTTGGACTCTTGCTAATGCCTTAAGCCATCATTAGGTGCCATATTGAGTGGTGTCAGTGGACAAGCAGCTGAAACTGGTCCCCATGGGAACAGGAAACAGAATAGAACCCAGAGGTGGAAAAGCACTGGTACTCTTTCTTGGTCACCCTGGCTCGGGCCCCTGGGAGTGGCCCACTCCTTGGCACCTCGGTTTTCTCATCTGTTGCGTGGGATAATAATCTTGTCCCTGGACAGCTACTCTACCAGGAAGGTTGTGAAGGGGTTAGGATAAGAAAGAGGTTGGAATGTGTTACGGATTGAATGTTTATGTCCCCTCAGACTTCATATGTTGAAGCCCTAACCCCCAGTGTGACTGTAACTGGAGATGAGGCCCTTAAGGGAATAATAAACATTAAATAAAGTCATAGAGGTCGGGCCCTGACCTGATGGAACTGGTGCCTTTATAAGTATCAATCTCTCCCTCTATCCATGTGCTCTCATGCCAAGGAAAGGCCATGTGAGAATACAGGGAGGAGGCAGCCGTCTACAGGCCAGGAAAAGGCAGCTCCCCACAAATGGAATCCACTGGAACCTTGATTTTGGACCTCCAGCTTTCAGAATTGGTAAAGAAACAAATTTCTGTGGTTTAAGCTGCCCCGTCTGCAGTATTTTGTTATGGCAGTCCCAGCAGACTAAAACGGAATGCCCAATTTCTGAAATCACCCTGTAATTCTAGGTGTGTCTGTCCTGGAGCCTGGGCTGGGAGTCCTGGGCGTGGAAGTCTGAGAGACAGCAGTGTGGAGAGGTCACTCTCTAGGCAACGGGGAGAGAAGGAAGCATCTCTCGGAAACGTCAGCTTCTCTTGGGATGCTCTCCTCTGGGCTGCCTGTCCCCAGCCTCCATGGGCCAGGATGACTGTTAGTGGACCCATCTCTCAGCGTCACAGGAATCCTAAGCCCTGAACACCCGACTTCATCAGTAGATTCCTGTTTAAAAAGTCTGTTGGGCAGAAATGTATGGAGTTGTGCTTTCTTTTCTTTTTTTTTTTTTTACAATGTCATAATTTTATTCATTAGATAATCAAATACAATACAGGGCTGACACTGATAAAAAGCTATGCATAAAAATTATATAAATCTACTTGCTAGATTTTCCAGAAGAGGCCCAGTCATTATAAACAAGAAAAAGAAACAGGAGGGAGGGTGCCTAACTGACTACAGTGTGTCAAGTAAGCACAAGCATTCCCACACTCCCTTGTAGTGAAGGCAGCCCCAGGTGAAGGTGGTCCTACTGGCAGGAAGATTAGGAGGCAGCAGCTGTGCAGAAGCCATGCTTCCTGGCCCTTCCAGAGCTCAACGGTAGGCCTTGTTGAACTCCTGGAGGGCCCACCGCTTGTTCTCAGTTGCCTGTTTGAGTACGGTGTATTCTTTCACCAGCCTGTCAAACTCCTCCCCAAGTACCTCATAGGAGTTCAGGACCTGTCTTGATTTCTCCATTTCCTGCTCCCGTAGGTGAATGGCTTCCTCCAAACGGTCCCTAATCAGACGATGAACTTCCACTTTCTCACCAGTGTAAGTGTCAGACAAAATCTTCAGCTCCTCCATCCTCAGCTTAAGGATCATAGCACTGCACTTGACTTCCAGGTACTGGGCATTGATGCAGTCTAGCTCAGATTGAGTCTGCAGCTAAGTGAGGCAGCGGAGAAGCACCTGGGAGTAGGTGGCATTCTTCTTCTCCAGCAGCACCATCTGCTCCTTCTGCTGGCTCTTGGCATCCTGGCACTGCTGCTGCTCACCCACCAGGACCTCTGCGAGTTTCCACACCTTTGCTGCCTTCACAGTTTCACTGTCAGCATCTGAGTTGGGATCATAGTAGCAGAGGAGAGTGAAACATTTCTTTTTGAGCTGCTCCTCTACTTCTTGCTGTAGTCGAGCCCTCATCCACGCAAAATCCTCGGAGAGTGGTATGAGTTCCAGAAGGTCTGCTTCCTCCAGCCCTGGCAGTGGAGGTATCTCCCTCTCCTGGCTAGGACCTAAGAGCCGAGTCAATTCAGTTACAAGTAGCCGTTGTTCAAGGGTCTCATGAAACTTTTTGTCCTCAGAAGTTAAATTTGTATCTTGCATCTTCACATAGTAATCCACAAGCAACTGTTGAATGACTCTATGTAAAATCTCAGACCTCAACCATGTTGTCTTATGCAGTCGAACTTCCTTCCATGCCTGAGCCTGCTCCTTTGCTAGGGTGAGGCTTAAGCCGCTCTCATCCACGTGCTGTGAGAGACTCAGTAGAAGCTTGCTGAAGTATGGGTTCTGTAACAGGTCCTCTTTACTCAGTTTACAAGGAGGAAGTTGTTTCCTGCACACTTCTTGTTGAAGTATTTCTATGCCTTCTCCAAATGAGCAGAAATCCCCAGATGCCATTTGATTTTCTTGGGATTCTAATCCTGGGCAGCTGAAGCTCTCAAGGCGGTGCTGAGAACCTCGGCTGGGTCGGGTTGACCAGCAGCGTCTACACCCGGGACACCGCCCGAGCCGGGGCTCCGGAAACTCTCGTTTGGGTGGGGTGCAGGGGCTGGGGGAAGGGAGGCCGGGAGTTGTGCTTTCTTAAGAAAAGTCTAACATTTCCTCTAGTGTTTGGCAAGGGAGTTACTGAATGTGTCCCAGCACCTCGTGAACCCCGTGTCCTTGCCCCTCCATGTTCTGGAAGTCCTGGCTTTGCAAAGCCAATCAGGGGTCTTTGACAGCCAATCACTCTTAGCTCAGAGTTGCATGAAAGAACCTGGTTTTGCCCAATGCCGCACCTCTGCCTCTCCTCCACAATCCTCCAGAATGTAGAGCTCCAGCACACCAGAGCAGGCAGCATCCTCTGACCTGGCTCTGTCAGCCCTGCCTCCTCCTTCCCCTTGTTCCCTCTTCCCTAGAGCACAGGAACACAGCACGAAGGCTGGGGTTGTGGCACATCTTTCTCTCTCCTATTCCACTAACTATCTTCCCTTCCTTCTCTCTTCGAAGCCCCCATATGAGAGCTAGTGAGGCAGTGCATGAAAAAGCAATGGGAGTGGAGAGGTGGGAGAGGCTGGTGGGGGTGAGATAGTCAGGGATGGCTTCCTGGAGGAGGAGGAGACCCCAGGCTAGTCTTTAAAGGATGGATAGGTTTAGAAGCACAGAAAGGGAAGGACAAACTATAGAATTCAGAGTTTAAGGATGGGTGTGGGGACCCTGGCTTAAGACGGCGGCATAGCGTGGAGGTCAGGGGTATGCGTGTGGAGCTGGGAGGGGACTGGCTAAGAGAAATTTGGAAAGCCAGTGCGCAGACATTTTCTTTGAGACTGAACCCAGTGAGTGGTTCCTGGCTGCAACCGCTGTAGCTAAATAAAGCAGTCACTGTGATTTTTAAAACCACAGCGGGCTTGTTCCACTGTGATGGCAACTAATTATGGATTGTAATTTGTCTAAACATAGGAAGGTGTTTTGACCTGAATAGTTAATGTGATAGGCTTCTTCTGGTGTCTTCGCACAGCTGCTCCACTAGCCAGGGGCATGTCTGCATGCCTGCCCTGCTCCCGATGCCCAGCAAGGACAAGGGGAAGTGGTGGCGGTGTCCACCCTGGCACACGGAATGGTCTGCTTTGGATCTTTCAGAGGCAGGCTGTGGTGGTGGTCAGAGCTGCAGAGGACTTGGGGTTCCATCCTTGTCTGTAAACTGGGGCCGACTGAGGGGGTTGTTGTGGAGATGAAACGAAGCGGAGGGGAAGGCACCTGCGTGTGGTAGGTGCTGGGTGCATGGGAGCGGCCACAACTGTCATTACCACAGCTGAGGTGACTTCATTTTATAGTGAGGAAACTGAGCCCCAAGGGGATGCTTGGCCGAAGTTCTGCAGTCACAGGCTTTGGGGTTTTCTGAGGGCTCCCTTCAGCCTCCTCTGATTCAGGGTTCACAGTCACTCAGAACCATCATGGGGACGAGTCCCTTTACCTCCCTGAGCCTGGCTTCCTCATTTGTGAAATGGGAATAATGGCTACCTACCTGACGGAGCGATGATGACAATGAATATGCAGAACGTGCTTGGTGAGAGCTGGTTCTCTGCGTTCCCCTGCATCCCACCATCCCAGCCCCACAACTCGGCTTCATTAAGAATCATGTCAAGGAGAGGCCTTCAGGGATGTGTGTGACCGTTTCCTCTGTGCCTGCAGGGGGAACGCTGGCCCAGCAGTGGAATGACCCAGGTGAATGCAAGGCCATGTCTGACCCTGAGGGTGTCCAGATATGAACTCTGAACCCTCTGTGGGAGCTTGGTTTCTGTGCCTGATTCAGTTCTCTCCTTACAGCTTTCAAACAGGATGAGTTTCCTCTGTCCATCTCATCTGTAAGCCCTAAGAGAACAGGGCTGTGGCATAAAGCGCTGTGCCCTCTCCCTGCCCCAGCATAGCCTTGCAGAGGTCCTAATAAATATTTCACAGGATCTGAGTGCAGAGTTCTCACTTTACAGCTGGAAAGGCTCTGAAAGGGACATAATATTCTTGCACAGCCTGGACTTACAGCCAGGTCTCCTGACCCTCTCCACAGCTCTCTCTGCTGCCTTGTTGAGCTCACATCAGAGCAGTCCTCTGCCTAGAATTCTTCCCAACCCTTCTGCTTGTCTGGATCTCATGTAGCCTTCAGGCCTCAACTGAGCTCTTACAGCCTTGACCCCCCACCTTGACTTGGTTGAATCAATCTCCCTGCACTTCATTCCTACATCATCTGGGGCATAGATTTCTGGTTCCTTCCTGACATCCACGATTACCTTCTTCTTTCGTCACAACTCCTCATTTAACAAAGAAGAAACATGTACAGTTAAATGACCACATTTCACAGCCTTCCTGGCAGCTAGCAAGGTGCTGAGTAAGCCTTCCAGGAAATTGAAAAGGAGTCGACACATATTTTTTCTTTTTGCATTTTGTTCTTTGGACCTTTTCCTCTTTTTACGCAGAGCACAAATGTGATGGCTGGAGCTCCAGCACCTATTTTGGGCCTGTGTGCTAAGGATGTGAGAGCAGAAATATAGCAAAAGCCTGAGCCCCTGAGGACTTTGTGGGAGCCATTGTTCCCACCCTGGGCTGCACATTCCTAGACTTGTTTTATGGAAAAGATCAAGTGTTTGTTTTCATCACTATAGTGACAACCAAACCCATTCCAAATTGATAGGGAACTCCTTGTGGTTCTGTCCTAGTTCATGATAATCATGGTCGGAATCATTTAATGCCTCCATCACTAAACTGCGTGCTCCACGAGGGCAGGGACCCCATCTGCCTTGTTTGCTTCTGTATCCCTAGAAACCAAGAGTGCCTGTCACTGTTAGTGCCAGTAAATGCTTAGTAAATCTTTCTGAGTGATTACATCCCAGTGAATACTTGGTGGTCTAACCGAGGTCCTAAGGGATCATCTGAGGAAAGAGTGGCTCTGATAGTGGCCTTTGTACTAATTGCGACAAGCTGCCCCAGCTGCTAGGAACTACCTTTCCTTTCCTGGTAAGTTGGCTTCCCAGTGTCATCCTTTAAAAATCAAATTTTTGACGGATTGTGGTGGCTCATGCCTGTAATCCAACACTTTGGGAGGCAGAGGTAGGAGGATCACTTGAGGCCGGGAGTTCAAGACCAGCCTGGGCAACATAGGGAGGCCTTGTATCTTATTGAAAAAATTAGCTGGGCATGGTGGCATGTGCCTGTAGTCCCAGCTACTCAGGAGGCTGGGGTGGGAGGATTGCTTAAACCCAGGAGTTGGGAGCTGTAGGGAACTGTGGTTGTGCCAGCGCACTTCAACTTGGGCAATAGAGGGAGACCCTGTCCCACACACAAAATAAAATAACAGAAAAAGAAACTTTAAAAATGCAATTTTAACGTTTTCCAATTGGAAAGCCTCTTTGAGGACACTATTTTGTAACCTAACTACCTATAATAGCTGCTTAAAAATGTTCAAGGAACTAGCAGAACACACAGGAAAACCAAGGTTTTTCTTTTCACTCTCAGTTCTAGGCAGTTGCTTTTTTCACATAGGCTCACATTAAAATTTTTCCCCCGCTTCCAATATTATACTAGAATTTTCCCGCTTATTAAAAAGCTGGTGCTGGGTGCGGTGGCTCATGCCTGTAATCCCAGCACTTTGGGAGGCCGATGTGGGAGGATCACAAGGCCAAGAGATCAAGACCATCCTGACCAACATGGTGAAACCCCGTCTCTACTAAAAATACAAAAATTACCTGGGTGTGGTGGCGTATGCCTGTAGTCCCAGCTACTCAGGAGGCTGAGGCAGGAGAATCACTTGAACCCGGGACGGGGAGGTTGCCATGAACCATGATCACGCCCCTGCACAGCCTGGTGACAGAGCGAGACTCTGTCTCAAAAAAAAAAAAAAAAGTTGGACTGAGTTATAATTTTTAGTGGAGATACTGCAACTTGTTTTCCATTGAGGAGAATTACTTGGCCTGTTCTCTCTTCATTTTGCACTTTTCATTTGAACGATGCTATCATGAACCTCTCTTTGTATCCAAAGCCTTTTCTTTGGTTAGGATTATTTTTTTAGATAGATTCTCAAAGTGGAATTATTTGATCAAGGGAGGTATACATGTTCCAGTGTCATTGTGCAAAACAGGAGTAAATGAAAGATTAAGGGAATCTTAAGGGAGAGACCCGATCATTTTTCTTTTCTTTGGGCTCAGTTTCCCTAGCTGTAAAACTGAGCAGATCCAAATGTAGAGAGCGGCAGTTTCCCTTACAGGTTCAAAGTTCTGCAGACGGTTCAGGAATGAGGCTTCTGACCTCCTCCAGGGCGTGAAGTCATAAGGCAACCTGGACGTGTCAGCCACTGCCTCTGGTTCACCCTCTTAAGAGCTGACCTTCACCATGGGGAAGCACGTCACGGGAGCCTCCAATCTGTCCTTCTATGTCTTCCTCAAATAATACTCCTTGCCCAGCTCCCAGCAAGCTTGTGCTCTAGTGCAACCCTAACCCTTCCAGACAGGGAGGAAAGCTTCATATCCCGGAGTCTGAGGGATGTGAAGGTGGGAATTCATCTTGGAAGGCAGTTGCAAGAAGAGGGCAATGCTTAACCCAAAGGCACAGCCTGAGACTAGAACATCAGACCCCACAGCAGGCTACTGAGGGACCTGAGTCCCCATGACACGTAAGCTGGAGATGCCATTTATGCTCCGTGGCAAGGCTCCTTCTCCTTCTCCTCCGTAAGATCATATTACTGCTTTTATTTTTATCTCAGTGACCTGCCAGACTATGAACTCCCTGAGGAGAGTGATACCTCTGATTTGTCTGCATCTGAGACACAACAGGTGCTCACTACCTATTTTAAGGGAAGGGAGATGCCCTGATATGATGGGAAGCATTCATGGTGAGACAGGGAGGAGAGCCAGAGCTCAGACAGGAAAGAGTAGGAGGGAACAGCTGATGGCGGGAAAAGTCCTGGGATGCTCCTTTCTCTGACTCAACACAACATAAACTGAACCAACTCCCAATCCCTGCATCCTGGCCCTTCTCGTGTGTGCAGGTTGTAGGCCCTGAATGTGGATGTTTAGGGAATGAGTCCTCAAAGCATATGCATTGGCAAGGGTGGCAGAGAGCTATTGGTGAAGAAGAAGGAGGTGCAGAGAAAGGAGGCCAGGGGACCTTGTGGCTCCTTTGTCCATCCATAAAGCATTAGTTTATTCAGTCATTTTCCGTCCATTTTTTTTTTTTTGAGACAGTGTCTTGCTCTGTCACCAGGCTGGAGTGCAGTGGCGCAATCTCGGTTCACTGTGACCTCTGCCTCCCGGGTTCAAGCAATTCCCCTGTCTCAGCCTCCCAGGTATCTAGGATTACAGGTGTATGCCACCATGCCCAGTTGATTTTTTGTATTCTAGTAGAGACAGGGTTTCATCATGGTGGCCAGGATGATCTCGATCTCCTAACCTCTTAATCTGCCCACCTCGGCCTTTCAAAGTGCTGGGATTACAGGCATGAGGCGCCATGCCCAGCCTCACCCAATATTTTTTAGCATCTGCTATGTGCTATGTTCTGTGTTAGGTGCTTGGTGTTCAAGGAGGCAAATGAAGTTGTGGCCCTTGCAAAGGCCAAGTGCACTCTGAGGAAACGGTACCTGGGGAGGCAGTGGGCGTGCCCAGCAGAGTGTGTGATGGGTGATGGGCATGGGCAGAACACTCGTGCAGAAGTGGCAGGGTGCCACAGCGGTGGCCACGCCTGGGGAAAGGCGACTTCCTGATTTGTCAGTGGGCCCTGTGGACAGTGGTGAGTCACCCCCCATGCAGCTCTGCAAGTAGCACTCCAAAGATGAGCTGAAGAAGTAGAGGAGGGAAAGATGGGAATTGCTTGGGTAGAGCTTTGGATGGGGTGGAAGGTCATGAGTGGGAAACATGAGTCTGGAAAATATTGCTTCCACATGAAAAAGTGGCAGGCGAGATTAGACAGCAAATTATAACCTGATATGCCTGCTAGGGTCGTGTCTGTGTGACAGTTCTACCTGTGGAAGGTAATATGACAAAAATAAAAAAAAAAAAGAAAGAAAAAAAAGAGAAGACTTCTACAGGTTTAAACCTATTGATTGCACAATGGGGATAAGCTTATGGGTGATTTGTTAGTTGGTTTTAAATGTTTAATCTTATGTAGCAGCTATAATCTTATAATTATAGTAGTAATAGTAAAATTGAGGAGTTGAGCGATGATAGAGTTTGAGGGGAAGAGAGATTTTTTTTGAGATTCATTTCACATAGTAAAAGGATACCCAATAAAAGTAAGATGGAATGAATCCCCTCTACGTCTTCTTCTGTGACTGGGTCAGGCAGCCGTGAGAAGCTAAGAGAAGCCCTGATGTTATAGGTGGTTCAGGTACATTTCCACTTCTTTTTGGGATTCACTGGGGGGATTATTTGTTTCTCTTATTGGGCAAAAAGTAGCTAATAGCCCACCACTGCAAGCAAAGTAGAAACTGGGCCTGTGTTAACACCTGTTTTGGCAGAGTTGTTGGTGTATCTGCTAACTTCTAGCTGCCGTAGGACTGGTAGCACATCAGCATTGCTTCTCTGTTGTGAAAGGAAAATAGAAACGCCTAAGTCAACCATATATAAAGGCTTATATTTGCTCTTCAAAAGTTTTTTTTGATTATTTTTTTTTTTCAACATATCTTTGCTGGGGTTGGGCCACAGCTTGATGGATATTTGTTGAATGACTAATTATTGACCGATAGGCTAACAGTCTCCTTTGAAGTAGGCTGAGCAAACAAACCATTAAGTGGAACACGGTGTCTAGGTTACACAGCTCATTCATCTGCTGATTGCTGGGGCACACTGCTGGTTGTTACCACCTGAGACCCCGAAAGGAGAAAATGAAGACAGAGGAATACCAGGAGAGAAAGGAGGTCCAATTAGACCTAAAGGTGTGCAAGAAGAAGTGAGATGCTCAGTGTGGAATAAGTGCAGTGCAGCACAGGGGTGATGTCCTCACAGGGGTATTGGCCAATCATTGTTTGGTTGCAAGAACAGAAGTATTATAAATTTAGCTCTCAGTAATAATAACGAATTTGTTGGAAGGCTGTGAGGAATCTCACTGGATTCAAGGGCAGGGATGACAACCAGACCCGTGAGAGGCTCAAGGTGGAGCTACTGGAAAGTTATTAGAGACTCTCCCAGCTTCTTGCCTGTGCTTTCTCCCTTCTTCTCTGTGTCTTTTATCTCAGCCTAGCCCAGTCGGTTTGTTTCATTTTTTTTTTTCTCTGCAGACTGGCTTTCTCTGTCCTGCCTTTCCTAGGTTTAAACCTGTTTATTTCAACCTGGACATGATCGCCTGGGGTTATGGACCCAATACCAAGAATCGAAGTCCCGAATTTCAGGAGACAGAATCTGATTGGTCAATGGCCAGCCAATGGGGTGTCTCTCCTCAGTCAGGTGTCCATCTCTGTTCCAACAGCTGCAGGCAGGGAGAGGTACATGAAGATGGATAAACATGGCGGCAGGGACCATTCCTGTGGGTGGTCAGAAAAGGAGGCACTGACCTAGCAGGCAGCATATTGGCTAACATGTCTTTTTGTAGACAAAACTATGAAAAGGAAAAAAAAAATGTCTGCTGTGGGAAAAATTGGAATGGCTTGGCTATTGGAAAAAATATTCAACCACATGTAGAAAATACCCACCATATATTTTCAAAAATGAATAGCTTCTGAGGGTTGGAGTCCAGGTTGCCATAAGGGTCTACATAATTCTTGATTTTCAAGGCGTTTCCCCTTCATTTTCCAAGTCTTTGGACGGAGCAGTTAGTAGAAAATGTTAATGGCCAATTTTAGCAAATGACCATTTGGGTACTCCCAGGCCACTTGTACTGGCTAGAGCTAATTTTTTAGAATGCCGCCTTGATGATCCTGGCAACTTGTTTCGTATTGACCTGGAGAGACGGCATGGGCCCAGATCCAGATGTATGGCTAAGCCTACATTTGCTATACTTGTGGGCAAGGAAAAGCCGCCCCAATTACTCCACGTGGACTTCTCGTCTCTGAATACTCCACGGCTTGCCTGGTCTCATTGGAGACCTGTGGGGTGTGGTTGGGCAGGTTGTGTGAAACTGTGCTCATGACCCCACTTAGACTCACACGGGAGTCTCGATTCCATGTTGGTTGCACGGTTTCAGTTCTGTGCCTCCAGGTTCTCCCCTGGACTGTGAGCGCTGGGGTGCAAGAGATGCCACTGCCTCTTCTGTTGCTTGCCCAAGGGGCTTGTGCAGGCTTGGCCGCTGGTTTCTCTCCCCTGCTCCCTGTGGCTTTCTGAGGAGGTGCTCAGGAAGAACGTCACACCCGGATGTGAATGTAGGTTATTGCAGTGACCTGTCTACAGGTGTGCAGCTTACAGTGTAGTCTACAGGCTATGCCTTAGGACCTGTCTTTCATGGTGGCAGAGTCACTGTTGGAATCTGTTAAAGGGACCTCAGCCCATTGGGCAGGGAGAGTGCTTTCCTACGGAGCGGGTTGTGCTCATTTGTGAACTCATACCCAGAGCTGGTAAGACAAGCTTCAAGGCAGACGCTAGTGTTCTAGGTCTTCCTCATGAACATGCGGTGGCTGCATTAGCTTATCCACAGGGTCCTCCCACTCTAAGCTTCTGGTCCCAAGCAGTGAGCGACTGGCCGCCACTCGACCCCCACCTACTGGGTACTTGGCTGATGGATGGAGTCACCATCTCTCTGTTTGGGCACCTGGAGTCCCTGGGCTCCAGTCTCTGCAGGCCTTTCCCTGCAGAGCCCAACCGCAGGGTTTGGCTGATAGCCTGGAACTGCCTCACCATCATTTTTCACTGGCCCCACCCCAAAGGACAGCCTCCCCAAGTAACCTTTTTCAGTTGCTCCAACTTCCCTGGAGTGTTGACTTAGCCGGAGAGCACGCTCCCTCTTTAACCTCAGTGTGTTTGCTCAGCGGAGGAGCGGGCATTAGGTCTGCTTGACTCCATGAGCACACAGGTTCCTCTGTCTTTACAGGAGCGTCCCACGGAGGGGGTGCGGCAGGGGGCAGCGGGGACTGAGGAGGGAGGCGCAGCTTCCTGTTCTGCTGCCGGTTATCACAGGCTGTTCTAATGCTGCTCAAACAATATTGAGAATAACCCTGGCTCAATAGCACCAGTGTTAGGCTGCAAAGTCAATATTGGCTGAGCAAACACAGCAAATAAGGAGTTGCTATTTGCGTAGCTATGAGTACTTGTGTGCTCCGGCTGCCTCGACAGGGCCCTTGGAAATGAATGGGGAGGAGGTGGTGTCTGGAGGTGGAGTGGGTTCCTGAGAGGGGCTAGGCCAGGGTTTCTCACCTTGGCATTGTTAACGATTGGGACCAGATAAATTCTTTGTTGTGGGAGACTTAACTTGTGCATTGTAGGATGTTTAGCCAACCTGGCCTCTGCCCTCTAGATGCCAGTGCCACCCCCTCCTAATTGTCCAGAGAAACCTAAATGTCTCTCGACATTGCCAACTGTCCCCTGGGAAAGCACAGAGGGTATAACCTCCCCCTGCTGAGACACACTAGGCAAGGTGCAGGACAAGGCTAAGGAGCAGATGGGGTAGAAAAGAGAGAAGGGCTGGGGGGGCCCCTATGCTTTTTGACCCTCCTGCTCTCCAGCTGGGGCTCTCCCCAGTCTCTCGTGAGTGCCAAGAAAAGCCAGCCTCTTTAAGAACTAGATGCAGTGCACAAGTGCCTCTTTGGTAGAAGAGCCTTTTCAGCTGCTGGCTGGCTGTCCGTGGCCACCTCCTTACCCTTGCCCTGTCTTGGAACTCACTCGTGTTCTCCACCCCGAGAAAGAGAGGTTGTGAGATGCTCAGATGGTTTATGTCTGTCTCTCTCTTGTAGAATTTCTGGCATGTTTTGCTCTGGCCGGTGACCTTCTCAGTCAGACATGCCTATTTATAACAATCTGTCCCTGGCTCTGCTTCCTCCCCTTTGCCACAAGGGTTTGGCTCATGCGTTCTTGAATGCTACAAGTGGCCAAGGCTGGGCCTGTGGGAGGGCATGGGGCAGGGAGGGGAGCCAGGCACGCTGGCCAGCGGGCCTCTCTGGGGACAGAGTGCACCAGCTCAGTTCTCCCTCGAGGTCTGCAGGTCACATCCATGTCCACCTTTGGCCTTCTGCTGGGAGGGCGATAGAGAAAGTGTTTATAGCCTGGTGAAGGCCAGGGCTGCCTCAGGGGCTTTCTGTGCCAGAGCCAGCAGTCCTCCTTTCTGGGCCCTAGCCAGAGCAGAAAGACACCCAGAGAGGCTGTGCTGAGCAGCTCCTGTCACATCTTGACGCCTGGAGACTTCCCCTCCAGGCCAGGCTGCTGCGACTCCCAGGTTGGGGTGGCTTAGGACTCAGAAGAATAACACTGACAAGAATGAGCATCAGAAACTGTTCCTTTTCTGAATGTTGCTCCTTTTGGTTGTGGTGGGAGCAGAAGGGGAGCCTGTACTTGGGCAGCTGTGACAATGTGGGGGTTCGTGATTGCCATACCATTGGCAGTGGCTTCAGAAAGTGGCATCTTGGGAGGAAGGAAAACTCCTGGATCTCCGGATGTTGAGAAGGAAAGAACAGGCAGGCAGAAGAGAACCAGGCAGCCTTGGCGTGGTTCAGCAGCTACAGGAAGGTGGAAGGTTGTGATTTTGTTTTGTTTTTCTTTTTTTTTTTCAAAGTTAGCACACGCTTTATATACCACTTCATCCGGCCTTTCCCCTGTTCCCCTTTCCTCCTTCCTTAGACAGAGGAGGGGAAGATACTTGAGAAACCTACTGCCCGTGACCGCTTCTTAAAGGGACTTGCTCACCAATGTTTCACAGAGCAATGGAAGCCTTTCAAAACTTGTCAGACCCCTTGCCTGATTTCTTTAGAGACTTGGCAGGGGGCAGGTTGGCATGATTAGACTCGAGGCTCAAAGATGGAAGCATTCCTGAAGCAGCTATCCTGATTGTGGGGCCACCCGGGGAACTAGGGATCCCCCTCTCCAAAGCTGGCTCTGCAGTCGGAGTGTGGGAGAGGGTCTCGGGGCCTGGTCCACCCCAGCCAGGGCCCCCCTGCTGTTGCCTGATCCTGGTGCCCCGCTTCCCAGCTCCCTGCAGGTGTATTTTCCTTTCTACTTGGGAGATGGGTGATGTGGGCTGGGGTTGTGGAGGAAGAAGCCTCGGTGTTAGCAACAGGGATGGGGAGGGCCATCAGCTGGCTTCACTCTTACCTCTCTGACATCCTGGAATCCTGTGTCAGACTTCATTTGAATAGAGGCTTCTGCTCTTTAGAAAAGAAAAGTTGCAGCTGTGGTAGAAGATGATGTGACTCTCCAGCCAGGGACAGCTGCGTCCCCACCCCTGTTCTGTCCCTACTGGCCACACTCAACGGAAGGGGATCTCACCCTTCTGAGCTTTGGTTGTCCCATCTGCAACATTGGAACAGTAACATTTAACCTCTAGGAGTGAAGCAAGGATAAAACGAGACTGTGTGTGTGCATGTGATGACAGTGCTGTGCTCAGTGCCATAGACACTCGGGGAATGGAAGTCCTCGATGCCTTCGCCTTCCCTTCCAGATCCTGCTCAGCTTCCCAGGCCAGCCCAGGTTGAGGCCCCACTAGGTGGTCCCTTGAGACCTCACCTTTCAAGCTCCCTGGTGAGCTCTTCCCTCTTTGAGAGAAGGAGAGTGACAGAAAGAAGAGCTGCAGTGGAATCGAAGGACCTGCCTTTAAATGCCAACCCAGCAACTTACTAGCCATAAGGCATCAGGCCAGGGACTTAACCTCTCTGAACTTTGGTTTCCTCATCTGGATAATGGACCTGATGATACTTTCCTTTGAGGGGCCAGTAAGTCAGGAGAAGGCAGTGCTTCAGAAATGTGGGTCTGGTTATAAAGCCCCTTTCGGGATTTGTTTAAAGTGTGCGTTGCTTATTTCCACTGCTCGAAGTTTCTGATGCAGTTGGTCTGGGGCGGAACCCAGGAATCTGCTTTTTAAATAAGCCAGCAGTGGGATGCAGGCAGCGGCCCACTGAGCAAAAATATAGAGTGTGTGACCCCAGGGTCCCAGTGTCCTGGGAGCTCACCAAACAATGTCTGCAGGGGAGGCCCCCTCATAGCACAAACACACCCTATGTATCTCTCCAGCAGCTCAAGCAGGACCACCAGGAAAGCTTCTCAAGTGCCCTGAGATTTTCCCAAATGCCACCTCATGTTGCAGTCACCACATGGGGCTGTCCAGTTCTCCTGCCTCATCTCATCTGTCCATGTGCTGTGCCCCTAGGACTGTCCATGTGCTGTGCCCCTAGGACTGTCCATGCACTGTCTGTCACCCGTCTGTCCATGTGCTGTACACCTCGGACTGCTTGAGGGGGCCTCCCTTGGCAGCTGCCGGCCGTACTCAACCTGGAGCACCCTTGTCCATGTCGAGGGCGTGTCCTCTGGATGCTTCTGAAGGTTACCGTGATATAGGTATCAGATGGGGATAGGTCCGATGTAGAGTATGGGCAGCCACTCTCTGTAGCTCGCTATCACTTTTGCCACTGGACACCAAAACTGCACAAAGCTTTCCAAGGTGTCTCGTGCTAAGAGCTCCGCTTTACTAGGGCTGAAAACACAGTCTGAGAGCTGGGCGGGACACAAATGCCATCTCTTCCCCACAAGCTACTGAGTTCTTCATGCGGCAGACATGTTTCTCTCATCCTAGAGTCTCATGGCAGCTTGCAAAGGGGTGGGCACAGATATAAACCCGGTGAGTGCTTTTGGATTGATTGGTAGCTCTGTGGGAGTGGAGGTAGCTCCGGAGAATGAGCTTTGCCTCTTTTCTCAGCTTCATCATTTTACACAGATGCAGTTGCTCCATCATGACCTGAGATCCAGGCTGCCAGCATACGCTCTCACCATCATCCCCGTAATGGTGAATATGCCCCTCCATTCATGTAGGGCTTTGGTACCACCGGAGTCATGGTGTTCCCCTCTGTGCAAAATCCTGCCATCATCCCATGTGATTTCGACATCCTTGTGAATAACCTGTCCGCTGTCCATGCCCCACATGCCTCCCAAACCTTTCCAGGCACGTTGGCATCACCGCCACTCCACTCTGTCACTCACACCCTCAGTTCTACCCGAATGCCGGGATTTAGCATTTCCCAGAGGATGGCCAATCATTGGCCAATCATCAGTACCATCCGGGGAGCTTTAAAATATAGATTTCAAGGTCCCAGTCCTGTTCAATCAGAAATTACAGAAATAAGTCCAGAAACTGGATCTGACCTTCTGATGATCAGCCACATCAGGGACCACTGGATCTTGTCATCCTCTGTGGTGGTTCTCTGGAATTCACCCTGACAGTAGCCCACCACCCCAATTAATTACTCCCAGACTTCTCACTGCCTGTGCCTGGTTTTCCCCTCATCAAGTTATCCAGGATTTTGACTCTCTATTTCTTTTTCCTTTCCATCAGCTTCCTCCTCTGTTTGTCTGTGCCCCTCACATAGGCTAGACTGGGTGAGCAATACATACCCTCTTCCCTGGTCCCTGCTGACCTCCCAGGATATCTGTCTGCTAAAACCAGAGGTCAGCCTTCTGCACTCCTGCCCCACTTTTGTCTCCAATACTGCTGGGATCACTGCTGCATGCAAACGCGAGGAGCCCCCACTCACTCGGGTTCTTAGGGATACCTGGAAATCCTCTCCAGAGTTGTCAGCCCCATTTCCCAATCCCCTCCACAACCATTCCAAGTTTCCACTGCTTTCCTCAGTCTTCCATCACAGCACCCACAGCCTTGTGCACCTACTACATGCCCAGCAAGAGATACAGAGCTGAGCAAGTCAGACGTGGGCCCTGTCCTCGTGGAGCTTACAGTCCAACATGGACAAAAGACAAGCAGTAATGATCAGTGCTCTTGATCATGCAGAAAGACAAGGGCAAGGTCACAGGGAAAGTGAAGCCCGCAGGTGTGAAATGCCTTTAATCGCCAGGCCCTGCCCCATCTGCACATCTAGGGCACCACAGCTACCTGCTCTCCTCCCTCATTCTTGCTGGAAGAGAGATCTTTCTGCTTTATGTGGTAACCCCCTCCTCTGTGCTTGTGGTTCCCTGCTTCCCCGGCCAGGCACTTCACAGATTAGACGCCCCCCCCAAAGGTTCAATCTCTTTTTATCTATTGCTTCATCCCTTTCAGCTCAATCTCTCCTGCCTTATTGTTATTAGTAATAATATTAACTGAGTGCTGAAATTAATGCAGGTAAGTCTCAGTGACAACATTATTCACAAAGTAACGAGCCATCAAATGGCCATAGAGGGAGGGATTTAAAAAGGCAGAGAAATGTGAGGCTTGGCAGGTAGGGAGAGGGGACTGGGCCGGGTGCCTTCCACGCGTTCTCTTGTTTAATCCTCACAACTTCACGGGATGGGCGTGATCACCCTGTTTTGCCTCTGAAAGGTGTAGTCACTGAAGGCTGCAGAACGGCTGCGTCAACCAGTCAGTAGAAAAACAACCCATTCTGGCCGGACGCGGTGGCTGAAGCCTGTAATCCCAGCACTTTGGGAGGCCGAGGTGGGTGGATCACAAGGTCGAGAGATCGAGACCATCCTGGTCAGCATGGTGAAACCCCATCTCTACTAAAAATACAAAAAATTAGCTGAGGCAGGAGAATTGCTTGAACCCAGGAGGCGGAGGTTGCAGTGAGCCGAGATCGCGCCATTGCACTCCAGCCTGGGTAACAAGAGCGAAACTCCGTCTCAAAAAAAAAAAAAGAAAAGAAAAACAACCCATTCTAAGTGTTCTATTTGCACAGGGTGTCCATTCAGGGAATTAGAGGCTGGCTCAGCTACTGGAAGGGGAGGAGGAGCAAGGGTCAGGAAGTCATCGTGGAAAGTCAGCATGCAGGCCTCAAAGTGGACTGGCCTGGAAGCGGTATGGAACCTCTAGGAAGCTGGTGATGACTCTGAGCCCCAGCCGTGAGTGGGAGAATGCAGGCAGAGGCCTGGAACAGGCTGCAAACCTCATATCTGCCCCAACCACCTTAGGAGAAGAATGGCCTCTCCTCTCTTTCACCTTCCAAATACTATGTAAGTGTCTCCCTGGCAGGATCCAGCCTGGGGCCCTGTAGAGAAGGGGAATCTGGGAACTCCAGGTCCTGGAGGAGACAGTGGATGAGGGCGGTAAGGATTCGAGGTGATGACAGACAGTCCAGCACGAATGCTACCAGGCAAAGCTGGGCCAGAACCCAGATCTGCAGGCTCCAACCCTCCACTCCATTGCCCAAGCCACTCTGCCCCCCATTGAACTTCCTCTGAAAGGATTTTGCCTTTGGCCTCTCACTCTGTAGAATTGTCTGAAATTCCTTCAACCATCAATGAATGTGGAAGACCATGGGCCACTTCATGAACTTAAGCCACGAGCAGAAGAGAGGAGAGGGCATTCTTCTCCTAAGGCAGCTGGGGCAGATACGAGGTTTGCAGCCTCTTCTACTCCTGTGCCTGACATCTCCTGCCTATAGCTGTGACTCAGGTTCATGAAGTTTCCTTTTCCTCAAATAATACTTCTTGCTTTAGCATCAAACACTCAAGGTATCGGTCTCCAACCTATGATTTTGAAGCTCTTTTATCTATCTATCTATCTATCTATCTATCTATCTATCTATCTATCTATCTATCTTGTTTGTTTGTTTGTCAATCAATGAGAGCATGTAACGTTGCTCAGGTTGGCCTTGAACTCATGGCCTTGCCTCCTCGAGTGCCAGGACAACTGGCTGGAGCCATCATGGCCCCCTTGAAGCTCTTTTAAATGCAGAATTCTTTGTCCAAATATTACACAGAACCACACCATATGCAGTGGGTACTGAAGGACCCCAGGCTCCATGCTGAGCGCCTCTCTTCTGTCTGCAGGGCTGGGCACATCAGGTTCCAAAGGACATTAGACAGAGGAGGAAAAGGAGCTTCCTCTCAGCCCAGAAAATACTGGCAAGTTAGAGAATTGCGGGAGTGAGGCATCGAATAGGAGGCCTTTCTCTGCTTCCTCCCATTCTCGCATGTGACTTTTATGGTTCAACGACCAGATTTCTTTGGAAGAAGTAGGGCCTTGAGGATTGATATCTGGGAATGGAGCTAAATAGAAATCTGTGACCCTTTGGCTGCACTTTTCAATGGGCCTCACCATCATTTCCCAGTGTGGCTTTAGCGGGGGAGTTGCGGGGACTCTGTTATAAGTAGCATCCTAGGCTGGATGGGGCCTTCCTTAGGATCCTTGGAGTTCATAGTTTCGTTCTGTCTTGCTTTCCGACTTCTGCAGACCCTAGACCAGTATTTGTGTGCATGTGTGTGCGCGCATGCATGCGTGTGTGCCCATGCATGTGTGCACATGTGTGTGCACACGTGCGTGCGTGCATGTGTGTGTGCATGTGCACATGTGCGTGTGTATACTTCATTGAAGTGATTCTAAATTCTCAATAAATTGCAAATATTGTGAGATGAGTTAGTACTCTGGGCCAAGACAAATGTAATTTTGGATTATTAAGTCCACACAACAAATGAGTGCTTATTAATTTTTATTTATCTTGTGTGAATTAATAGGGACCAGTGATGGGAAAAAAAATAATTGTCATTCTACTCATTCATAGAAAATAGCTGCTGATTTGGAGAAAACTCTAAGAAACTGTAGCATAAAATCACAGAATGTTGAAGCTGAAACCTTTATTTGCTTTAATTCAACAAATATGTATGAAGTAACTTCTCGCTTCTGGAAATTCAAAAGTGTACAAGAAACTGTTCCAGTCCTCAGGGAGTTCAGAGTTAGGCAGGGGCAACAATAGGAATTGATCAAGGGTTACAGTGGTAGGAGATTACGGCAGGCTGCCGTTAACTCACTGTGGGGGCACAACAACCAGAGAAAGCTTTCAGGAGGAAGCTATATCTGAGTTGGGTTTTGTTGCATGAATAGGAGTTTGGCAGGAAAAGAAGTTGGGGAAAGGCACTCTTGTCAGAAAGAACAAGAACATAGGGTTGTTAATCCATGAACTGAGTTCAGTTATCCAGCAGTCTAAAGGTGTAAAGTGGAGAGGAAGAGAGAGGGGTGGGCAGGGAGCAAATCGTGACAGCTGAGCTGAGGCTAGGTCTGGACTTTTCCTCCATGATCAGGAGCCATTAAAGGTGTAAAGCAGGAGAAAAACCACTTTGTTGGAACTATGGGGGTACACCAGAGGAGGTAAGGCAGGAATCAGGACCCTCTTATGAGGAGGTTGCAGTGGACGGGGCAGAAGCCAGGCAGAGGTAACGAGAAGGGAGAAAGTGGATGGGTTGTATCAGTTTCTTTTTTGCTGCTGCAACAAATTTTAGTGGCTTAAAGCAACACAACTTCATTTCTTACAGTTATGGAGATCAGAAGTTCAAAGTCAATTTACTGGGTTAAAGCCAAGGTGTCAGCCTGGCTGGTTCCTTTGGAGGCTCTAGGGTAGACGCTGTTCCCAGATTGCCTTTTCCAGCTTCTAGAATGCCGCCTGCATGTCTTGGCTCATGGCCCCTTCTGTCATCCTCAATCTGCATTATTCCAGTCGTGCTACCATCATCACATCACCTTCTGTCTGACTCTGACCTTCCTGCACCCCTCTATAAGGACTCTTGTGGATATTCAGGGCCCACCTGGAAAATCTCGTCTCAAAGTTCTTAAACACATTGGCAATTTCTCTTTGCTATATGAGTTAACATGCACAGGTCCTAGGGATTAGGGTGTGGACTTATTTGGAAGGCTGTTATTTAGCCTAGTACCTGGATACAAAGGACTTTGGGAACTGTAGCCAGTACAATTTTGTAACTGACTGGGGAGAAGGGAGGTGCTAGTGGGAGAGAAACCTCCTGCGGATACTGGTTTGGGCTGCAAGTGAATGGTGGTGCTACCAGCTGAGAGAAAGAAGGAGGAAGAGCAGAGTTGGAGAGCAGGTGTAGGGGGTGGTGTGGAATAACGTGCTCAGTTTTGAACACGGTGAATTTGAGATGTCCAGTAGGTCATCAGATATGAGGAATTCAGGGGAGAGGTCCGGGTGAGAAAGAAATGTGAGTCAGCCATGCACAGCTGGTAATAGAAACTGAGGTGTGGGTACACAATGCAGGGAGCGTATAGAAAAGAAGTTTTTGAGCTTTATGATACATCAGAATTGCCTTGGCATAGAGTTGGCAGGTTTCACAAATGAAAGTACAGGAGGCCCTGTAAGGTTTGAGTTTCAGATAAACAACAAATATTTTCTCAGTATGTCTCACATATGGCAGGTATCTCGCTTGACCTGCCTCTGCTTGTTTATCTGAAATTCAGACTTAACTGGACATCCTGCATGTTGCCTAGTGACTCTACCCTGGGAGCATGTTAAAAACAAGACACCCTTGTGGGCCACGTTCCCAGGGGTTCTGGTTCAGTTGGTCTATGGGGAGGCTTTGGAATCTGTATTTTAACACACTCCCCAGGAGGCTCAGGGGCAGTTAGTCCTGCGAGACACTGAAGGAGAGTGAGGAAGGAAGAGGGCTCAGGAGCTGACCCCAGGAACCTCAGCACTGAAGGGCGAGGGAAGGAAGAAGCCAGCACGCCGGCCTGAGAAGACCAGACAGAGCAGCGGGAGGAAAACCGGCCCTGGTGGCCTCATGCAGGTGTTGTGGGGAAGAGCGTCAGTGCAGCAGGAAGCTGTAAGAGGCCAAAAGTTGACAATGTGGGGTCAGTGGTGAGTGTGGCAGATTCATGGAGACCTCAACATTCTTGTTCATTGAAGTTTTCCTTCAGTCTGGGCTGTAGCCAGGACACAGTAATCATGCCCATATTTCTCTGCCAATATGCCTCTCTGCCTGAGGGCTTTCCCCAGCACAGCTTGGCTGCTGGCAGGCATGACCCGGAAATTCAGGAGTGCAAATACGCCAGGACAACCCTCACCAATGGGGCATGCAAGCTGGTGGACCAATGGCTCAGCCTCCCAGCTCCAAGAGCTCAGTCCACTCAGTTTCTCAGAGGGGACTCAGAGGGATTGAGCCTCAGTTGCCCACAGTGGTGTCCTGCTTATTAATTACACTTGGTTAGCTTCTCTCCCCTCCCTGTCTCACACTGTCCCTGCCCCTCCAATTCCCATTCTCTGGAACCACTTCTCAATTATACTACATGCACCCAGGACCATGTCTCAGGGTCTGCTTCTGGGAGGACCAAAACCAGGACCTTGGAGATTTCTGTTCTCACGGCATCATAGGGTTGAGCTAAGGGCATCAGGCAGAGGGGTGGGAAGGGGGGCGACGGTCCCCGGAAGGAGCCATGAGGCAGGGAAAGGCTGTCTTCAGTGAACCCCAGCCTGCCCTGGGTTCACCTCTCCTCCTTGGCAGCCTGCATTCCCTGGTGCTTATCTCATGACCCTGGTTCCGTCAGGCCCCTCTGCAGAACCTCCTTCTGGGATCTCAGAACCCTGGTGGGCCGTTTCACTGGGACGCTGCCCTCTTCAGCCCTGCTAATGAGGGCATGTATCCATCCCCCTTCTCCTTTGCAGATGATGATATTCTTCCATTTCAAAATGGTCCTTCAATATCTTAGAGAAGGAAGGAGATGAAGCTTTCCTGAGCGCTGCTCTGTATACAACTCTGCTGCTCTGTTGACAACTCTGCCATCTCGTTGAATCCTCACACCACCATGAAAAGTGATTTTTTTGGGCCAGGCGTGGTGGCTCAAGCCTGTAATCCCAGCACTTTGGGAGGCCGAGGCAGGTGGATCGCGAGGTCAAGAGATCGAGACCATCCTGGTCAACATGGTGACACCCCGTCTCTACTAAAAATACAAAAAATTAGCTGGGCATGGTGGCGCATCCCTGTAATCCCAGCTACTCAGGAGGGTGAGGCAGGAGAATTGCCTGAACCCAGGAGGCGGAGGTTGCGGTGAGCCGAGATTGCGCCATTGCACTCCAGCCTGGGTAACAAGAGCGAAACTCCGTCTCAAAAAAAAAAAAAAAAAGTGATTTTTCCCATCTTTCAAATGAGGACACTGCAGCTCAGGGGAGTTGAGTCACCTGCCAAGGTCACCCCTTGCAGTAAGTGGTGGAGCTTGGACGCTGGTCTGTTGCCTTACCAGGCTGCCTACACATGACAGGTATTTGAGGATGACACCCACGTTCAACCCGGCCCTTTTTCCTGTCCAGGGCCTGTGATCACATTTTCTTTAGATGACACTTCAAGGGGCACAGCTCCTGAACTCTCACCTCTTGGGTGACATTCTTGGTCTGCCTTCCCAGTGAAATGTAGCACCCAGGGTTGGTAGCTTTCCAAAAGAGCCCTGTGCCAGTTACCTCTGCTGACCTGAACATGACACCTCTGTCTCTGACCCCAGGATCATGTTAGCTTTTGAAACAGCCACTGTCCTTACATGGGCTCATATGAAGCTTTGGAGTTACCTAAAACCCCCAGGTCTTTTTCACAAGGCCTGTTGACAAGCCAGGATGCTCCTGGGACAGTTAATCATTTTGGTCCCAAATGCAGGCCTTGACATTTGTTAGGACTGTGGATTTCATGCTTTGGCCTAACATTACAACAAAGAAAAATGCAGTAGGTGTTGATTTCTCTAGACAGCCATTGATTGCCAGTTAATGAATTTATATTTGCTTGTCTCATATTTCCAAGTAGATTTTTTGTTCCTTGAGGGCAGAGGGCATGCTTTCCCTCCTCTGCATTGCCTACAGGGTCTGGCACAAAGGTTGCAAACAGTAGGTATTCCGCAAGTATTCCTATTGCCTGATTCAGGGAAAAGACTCTTAATCCCTCAATCCTGCCCTTCTCGGCCTCAGCTTCAGCTCTGGTCAGCACCACTCTCCCATGGTACTACCTACAGCTACACGGAGCACCCCCATCTGGAACACTTCCGGGGAGTGGCTTCTTACAGTAGCTGTGGCAGGCAAGATGGTGGAGTGAAGGAAAGAGCACTGGGCTGGAGAGGAGAGACCTGGCTCCGAATTTCAGCTCCCGCATGAGACTGTGTGCTATTCCCTCACTTGTAAAATAGAGACAATGAAAACAGGTTATACGTATTAAATCCATACTATAAAATGTGCTCCAATGTTTATTGCCCATAATCTCAACCCAGTGAGTTAGGAGAATAAACATTTCCATGTTTTAGATAAAAAAATCTGAAATTCAGAGTAGTTAATTTGTTTGCTCAGGGTCACAAAAGTAGAATGCAGAACCGGCATTTGAACCCATGCCATGTGCTGTGCTCTTAGCCACTGGGCATCATCAATCTATCACCTCATAGATGATTGCACAAGAGAATGGCAACTCGCTGGTAAAGTGCCCGTTGCCATGCCTGGCACATAGCAAGTACTCAGTGAGTGCTACCTCTCTCCCCAGCTCACCCCTTTAATTTTTCCCTTGCCTCAGGTAGAGCCAGGATGGAAAGCTAGACGTAGAGGAGATTTGCTTTCAATACAGTCAAGGGAGGAACTTCCTGACAGTTTTGAGTCCTCAGAGAGAGACCTCTGTTCTTGGAATAAGAGAACAGAGCCTGGCCGTCCAGCTGTTGGTGGCAGAATTCCTGTCTTGGTCTGGAGGAGGATGGAGTCATCATGGGGGGGTTGGCTGGGGACCCTTGGGCCTTTGAAGAACAAATTCCTTAGTTCACAGGGCCATCCTGACCCCTCTCCACCTTTCTCACACATGATCTATCACCACGTGATGTTGTTATCACGTGGTGGTATCACCCACCTGCCCTGGCATCCTTCTACCTGCTTCTCTCCAGGACACCAGCGGCTCTCCTGTGGAGCCTGACATCGGCCATCTAACTGAGTGCATGACCTCTCTCAATTGTCAATCCACACAGCACTCTGTGGGTCTTCCTGAAATAACGATGTGCTCATGTCTCGCCCCAACCAGGACCCTCAAGACCTTTCTATCTGTAGGTAAAGGTGCTAAGGGACCTTCAAAGGTCTCTCTTCCAGTCGCCTAGGCCCTCTCAGGGACCCCAAAGCCTTCAGTAGCCTTTGTATGTGCTTTTCCCTCAGTCTGGGATCCTCTTCCTCCCTCTGTCTCTGCTAACTTCTTCTTCCCCTTCCAAGCCTGTGTATTTCCTTTTCCCGGTAGCTGGCTTTAATCACTCCTTTTCCTCTATCCTTGCCCCAAGTGACAGAGCTGGTCTCATGTCATCAGAGCCCCATCTCTAGGACCTAGAACTGACATACACTACAAGCTTTTCTTGAGTCCTCCAGGTGCCAAGCAAGACTTGGCCAGACCCTGAGGATGCAGAGATAAATAAGCCATGTTCCTGGGCCTGGAAGAGCTCTTCAGAACAGCATGGAGTGATGTGTTGGCTAAGTTAAGCTCAGGCACTCTGGGGAAAGGTGTACAAGGAAGACAGATAATCCAGACTGAGGGAGTCAGAGAGGGCTTCCTGGTGGAAGAAGTGCTTAAGTAGAGCTTTAAGGTCTCAGTGGGGGACAGGACATCAAGGAAACAAAGAGAAAAGGTGCTTAACTAGAGTCCTAAGTGTTAAGCACTGCAGGAGGACTGAGCTGAGGTCTCATGGCCCTTGCAGACGGCTGCCATGGCAGGCAACTGGGAAGGAGTCTCTTTGGAGTCTTCCCAGGTCTCTGGAAGGGCAGGAGTGGGGGATGCACAGGAGCACTAGGTTTGGAGGGACAAGAGGGTAAAGAGGCTGGCGAGGAATCTGTTTGATCCAGTGTCCTTGCGGGAGCCCTGAGTGGAAGTTGCATAGTGGGAAGGGCATCCGAAGTGGAGGGAACAGCACAAAAAGGCCAAGAGACCAAACTGAATGGGCCATAGTCAGTGGGACAATGAGGACATCTGGCCGGAGTGTGGAGAAAGAGGAGGGAGGGACTGGTTAGCTGGAGGAGGTTTCCAAGGTGACTGCACCTGAAAGTCAGTTATGGGCCAGACCCTGTGCTAAGTGCTCTTCTGAACATTACTTTTTATCTTCCCAGCAGTCCTGCGCCAGCCCTATTTTACAGATGAAAGCATTGAGACTCAGAATGGACGAAGGACTCGCTCAAGACCACGTAGCACCGACCAGAGCCTTGTACAACAGGTACTCAATATATATGTCCGAAGGGGCTGACTGACTGCATGAATGAATGAATGAATGAATGAATGACAGAATTCAGGCCCAAGCACGCCTGGCTTTCAGCTTGAGCTCTGCCCTGTCCTATACCTTGTTGCCTGAATTCTCTCCACCTCAAAAACAATAACTATAATTCTAGTGGTAAGGAGAGAGAAGAAGACAGCTTCCCCCTAAACCTGAAGTGCTTGCTGCTTTGAGCAAAGCCCTCACATTTCTCCAAGCCAGGAGCTCATGGCCACATGCTTCCCCGCTTCCGGAATCTTCCCTAGCTCCTTCTAGCGCAGCTCCATGCCAGCTGCCCTTTTGAAAGCCACTGTTTGTTTTCCCTGCCTCCAGTTTTATCATTTTCTCCAGGAAAATATTTGCCTTCCCATTATTTCAGTCATGCCTCTCGGGTCCAGCAGGGAGGCTTTGCAGAAGAATGAGTCCTGTTTTCTGTTTGCTGTACTGGGAGGACAAACAGGTTTGTTTGACTTACCTGCGTTTTCCCAGTAGGTGGACCCCTTGGAGCAAACACAGTCTAGACCTTGGGCTTCAGGGCCCCTTGGACCTAGAGTTGACTTGACTGGGGAGCATTTAAAATGGAAAGTGCTGCCCTTAAGCCAGGTTGGGGTGGATTGAGCTATTCTCTTCGGTTTATCACAGAGCCTGGATTCCTCTTATCATGCCAGGTGCCTAAACTGGAAGTGACCTTCTCTTGAGTCCAGGACACATTCAGTCTTCCTCAAATAGCAATCCAGCCCTGTAATACTTGAATGGATTGATCTAAGAGTGAGACTTCAAGATGAAAATGTTCTAGAGATTAGGGGTGGAATTAAATAGGGGGCTACTACCAGGGAGAAAATTATTGGGGTAAAAATGGCCCCGATTTTTGAAGCCGGACAGATCTGGTTCACATCCAAATGATAGGTGAACTACTTGTTATGTGTGTGTTGCTAAGGATAGAGCTGTTGCTTCATTCATTCTGTAAACGTTTCGTGATCACTTCCCAGGTGCCATCCCCATTTTAAGTGGTGTGATACACCAGTGAACAAAACAAGTAATAATCTCTGCCCTTTGGAGTTTACAATCCAGTGGAGGGGAAAACAGGCAAACATAAGACATAAGAAAAACATGTAGCAAGTTAGAAAGGGATCAAAAAAAGTAGAATAGGGCCAGGTGCGGTGGCTCACGCCTGTAATCCCAGCACTTTGGGAGGCCAAGGCGGGTGGATCACCTGAGGTCAGGAGTTCAAGACCAGCCAGGCCAACATGGTGAAACCCTATCTCTACTAAAAATACAAAAATTAGCCGGCTGTGGTGGCGAGTGCCTGTAATCCCAGCTACTCTGGAGGCTGAGGCACGAGAATCTCTTGAACTCAGAAGGCGGAAGTTGCAGTGAGCTGAGATCCCTTCAGCCTGGGAGACAGAGTGAGACTCTGCCTCAAAAAAAAAAAAAGGTGGAACAGGTTTAGTGTGACTGGGAAGGTGCTATTGGTGGGTTGAGGATTCAGTATAAATGGGATGGTCAGGGTAGGCCTCTTGAAGAAGGTGATATTTGATTAACAATTTGAAGGAGGAAACTACTTAATTCCAGACATGTCTGACTGCAAAGCCCAAACTCTTAAGCCTACACCACTTCTCTCCCAATTGAATGCCAGCAGTAGAATGGTAAGTATTACCATTCAAGTTGATCAATTTTTTCCCTGCCTTTTAGAGTCTCTTGGGCATTCATCTACTAGGGAGACAGACAAGAAGGTGGTGGTGGAGATCCCAGCACAGCTCCGTTGCCAGAGCAATGTGTGGGCATACAGGAGGGATCCTGAGGAGCAGGCAGTCACCAAGATGTCCATGACTGCTGTTAGGGTTGGAGTTAACTCAGGTTGGGGAGTGGAGTTAGGGTGGGGAGGGCTAGATCAGCTGGGGAAGGTAAGGCTCACCCATTGATGTTCACTGCACTCCCTAACTTTGCCCTGCAGACAAATGCACTACACAAACATTTATTGAGGGCCTACTAGGAACCAGGCCCTTTCCCGTCCATGCCATGCTCCCAACTGTCCTGTGAAGCAGGCAACAGCATCTCCATTCCACAGCTAGGGAAACTGAGGCTCAAAGGTTGTAAAGATTACGTGTTGCTGACTGGCTTAGATATAGCTTTGGATCTGTTTGACTTTACAGACGGGGCAAAGATTACTTTTTGCAAAGATTACTTTACTTTGCAATCATGATCAATTTCTGGTTGAACAGAAAATCTGTCTGAAAAGCTGCCAATGTCACTATCATTCTCTATATCATCATCAGCATTACTAACATCACGATCACCATTAACATCAAAATCACCATCATGGTCACTGTCACCATCATCATCACTGTCACTATCACCATCACCAAGATCACCATCACCATTAACATCACAATTGCCATCACAGTCACCATCACCATCACCATCACCACAACCATCATCACTGTCACTGTCACCATCATCGTCACCATCACCAACATCACCATCACCATTAACATCACAATTGCCATCATGGTCACTGTCACCGTCACCAACATCATCATCAACCTCACTCAATCAATGGTGATTACAGGCAGCAGGGCATGTCAGACCAACTCTTAGCTTCAGCTTTCTTATCTGTTAAATGAGGATAAATATATCTACCTCAGAGGTTAGGAGAGCTGCTGAAGTAGGTCTTCTATTTCCTCCACTTCATCAAAACTGCTCTTTTCAGAATCATCAATGACCTCTGTGATTGTTGTCATTATACTTGCCTTTCAAGAGCATTCGATGCCTCTGACCACTTCCTCCTCCTGGCTTTGTGACAGTCACTTTCTGGTTTCCCCTCCAGCTCACTGATCCCCACCCTCCTTTGCTAGCTCTGTCTCTGCTACTTACCCCAAAATATTTGAGTCTTGCAGAGCTTTCTTCATTCAGGCTCTCTAACTGCTTCCTCCCTGGTCCCAGCAACCATCATGCTTCCCTTGAAATACTATGGAAACTTCACATCACGAGGGCACGGTCAGGTGAGCGGACCTTAGAGTGGGCCATGGAGCACCCCCTGAGGAAGAAGGGTCCTTTCTGGACCCATCTGGAACTGACAGCACTCTTTTCAAGGAGGAGACACAGGGCTAACCCCGAGCAGAATATTTTGCTGATAGTTTGTGAAGTCTCTGCCTCCTGGATCTGCATCCCTTTCAGTTTTCTGTTGCTTTCTGGGTTCATACTATCTCAGGTGATCAGAACCCTCAGAATCTTCCCACCCTAAATAGGTCCACGCTGAGATGTCAGGGACAGGGAACCTCTTAGAAAGTGTCCCCCACCGCCTTGGTTTCTATTTAGCAGAGAACTAAATGGAGTGCTATAGAGAGATCTCCAGTTAATGGCTGGGGACATTCACAGAATGCTTTCCTGAAAACTGAAATAGCACCCCTTTGGGGGCTACTGTTTCTGCCTCCACATCGGGGGGCCTGTTCTGAGACAGATGGTCCCCTGTTGGGCTGTTCTCACACACACGAGCAGAGGAATTCTTTTAGGTCCTCTTGGCCTCGGGAGCATTTTGAATCAGATGCCAGGAGAAACAGATTGCCTACCCTTTATTCTGGGGGCTGTGGGTGGATGGCTTTGAGAGGAGATCTCTTCCAAGAATGTGTTTTCCCTTACATCTTCAGGATGCCATGCACTTCCTGCTCTGCTCTTTTAAGGCTGGCATAAGCATGAGAGTTGCTTGGGGGGTAACGTCTGTACCGCCTCTGCCCCACCGCTCAGGAGCAAAGGCGGGTGGGTGTCACTTTTGGCATCCTCCTTTGTTCCCTTTGCGAAGGGCTACCCAGTTGGTAACACTACAATCTGCTTTCCACCGCCAGCTTAACATTCCTAAAATAGCTCAGTGTGATTGGGCCATTCCGTTGCTCAAGAACCATCCAGAGCCTTCCATCGCCCATAGAATGAAGTCCCAGGCTTTCGTCTCACATTCGAGGTCGCTACCATCTGGCCTTCATTTGCGTTTCCAACCCTGCCCCTCACTCCTTCTCTACTCAAGGTCTTCCCTCCAGACAGAGGTTGACTCTCCTTTCCCAGAATGCCTGGCCTGCTGGCTGCATCCACACCCCTCTCTTGGTTAAAATGCCACCCCTCCTTGTTGCCTGCATACACTTCTTCCTGTTCTTCCAAACAGGTTTGAGGCCAACCATGCAAAGGCCTCCTCTGCTTGGATGTCTTCCTTGATCCCTCCTTTCATTTGACCCCTCATTCCATATGACCACACAGAGGACCCTTTGTGACTTCTCCCACTGAGGAGGGTGTATTTACAAAAGGCTTACCTAGCTGTGGGCAGGAGTGGGAGAACCACAAGGGACAGTACCCAGGACTATTACCACCAATAGGTACACCCAGTAACAGGAGCGCTATTGCCACTCCTAGGCCTGAAGGAGTGAGGGGAGGAAACTTAACAAAACCTGGAAGGAGGAAGGTCTGCAGAGAAGACCACAGGGCTGTGACCTTCCATGGAGACATAGTCAGCTTGGGGAGGACTCTCTGGTGAGTCAGGAGAACAAACACCACTTGGCTGAGACCAGTTGGAAGCCAGAGCACTGGGGAGCTCCTTAGAGAGTCCCTGCAGGTCGGTCAACCTGTCCATGTGGGCAGAGGAGTGGAGGAGTGTGGAAAGGAATCTGGAGGGACGTAAAGGGGAAGGGGATTCCAGCTCTTACCTTAGCTGTCAGATGGGTAAATTGCGAAGACTTTGAATGTCACAAGTAGAAGGGTTCTTATGCTCAAGCTGTTCAATATCATTTCCCACATAGGAGAGTGGGAGCCCAGAGGGCGTTCATGCTGACCTGAGACCACACAGGAAGGTAGCGTCAGAGATGAGACTGCAGAAGTGTGAACCCCCCAGTTCATTAGTCCATTGTTTCTTTGGAACAGAGCATCTAATAAGTTACACAATAGGAATTTGAGTTTTAGTCTTACTGGCCATGCTGGCTGTGTTTGGTAACTGGTGAGATGGCCTGATAGGAGTCTGTTTGCAAGTGGTGGCTGACGGGCCTCCATGGAAGAAGTTGCATTCCGAAGGGGGAAGCCGCGGACAATGATTTTACCCAGTGGTATGTGGATTGACGTTATGAACACAGTATGGCAGTGTTTGTTTTTTTCTTTTCTTTTCTTTTTTTTGAGACAGGGTCTCGCTCTGTTGCCCAGGTTGGAATGCAGTGCAATCACAGCTCACTGCAGCCTCGACCTCCTGGACTCAAGTAATCCTCCCACTTTAACCTCCCAAGTGGCTGGGACTACAGACACGTACCACCATGCCTGGCTAATATCTTTTGTAAAAAGCTATTATTATTTATTTATTTATTTTGAGATGGAGTCTCACTCTGTCGCTCAGACTGGAATGCAGTGGCACAATCTCAGCTCACTGCAACCTCCACCTCCCAGGTTCAAGTGATTCTCCTGCTTCAGCCTCCTGAGTAGCTGGGATTACAGGCGCCTGCCACCACACCTGGCTAATTTTTGTATTTTTAGTAGAGATGGGGTTTCACCATGTTGATCAGGCTGGTCTTGAACTCCTGACCTCGTGATCTGCCCACCTCAGCCTCCCACAGTGCTGGGACTACAGGGGTGAGCCGCCGTGCCCAGCTGGCAGTTGTTTTTCAAGTGTGTTGCCCACCTGTGTTCCTGAACACCATCTGAATGCTCTCCCACGGAGAGCACTCTCTGTGTGTGTGTGTGTGTGCACGCGCTCGTGCGCGTGTGTGTGTTAAAGGGGAGAGATCTACTGTAGAATCTGAAAGAGCTCTTTCACTCATCTCTGAGTGACACTGAACTCCAAGCAGCACTGCTGTGGGTACTCCATAAAGGAGCATAATGCAAAACAGAGAGACAGCTCTCCCTCACCCCACTGAAGACCTACTTTGTTTTAGTTACTTATTTATTTATTATTACTATTTTTTGAGACGGAGTCTTGCTCTGTCTCTTGGGCTGGAGGGCAACAGTGCAATTTCGGCTCATTGCAACCTCTGCCTCCCGGGTTCAAGTGATTCTCCTGCCTCAGCTTCCTGAGTATCTGGGATTACAGGTGCATGCCACCAGGCCCAGCTGATTTTTGTATTTTAGTAGAGACAGGGTTTCACCATGTTGGCCAGGCTGGTCTCAAACTCCTGTCCTCCAGTGATTCACCCACCTCCATCTCCCAAAGTGTTGGGATTACAAGCGTAAGCCACTGCGCCTGGCACCCTACTTTGTTTTAATTCTCTTTCACCCAATTTCTCTCTGCTGTTTTTTTTTTTTTTAATTGAAGCAGTTATGCAGTGCTTTGCAATGTTTAGACACTGATCCTTATGACTCCTGATGTCTCAGATCCAGCCTGTGGGAGAGCCAGGGCAGGGAGTATGATATCCAATTGTCAGTAGAAGGAGTACACTCAGGCAAGTCAAATGGATGGTCTCAGCTCCCACAGCTGGAAAGGGATGGGACCCAGCAGTAGGCCTGACTCTGAAGACCATGCCGTTTTCATTTTACCATATTGGGACTCTCTCCCGCTGCCAACGGTTCCTTTTTCTGAATGTTTTCCTATTCTTTTACTCTTTTATCTCTCAACCCTTCCTGCCTTTGCCTCCATCTCCCCTATCCTCTCTTCTCCATCTCTCTCTTTCTCCTTTTCCCTTCCCCCGACTCTTCTGAAAAGCCACAGCTTCTCTCTGTTCTAATATGCCTGAGACATTGTCTCAGAAACTTTCTTATGTGCTTCTGAACATCTAGAGGGACTGTACACAGATATATTTGTTGGGAGAGCCTCTGCCTCCATGGGGAGAGAGGCCAACTGATTGACATTCCGCTTCTTGTACCAACCAAGGGGCCATTTGCAGACAGTACATAAAAATGACAAAGCACCGTTGAGCAATCTTTCCTTGCATCAGTTAGATTCTGACATCTGCTTACTGTTTAATTATCTTTTGACTGAGGAAATGGAAAAGTTGACAAATAGCTTAACCCAACGAGAGTCAGTTTCCTTATTTTTCCCCCTTCGTGAGCATGTTTTTAGAACACCGATCTGCCAACATCTCCTGGTCTCTCTGGGGCACTGGCAAAAAATACAGACAAATATTTATGTTCCATGAACTCAAGATGGTTTTCATGTTGTTTTCATGTTTAACTGATTTCAAATGAACGACAATGGCTCTTAATGTGGTTACAAGAATTTGCCATTAATTTTCACTTGAAATTGGACCCAGTTGGTAAACATGCCTACCCTGTATCCTAGTTCTTAACGATTTACCTTCCAAAAACATAGGCTGTTTCCCACTGGCTGATTGGCACAGCAGCTTCGTGAGGGCATCAATCTCCTATTACATGTGAACAAAAATAAATTGAGACGATCACGCCTATTTTGGAATGCTTTGCATGTAGCCTTTGAGGCAGGTGTCTGGGACACTGGGTGAAGACCCTGGGGGCAGCAGGTTCAGCATACTATCCTTTCCTGGTCATGAAGATGCCAGCTCCAGCCCAAGTGGGAACGAGGCTGGGTGGCTAGGGGACGTGGGAGTGGGGTGTGAGGTCTCAGAGCATTTTAAAAACCTTCTGTTGTCTTTCTCCCTTGGATTTTGAAAGCACCACGGTGACGTTATAGGTTCTTTGTGAGGTTTAAAGTCTTCCCTCTCTTGGTCTAAAATGTTGAAGTGGGTGGTGGAACAGAGGGACCATGGCATGAAGAGGAGAGTTGAGCCGGACGAATAGGCTTCTCCATCTGTGGGGACGTCATTTAATTTTGGAAACACCCAGTTTCTGTTTAATCAGTGTAACGGTATAATTTGTTGAATTTTTGAAGGGGTGAGTGTTAAATTGGGTAACATGTTGGGAAAACTAGGCTTACATGTTGGGCTTAAACTGGAGATAAGGTTTATGACCTATGAATAAAGAAGGGATTAGGCCACATAGTGGGGGTCAGGGGTGGTAAGCAGGTTTCATACCCATGGTAATTCCAAAAGAGTGATCAGGCTTTCTGAGCTGCATGGTGGAGGGGATGGTGCAGCTGCTCTAGAGCACCGTGGAAGAGTTTCCTGATTAATTAGCAATGTCTGCTCTGGTCTCTGGGAAGGATGGCTGCACCCTTGTAGGTTTTCACCATTCTTGGATTGAATGTCTTTGAGAGCCTTTTAAATTCTATTTTTGTAATAAGAATTGAGAAGTGAATGAAGCCAACCTTCTTATTTAAATGCTCTGGAGGTTGAGACCTGGAAAGCCAGACTGGGAGGCCTACGGCAGTGCCTTTCCAACTGAGTGTGTATACTCAAAATCAAAGGTCTGGACTAAGGCCCAGTAGCCTCAATTTCTGACAGGTTCCCAGGTAATGCCAATGCTGCTGGTCTGTGGGACACACTTTGAGCAACAAATACCTAAGTCAGCATCCTAAACCTGGGCCAATGCCCTTTCACCGCAGGCACAAAGCCTGCATAAGAGCCTGTATATATACTCCTTTCCAAGGATTATTTCCCACAGGTTATTTCCCACAAGTGATTCCTCCAGACAGCCTTTTAATGTTTGATAGATTATTTCCCGCCCCCATCACCCATTTTTTTTTTTTTGTTCCTAAATGTGCTTTTCAGGTGCAGCAGGTTTAAGTGCCTAGCCCAAGGGCTATAAATGGCAGAGTTGAGACTCATGTTTAAGTCTTTGCCCTGCACTACGTGACCCTTTAAGCACCTAACGGGCAGGCCTCAGTGTAGAGCTAACATTGTGAGTGCCCTCAGCTCAAATGGGGTAGCTCTTGGAGCAGTGCAAAGGGATCGTCCTGATGCTAAATATGCCTTCAGATCACATCAGAAGGCTAAGCTCTGCCTTGTGACCCCCAGTTCCACCATTTCAGCCAGTCACGAAGGTAGGCAGACAGCATCTTACAGTCCTGGGTCCATGGAAGCCTTCTTTGCCCTTAGGAGGGTTTTAGAGCCAGAGAGACCTGGGTCAGAATGGTTGGGAGTTTGAAACCAGCCTGACCAACATGGAGAAACCCTGCCTCTACTAAAAAAAAACAAAAAAAAATCAGCCGGGCGTGGTGGTGCATGCCTATGATGCCAGCTACTCAGGCGGCTGAGGCAGGAGAATCACTTGAACCTGGGAGGCAGAGGTTCAAGCTGAGATTGCACCATTGCACTCCAGCCTGGGCAACAAGAGTGAAACTCCGTCTCAAAAAAAAAAAAAAGAATGTTTCCATGTCATTTGACCTTGAGCAAGTTACTTAACCTCCCCAAATTAAAGTCCCCTCACCTGTAAAAAGTCACATTCTTGCCTTTCGTAGTAAAATGCCTGGCAGAATGCATAGTGAAGATGAGACATTCCGATTCTCCCCTTCGTCCTCCAGAAGAACTGTCATGCCTTAGTGCTGCTATTCACTGCACAAATACAGTGGAACTATCTTAAATTCTTCCTGGTACAAACTTTGTGTGGTGCCTTATAAAATAGGAAACCATATTAATTACCAAATATCATTCTTTCATGATACAACACGCAAAAAACTATTTAAACAAACTTCAAAACTTATACTCTAAAACGTGTCAGCACCAAGAACTATGCAGGCAACACAGGCAAACTTGAAAATTAGAAGCAAACTTAAAATGTCTCCGTTGTGATTTGGCATTAGCAAAATCACCGATAAGTTTCACAACTTCTGCTGCCTTGTTTCTGCAGCGAGTGGTGTTAATTCTGTTAAACGTTGTTGTCACGGAGTGTTCCTTAAATAGTTTTTAATTGGTTTTAATTTGGAGAAAAAATGTTCTGCTGAAGATACAGGGGCAGGAATTGTCAAAAATAAAATTAACCAGATAACATTCTACGGAAAAACTTGGAGACATGCTGTGTCATTCTATACTCCCTTGGCGAATGTATGGATGCTTTTAATTTTGTCAGTTTCACATGTTAATGATTTTCACAGAGCAGTAAGTTAATTGGTAGTGCTTCCAATGGATCCTTGGAATATTTCGTTTTCACCTCCTGTGTGTTCTTCACAGCGGACTTTTCATCCACATGAATTAATTAGAATGGTGGAAAGAAAATGCAAACAAGT
Source organism: Callithrix jacchus (assembly GCF_049354715.1). NCBI lineage: Eukaryota > Metazoa > Chordata > Mammalia > Primates > Cebidae > Callithrix > Callithrix jacchus. The sequence continues at coordinate 16,658,501 of NC_133509.1, forward strand.
CAGCAGTTGTATTTAACCCTGAAATCTTAGGCCTGTTTAGGTAATCAGTGTTATCAATTATCCATGAAAAAAGGGTAAGCAATATAAAATCCTTCTTTTAAAAAAATCCTGCTGAAGCTCAACGTGCTGCCATCCTGACATTCAGCAAATCAACAGGTGGAGGCAGATGAGGTAGATGATTCAAAAATCTTTTCATTGTCATGGTATCTTGGCAAAATTTTAGCCAAAGCAGTCTTTTTTTTTTTTTTTTAATTTGGAGAGTATAGTCAGATTTTTTTTCACCTGTCTTTTAAGATATTAGCATAGTTCTATACGTATGAATTAGTTCTATATGTATGAGTGCATGATTCTATTAAAGAGTTCTGCATCGCTTCAGCTAAGGGAGCAACAGCTGCTCTGACAGCTCTGACTTTGCAAATGCCAGCTAAGCGCCCACATTCTCTTGGCTATAAAGGAAGCAGAGGTCAATATGCTTTCCTAGGAGTCATCAAGTATCGCCAAGGAATAGCCCCAATCTGATTGCATGTCACATTTCAGGCATATATGAACACACTCTGTTCAAATGGCATCTGGTGTAAAATAGGTATTAGAAACTTTTTTCCCAACCTTGAGAAGATCTGAATTAATGCAGGGGGAAAATTGACAAGTACAGTGATACGGTGATGTGTCTACACTTAAGTATATGTCCTTGCATTTGCTTAGTCAATAGGGTACCAAGAGGTGAGATTTCAATGTTCCTGTCTAACAGAAAGAGTAGGTTCTTATTAATAGCGCTTTGTGGGTCATTGGCTACAGAAGATATGTACTTGAATATTAATGATATTCTCATTTGATTGTCATGGAAGTCAGAGTGGAATTCTATTCAAGCACAGTTTTTATTTGTACGCCAATGGTGACATGTGGATTTAAAAATCAGTTGCCTACATGATAGCCACAGTTAGTACCATAGAAGCTTTAAACCCTCGAGGGCTCCTAGTAACCCATGGCCCTGAAACAGTGCACCGTCCCAGCTTGACAAGGGTCCTCTAGTTTCCCACTTTCATAATGATCAACTGGGTGATCAAAGCCTCCACAGCCTGGCCCCAGCTTCAGCCCAGATTCCCCACCTACCCAAGCCCCTCCCTAGCCCCACTGCGCTGTCTCTCCTGAGCAAGGCTTCCCTCTTCTGCCTCTGCTCCTGCAGTCTTGTGTTCTGCTTTTGAGGTTTTCTCTGCTCCTCCACCTGCATCAATCTTTCTCATCCTTTAAGACCTGGCATAGACCCTGTATCCAACAAGGTCCTGGCAAGAAACAGCTGACGTATCAGAAAGGCATTTGAAGAGAGTTAAGGAGGGATGCTTACTAAGGAAATTGCCAGGGCACAGGGACAGCATGAGATGTTGTAGCACCCTGGGACTACTACAGTAGGGAGCTGCTACTGTCCCTAGGCTGGAAGAGGTGAGGCGAGGGAGCGTTTACTGAAACCACAGAAGGCCCACAGCCGTAAGCAAGGACTGCTTGGTGGGACTCATGGCCTTCGCTGGAGAAAACTGGTCATTGCTAACCCTCAGCCTGGCAGAGAGGAAGCCAGATGAGTGCAGACCCTTCTCTTTCCTCCTGCTGTGCATCCCCTGCTGCCTGTCAACTTTGGCCAAACCCAACTTGGAGAAGGAGGACAAGAAACCCCTCGCAGGCCCTTCCAGGTCATCCTCCCAGCCAGAGCAGGGTGGAGAGGGATGGAGCCTGGATTGGGAGGGGACCCATCTGCCTTCTCCCAGGAGCACCCTGATGAATCCGCCCAGGGAGGCCTCTCTGCTCTGAACCCTAGAGTACGTCTGGTTTGAGCAGCTGTCATGCGTCTTTGGGTTGTGCCGCAGGGTCATCGCTCTCTTGCGTTTTCAGTTTGCGTCATGCTCCCCACTGACTATGGAAGCTCCTTGAAGCAGGGACCTTCACTTACTCTCTGTATTTCTCATATGGAAACAAGTAAATACCCTGCAATGTCTTGCTTGTGTCTGTTTGGAACATTCTCCGTTCCTTTGTTGCCACCCCAACCCCAACCCCAACCCCAACCCAAACACACACCTCTAGGACATCAGGACCTGTGCCTGTTAGATTATTGTTGGTAAGGGGGTGGGTATTGAGATAAGCGTGAAGAAGCCGGGGTTCCTGGGCCTGGTTTGGGGAGTTTTCAGCAGATACAGTAAGAAGCCAGAGCACAGAGGCAAACAGAGGGAAGCTGAGGGCCAGACCCAGGAAGAGCTGGGTGAGGTGGGCAGAAAGTGTCACCAAAGCAAAAGGGGAGGGAGACAGAGATTGACATGGGATGTCAGTTGGGAGTCCAGGGCCAGGGGACACGGGCAAGAGAGTTACCACCAATGAGACGCTGGAACCAGATGGGAGGGCTCGGATGCAAGGTTAAACAGGGTGCCAACTGTAGTCTAGCCCTGTGCTGTCCAATATGTCAGCCACTAGCCATGTGTGGCCATTTAAATTTAAATTAACTAAAATGATCTAATATTAAAAATTCAGTTTCTCAGGCACACTAGCCACATTTCAAGCGCTCTACTGTGTTGGCCAATGTGGATGCAGGTATTTCCATCACTGTGGAACCTCCTACTGTATAGCCTGGTCCAGAACTTCCTGGAGAGTTGAGGGTCTTAACAATGCTACAAACATACCTGTTCATTTGATCCAACCTGGTCCTACCTGTCTGGATAGCAGATACACCTAGCTCCCAATCTTCACTGCGCTGGTGAATAATTGCCTGATGAGTCTCCAGATCTCAGCTTTCTCATCTAGAAAATGAGGCGAATCACAGAGGACTATCTGGATTGAGGATTTGGAGGTGTCGTGAGTGGCCATAGATACGAAGGAGGAGCTCTCTAATGAATGTTAGTTCCCAACCTTCTGATGACCACAAGGACGCAAACCAGCTCTTACCCAGAGCTTGCTCAGCCGGCGCTGTGCTGAACAGTGATCGTCTTATGCAATTCTCACAGTAATTTTCTAAGAAGATAATATCACCGTTCCCTTTCACAGATGAGGCAATAAAGCCTCAATAAGATTAAAACAGTTGCTCAATGTCACATGGTAATGGAGCCGAGTTTCTTTACATTTGATTAAAAACCGTCCAACATCGTTCTCTGCTGTTTCCTGTAATATCTTATCTTCTCACCTAGGCCATTGAGAACATCTTAGGCTTCATGTGAATCTTGCAGTGTGCCTGGCACAGGTCTGGACTGATGCTCGGTTGCTAACTGGCACATCCATTTTGATAAATTTTAGTAAAATATTTAAACGTTCTTCAGCGCTGACTATCGACTTTAATATTTAAGTGCATACTCACCCATGAGGGTCTTGACAACTAATTCACGAGTGCTCAGTTTCCATCTTTAATTTGGTGCATTGCTTGCAGAAGGCTTTAGAGCCTGGAGATTTTAGAACCACTGTGCTCTTGAGTGTAGAAGGAAAAGGCTGCTTCCCGTTTGGGGACTCTAGAAACAGAAAGAAAGGTGGAACACTGCCTGGCTTTGCCTGTAAGCAGCCTTAAGTTGGAATCTAGTGTGCCATTGGTTAAGTTGCTCACACTCTTGAAATTTCAGTTTCTTTACCTGAAAGAGACAATGTCCTACTTCTCCTAAGGGGTGGTCTTGAAGACTGAATGGCTCTATAAAAACTTGACCCGGTGCCTGGAGCACAGATGCCTTCAGCAAAGGTCATTCTGATCTCTCTGGTGAAAGGGAAGGATCCCTTATTGTCTGAACCACACGTATTTAAAGAAACTAAAGCTGTGTGTCCAGGAAATTATGCTGATTATGTTAATATTTACCTTGATGGGTATATAGTGCATAGATTAACTATAACTGCAGAAGGATGGGGAGATGCCAGCGTCACTGCCTAGCCTCCCCCAGCACTGGGTTCTGGGCTCCCTACTTCGCTGACTGACATGGGTGGTACTAGTGCCCACTGGCTTTGTTTACCAGGTCCTGGCTGAAGCTATGAGGGAGGCCTGGGGGATTCCTGGGCTGGAACTGAGATGGTTTGAAGAAAAAAGTGTGTGAGAACCTGTGCAGCATTGGGGTGTAGGAGAGGTGATAGGGCTGAGAGGCACCAAAGCCAGTGACTCAAGGTAGTTCTGTGGCCTGAAACTGTTAGGTGGCAAGTGCCTGAAAAGAAACCTGGGGCTTAGCAGCCTTTCCCAGCCACCCCCTACATCAGTTTCCCAGCAGGTGGCAAACAGGGAAGCCGAGGGAGACATTTCTGGTTTTCCTCTGTGAATCCCAGCATGAGCTGGTCTCTCCCCGGGTTGTTGTTTGGGGCAGGGGGATTCTGAGCACCCATGGGTGGGAGTCACCATGTCGTCTGAAGACAGCATGTGACTAAGTGTTAGATGAAGTGACCTCTTTCTCCAAGAAGGTTGGCACTTGGTATGGCCAACCTTCTTGGTATGCCAACCTATGGGGTGTGGCACTTTGGTATGGAAATTACTAATTTTAGAGTCAGATTCCCCTGGGTTCCAGTCTTAGCTCAGCCATGTGCAAGCTGTGCCTTACTGGGCAGTTACTTCACCTCTGTAATATTTTTGGAACACCAACTTTGTACTGAGGTTTTCACAGGAGTCTTGTCTTCTGATTCTCACAAACAGCCTGGTGTAAGGGAGGTTATTCCTATTTCACAGATGATGAAAAACTGAACCTTCAAGAACTGAAGTTCCTTCCCTCCTTCCTTCCTTCTTTCCTTCCTTCCTTCCTTCCTTCCTTCCTTCCTTCCTTCCTTCCCTCCTTCCTTCCTTCCCTCCTTTCTCCCTTCCTTCCTTCCTTCCTTCCTTCCTTCCCTTCTCCCTTCCTTCCTTCCTTCCTTCCCTCCCTCCCTCCCTCCCTCCTTCCTTCCTTCCTTCCCTCCTTCCTTCCTTCCCTCCTTCCTTCCTTCCTTCCTTCCCTCCCTCCCTCCCTCCCTCCTTCCTTCCTTCCTTCCCTCCTTCCTTCCTTCCCTCCTTCCTTCCTTCCTTCCTTCCCTCCTTCCTTCCTTCCCTCCTTCCTTCCTTTCTCCCTTCCTTCCCTCCCTCCCTCCCTCCTTCCTTCCTTCCTTCCTTCCTTCCTTCCTTCCTTCCTTCCCTCCCTCCCTCCTTCCTTCCTTCCTTCCTTCCCTCCTTCCTTCCTTTCTCCCTTCCTTCCTTCCTTCCTTCCTTCCTTCCTTCCTTCCTTCCTTCCTTCCCTCCCTCCCTCCCTCCTTCCCTCCTTCCCTCCTTCCCTCCCTCCCTCCTTCTCTCCCTCCCTCCCTCCCTCCTTCCTTCCTTCCTTCCTTCCTTCCTTCCTTCCTTCCCTCCCTCCCTCCCTCCTTCCTTCCTTTCTTCCTTCCCTTCCTTCCTTCCCTCCCTCCCTCCCTCCTTCTCTCCCTCCCTCCCTCCCTCCCTCCCTCCCTCCTTCCTTCCTTTCCTTCCCTTCCCTTCCCTCCCTCCCTCCCTCCCTCCCTCCCTCCCTCCCTCCCTCCCTCCCTCCCTCCTTCCTTCCTTCCTTCCTTCCTTCCTTCCTTCCTTCCTTCCTTCCTTCCCTTCCTTCCCTCCCTCCCTCCCTCCCTCCTTCCTACCTTCCTTCCTTCCTCTCTCTCCTTCTCCCTTCCTTCTTTCTTTTTGGATTGAGACTGAATCTCACTATGTTGCTCAGGCTGGTGTCAGACTTCTGATCTCAAGCAATCCTCCTGCCTCGACACTCCACAGTGCCGAGATTACAGGTGTGAGCCACCATTCCTGGCCTAGAATTTTCTTTTATCAGCACCCCATTTTCTAACAACTTTTAGTGACATTGGCCAAAGGCCAGAATCTGCTTCTGAAAGCTCCTGCTTCATCCGAGGCCTCAGCTCTTGCTCCTCTCCCTTGACCTCTATGCTAATGTAATAATTTCTTATTCTTAGAGTTATGGGCTCAGGCCCAGTGTGGAGAGGCCAGAGGCTAACTGAAAAGCAGACCCAGCGAGAGGAAGAAACATTCTCCCAGAGTCACAGAGCTTTCAGCAGAGCGGGGACAAACCTCCTCTGCCTCCCAGCCCAGGGCGCTTTCCTCCAGGTCTCCTCGCCCAACCGCGAGTTGTTCTTCAGTGACCCCGGGCTGCCTTTATGGCTCCAAGCATCAACCCCGAGAGGTGATGACTTTTCAGACCTCATCAAGAACAATAACAACAAAAAAAGCAGAAAGAAAAAAAAAAAAGCAACAAAAACAAAAAGTAATAAAACCCTCCACCGTGCCCCAGCCCTGACCCAAGACATCTTCATTGCACAAATCAGTGGTGAGGTTCCCCCACAGCCTGCTCGGAGCAGGGTCACTGTGCCAAGGAAAGTGGCGTGTTTTGGGACTGCACCCCACCCTGTGTGTTTGTAGGTGCCGTACGTCTGCACGTTTACGCTAGAATGTCTTCGACAGTGCCAGCTGTGCTATTTGTTTTTCTCAGGCTGTTTTCATTAAGGCTGTGGCCTCCCGGGCAGAACCCAGGGACTTAATTACGGCACCCAAAGGTTATCTCCCCAAACTATATTTCATCTTTCGTCAGGCGGCTGGAGCCAACCCTGCCAGCTGTCTTAATAATGGCTCAGACCTTGCCTCCCGTCCTTCTGCTTGGAAATGAGGCTGGCTCCGTTCTGTACCCACACTTACTGCCTGCAATGCTTTGTGAGAGGAGTTCCTGCCCTGTGGCTCTTGCACAGTTTCTGGAATGACAATAAAGGCTCCAGTGATTGAGGGCAGAGATTGCCTTGTCACCTTCACATCCCAGCACCCACCCCAGGTCCAGTGCAGAGCACAGGAAAATCTGCCAAATTATTACGTATTTTCGAATGCTTCTGTTTCACTCGGGTTGGTCAACTCCTCACCTCTTGAGCCCGCCTTTTGCCTCTGCACTATAGCTTAGGCTGTTCCCTCTACCTACAATGTCTTTTTGCCTCCTTTCTACTGCTCAGGGTCTTGTCACCTTTCAAGGACCAATTCCACCTCCTCCTAGAGGATGCACTTCTTAAGAAAAAGGCTTAGTATCCCTATGTAGACGTGTTCAGCACATGCCTGTAGCATGAATGAATAAATGAATGAATGAAACTCTGATTTCTCCCCCTACCCCCTCCCTTGACTTTCTTAGAAACCCCCAGCCCATGGCGCTCCCTCCCGCTCATTGGGGTGACCTCCCAGGGGTGCCTCTTGACTCCTTGCTCACCATCTGGCCCAGCATCCCAGGCTATCATTGGCTATCTTGGGGAAATCTTTTTCTCTGTCTTCTAACACTATTTGCCTTTTTTCCTCCCAACTAAACTATGTCCAAGAGAAGTCCTTCCTGAGGTGACATATGGCATGCTGGCTCAGGTCATGTCTAGGGGGGCCCACCTGGGGTGGAGGAAAACAGGCAAAATCACGGGTCCAGGGAGGAAAGGAGTCAGGTCCTGGAGATGTGCTGGGAGGTGGGCAGGGAATGTGCTCTCAGGCACATACCACAGGCTTTAGAGTGCAAGGCAGAGATATTTTCCTCCCAGAAGGTACAGTGTTCCCTAAAGTTTAGCATTAGCAGCTAAGGACTGCTGAGCAATGACCATGGCTCTCAGGAGCTCAGATCCCAAGGCAAAGATGACGGCTCACAGCAGGAATTGGTTGCTCCATGCTGGGCCTGTGTGCTCTTGACCAATAGGAATGGGCAGTGGCCAGAGGTCTGCAGGTGAATCCTCTCACTAAAGCAATTAGTGGCATTTCAGGCTCCTTGAAGGCTGGGTGCATGTCACCACCTCATCCCAGTGTTTGTCCAAGCCCCATTGTATCAGAATCTATGGCATGGGGCCTACGAACCTTCACTTTTAACAAGCTCCCAAGGTCCTGCTTAGGTGCACCACAATTTCATGACCACTGCCTCCTGCCTCTCTGAGTTTCCACACACCACAGCTCATAGTTGGACAACATAAATATTTCAACTTCTAAGACACAGGGGGTCTTCCCTGTCCCTCGAGATCCAGGTAAGATCAGCTCCGATCCCCAAATTTCTCCTCTATGGTGGTCCAAGGACCCCAAGATTTCTGAGCCTCTCGAGGAGCTCCACATTCAATCGGCCCTGACTGCTTCAGACTCCTGCTTTCACACTTACTCTCTTCATCCCACACCTCGCGGACCCAGATGGGAAGCTCAGCCGCTTCTCATTTTCCACATAACAATCTGCTGGCGCAAAGCATTCGTGGGTGAGGCAGATTTATTTGAAGATACGGGGTGGGGCGGGGGTGGGGATGAAGGAAGGATTTACATCACTGCAATGCAAACAACTTCAAGTTGAACATGAGGTGTTCCCATTCTTAAAATGCCCTTCTGGCCACTCCGCTGCTGGGTGCTTCTCTCTGGCCTTTTGCTCCAGGCAGCTACAGCTTTGCGCCATCTTGCTGCTCTCCAGTCCCTCCCTTCTCTTATTCTGTCTCTCTCCTGTTTCCCCATTTCTTTCCATATTCCCTACGGAGGAGGTTGACCTTTGCCCCATGGCCTTGGCTGCAGCAAGCACCACATGCCTCCACGCTTCCCCATCTCCTCTAGAAGATCCCTCCCCAGATAGAGACCATTTCCTCCCTAGAGGAATCCTTGTACTGTTTGTAGGTGAGAACGCTTCACCTCATTTCCTGGATGTGGAGTGCTGAAGCTGGAAGGGATCCTGGAGATCCTGAGTCAAACTCCAGTGAAGCAGTCACTGGCCCCGTCTCTGGCAGGTGGGAGGCAGAGTGGAGGCTGGAACATAGGTCCCTGGCTCTCATGCTAGGGCTTCGTTTGATTAATGACTCCAGGAGTAACTCAGGCGACCAAAGCCCTCTTACAAAGGTAGCAAGGCTTTGGGGCAAGATCACATGGTCCGCTCAGACTATCTGAGGACACCAGTTGGCATTTCTTCATCACCCCACCCTGACTCAGAAGTTAATTCTCATAAGCATAGTCCTTCTGCCTCTGCACAGGTGTTGGGGCGACAGCCAGCCGGGATTCCAGCTCTACTTTTACCATCAACATGCAGCTCGATCTTGGCCATCAATTATCCTCTCTCTGGGGCTCAGTTTACCCACTGTTAAAAAGAGGCCTGTTTTTGGCACTGTCTTAGTAATGTGTAGAACTGTGTCAGGAGCCGTCAAGGGTGGTGTTCGTGATCCAAGCACGTGTGTGGGGCTGGGGAAGTAGGTATTCAGCCCCTACTACGATCAGAGGCAGCTCTCCTTATGTCTGTGCTAATGACTGGGGTTCATAAGGGCTTCTAGTCAAACTAAGATTTCTGTTGCTTACAAAATACTTCAAAACCTCGGGTTCAGCTGACATTTGGGGTCCACAGCTCTAGTGACCTAGGAGCCTCATGGTTGTGGCAAAGCAGGCTGTCCCTGCAGGGCTCCACAGGGCTGTGCCTTCTATGTGGCACCATTCATGAGCAAGTGACAACATCCATCACGAGGCACTGGGGGCAGCTGGGCGGACGGGCAGGTCCCCATTGTGGAGGCTGTTTGGGGACTTTCTGAGTATTGGTAAGTGTGAATCAGGCCCCAGATTTTCCATTTCCTCTGCCCATTGCTCTTTCAGAAGAGCGTATAAGTGTGTGCTTCAGCAAAATGCAGGTGCTGAAAGTTCCACACGTCCAAAGGGGGTGTGGGAGAGAGCAGAGGGCTGGGTCCAGGTGGGTACGGGGCATTTCCACTGTGGGTGGTACCCTGAGGGTGAGCAGCCTGCCCCGCCCGCAGCCCTTCTGAGGGTCAGCTCCCTTGTCAGCTTATGTGCTCTGAAGCTCTTAAGTGTCTCTTCGACCTGAGTGTCTGAGATTCGGAGCAGCCAAGGCTTGCGTGGTGGCCCCAGTGTTAAGAGAGGGGCTCTGACGGCCAGTGTGGCCCTGGTCCCCACACATGTGCAGATGCAAGCCTGGCCGGCTATCAACTTCCTTTGACCCCGTTCAAAGATTCAATGAAGCAATGTGTATGTGCAGCACCTGGGAGTACACCCAATGGTCTCCTAGCCACTATCTCATTTGGCCTCAGGCAAATCTGAGAGGGAGGCACAGCAGGGGACACTGCGATGCCGTGTGAGATGCGCCTGTGGATGGAAACAGGTCTTTGGGCTCTAAGGCCAGTGCTCTTTGCTTTCCACTTTGGCATCTCCCAGCTCAGCCTCTGTCCTTGGCTTCATTTCCGACTTCTCCACCATGAAGAAGAGAGGCATTACTAAAGACGTTTCCTTGGCATTTCTTACCCAGCCTCAGTTATTGAAACAACAGCTTAAGAATTTGTTCCTGAGGCCATTCACTCTCTGAATCACTTCTTTGCTTATACACTCACCTCATTTATTTAGTTGCTCACCCCACACATGTAGCCATTTATTCACTCACTCATTCATTCATTCATTCATGTCCTTGTTGAATGCTTACTATGTGCTCAGCTGATAGTGGGCATCAGGGACCACAAAGAATGCTGAGTCAAGATTCCTGATTTTGAGAAGCTTGTTACACTCTCGTTGAGGAACAGTGGAAAGGGGTGTCCTACATGTTTTCTCAGTCACAGAGGATCCAGTTTGATTTCTTCTTACCACTGAAGGCTGATAGATATTGCTTATTATATGGCTTTCCAAAGTCCCAGGTATGTTCTGGTTGGGGAAAATGCTGGATTAGGTGAGTTTTAGGTGCCCTGAAGTGCTGGAATCCTGTGGTGCTTTAGGAGCTTAGAGAAGGGAGGGTACTGATAGTTGAGGTCATCGGGGAAGGCTTCTTGGAAGAGATGGGAGTTGGACTCAGCTTGGGAGGTTGTGTGGGATTTTTGAACATGAAGAGGAGAGGAGCAGGGGCCCAGGAGGATGGCAACAGGGGCAGGAATGAAGGCCCAAGCATGTTCAGCAGCTCTGGATAGGCAGCCAGGCCAGATCTGTGTGTGCATGTGTGTATACATGCATGTAAATGTATGTGTGTGCATGTGTACATGCATGCATGTCAACATGTGCATGTGTGTATGCATGTGTGTAAATGTATGTGTGTGCATGCCTGTGTGTGTATGTGTGCATGTGTGTGTGGGGGGAGGTGAGCATGGGATCAGGGCAAAGAGGAGGATTTTGAGCTGGGGAAGGCGAGGTTTATGTGCAGAAGGCTGTAGAAGCACCTGCCTTTCATCATTTTTCCCATTACTATTTGGCTGCACCTGACATGTGAGGGGCAGCCGTTCTCAGCAAATTTCCCTCCAGCTTTTTTTCTTTTTTGAAACGGAGTCTCACTCTGTCACCCAGGCTGGAGTGCAGTGGCGTGATCTTGGCTCACTGCAACCTTCGCCTCCCAGGTTCAAGCAATTCTCTGCCTTGGCCTCTTGAGTAGCTGGGATTACAGGTGCATGCCATCATGCCCTGTTAATTTTTGTATTTTTAGTAGAGACGGGGTTTCATCATCTTGGCCAGGCTGGTCTTGAACTCCTGACCTCATGATCCACCCGCCTCAGTTCCCAAAATGCTGGGATTACAGGCGTGAGCCACCATGGCCAGTCCTCCAGTTTTAACAAGAAACATGGACTTTGCTCGTTGTGTGGGCAATAAGGCAGCCTTTGCCTCTTTCAGATTTTGGCAATACAAGCATAAGCAAAGAGATTTTTCTCTTTCCTTTTTTTCCTTATAGGGAAGAGAGAGAGGGAGAAAACAATGAACTATGAGTGGAAAAAGAGAAGAAAGGAAAAGGTAGAGAGAAGAGAAAGGGGGAGAGAAAGGAGGAAAAAGGTGATAGAGAATGGTAAAGAAAGATAAAAGTTAAAAAAGAAGAAAGAAAAGGAAATGATTAGAGAAGAGATGGAGTTAAAGGGAGGCTGGAGGGGGGAGAGAAGAGGGGGGAGAGAAGAGGGGGGAGAGAAGAGGGGGGAGAGAAGAGGGGGAGAAAAAGAGGAAAGAGCAAAAGGAAGAGAGGGAAGACAAAAAAGGGGACTGGAAGGAGAGAAAACAGAGGAATACGAAGAAAGAGAAGGCCAAGGGCAGTGTCTTAATCCTCTCTAGAGCTTTGGCTATTTTATTTACTTATTTATTTTGCCAAAAATGCTTGGGATAAATATCTGATTTCATCAGAACGTGAATGCCCCGGAGGACCAACTTTCCAGGGTTAATTACACAATAAACTGCCTTTCCAGATGGCTGTTTCCGCATCTGCAGAGAGGAAAAGGAGCAGCTGCCTGGGGTCCCCTCTCTCCTTGGCCTCCTGTGGCTGTGCGTTGCCATGTGCACCATCTCCATGTGGATCAGAACCTCTCTCACAGGCTCTCCCCGTAACAAGCAGTGTCATAGGCGGTGATGGCAGCAGCTGTGATAGAAATGTCTCTCTCTGTCTTCCCAGAGACGTGACCATTCTTAAGAAAACAACATCACACACACACACACACACACACACACCCTCTCAAAAAACTTGAGATAGAGGTATTTGCCTAACCTCATAAAGAAAACCTATTTTAAAATAGGAATAAGACAAAGATATCTTCTACCAACGGTCTCTTTTTAAACATTTTCCTGAAAATTCTAGCCAATGCAAAATTTCATCAAGTCAGAGGAAAAAAGGGCCTTAAGTACTGAAAATAAAAGAAAACTATTATTGGTTTTAGGTTACATAATCACATATGTAGAAAACAAGAGGAATCACTAGAAAAACTCTTAGAATTTATAATGGAGCTTGGTAGAGTGACCAAACAGTGTAACCCTAAAAATCTCAGGGTCTCATCTGATTTAGTCTCAGCACAGAGTTGTACTGAAATGAACCTGTTTGACTCCAGAAACCTGAAAGGCTCATGTGGACTTTTAGGGCGGGCTTTCTCAACAAGGCTTGTCATCCCCGGAGGTTTTACATATTCCACGAGATAGAAAGTTTTCCAGAAATTCTAGATGTTCTTTTCTCTCTCCAAAGCTACACACTCAGGGCAGAGGCTAATGTGCGGTCATGTCTCTGTTCAGGTGGTTCTTTCGTTGCCACCGTCTGCTCTCCCATCTACATTTTCTCCTTCACTGGTGGACCCCACTGCCCTGAATCTGATCAGACATGTTTATGACCGTTTGGTTTTCCCCACACCCACACTGAGGAAAGGACTGAACCCTGGAGGACCACAGCTTTTCTTTCTCTGTTTCTCTTTGACCAATTTTTTGTTTTGTTTTCTTTTGTTTTGGAGGCAGACTTTCGCTCTTGTTGCCCAGGCTGGAGTGCAACGGCACAATCTCAGCTCACTGCAACCTCCACCTCCCAGGTTCAAGTGATTCTCTGGCCTTGGCCTCCCAAGTAACTAGGATTACAGGCGCCCTCCACCATACCTGGCTAATTTTTTGTATTTTTAGTAGTGATGGAGTTTCACCATGTTGGCCAGGCTGGTCTCAAACTCCTGACTTCAGGTGATTCACCTGCCTGAGCATCCCAAAGTGTGGGGATTACAGGTGTGAGCCACCACGCCCAGCCTCTCTTTGACCAGTTTTCTCATGAATTATCACTGGGAACATTACTAGTGAACATATTCTTCTCTCTGATGCACCAGATAAATACACAAAAATCAATAACATTCTTATGGACCCACAATAACCAGTGTGAAGATAAAAGCAAACAAAAATGCAATCTACCTCTGAACAATTCTCAGTGAAAAATGTGTGAAGCTTTCATAAAGAAACCTACAAAACTTTATTAGTTTTGCATGAGAGAAGATCTGAATAAGTGGAGAAATATGACAGATTCTTGGTTGGGGAAAAGGAACAATGAAAGATGTTAGTTTTCCCTGAATTAATACATAAATCTAGCAAAAACCTCAGTGGAAACTTTTCATAATTCAACAGAACAACTTTACAATGAGTCTGGAAGAATAACAAGTTAAAAATAGCTAAGAAAGTTTTGAAAGAACACAAAGACAGGATTTCCTTTAACATATATTAAAATATATTTTAAAGCTACAGCAACTGTCCAGCAAGGTACTGGCTCAAGAACAAGTCAGCATGAGTGGCACATAACTGACCTCTGAAACTAACCTTACTATAGACACGAAAGTGAAGTGAAATAAAAAGAAGCATTGCAAATCCAAGGGAAAGGGTTGGATTAACAAATGCTCTTGAGAAAATTAACTACTCGGAAGCCAATCTTTTTAGATCTTTACCTTATTCTCAAGCAAATTCCAAGCAAATTAGAGCATTAAGTATTAAAAAAACTGCAAAGCAGAAGATGAAAATTTAAGTGAATATTTAAATGACCTTAAAGTGGGTAATACCTATCTAACTTAAGGGCAATTGAAAAAGTCACAAAGGAAATTGTCAGTAGAATTGCCTACACAAAGCTCTAAATGTTTGTTTTTAAAAGAGAAACTATAAAAATAAAAAGGTAAATGAAAAATTGGGGAAAATGTTTCCAACAGAGATGGCAAAAGGCTAATATCTTAAGATACAAAGAGCTGTTACAAAGTCTAAAGAACAAAAAGACTAATATCCCAGGGGAAAAAAAACTGGCAGAGAACCTTCACAAAATAAGACATACAGATGGCTAACATATGAGAAAATGTTTAATTTTACCATTAGCCAAAGAAATGAGAAATAGAACAATAATAAAATCCCATGTTCACTTGTCCAATTGTTAAGATTGGTGATGATGATGATGATGACAGGTGTTAGCAACTGGGTGATGAAATTGGAGCATAAATTGGCACAACCTGTCTGGAAGAATTTCAACAGTTTTCATATTTTTTGACTCCATGGTCCTACTTCTAGGAATCCACACTAAGAAAACACTGGCTATGAGATCAGGATGTTCATGACAGGTTATTTATCAGACCTAAATATTGGAATTAATTGTTAAATATGTAACAAATGAGGATTGACAAAATACAGTATATTTATGTTGTAGAATACATTTTAAGGCATATATTCAAAGACTATTTAATAACATGGGAATGTGCTTACAATGGATTGTTAAACTTAAAAAAAATCAAAGCTCTGTGTGTGTGTGTGTGTGTGTGTGTGTACATACGTATGTATGTTGAATCTCAATTTTCTACCCTTCTGTAGGTAGTAAAGAGAGCCAGAGTTAACATGATCCGTTATTTACTTTCATGCCCTCTTTCCCCTCACCTGTGAAATGGGATCATATTGCTTGACCCTCAGGGCTGTGTGAGAATGAAATGAGACAGCTTATATGAACAGGATGTAGGTCTAATCTTTCATGTATCTGTGTCTTCTCTATCCAAGGGAGTTGGATTTTCCTAAGGGCAGGAACTGTATGACTCCTTGACCTGTAGAAGAAAGTGTCGTACTGGGTGTTCATCTGCCCATGGGCTCCAGCTCCTTGGGATGAGATGAGAAAATGGCTGTGCTTCTTTCAAGAGCTAACAGGATGTGATTCTCTTTTAAACTCACAGTTAAAAGTCACAGCCATATCATAGTTTGTCTGGGTCAGGGCTGGGCCTGCAGGGCTCTCAGCCTGGGCTACTGTTCATGGACAGATGGACTGACCGGTGGAAGGATGGAGTAATTATGCTCAGACATGGCAGCAGGGGTCTTCATCTGTTTGGTCCACATTGGTGTTGCCAGTACCCAGAACCAGGTCTGGCTAAGCACTCATTGACTGAATGAAGAATTAATGGAGAGAGGGACTGATGGACAGATTGCCTGCAGGACCGGCAGACATCCTGCGTCATCTTTGTCTTCCTTGGACAGCCTGCTGGAGGCTGGGGTTTGCATGTCTCGCTGTGCGCATGCTGAGCAAATCAAGAGTCGTGGTCCAGGAAGCCTGAGCCGTGTCTTGTGCTGCATGTTTTACCTGCATTGTATATTTGGAGCTGACTTTTATCCTAGGAGGCTAGTATGATTATCCTCATTTGCATATAAAGCAGTGGCCTCAGAAAGGGAGGAAAATTTTCCCCAAGGTCACACAGCTTTTTAGTAGAGGAGTTGGGATTCGATCCTAGGTCTTTCTGATGTCTAAGCCATTTGACCTTGAAGTGATGCTCTACAAGTGTTTCTCTCCTTAAATGTCTCCCTTTCACAGGAAGAAAAGAGTCCACTTTTGCTGTGTGTGCATCTTGGGAGGAGTACGGGCTCTGCCCCTAAATCATAGCCTCAATATGAGTGTGGTGCTGGGAATGGGCCATCGGTGTGGTGACGGATCCCCACCGTCCATCACACCCCCGCAACACCGTGACACACAGAGCTGGAATGTAATCAGAGTGATGGTGTCCTGATCTATGAGGATGTTCATCATCTCAGGGCTGGTACCTTGACATATTACCGTAGCTTGCTGTCAGCGCGACAGCCCCTTAATGTATTTCCGTAATACATCACCCACTGATGGTGACCAAGGAGGGCTGCTGATGCTAGTGGGTTGGAGCCCTTTCCGTGAGTCTCCCTGAGTTCTTGGGCTCTTAAAAATTCATGTGAGTTTGTGTGTGCCTTGGGAGAGAGCATAAGAGAAGGAGGCAGGAACAGAGACAGAAATACGAAGGGAAGATGAGTATAGAGAAGCAGAAATACGAGAAGGAAAAGAGAAAAGGCATAGATGGGAAAAGAAAGGGAAGAGAGAAAGAGGAGAGGAAATGATGGGAAGAGAAAAGAGGCGGGGAGGAGGTGGGTAAGATAAAGATGGCAGAGAAGAAAGAGTGAAAAACAGGAGGAAGAGAGGGTTCAAGGGAGAAGGAGGAAAGGAACCAGGAGAATCAAGGCTAAGGGTGCGGTGTAAAAAGAGAGCAGCAGGAGAGAGTAGGGAAGCACCCACCTCTGGAGTGAAGTGCAGATATTGTTGGAGATTTGAATCCTTTTATTTAGCCTTGGTGAAGACCTGGCTCTCCTGGGGGCTGGAGGGGCTGTGGGAGGAGGTGGGATTGCCCGAAGGGAATGGGGCCAGGATATGAAACTTCTTTCTCCTTTCACTGAGAGCAAAGAGGTTTTTGTGGTCAGCCATGACCTTTCTCGTTCTGCCTCCACTGCTGCAGAGGTCACCTGGGTGAGAAGAGTCTCAAAAGTGCCTCTTCACTGCCCACTCTGCCATGTAGAGCTGAGCTGAGCTCTAACATCTTTGCTCAGACAGCCCAACAGCACCACAAGCTCAGAGACCCCTAACTGTGGTCATTCATTTTACACCTGGTCTCCCTTCTGGCTTCCCTTTGCAGTGAAAGGTGCTGCCAGTCTCTAGAACCTCGGATTTCAGGGGCGTCTATTCTCGTTATTCTCTCCACATTCAGATCTATCAGATTTGTAGAGCAGCTCAGTCTCTTTGGGCATCTTAACAGCTTCTCTTTGCCTCACCCATTATCTAGGCCCTCTAACAGCAGAGTCTGGAAGCTGACTCAGCAAGCAAGAACCGTTTCTTCTTAGAAGCTGAGGATGGATTATACACGAGTGATTTTATTTCCTATTACATATTAATCACTTTCATTTCTGGCCCATGAGTACTACAACTTGGAATCAAGGTGAAGACCTGACACAAAAATAAATAGCAAACGGAGTAGCCAGGAAGGCCAAAAGAGACAGTTTCAGAAGGAAAGTGGGGACTGGGCAGTTGGCTCAAAAATGAGACTGAATGGAGGTATGAACTGGGGCACCACTTCTATGTGGCATCTGGCACACACTCTGGGTTGGCTGCTACTGCTGCTGAAAGGGCTCTCAGGTCCTTGCAAGGTCAAGGCTGAATTCCTTGCCTTGGCGTTCAGGGCCCCTGGCAGCCGGGCTTCTACATTCCCCTCCCGTCCTATCTCTCTCATGGCTCCCCCTATACCGACACCCCATTTAGTGCAGCCAGCTTCCCCTGCCTGCCTCCTCCTCGTGCTTGGGCTTCCCTAGGGTGCTCTGTCCTCCCATTGCTTTCTATCTAAATTCCACCCCGTTTCAAGGCTTCACTGAAGTTTCTCCTCTGTGGAGCCCTCTCTCCTCTTGCTGGGTATGTCTCTCGTTGACCCGACCTCAGCATGTGGCATCTCTAAGCTCTCTGAGGGCAGGGGTCATGTCTTCTGTTTCTCTGTAACCCTCACGGTAGGGCTAGAATAAAGCCCTTTCTGATGAACAAATGCAAACTAGCAGTGGTGTGAGTCCTGGCAGGAAAGAGGGGACCAAGATAAGGCCTTGTGATGAGGCATAGTGGCCCTGGCCAGGCTCCTGAACAAACTCCTCCTTATCACCCCAGGCCTCAGTTTCCTCATATGTGAACTGAAAGGACAGGATGAGATCTATGACTCATACATTAAAAATCCCAGCACTTTGGGAGGCCGAGGTGGGTGGATCACGAGGTCAAGAGATCCAGACCATCCTGGTCAACATGGTGAAACCCCGTCTCTACTAAAAATACAAAAAATTAGCTGGGCATGGTGGCGTGTGCCTGTAATCCCAGCTACTCAGGAGGCTGAGGCAGGAGAATTGCCTGAACCCAGGAGGCGGAGGTTGCGGTGAGCCGAGATTGCGCCATTGCACTCCAGCCTGGGTAACAAGAGCAAAACTCCATCTCAAAAAAAAAAAAAAAAAAAAAAAAAAAGACAAAACAAAACCCCTTAAACCTTTTAGTTCCAGATAATTG
Organism: Callithrix jacchus; assembly: GCF_049354715.1. Taxonomy (NCBI): domain Eukaryota; kingdom Metazoa; phylum Chordata; class Mammalia; order Primates; family Cebidae; genus Callithrix; species Callithrix jacchus. Next base: position 16,676,980 of record NC_133509.1, read on the forward strand.
TAGATTCACATGCAATTGCAGGAAATAATACAGAGAGATCCCATGTATCCTTCACCTTTTTTTCTTTGGTGGTATCATCTTGCAGAACTATAGTATAACAACCAAGATGTTGCTATTAATACAGTCAAGATACAGGCCGGGTATGGTGGTAGCTCATGCCTGTAATCCCAGCACTTTGGGAGGCCAAGATGGGCAGATTACCTGAGGTCAGGAGTTCGAGACCAGTCTGGCCAACATGGTGAAGTCCCCATCTCTACTGAAAAATACAAAAGTTAGCCGAGTGTGATGGTGCACTTCTGTGGTCCCAACTACTAGGGAGGCTGAGGCAGAAGAATTGCCTGAACCTGGGAGATGGAATTGCAGTGAACTGAGATTGCTCCACTGCACTCCAGTCTGGGTGACAGAATGAGACTCTGTCTCTCTGTCTCTGTCTCTGTCTCTCTCTCTCTCTCTCTCACACACACACACACACACACACACACACACACACACACACACACAGCTGGGCTTGGTGGCTCATGCCTATAATCCCACACTTTGGGAGTCTGAGATGGGCAGATCACATGGTCAAGAGATCGAGACCATCCTGATCAATATGGTGAAACCCCATCTCTACTAAAAACAGAAAAATTAGTTGGGCATGGTGGCGTGTGCCTGTAGTCCCAGGAGAGGCAGGAGAATCGCTGGAACCTGGGAGGTGGAGGTTGCAGTGAGCTGAGATCGTGTCACTGTACTCCAGCCTGGTTACAGAGCGAGACTCCATCTCAAAAAAAAAAAAAAAAAAAAAAAAATTACAGTCAAAATACAGAATGTGTACATCATCATGAGAATCACTTATCTTGCCCTATTATAAACATCTCTATGTTCCCCTCACCCTCCACCCCCATCCCTGATTCCTAGAAACCATGAATCTATTCTCCACTTGAAGTATTTTGTCATTTCAAGAATGTTATATAAATGGAATCACACAGTATAGAACCTCTGTGATTACCTTCTTTTACTCAGGGTAATTCTCTGGGGATTCATCCAGGTTGCAGCAAGCATCAGTAATTCATTCCTTTTCATTGCTACATAGTATTCCATGGTATGGATGTAGAGTAGTTTGTTTAACCAGTTGCCACTGATGGACGTCTGGGCTGTTTCTAGTTTTGGTGATTACAAATAGAGCTGCTGTAAACATTTGTGCACAGGCTTTTGTGTGAACATGTCTTCATTTCTTTGGGATAAATGCCCAGGAGTGCAATTGCTGGATCGTGTGGTAGATACATATTTAGCTTTCAAAGAAACTGCCAAATCGTTTTCCATAGTGGCTCTACCATTTTCCACTCCCACCAGCAATATATGAGTTATCAAGTTCCTCTGCGGCCTCACCAGCATTTGTTGTCACTACTCTTGTTTATTTTAGCCATTCTGATAGGTGTATAGCGATATTTCACTGTGGTTTTAATTTTCATTTCCCTGATTGCTAATGGTGCTGAACATCTTTTCATATGCTGATCTATATATGCTCTTTGGTGATGCCGCTTCATTCGTTCTGTTCATTTTTAAATTGCATTATTTGTTTTTTATTGCTGACTTGTGGGAGTTATTTATATGTTTTAGATATGAATCCTTTGTTGAATATGTGGTTAGCAAATATTTTCTCCCATTCTGTGACTTGTCCTTTCATTCTTCTAACAGGGAAGATTATTTTCCTTGGAAAAGAAAACAAACTTAATTTTGATAAAGTCAATTTATCAATTTTCTTTTTATAGATTATGCTTTGGGTGGTGAGTCTAAGAACTGTGCTTAGTCTTATAGCCCAAACATTTTCTTTTTGTTTGTTTGTTTTTTTTAAAAAAGCTTTGGAGTTTCGCATTTTTCATTTTGAATTCATTTTTATATAATTATAAAGCATGAGACTTAGGTCAAGGTTCTTTTTTTTGTTTGTCTGTCTCTGAATGGTGTGCAGCTGCTCCAGCAGCATTTGTTGAAAAAACTGTCTTTACTTCATGGAATTGTTTTTACACCTTTGTCAAAAATTGATCGGGCATATTTGTGTGGGTCTATTCCTGGTTTCTCTTTTCTGTTCTATTGATTTACGTGCCAATTCTTCTGCCATTACTGCCCAGTCCTTATTAGAGTGGCTATTTGAGTCTTGAGATCTGGTAGACTGAATTCTCCCACTTTATACATTTTTTTTTGAAATTGTTTTTAGCTATTTTAAGTTCTTTACCTTTCCATATAAATTTTAGAATAATCTTTTTCATATATACAAAAAATGTTGCTGGGATTTTGCTAAGAATTATATTAAACCTGTATATCATTATGGAAAAATGGACATTTCTACTCTGCCAAGCTTTCCTCTCCAGAAACCCAGTATGTCTCTCCATTTCTTTAGAGCTTTGATTTCTTTCATCAGCTGTTGTATAGTCTTCAGCATACAACTCCTATATACATTGTATTGGATTTATGTCCTAAGTATTTCTTTTTTTGAACAATTATAAATGATATTGTATTTTTTGATGTTGGTGTCCATGTGTGCATTGCTAGTATATAGAAATACAACTGGTTTTTATGTGTTTGTCTTTTATCTTGTGCTAGAACATCAGTGATTTGTTCTAGGAGGTTGTTTGCTGGTATTTTGTATTTTTGTAGTATCCTTGAAATTTTCTCTGCAGACAATCGTGCTATAGCTGCACATAGAGACAGTTTTTCTTTTCTGATTTGTATGCTTTTTAGTTCCCTTGCTTGCCTTATTCCATTGGCTAACACTTCTAGCACTGTGCTGAATAAGAGTGGTGAGTGTGGACACCCTCGCCTGTTTTAGTCTCAGAGGGAGAGCATTCAGCTGTTCACTGTTAAGTATAATGTTACCTGAAGGTATTTGGTAGATGCTTTTTATCAAGTTGAGAATGCTAGTCCTCTATTCCTGTTCTTTTTCTGAGAATTTTTATTGTGAATTATTGCTGAATTTGACCAAATCCTTTTTTTTTTTTGCATCAATTGATATGAGCATATGATTTTTCTTATTTCACCTGTTAATATGGTTGATAACATTAATTAAGTTTCAAATATTGAACCAGTGGGCATCTCTGGAATAAACCCCATTTGGTCATGGTATATAATTATTTTTATGTATTGCTGAATTCTATTTGCTAAGATTTTGTTAAGAGGCCGAGGCGGGTGGATCACGAGGTCAAGAGATCGAGACCATCCTGGTCAACATGGTGAAACCCCGTCTCTACTCAAAATACAAAAAATTAGCTGGGCATGGTGGCACGCGCCTGTAATCCCAGCTACTTGGGAAGCTGAGGCAGGAGAATTGCCTGAACCCAGGAGGCGGAGGTTGTGGTGAGCCAAGATCGTGCCATTGCACTCCAGCCTGGGTAACAAGAGCGAAACTCCGTCTCAAAAAAAAAAAAAAGAATTTTTGCATCTATATTCGTGAGGGATAATGAACTGTATCTTTGTCTGGTTTTGGTATGACGGTAATACTAGCTTCATGCAAGAATTGGGAGAGTTCCTTTCTCTTCTGTTTTTGGAATAGACTGTGTAGAACAGGTGTCAATTCTTCTTCAAATAACTGGTAGAATTCACCTATGAAACCATTTGGGCCTCAAGAATTGTTTTCATGAATTAAAAAAAAAATCATCAGATAAAGTAGACTCTGATGATTTTATTTACTCCAAAGCCTACTTTATCTGATGACTGATCTAGCCACTCTTGCTTTCTTTTGAGTAATGTTTGTATAATATATATTTCCCTTTGTTAAAAAACTTCCAAGTTGCTTTTGTCATTGTATTAGTCCATTCTCCCACTGTCATAAAGGAATATTTGAGACTGTGTAATTTATAAAGAAAAGAGAAAAGGTTTAATTGGCTCACTGTTCCACAGGCTGTATAGGAAGCATGGCAGCATCTGCTTATAAGGAGACCTCAGGGAACTTTCAGTCATGGTGAAAGGCAAAGTGGAAACAGGCATCTTACACAGCAGGAGCAGGACCAAGGTGGGGGCAAGGGAGGGGCTCCACAGTTTTAAACAACCAGATCTTGTGAGAGCTCTGTCATGGGAACAGCACCAAAGGGATGGTGCTAAGCCATTCATGAAGAATTCACCCCCCACGATCCAATCACTTCCCAACCAGGCCTCGTCTCCAGCAACGGGGATTACAATTGAACGTGAGATTTGGGTGGGGACACAGATCTGAATGGTATCGGTCATTCTATCTGAGGTGAGTGTGTTGTAGCAGCGTTTAGTTGGGTCATACTTTGCAATCTATTCTGCCAGTCTCTGTTTTCTAATTGGTGTATTTAAGCTGTTTACATTTAATTTCATTATTGATATGTCAGGGTTTAAGCTGTTATTTTATTTTTTGTTTCTTGTTTGTTTTCTGTTTCTGTTTATTTTGCCTTCCTATGAGTTACTTGAACACTTTTTGAGGATATAACTTTTCACAGTCTACTGGTATGCTCATCCTACCAGTCCAGGTCAAGTGTGGAAACCTTCATATCCCTTTTCTATGTCTTATCCATTCAAAACTACATTAGACATTGTTATACATGTTGCTGCAACCATAAAACATAAATTATAAAACTAAATAACAAAAGGAAAGTCTGTTTTTTTTTTTTTTTTTGAGATGGAGTTTTGCTCTTGTTACCCAGGCTGGAGTGCAATGGTACAATCTTGGCTAACTGCAACCTCTGCCTCCTGGGTTCAGGCAATCCTCCTGCCTCAGCCTCCTGAGCAGCTGGGATTACAGGCATGCGCCACCATACCCAGCTAATTTTTTTTTTTGTATTTTTAGTAGAGACAGGGTTTCACCATGCTGACCAGCATGGTCTCGATCTCCTGACCTCATGATCCACCTGCCTCAGCCTCCCAAAGTGCTGGGATTACAGGCGTGAGCCACTGCGCCCGACCAAGTCTATTGTTCTTACTCATATTTGTGCTTAATATGTTTTTTGTTTCTTCCTGATATTCCAAGGTTTCTTCTTCAATAGTTTCCTTTCTGTTTATAGAAATTTCTTTAGTTATTCTTTTAGGGTAGGTGTGTTCTAAAGAAATTCTCTCAGTTTTCCTCTATCTGTAAATATCTTAATTTCTGTAAATATCCTTCATTTTTGGAGGACAGTTTTCCTGCGTGTAGGATTCTGGATTGACACTTCTTTCACTGAGCACTTGAAAAATATTGTGCTGCTTCTTCCGGCTTTTATGGTTTCTGATGAGAGATCCATGGTCACGGAGTTTTTCTTCTCTAGGTAAGGTGTCATTTTTCTCTGGCCACTTTCAAGATGTTTTCCTTGTTTTTAGTTTCCAGAAGTCTTGGCATGGATTTCATTGGCTTTATCTTCTTTGGGGTTCATTAAAATGTAGGAAATTTTCAGTCATTGTTTCATCTAGTACTTTGTCAGTCATACTCTCTCTTCTCCTTCCCGGACTCGGATGACAGGAAATCAAGTATCTTCTGCTATAGTCTCCCAGGTCTCTGCAAATGTGTGTGTGTGTGTGTGTGTGTGTGTGTGTGTGTATTTTTCCTTGATTTTCAGTTGGGCATTTTAATTTTTCTATCTTCCAGTTCATGGATTCCTTCCTCTCTTCCCTCCATTCTGCTTTTGAGACCAATCATTGAGTTTTTAATTTAGGTTATTGTATTTTTCAATTCTAAAGTTTCTATTTGTTTCATGCTTGTATCTTCTCTTTCTTGGCTGAGGCTTTCTATTTTGTCATTTGTTTCAAGCCTGTTCATAATCGCTACTGAAGCATTTTTATGATGCCGGCTTTCAATTCTTTGTGAGATAACTTTCCATCTCTGTCATTTCAGGGTTGAAATCTATTCTCGATTTTTTTTTCACTCAGTTTGACATCTTCCTTCTTGTTATGATGAGTGATTTCCAAATTTATATCTGGATATTTTTTATTATATGATGAGGTTCTGAGTCTTATCTTAAACCAACTGGTTTATTTTCATTATATGATGAGGTTCTGAGTCTTATCTTAAACCAACTGGTTTAGGTGGCTTTTTTTTTTGTTTTTTTTTTAACATTGTTTTAGCCGGGTGGGGATTGAACAGTGGGGAGCCTATGGTCTTGTCCCTGTGAGGTGGAGGTAGAAGTCCAGGTTCTCTACACAGTCCTCATTGTTACATGAGATGGGGGTCCCTCATTACTGCTGGGTAGGGATGGGAGCACCAACAGCCTCCACTGACAAGGTGTGGATGACCTTGTTACTGCTACTGCTAAGCAATGGTGAAAGTCTTGGCTCTCCACTAGGCCTCATCTAAGGTCATCTCAGTGGGATGGAATGCCTCCTCACTGCCAAGCCGGGTAGAAGTTAGGCCACTCACTTGACCTTTGCTGGTATGGGAGGTGGTGGGGTCATGATGTTTTTCTAGAATGAAGCAGTTATTGCTTGAATGTTTTCTGTCTCACTAGGCTGCCCCTTTGCTCCTCCTTTGGCTAGAGAGAGCAGGCTTTTGTGAGGACTTTTCTTATCTGCTCCTGTTGGAGTTTCTAGGTTGTTGGCTTCTTTAGCTCTAAGTCTAGGAGGTACACACATGAAGAAAATCAGGCCGGGCGCGGTGGCTCATGCCTGTAATCCCAGCACTTTGGGAGGCTGAGGTGGGTGGATCACGAGGTCAAGAGATTGAGACCATCCTGGTCAACATGGTGAAACCCCGTCTCTACTAAAAATACAAAAAATTAGCTGGGCATGGTGGTACGTGCCTGTAATCCCAGCTACTCATGAGGCTGAGGCAGGAGAATTGCCTGAACCCAGGAGGCGGAAGTTGTGGTGAGCTGAGATCGCGCCATTGCACTCCAGCCTGGGTAACAAGCAAAACTCCGTCTCAAAAAAAAAAAAAACAAAACCATGGAACTCATCATTGTGCAGTTCCTTGAGTCTTAAGGTCTGTAGCCTATCTGCCTTCTATCCACCTTGCAAGAGTCTTCCTATGTTTATTTTGTCTACCGCATCAAGGGCTTTTAGTTGTACATAGCAGGACGAATAGGGAAAAGTACATTGACTCCACCTTGCAGGAAGCAGAAGTAGATCTGGCCTTTACGTTCCATCTGCTGAGCCCTTCAACGGATCTTATAAGTGGAAGCCCAAGATTTCAGGTAGAAAAACGTTGTTCCAGTTGAAGTGGGAGTGTGGAATGCAGCCCTGATCACTAGTGTTCTACCCCCAGTAGCCCTTTGAAGTATTTCCCAGAAGTCCTGGGGTTCCACAGAGAATGCAGGTTGAAAACCGGACCATTAAGTGACTTTTTTTTTCCTACAATGTGGAACACAGCCACAAAGGGATACTAAATGAGGACTTGGGCCTGGGGGTAAATTCTGGCCAGCAGATGTTCAGCTACTTCCCAAGTGGACCTCTGTTGCCCGCAGGAGTCACATGCTCTTTTACGTATTTATTTAGAGACAGAGTCTTGCCCTGTTACTCAGGCTGGAGTTTAGTGGTGTGATCTGGCTCACTGTAACCTCTGCCTCCCAGGTTCAAGTGATTCTCCTGCCTCAGCCTCCCGAATAGCTGGGATTACAGGCGTGCTCCACTATGCCTGGCTAATTTTTGTATTTTTAGTAGAGATGGGGTTTTGCCATGTTGGCCAGACTGGTTTCGAAGTCCTGACCTCAAGTGATCCACCCTCCTTAGCCTCCGAAAGTACTGGCATTACAGGCGTGAGCCACCGGGTGCCCCATCTCATCGGCTCTTTAGAATGCCCTAAAATGGCTTCCTTCTCTTTCCTTTCTCACGTCTATGCACGTCCTTCGAATACCTCTCAGATGAACTCCTTTTCCTCAAATCCTTGTCTCAGGGTCTACTTCTGGGGGGAGCCAAACTTAGAAGCACACAGATTTAATCAATGTAATCAGTGCTGTGTGTGAGAATGACGATGGTGAGCTGACTTAGAAATGACAAAAAAGACCAATCTGTCTCCATGGCATCATCTTCTGAGTGCATTTCTCGTCATCATTTCAGACCCAACTGTGTTGCCACCGGTGCCGGCAGTGCCCTGGGACCCAGGCCCTGCTGTGCAGAGCAGTGTCCTCCCACCCCCACAGCCTGCCTCTGAGATCATGCTGGTTAGAACAGACAGTGGAACCTTGGTTCCAGGATATTTGCCAATGGGGCTTTTGTGTTTTGTGTTTTTGCTGTTGTTTTGGTTTACTCTGAAAATATCCGTTCTCAAAGCTGTGATTGAAGAAAACTTTTCCAGTGCTGCGGGCTGCTTTTCTATCTTGGATCTTGTCCCCCGGTTCCCTGCTGGGGTTTTTCTTTGCTGTTGGAGGGCTCACAGGGACACCCTGCAACCAGGATCCCCACTGTCCTGCTCTGAGGCTGACGTGGGAAAATGAGGGACCCCAGCCTTGTCTGGTCCTGGAGATTGTCCGACCTTCCTCTGCAGAGCTCCTCCCCAGGTCAGCTTGTTGATTCAGCCTTTGCTCCTTTGTCCTGTAGGTGGGGAGCAGGCAGATTCTGGAACATTCTGAGATTTCATTTCCGCTCTTAATCCCAAAGAGTGGCTCTTGTGGTGGAATCTCAGGCTCTGGGAGCAAGCTGCCCTGCAAGAGGTGGCTTTAGAGAAGCTTCATGCCTGATCAATAAAAAACAAATAGATTTTGGTAGGGAGAGATTTTATTTGAAAGAATCAGAGAGTAGAAAGGAACTGTTGCAATAGAGAAAGTGTTCTGACTATGAGATCTGTAGGCCTCATGGAGGTAAGACAAAAAGGGGCTTTTCTTGTTTAAAAAGGGAGCAAACCAGGCTAGAAAGAACAGGCATGGGAAAGGGAGGTGGTGGGGGCAGTGACCCTGGAACAGTAGACGGGAGAATGTTTTACCCTGAGGCCAGCCTGTCTCTGGAGGGGCATTAGGAGAGGTGGCCTGCTGGCTCATACTGAGGGTGGGTTAAAATCCAGGGGCCTAGGTGAAGGAGAGAAGCTTAACCCAATTTTTGCTAAGGTGCCTTTTGTTCCAACTAATCAGCGGGAGCAAAAACCAGCTAACTGTTTATGAGACAAAGAAGGGGGAATTTAAATGGTCTGAGTCTGGTCTTGTCATGGTAAGCAAGGGGGCATCTGGGAGTCCTCTATAAGTCATACAGAAAGCATGTTTCATTGCAGTAAGCCTTTTCCTGGAACACAAAGGGGTGGGAGGATTTCTTTAACAATCATTATTTTCCAGTATTACAGAGCTCAGATAAAATTCAACATCACAGCCCCACCCTGGAACCTGAGTTGCACCCTGCAGGAAATAGACTAGACCCAGCATTTCTCCATGAGTTCCCCATGGAAGCTGCTGTCACCTGGACAGAAGCTTCCTCCCTGCTCTACTGGGCATGGGCCAGGGTTCCAGGGGCTTTCCAGGCCTCAGCAGTGTTCTTGGGTGCTGCTCACAGCTCAGAGCTCAGCTTCCCTCCTCCCACCCCCCTACCCTCCCAGCTCCTGGCTGCCCCCTTCTCCGCCTGCCACACAGCTGTTTTGCCAACATCATTGCCTGATTATCTTTCAAGTGGCTTCTCGGAGCAGATGTTCCCAGCTCCTTTCTGCCTCAAAAACAAACAGGCGCTGTCTCTCCTGGGGAAAATCCCTCTGCTGCCACAGACTCTTCTTGAGAGGTTCGGGGATGTCTGTGAAGTCTCTCTGGGCTCCTCTTTGCCAGGAATTTGGTTCTGGATGGATGGCAGGGGCTCCTCGGGTCTTTCAAGGTGTGTGTGGCCCCTCAAGGGGCATTGGGAGTGGAGAAGCACACTTTCAATAGAATCCAATTCCAGTGTGGGCAAAGCAAGGGTGGTATGTCCTTCTGTCACTGTGTCTCGATCTAACTTAACCTTTGGTACATAACATCCATCAACTTTGATCTTGAAAGACCCTCTGGGAGGTTGTCCTTCCCTGGAAATTCCTTTTTATTCCTGATAGACCCACCAACAAGACCATGTTGTCAGGCTTGCTTTTTGAGATTTGCATTATGAAAGCAATAGGTTTTTGGTTTCCATTTTATGAATAGGAAAGTCTTGTATGAAGTTGAATGTGTCATTTAAAGTATGCTCATCTCATCTCTTTACCTACAGTGAGAATCAGTGCTCTTGGTGGCCCCCAGGCAGCTGCTTGCAGGGTGGGCAGGCTCATCTGTGCCACACCTGGAAGGCCCTCTTGCCTCTCCAACTGCTGTGTGCAAAAACGTGCGCCCTTAGCAATTCACTTTTTGGAGGGAAGGACTGAACACACAGGTAACACACATTGGCTGTAGCCTGCAAATTGCTCTGGTGGAGGAGGAGAGGCACAGGCTGGGGCATGGCTGGGGAAGGTGTTGGGACATTGAGAAAACCGTAGCAGTGAAGTCTCTCTGGAGGAGAGGGTCACCTGAGGATGCTGAGCTGGGAGCTGGGAAGACAGGAAAAGGAAGCCCTCCTGGTGTGTGCAAAGGAATGCTGACTGCCAGCATTCCTGCTCTCCTCTGCCCTAGGACCCTGTGAGCCGTAGCAGACAGGATAAAATTGATGTGAAATATGTTTGAGGGTCTATTCCCAAGATTTCCACTGATTTGGGATGATGTCCTTGCTTGCTGTCCATTCTGGAATCCCCAACCCCTCTCCGATTTTGTTGCTAGAGTGTGCTCCTCTGTTGCACTTGGTCTGGTCTTATTTCTCTGTGACTCACCCAGCATTCCCCTGGAAGTGTGCACGTGGCTGCGTCCCACAGCCCCTGTGCTCATCGTGCTTAGCAGATGGACTCCCTTGATCACCTGGTCCTGATTTGTCCCTACTCTCTTGGCCTCTGAGATACCACCCTCTCCTGACTTCCCCCTTATTTCTCTGCATATCCCCTCTCTGTCTCCTTGGCTGGCTTTTCCTCACTGATCTGCGAATGTGCACATTTCTCAGTGATAGGGCCCCTGCCCTCCTCTATTCTTTTCTTAGACCAGTATTCTATACATCTCAGATGGCATCCAGACACTCTGGGGTGATTGCCAAACATATAGACTCCTGAGCCCCATCTTTAGACATCTGTTTCAGGGGGCTTGGGAGCCCAGAAATTTGCATGTTCAACAAGCACCCCAAAGATCCCAATGCAATCAGTCCATGGAATGTACTCCAGGAGAGTTCTGTACTGCACTGCTGCATAGTTAGGCCTATCCAGTCCCAGCCATTATTGAGCATCCACCTGCTGACAACTTCCTGTTTCACATCTCCAGCCCCAGGCTTGTATCTCCAAAGCTACATGACGCCTCCATTTGGATACCACCCAAGCATCTGAACCTGAGCATCTCCGGAAGGAAACTCTTGATTTTCCTCCCCAAACCATCTCTCCTTAGTCTCATCCTTGGAAATGAAAGTACCAACCCCAGCAGCTCCTAGACCTCCCATTCTGCCAGTCTTGTGTCCAAAACATTGGCAAATCTCACCAGCCGCGTTTACCTTCAGAACACTTTTCCACCTGGCTGCATTTCCTTCCTCTGGTCCCACTGCCACTCTGCTCCAAGCCACCTTTATTTTTTTTTATTTTTTTTTTTTTTGAGACGGAGTTTCGCTCTTGTTACCCAGGCTGGAGTGCAATGGCGCGATCTCGGCTCACCGCAACCTCCGCCTCCTGGGTTCAGGCAATTCTCCTGCCTCAGCCTCCCGAGTAGCTGGGATTACAGGCACACGCCACCGTGCCCAGCTAATTTTTTGTATTTTTAGTAGAGACGGGGTCTCACCATGTTGACCAGGTTGGTCTCGATCTCTCGACCTCGTGATCCACCCACCTCGGCCTCCCAAAGTGCTGGGATTACAGGCTTGAGCCACCGTGCCCGGCCTCCAAGCCACCTTTATTAACCGCCTGGATGTCTGAAGTGGACGCCTAAATGGTATCCTGCCCCAACTCATTCTGCACCAGCAAAGGAGGAAGTACGGAACAGCAGCAGCCCGGGTCATCCCCTTTAGTGGCTCCTCATTGCACTTAGAATAAACTCCCCAGGCCCTGTGCCATCTGGCCGCTGCCCAGCTCACCCCCTCCTCCGTTGTCACTCTGTGCCTTGCTTCCTGGGCGCTGTTCATGCTGACCTTCTTTTTTTTTTTTTTAGACAGAATTTTCGCTCATTACCCAGGCTGGAGTGCAATGGCGCGATCTTGGCTCACTGCAACCTCCGCCTCCTGGGTTCAGGCAATTCTCCTGCCTCAGCCTCCTGAGTAGCTGGGATTACAGGCACGCACCACCATGCCCAGCTAATTTTTTGTATTTTTAGTAGAGACAGGGTTTCACCATATTGACCAGGATGGTCTCGATCTCTTGACCTCGTGATCCACCCGCCTCGGCCTCCCAAAGTGCTGGGATTACAGGCTTGAGCCACCGCGCCGGGCCGCTGACCTTCTTTCTGTTCCCTGCATGGGCCAAACACCTTCCTGCCTCAGGGCTTCTGTACATGCTCTTCTTTCTGCCCAGCATGCTCTCCCCTGGTTCTTCAAGAGCCTCTGGCTCCACCTTATCATTTAGGCTGCATCTTCCTGACTTCCTTGTTATCATATTATTTCTTCTATCCCATCATTTGTGATCATGGCAAGCTGTTTATTCTTTCACAGACACTCATAATTTGTAACCATACATGTGTTAATTCCTTATGTCTTTTTGGTCCCTTTTACAAGACAATGTGTTCTACGAGGGCAGGGACTATTCCATGTTCCCTACCTAGCACAGAGTAGCCCTTGACAAACATTTCTTGAATGAATGAAGTGAATTTTATTTCATCCAGTTGCCTACTGTTTGGCTCCAGCCCTGTGATCCTGCTGCCCTCTGTTCTGTTCAGACCTGTTTGCGTCTGTTCTGCCCTGTGCTGGTCTACTGAATCCTATTCGATTCTGCTGCCTCCTCTTCTAGACTCTTCTGTCCTGTTCCATTCTGTTCTGACCTGGTCTAGTCTCCTCTGCCCTGTTTCATTCTGTCCCATCTTGTTCTGTTCTGTTCCAGCCTGTTCCAGTGTGGTTCGACTCGCTTTGTCTGTTCCATGCTCTCCTACTCTGTTCCATTCTACTTTGCTTTTTTCATCCTACTTCTTTCTATCTGTACCATGCTGTCCTTCTTGCTTTTATTCCATCACATCCTGTCCCAGTTCACACCATTTGCTCTATTCTCACTGATTTTGTCTCATTTAATCCCACTCCAGCACATTTCATCCCGACCCTTTCCTCAATCTTTTTGGAATACCCGCTTTGTGCCCAGTCTTCTTCTAGGGATCCATGAGATGATGAGAGAAGGAAACATCATCCTGGTCCTGAGATGACCCGTCTAAAGGGTGAGTGAATGGCTAGAGGGGAAAGGTTGACATCGGGGGCTTTGCTGACCTATAATGGTTAGAAAGAGGAGGCAACAGCATGAGAGGAAGCAGAGAATGGGCCCGGAGTGTGTGTGATGCACTGAGGACTTCAGGTTGGGAAACTTAAGCAGAAGCCTGGGGCTAGGGCAGGCAGAGAGTACCAAGTAACGGGAGATTGAGGTGCAAAGGTAGGTTTTTCTCTTTCTGTGGTTGACTTGGCGCTTTGATGTTTTCAAAGAAGGGCACTTCCATGGTTTGGAAATAACTGTGGGGGCTCCATCCAGCCTGCTGCTGTCAGGACATCAGGATAGACAGTGTTACTCAGTGGAAAGGGAATCCGTGGGCAGGCTGGCTAACCTTCCTGGGCCTCAGTTCCCACATCCGTAAAATGGTGATAATGACACCTGCCTTGAGTTTTGTGAAGATAAATAGCTTCAACTCCTGTGCAGAGGGCTGTTAAGCATTCATCCCAGAGTCTGGCCTCCTGTAGATGCCCACGCAATGTTCACCCTCTCCTACCTTGCCACTGACCACTCTAGTCCGCCCTGACTTTACTAGGTTAGCTTTGAACCTCAGTTCTCCCCACGGTGAAATGGGGACAGTGTGAAGCATGGGTGAAATATTAGGCTCTGTAGAAGTGCGGTTTTGAGCTCGAAGGGCCCAGATGTTTGTTGATCGAATGATTGATTATAGCTCCCTACACCCACTGTAATACTGAACATGGAAGTGGGAGCACACAGGAGGTACCTAATAAATAACCATGGACTTGTAACAAATATAAAAAGAACCTGAAAGAGTGGAAGGTGGGTGACACCCTTTCCAAAGCAAAGGAGACAGGTAGATGCTGGGACTGGGCTGATGAAATCTGCACCAAACCTCCAAATATATTCAGAATCAGGAAATTAGGAGACAACAGAGGAGGCTGCCAAAAGGAATTTATCTCGGAAGTGGAGCTTGGGGAATAGCACTAATATTTTCGGAAATTGAAACTCCAACCATGAAATTGCCTATCATTTATCATACATGGTCTCTCAAAGGGGAAATGGGAAAGCATTTAGTCTTATTGCTTTTTAAACACATGATTGCTGAGCATAGCCATCCAGGCTGAGGTTTTAAGAGACGATGTGTCTGAAAGAGTCTGGCCAGCAAATCCCTCCAACCTAATGCAAGGCTGATCTCTGCAGACTCTCCTCTGTCAAGCACCTGGAGCCACATGTAGTGAGGGTGCAACCCAGGCCAGGCTTGGGTGACTGGGTGTGGTGCCAATGCTAGCATTCATAGAAAACTCCAAGTCGGAATTTCCCCCAGCTCCCTCTTGATGCCCAATAGCTATCTCAGTATTAAAGACATCCAAGCTTCTTTGGAAAGGGTCCCACTGATGGTTTCCACTTTCATCTCTGTATTGACGCTTATCAAATTTCTCTCTCTTTCCTAGACCTACCAGGGATTTCAGGCCTCTACATGCAGCCACCACCCAGGTCTCTCCACCTGAAATGCCCATAGGTTCATCAAATGCAACATGCTTGAATGGCAGACACCATCCTCTCAAGCTTCCTGGCTTGGCAAAGTGCATCACAGTTGCCTTGAGGGCTAGAACAGACTCTGAGGCACTGAGTGATGATCATCCATGTGTGTCAGCGGTTTGAAGGTGGCATTCTGCTATCACATGGCTAATTATAGTTGATCTCCCAACACGGGGCAGGTTCAGAGTATGTACTGGTGGATCTGAGATCAGCGAAAGGAGGCTGGGGGTTTTCTGGAGCAGCTCTTGGACTGATGTCTGTTTGAAATCATATGGGAAACAGGAGGTGGGCACAGACTAAAGTCCTCTCAAGCCACCCTTCTGCTCCCAATAACCTTATAAGGAAAGCAGGGAAGGAACTGTCAAATTTGTATTACCATCCAGAGACAAAGAACCTGAGTTTGCGGGCGACTGTGCAACCTATTCAAAGCCAGGGAGCCGGAGGTGGTGACCGTGAGATTCCCACCAGGCCTCCTGATGACCAGCATCCTGTTCCTTCTCCTGAACAGAGAAGTGTCCAGGACAATGGCCAGTACCCTTGACAGGGAGTCAGAAGATATGAGTTCTCACTCCTGCATGCTCACCAAAAATACCTAGCTACTGCCTGCACTGCAGTCCCTGGTGGGCCTCTGGGAAGTGGGGGTGTCTATGAAGCAGTACCCCCTGCAGCTCTACACTCTTCCTGGACAGGGTGCTCTCACCGCTGGCTACGGTAACCATCTCTGTGCTGACACCATCTGGACCCCCATCTTTAACCCAATCTCTAGGACACCTCTCTTTGGAAACCCTACAGGCCCCAATCACTAAGCGAGTAAGTGTTTTGGGAATTCCAAGTTCCTTCCTGGAAATCTTCATCTTCAGCCCTCATCAGCTTCATTCCCACCAGCAAGGCTCTTGAGTCAGGTTTCATCACTTTTCTCTCGCGTTTCTTCCAGAACCACCACCACAAACGGTTACGCCACCAATGTGCCTTTGCCTTCTGTGAGGCGGCTGTTGATTTTCGCATTGTCCCACCTGCTGTCCAGTGCCTCTTGTCTAAGTCACCGAGGCAAACGGCTGCTATAATTGAGTCCTGGCCAGGGCTGCGGGTGGGGTGGACACTGAGATCTCTGGAAACAGCAGTATTTTTCCTTCTATTAAACATCAGACTCAAACATCTCTCTTCATAGCTTGGTTAGCAGAAACCTCAGGCCTAATGACGTGCTCCATGCCAGCAATTGTATTAGGCCACATTGTAATATATATTTTACTTTTTCTTTGTACATGTTTATTTTTTGTTGTGGTAAAATGTACATAGCATAACACGTATTTTTAAAACTACTCTGAAGTGTACAGTTCAGCAGCGTGAAATGCACTCATTTTGCTCTGCAGCCATTGGCACTATCCATCTTGAGAACTTTTTTTTTTGAGACAGAGTCTCGCTCTGTCGCTCAGGCTGGAGTGCAGTAGCACCATCTCGGCTCAGTACAACCTCCACCTCCCGGGTTTAAGTGATTCTCTGGTCTCAGCCTCCCGAGTAGCTGGGATTACGGGTGCATGCCACCATGCCCAGCAAATTTTTTTGTATTTTTAATAGAGAGGAGGTTTTACCGTGTTAGCCAGGATGGTCTTGATCTCCTGACCTCATGATCCACCCACCTTGGTCTCTCAAAGTGCTGGGATTATAGGCATGAGCCACTGTGCTCAGCCCACAGTTTGTTAATCTTCCCAACCTGAAACCCTATACCCATTAAACAATAATCTCCCGTTACCTTCTCTCCTCAGCCCCTGGCAACCACCACTCTACTTTCGTGTCTGGGAATTTGATTTCTCTAGGCACTTCTGTATGTGGAATATTACAGTGTTTGCTTTTCTTGACTGGCTTATTACACTTAGCATAACATCCTTAAGGTTCACCACTGCAGCATACGCCAGAATTCCCTTCCAGTTATTTACTTGTTTGTTTGTTTGTTTATTTGAGCAGAGTCTCACTCTGTCGCCTAGGCTGGAGTGCAGTGATGTGATCTCGGCTCACCGCAACCTCCCGCCTGCCCTGGTTCCAGTGATACTCCTGCCTCAGCCACCTGAGCAGCTGGGATTACAGGTGTGTACCACCACTCGTGGTTAGTTTATGTTTTGTATATTTAGTAGAGACAGGGTTTCACCATGGTCAGGAGTTGGCCAGGCTGGCTGGTCTTGAATTCCTGACCTCAAGTGATCCACCCACCTTGGCCTCCCAAAGTGCTGGGATTACAGGCATGAGTCACCGCACCTGGCCCCTCCTTCCCTTTGAAAGGTTAAGTAGTATGACATGGTATGTATATACCATGTTTTGTTTATCCATCGATCCATCAATAGACATCCGGGTTACTTTTACCTCTTGGCTATCGTGAATAATTCTGCTGGGAATATGGGTGTTCAAATCCTGGCTTCCAATTCTTTCAAGTCTTTATCTGTACATGGTTTTTAATTTTCTGTTGTAACAGTATTATCGGATATATGCCTATCAATATAAGAAGCAAATATACCTAACCTGTACCGGGTAGCACTGTGTGCCTGGCACAGCTCTAGGTCTTTATGCTGTGTTACTTGATCATTGTAATGTCTATTTTACAGTGGGCTCCCTTTTGGAAGAAGGTGGAATACCATTTGTAGCACAGCCATTAACTAACTGAGCCGCCTCTACTTTCTTCTCCTGATGTGTTCCCCAGCCTGAGGCAACCTGACTCCACCCTAGCACCATGGAAACTTCTTTGGCAAAGTCACCAGTGACCATTGTGTGGCCAAACCCAGCAGAGACATTTAGGTCTCTCGTTGATTTTGACCCTGTTGACTACTCACCCTTCCTGAACTTTCTTCACTGGCACCTTTGACACCACCACTCTGTCCTGGTTTCCCTGTTTCCTTTTCTCCTCTCTCTCTCTTTGAAGGGTCCTTTCCTTCTGCACACCCTCAAAGGTGGGCACTTTTGATGGCTCTTTCCTTCAGCTACTGTTTTTCTCACTTGACATTGACTTTCCAGGTGACTCTCAGTCTCCCATGTCACTGTGGTCACTGCCTTTCTGAGCCAATGACTCTCAGATCTCTACCTCTAGCCCTAGGCTCCACCCTGACCTTCAGTCTGACATAGCTAGCCTATCGCATTTCTCCCTAGAATGCTCCACAGTTATCTTAGCCTCAACATGTCCCAAGAGGAGCTCATTATGGCACCTCCCCCTACCCACTGCCCAGTCTCAGCAAATGCCATCGTAGACCCAATTGCCTAAGCCAACCAATAGACTGTCTTCTAGTTGATCATCAGACCTCACCAGTCCCATCTCCTTGCTACTTCTCAGGCTGATCCTTCTTTTCTATTCCTCTTCCTCTCTCCACATTCAGGTCTCCTCCTCCCTTGCCTGGAGTGTTAGAACTAGCTCTGGACTGGTCCCCCTCTCTCCAGTCTTGCCCTATTCAAATACATCTTCCACAGCTGCCAGATGGATTAGTCGCAGACAGAGCTGACCATCTCCCCTCTCTCTATAAAACTCCCTACATCTTCCTGGCCCCTGTAGGATATAATCTGAGCTCTGAGAATGGCATTTACCCCTATTTCTGCCACATCATCACCACTGCGTGGTCCATACTTCCTGTGAATGTGCACTGCGTTTCTACCACGCATCAGCAATGATGGGCAGGGTGCTGGAGCTGGGTGCAGTGATGCAAAATCACACAAACTCTGGCCTCACAACCAAGAGGGGAGAGAGATAGTCACCTGAGTCACCCTGAGTCACTCAGGGCTGGGAACGATAGCTCGCGCCTGTAATCCCAGCACTTTGGGAGGCCGAGACTGGCAGATCATGAGGTCAGGAGTTTGAGACCATCCTAGCTAACACATGAAACCCGTTTCTACTAAAAATACAGGCAGGTGAATTGCTTGAACCTGGGAGGTGAAGGTTGCAGTGAACCAAGATTGCACCACTGCACTCTAGCCTGGGTTACAGAGCAAGACTCTGTCTCCAATATATATGTGTGTGTGTGTGTGTGTAAAGCCACTCAGTCTGGTCTGTTGCATGACGAAAAAGCATGTGGTGACAGAGGAGCATGGAAGGGGTAGGACTCAGGGACAGGAGTAGATCTCCAGGCAGAGAGAAAGGCGGGTGCCTGATCTTTCCTGGTGGTTCAGTACTCTCTCTCTCTCTCTGTCTTCAGGATCCATCTCTTCTCCCTCTCCATTAAAATTCAGGCCTTCTTGATTTAGGATTGCTTTAATGTCCCCCTATGTGATCTCCCTGCCTCCATCTCTTGACCCATCCATTGCTGCCAGAATGTCCTTTCTAAAACCCAAATCTGCAAGCCTGGGCAACATAGTGAGACCCCATCTTTACAGAATATAGAAAAAATCAGCTAGTCACGGTGGCAAGTGCCTGTAGTCCTGGCTGCTTGGGAGGCTGAGGTGGGAGGATTGCTTGAGCCTGGGAGGTTGAGGTTGCAGTGAGTTGTGATTGTGACACTGCACTCCAGCTTGGGAGTGAGACAAGTGAGACCCTGCCTCAAAAACAAAACCAAGTAAAGCAAAAACAAAGAAGCTCACAAATCTGATCTTATTGCCCTTCAGCTGACTCCCCGTTGATGACTGCTACAGGAAAATGTCAACTTCTTGGTGTGACCTCTGAGGCCCTTCACAGCTGGGTTTCCTTCTCTCCTATCTGAGCTGCCCTCCCCTCTTCCTCACCTCTCCTCTTCTTAGATTGCAACTCTGCCCCACTATTATGAGTTCCTGAATAGGGGGTGTCCGTGCTCATCTCCACGCCTTGGGCCGTGCCGACCTCATCACCTGCCTTCTCTGTTTCCTGCTTACAGCTCAAGGCCCCTCTCTGTGGAGCTGCCTCCTTTCTCTCAAGAAGGATGCCTGGAGCTAGGAGGATGCAAGGATGCAGGATGCAGTTTCTGTGCCTCTACGGCCTCTTCTGTGTCCACCTGTGCGGAACCTGACATGTCACAGTTTTCTGGGCGACCTCTCTCCCAGCCTTAGTGAGCCTCTACAGGACAAGAAAGGTGGCAACAACAACAAAAAAAGCTCTTTTTTTTTTTTTTTGAGACAGAGTCTTGCTCTGTCACCAGGCTGGAGTGCAGTGGCGCAATCTTGGCTCACTGCAACCTCTACCTCCTTGATTCAAGCAATTCTCCTGCTTCAGCCTCCTGAGTAGTTGGGACTATAGGCACACACCACCACACCCAGCTAATTTTTGTATTTTTAGTAGAGATGGGGTTTCATCATGTTGGCCAGGATGGGATCAATCTCTTGACCTCGTGATCCACCGGCCTCAGCTCTGAGTGCTGGGATTATAGGCATGAGCCACCATGCCTGGCCTGGTTCATCTCTTTAATGCTGTGGTTTGACAAGGAAAAAAACACAGCTCCTCAGTAGCTGTTTACTGAACACAGGATTCCAAAATCCGAGCCTGACCCAGAAGAGAAGGCGTGGCCCCACTTCACGGAACTTTCAGTCTGTCTTGGTGGCACGGGTGGACCAGCCACTCCATTCTCCATTTCTGCCTTCCTAGGTGACTCCACTTTTATTTAGGGCAGCAAGAGGCACCTCTTAAAAAGTAAACAAATATGGATGAGCGAGAGAGATCCAAGATGGCTGATCACTAACAGCTCAGGATTGTAGCTCCCAGTGAAAGCTCAGAGAACGAGAGGACGCCACACTTTCAGATGAATTTTCGTCACTCACGGACCAGCAGATTTCTAGTGGAGGAGCCCCACGGGTCACCAGCATGACTTTTGTGGCCAGCGCAGCGGTTTTGCCGGCACCTTGGCGCGGCAGCTCTTCATGCAGAGTAAACGGGACTGGTTCCCTTACTGACCAGTGTTTGGAGCTCCGGGAAGGCAGAGCCGCTTGTTGCGGACTCAAGAAGGAAGCCAGACCAGAGATTCCCGGGCAGAAGAGCACCATCAGTCTTATCGCTGCTATTTTGGTCGGCGCAGTGGGTTGCTTGAATCCCAGCACTGGGAATCAATAAATTGGACGTCGACTGAGAAACCTAATTAGAAAGGCGGTAATTATAAAGATGACAGATGGATAAATTTATAATAAAGGGAAAAAACCAGCCTAAGAAGGCCGAGCATACCCAAAATCAGAACCCCTCTCCCTCTACAGGGGATTGCAGTTTCTCATCAGCAACGGAACAAGCCCTGATGGAAAAGGACTGTGTTCCATTATCTGAAGTAGGCTTCAGAAGGTGGATGATAAGAAACTTCTGGGAGTTAAAAGAACTTGTTCTAACCCAATATAAAGAAACTAAGAACTTTGAAAAAAGGTTTGACGAAATGCTGAAAAGAATAGACAATATAGAGAGGAATATAAATGAACTAATGGAGTTGAAAAATACAACACGAGAACTTAGTGAAATATGCACAAGTTTAAATAGCAGAATGGATCAAGCAGAAGAAAGGATATCAGAGGTCGAAGACCAACTTAATGAAATAAAATGACAAGACAAGAATAGAGAAAAAAGGATGAAAAGGAATGAGCAAAGTCTCCAAGAAATATGGGACTATGTGGAAAGACCCAATCTACGTTTGATTGGTGTACCTGAATGTGATGGAGAGAATGAATCCAAGCTGGAAAATACTTTTCAGGATATTATCCAGGAAAATGTTCCCAATCTAGCAAAGCAGGGCACTATTCAACCCCAGGTAATACAGAGAACACCACAAAGATATTCCTCAAGAAGAGCAACCCCAAGGCACATAATCGTTAGATTCACCAGGATCGAAACGAAGGAGAAAATACTAAGGGCAGCCAGAGAGAAAGGCCAGGTTA
Organism: Callithrix jacchus; assembly: GCF_049354715.1. Taxonomy (NCBI): domain Eukaryota; kingdom Metazoa; phylum Chordata; class Mammalia; order Primates; family Cebidae; genus Callithrix; species Callithrix jacchus. The sequence goes on from NC_133509.1 coordinate 16,698,560, forward strand.
CCTATAAAGGGAAGCCTATTAGACTTACAGCAGATCTCTCAGTGGAAACCCTACAAGCCAGAAGAGAGTGGGAGCCAATATTCAACATACTTAAAGAACAGAACTTTCAGCCTAGAATCTCATATCTTGCCAAACTAAGCTTCACAATTGAAGAAAAAATAAAATCTTTTATGAACAAGCAAGTACTCAGAGATTTTATTACCACCAGGCCTGCTTTACAAGAACTTCTGAAAGCAGCATTATACATAGAAAGGAACAACCAGTATGAGCCTTTCTAAAAATATACCAAAAAGTAAAGAGCATCAACATAAAGAAGAATTTACATCAACGAATGGATAAAATAGCCAGTTAACATCAAATGGCAGTAACCCTAAATTTAAATCGATTAAATCCCCCAATCAAAAGATACAGCCAAAACCTAATGGTATATCCAAAGATACACAAAGACTCAAAACAAAGAGTTGGAGAAAAATTTACCAACCAAATGGAGAGCGAAAATAAATAAATAAACAAAAAGCAGGAGTTGCAATTCTCACATTTGATAAAATAGATTTCAAAGCAACAAAGATACAGTGGTAAAAGGATCAGTGCAACAATAAGAGATCTTAATACCCAGATACATAAGACCCATAACGAGATTTAGACTCAACGAGACAGAAAATTAATAAGGACATCCAGGACTTCAACTCAGATCTGGAACAAGTAAACTCAATAAATATTTATAGAGCTTTCCATTTTAAATACACAAAATATTGATTGGCCATTATTAATACCCATTTTTAGAATGAAGCAATATATTCCTGTTCTCTCTCCCTCTTTTTCTTCCTCTTTCTTCCTCTCCTTCTCTCCTTTTTTTACTTTTCAACATCCTAGTTCCTCACCTCTACTCAATACATTCCTCTGAACGCCTGATTCCTTGTGATTCTCCTGTCCCACTGAAACCTCCAGTCCAAAAAAAAGAAGATATATTAGATTTTATCAAAAGCAAAAAAAAAAAAAAAGAAAAAACAAACAAAAAAAACAAAGTATCAGCTGAATTGGCTTCTTCCAGAGCCCTTTCCTTGGTTCACAGATGACTTGGTTCACAGATGACTTCTTCTCCCTGTGTCTTCATAAGATTTTCCTTCTGTATCCACCTGTGTTCTAAACTCCTCTTCTTATAAGGATATAAGTCATATTGGATTACAGTCCAAAAAAAAAAAAAAAAAAAAAAGAAAAGAAAGAAAATGGATGAGCTCCCAGGCAGGCCCCATTTTGCCCTTTTCCCTTCCCAGTCCTCCTGTCTGGAATCCTGATGAGATGCCTGCAGCTGATGCCCTGTGAGCAGGAAGGAAGAAGCCACAACAGGGATGGTGGAGCAGGTGGGGAGTAGGCACTGGGGACCCTGTGCGGGATGAGAAGTTTCTATTCTAGTCAAAAGGTACTTGAAGCCACTGCAGGCTTTTAAGCAGGGAAGTGGCATGGCCTGATTTTCATTATACAAAGCTGACCCTGGCTGCTGCTTGGTGAGGGCAGTAGGAGGGAAATAGTGAAGGCAGGGACCTGGTCTGAAGGGTCCACCCTCCTTTAGTCTAGAGGAACCAGTTTCCATAGAGATGCCCATTGTCCTGGCTCTCACGGTCCCTTCAGAGCCCAAACATTGCTGGAAACATTGCCCAGGAATATGATGCCTGGGGCCACAGAGAATACACCACACCACCTTTGCCTGTCCATTTTTCAGATGAGCAGTACTGAAGCAGGGAGGCCTAAGGCTGCTTAGCTCTAAAATAATGGTTCACTCATCCAGTGTTTCTAATCTGGGCTTAATCACTTGTGGTTAGAGAGGGAACCCCACTTTTGGTCAGGAAGGGGTGGATGCTGCAGGTAGAGGAGGGCATCACTGAGGCCCAGGAGTGAGACTTTAGTCCAACAGTGAAGTGGTGCTGGCCCAGATTGGGGTGGCTGTGAAGAGATGGAGGAACGTGGACAGACTGGGGTGTGTGTTGGGGGTGGGATTGTCAGGGACTTGCTGATTGCTTGGGTGTGTGGGATGTAGAGAGGAATTTGAGATAACTCTGGGATATTTTGCTTAAGCATGAATGGGTGGTGGTACCATTGACAGAGGTGGGAAGTCTAGGGAGCAGGGAGGAGGAGCAGGTTTGAAGGAAAAGCCAAGAGTCTAATTTTGGCCATATGTATTAATTTTGAGATGGCTCCTAGTTATTCTCCCACAGTGGAATGCACTCCCACAGTGGAATGCACTCCCACAGTGTAATCCACTCCCACAGTTGAATGCACTCCCACAGTGGAATGCACTCCCTCAGTGGAAAACACTCCCACAGTTGAATCTGCTCCCACAGTGGAATCCACTCCCACAGTGGAATGCACTCCCACAGTTGAATGCACTGCCACAGTTGAATCCACTCCCACCGTGGAATCTACTCCCACGGTGGAATCCACTACCACAGTGGAACACACTCCCACGATGGAATGCACTCCCACAGTTGAATACACGCCCATGGTGGAATCCACTTCCACAGTTGAATACACCACAGTGGAAAGCACGCCCACAGTTAAATACACTCCCGTGGTGGAATACACTCCCACAGTGTAATACACACCCACGGTGGAAAACACTCCCACAGTTGAATTCACTCCCACGGTGGAATACACTCCCACAATGTAATACACTCCCACGGTGGAAAACACTCCCACAGTTGAATCCACTCCCACAGTGGAATCCACTCCCACAGTGGAAAACACTCCCACAGTTGAATACACTCCCATGGTGGAAAATACTCCCACAGTTCAATACACTCCCACGGTAGAATGCACTCCCACAGTTGAATCCACTCCCACAGTGGAATCCACTCCCACAGTTGAATATACTCCTATGGTGGAATCCACTCCCACAGTGGAATCCACTCCCACAGTGGAATACACAAGGAGTGGCCGAGGACTGGAGATGGAGGCATCCAGTCATGACAGAGACCTGGATTTTATGCAATTGGATGGAATGAAGTTATCTTGGGACCATTGGGAAAGAAGAAAAGAAAGAAGTCCGTGGATTTGCCCTGAGATTATCCTGCACACAGAGGGTTGGACATGGAAGCAGAACTGGCCAGATAGACTGAGAAGGAGTGGACAGGGAGTAGGAAGAAACCTGGAAGAGAAAGGAGTGGAGGTCATACACAAAGCACGATAAGAAGTGGGAAGAGGTCCTGCATCAGTCACTGCTGAAAGGTCAAGTGAAAGGAAGAGAACGTGGACTGGACACACAGGGATCAGTGGTGACATGATAAATGCTGAGTCAGCTAAGCCATGAGGACAGAATGCCCACCAAAAAGGTGGAAGCAGGAACCACAGATGAGTTTTTGAACACTTTTTGCAGTGAAGGGGAGCAGAACATTTAGATGGAAGCTGGAGAGAGAAGAGGAGCCCAATGGAGCTGTTCGTGTATTACAGGAGATCCTGAAGAAGCCTGCTGTGGATGACCTAATGGAGAAGGAGGAGGGCATGTGCAGAAAGATGAGGTACCTATGGTTCAGGTGACAGAAGTGGGATCCAAGACCCACCTGGAGGGAATGGCCTTGGGCAGAGCAGTGGCCTTCGTCCACAGGAGCAGGAGGCAGGCTGCCAGCTTTCATGATGGGAAGATGACCTTTGTGATTGATAGTGTTTTCTGAACAAAGCATGAGGCAAGTGAGGCTGGGGTGGTGAGGGGTGTGGGGAGAGGAGAAAGGCTGAGAGAGTTGCTCTAGAGAAGGAAAGTGCACACCTAGGCCACAAGACAACTGTAGCATTGCTGCAGAGCAATGCGGGGCCCGGTTGAGATGCCAGGCTATGAATTTAGAGGAAGCCAGTTTGTTTTTCTCTACCTTTATTTTGCTGCGTGGGTGCAGGCATTGAGCAGGTGGGTGATTGGATTTAACCAAGGTTGGACACGGTCTTTAAGTCTGAAGAAGTAAGGGGAGAAGAGAAGATGAAAGATGGATGTAATGGCAGAGAGCTGGCGGTGGTGACAGAAGAGGGTGAGGAGTGGGAGGGCTTGGCGAGGTGGAGGGATTGCTTGTCATCTGGAAGGATAACAGGTGGTCACCCGGTGGGATGCTTGAAGTGGAGACCGTGTGGGTGGCGCAGTTTTCACAATGGTACAAGGTGTGATGGCCATGGGAGTAGGTGGGGAGGAGGAGGACAAATGGCTGGACCAACCTGTAGAGGGACAGAGAAGCCCCAGTGTTGGGTGGATCTGCAGAGTGGATGTTAAAGTCACCAAAACTGATGACAGGATGGGGTGGGGAGGAAGACGGGGCAGATGTGTCAGTTGAGTCTGTGATGAATGCGAGGTGCAACCCATGGGCAGTGGTGAGAGGTCAAGTCTGTGGACATGGATTCAGAGGGGATGGGGCTTTGAAAGGGATAAGGGAGGGCAAATGTTTTGGGAAAAGCAATGGCAGGGTCTGTGGGGGTGTGGGAGAGGAAACGGGGAACTGGCGTATTGCGGGCAGCTGAGTGTCAGTTAGGACAAGAGTTCAAAACAGAAGCTGAGGGTATGGGCTGCTTGTGATGATAGGGCCTGAGCCTGCAGCACCGAGATGGGGTGCTATTCCTGGAGGCTGGACGTCTGTTTCTGTGGGAGGCTTAGATCCCACATCCCTGTGGTTTCCAGTTCCTCAGAAGCAAAACGAGGTCACGGTCACTTGTGAGTGGGTGATAGGATGCTACAGGATGAGGTGTGTGGGCTCCACCCTGGGCTTGCAGGAGCTCTCTAGCTGTGCAAGGCTGATGGGCGTGGAGTGCCCAGCCAGGCAGACCCACCAGTTGGTAGTAGGAGGCTGATGGCCTCACTTGCGGTGGGAGGCTCTGCCCTCCACGCTGTCCAAGTTTTGCAGGTAAGAGATTAAACGCATTTCGAGGGTGACTGAGCACTGGTCACTGTGCCGCAGCTTGGCAGGCACCCAGGGCACAGGTGTGTGGGTAATTGTGATACATGGGAAGAGGCACAAAGCTACCAGCCCTGGGCTGGCCTCAGGGGCAGGAGGAGAGAGGGGCTGGGCATAGGTGGGACAGGGATGTTACCTTCTTGCAATGGGAAGACACCTCAGGGCATAAGCCCAGGTTGGCGAGAACATTTGCATTTCTTTAAATGAATACCAGAGACAGAGGAAACTCAGCCTAAAGGTGCCAATTTCCATAGAGATGCCCATTGGCCTGGCCCTTATGTTCCCTTCAGAGCCCAAACATTGCTGGAAACTGCCCAGGAAGAGAGACCCGGAGTGGCCTAAGGCTGCTTAGCTCTAAAATAATGGCTCACTCTCCCAGTGCTTCTAATCTGGGGCCTAATCACTTGTGGTTAGAGAGGGAGCCCCACATTGGGTCAGGAAGGGGTGGAGACTGCAGGTAGGGGAGAGCATCGCTCATGCCCAGGAGAGAGAAGAGGCTTCCTAGCGGAAGCGGATCTGAGCAGGACCTGGGAGGATGAGCTGGATTTGGGGAGCTGTGAGGATGGGCAGGGCCTTCCTCGGGGAGGGAATAGAAGGGACAAAGGGGTGGCAGTGGAAGAGCCAGCATGTTGCTGGGACAGTGAGGGGTTTCCCAAGTCTGTTTCCAGGCTGCAGAATTAACCGTTCAACTTGACTGCTTTTGTACAGCTTGATTTAGGTGACCCCTTAGGCTGCTGTCAGCCCAGCTACCTTCTTTAGACTCTAAGCTTGTTGGCTGGAAGGGAAAGAGTGTTCATCTGGTCTGCCCAGGTGGTCTCACTTAATCTTCTCATTAGCTCCCAGGAGCAGACCCTCTTGGCTCTATTATGTAGCTAAGGAAGCTGAGGAGCCACTGAAGGCTGAGGGTTTGACCCCATCCCTCTCACTGCCTGCAGGGCTATGGACAGAGCTAGGAGCATGCATTGTGCCGTCCTGACTGAGCATCCAGAAGAGAGAAGGCTCAGATGATCCCAAGGGCATCCCCTCAAAGTCTGATGGTCCTCTGCCCCTCTTCAGGGCTGCCTTGCAGAACAGCAGGAAGAGCTATGAAGTCAGAAGCCCAGGCCAGGACACCAGCCCTGCCCCTCACTGGCTGGGCCACCTTGAATCAGTCAATTCCCGCTCAGCCTCTGTTGCCCAATCTCTAGCATGAAGTGTTGGGCTGAACGATCTCCAAGTTCCTTCAGCTCTATAAGCTGGGGCCGCTAAGTGCCTGCTCGAGGCTGAGAACCTGGTTCGTGCCTGCCTCTGAACCTCCCCAGCCATGGATTTGATACGTGGGTCTCCTCCTGCTCAAACATGTCAGAAGCTGAGACCTGTCTCATCATAGCCTCATACGGGGGGTATTGTCTCAAATGGACTCACCTGTTGGTCCCAGCCCCAGCCCTCATGAGCCTTTTAGATCTGCATTCCCCATGGAAAGCAGACGTTCACCCAGCCATGCATGTGATAGATCCACCGGGGCTCTGATGCTGGCAGCTATGATTGACTGAGTGCCTGCTATGTCAGACACATTCCATATTTTGCATCTGCACACACTTCCTGCCAGGAATGGAGTTGTTTCCCTGTTATGCTGTTGAAAATCTGCAGCCCAGAAAGGTTAAGAGACTTGACTAAGTTCTCACAACTTGGAAGTGGAAGAGTGGGGATTAGAACCCAGAACTCTGTGACTTCGAAGCCTGTGCTCCTGCCATGTGATGTGTCCGTGAGATGCCCGTTCCTGGCCGGGTCCTAGGATCCAGAGACATCCCATCAGTCACCCTACCCAGAGGGCACTCTCAGCAGCTTCTCCTCCTCAAGCCTAGGAGTCTACAATCCTGGTCTATTCCCTTCCTGGGGCCCCTCCCCAGAAAGGACAATCACACCCACTGAGTGCACTTTCTGTGGCATTGTGTGGACAGGGGCCTACCTCTCTGGTGTGGGCAGGCAGGCGTGTGCTACTGTCGTCTCTAGGCAGCGATCGGATGAATAACTGATGGTGATTAGCTAAATCATAACATCGCTCATGCCATGCATAAGTGATGAGCCAACTGGTGCCAGGCCTCGATGAGCGGCAATGGGCACCCCCACCTCACCCCCCAGCCCGGAGAAGCCACCACTGCGCTGCCTCCCTGTGTTATCTGGCACATCAAGTGCTGCGACAATGAATATAGATTGACCTTATTATAGCAGCCGGCTGCTGGTGCCAGGCGCAGCCAGGCATACTTTGCACAAATTAAAGGTGTCAGCATGTAATTTACGGTTCATGGTGAAAAGGGGTAGTGGGGGTCGGGGAGGCACTGAGACAGGTAGAAAGGAAGGTGGGCTGGCTACAGGGCTGGCACCAGGAGCCCGGGCGCTAATGACAGGAGGCACAGCCGAGGTGTCATTTTCCTCCCGGTTTGCTCATTTTTAGCTATTTCTTGCTCAAGGCGGGGGTGGGGGGGGCAGCCCCCTCTCCCAAGCTCTCCCCGACATGCTCTGTGTGCATGTGTGCGTGTGTGTATTTTTCAGCTAAATTACTGGTTTTACCTGAAGAGCGTAAAGTAGGTGTGCTGATTTACGGCTCGGCAGATAAAGCCGCAGTGTGCGGAGCTGTCTGGGAAGCCTGTGATCCGACATCATTTTACTAACACACCCGAGAGCAGCTTGACACGTCGAGTCGGGCCTGTGATTAAAGCTGTAGTCTTCTTTCCCCCTCCCTGTCTCTTCTCCAACACGGAGAACAGATTAAACTCTAAGTAATAGATCTCGGTTTTCTTGCCATCCCACTGATATACACAGTACACAGTTTGACACAAAGAGTAAGTTATACATCACAAACAACAGCCTCTGCTCTTTACCGCCCAGAATGAATTTTCCATTTGCTACGCCTCCCTCCTCTCCAAGCCCATTTTCCTGTCCAGCAGGGTTCTCTCCTCTCTTGAAAAGGCAGGGGAGGAGAAGTGCAGGTCAGGCCTGGAAGAGGTGGCTCAGGACAGACAGTTTAACCCCAACGGTTTAAGGATGAGGAAACGGAGGCCTGGAGTGAAGCGACTTCCTGATGTCACCCTTTGTGTCTGTGGTAGAGGTGAGGCTCAAACCTGTCTTCTGATTGATGAGCCAGGCCCCGCTCCCATGCTCAGGCAGCAGAGGCTGCCCAAGGAGCTGCTTGTTTGCCCTGCTCTTCACTGCAACCTGCCAGGCAGACTGTCTCTGCTTCTCTGCCCTGCTCTGCACCCCAGGAGGGGACCTCTCGGGGCTGCCTCTCTGGCCACTGCCTGGGCTTGGCTGGCGGGAGGTACCAGAATGAGAAGCAATGGTGGGAGGAGAGAGAAGCTGGGCTATTTCTCCCCTGCTTCTGCCTCTGGGATGCATGTCTCTGGGAAGGGCTGCCTCCCTCTGTGACTGTGCTCCTGTGGGGCGGCCCTCCTCCATGGCTCCCACTCCTGCTGGCCTCTGGCCATGCCATCCTGCCCTGCCCTGCAGGTCTGGGCTGGGGGCAGCTGTCAGCTGCTCTAGTCCAGGAGCCTCCCCATCCCTTTCGGATTTCCTTACTCCTGCCACCTCAGTCACCAGCCCCTCCATCTGTGTCTCTTCAGTTGAGCCACCTGGGGGAATTCTGCTTTCCATGGGGACCCTGAGTGACACTGGGGTGGACCCATTCTTTATTGAGGACCCATGCTGATGACCATCTGCCTAAAGGCACACGCCAGAAGGAAGGGATCCAGACCACCCACGGTAACATGCGTCCCTCTGGGAGAGTCCCCCGGCTTGCTTTCCTGGCCGCTGACACCCCTTCCCAGGCCTCACGGCAGGTGCTTTGTATGCCACCTCAGGGGAGCCTCGCATGTGGCTCTGTGAGGCAGGGTCTGGCTAGGCCTTCTAAGGGAGGTGGAAATGGAGGCTCAGGGAGGCTACATCTCTTCTCCAGGGTCACCCAGCCTTGGGCAGCAGAGTCCAGTTCCAAATGTGGGGCTAGTTCGCTCCAATGCCAAGCAACTTCCTCTGTGCTGTGTAGGAGGTTCGTCTTGCTGAGCTCACGTAGAACACACACACACACATGCATGTGTGCACACCCAGGCACGAATGACCAAATGCTTTTGAGGAACAGTAAGAGAGCATGGGCAGGGGGGCAGGACCAGAAGTGAGGACGGTTAGATGTGGAAAGTAGGGCTGGGTAAATCCAGGAGGGCAGTTTGGAGGAGGCAAATAAGTTCTGGAGATAAATGGAAACTACATGGAAACACACAGCCAGGAGCTTTCTAACCACGCCTCCATAGACTGACTGCACTGAATCACCAGGGTGGGTGGGGGTTAGGGGCGTGCTTTAAAATCAGACTCCCGGGCCTCATCTCTAATACAGAGAATCAGAATCTCTGGGGGTGCAGCCCAAGAATCTGGTTTGTTTCGCTTTGATATGCAGCTAGTCATGAGAGCCACAAACCGTTCCCACTTCCCTGTCTTACGTGCTGGGGACGTAGGTAAAGGAAGTCCAGAGAGGCCTAGGGACTCGCCCAGGGTGTCACAGCAACCAGTGCCAAAGCCAGGGCTGGTGCCCTGGCTGCTTCCCAGCTGGATGCTCAGCCGACGGCTCATTCACCCTCGGGCTTCTCAGTGGGCAGGGTGGAAACACAGCTTCCCTGGATATGGTCTCAGCCTCCTCCCCCGCCCCAGCCACCCTGCAGCCGGTTCTCAAGATGGCAAGTGGGGGGTGGATGAAGGTGGTGGCAAAGCGAGAAAGCGCCTGGAATAACACGACATTTCGAAATGTGAATCACTGGCACTTTCTGTTTTCTCCTGCTCCCTCTCTGCGCCCTCTCATTCCCCGCACCCCACCAGGCACTCTCTGAGCCGCAGGAACACCAGGCCTGGACATTCACCCAGTGTATGAAACCACTCAGGGGAGGCCACCTGAGTGGAAGGGTGGGTGGAGTCTGAGATGAGAGCAGAGACTGGGGCTCTGGGCCTAGTGCTGCCCCTTCCTGCTGTGTGACTTTGGGCAAGGCGCTGCACCTGTCTTGACCTCAGCACTGGGATGCTCACCATAAGGCTTGTCGATACCCTTGGGCTGTCACGTGGCAGGGACCCTGCAAGACCTATTCTATCTTGAACCCCTCTTCTGCTCTGCTGTCCTGTCATTCCATCGTTTGTATTCTGGTCTTTTGAACCCCGAGTAAAGGGACCCCAGTACGGTGCTGGTGGGAGTGTGCTGGGAAAGGGGGAAGCTGGGGAGGGGGCAGGTAGGGCTGCTGAATGGAAGGGGGCCACCCAGCCACTGAATGAGTGTCTCGATGTCCCCCCTTCCCCCGCCAGACTCTTCCTCCACATTCCCTTGACTCAGAAGCTAATGATTCAGAAACAGATCATCTCTTGGCTCTATGTCGCCATGCAGGCACCAGCCAGAGCAAGCCAGCAGTACTTTGTGCCCTCCTTGGTGTGAAAGGTCGCTGGACATTTCTTAAGTGCCTCCAGTGCTGGGGCAGCCCCTCAGGCACCAAGGGGTGAGTTGGCTCTGTGTGTGTTTGCGTCCTCATTCCCAGATCACGCCTGATTCACTCCCTGTCCCCACAGTCCGACATAGTGCTGGGTGCACGGCAGGGGACCCAGAGACATCCCTACGTGGAATTCGTGCTGCCTGGCCAGGGCCTCCTCTGCCTCAGCAGGCAGGAGCCTTGGTCCCAAGAGAGTTGCCTTTGGGAAAGGCTTCTGTCAGGCCCTTAGCGATCACATTTCTAAAATAGCGGCAGTGGCCAGGCTCACAGGCTGAGGAGCTCTTTCTGCTCTTACCTGCCACAGGGTCCCTCTGCCTCAGCAGGAGAGCAGGCCAGAGTGCAGAGTCTGAGTGTGAGGCAGCTATGCATGTGCAGGAACTCGAACAGGGCTGGCACGTAGCAGTTGCTTAGTTAACATCTATGAGGGGAAGGAAGGAGGAGGAGGGAAGGGGCAGACAGAGGGTTGGGCTGGTGTGTGCAGCCCCATCAGCTGGTTCTGTGCCCGTCTGATCCCTCCTGACCCCCAAGCTGACTCCTGCCCACCCTCCTCGATTTCCTCCTGTGGCCTTTCCCCCTCCTCCTGAGAAGGAGGTGATGCTGGAAGGAATGGTGGGGCAGGCATGGGAGAGAGCTCCATAGAAAATGGATCTCTGTTCTAGAGATGAGGGAAATTGGGCCATAAGTCTCCAGATCTTCTCTGAGGAGCCTTCCATATAGCGGGAGGTGCTCAAAGCTAAGTGTCCCAACCCTGAACTTGGCAAATTACCTAACCCTAACACCCCACTGACGGCGCCCCAGGTGTAGACCTCTGTCTGGGTGGGAGGGACGGTGTTGAGTTTGCCACTGCACGAGGGTGGTGGTGTAGGGTGGGGCTGTAAGAGAGTAATGCACCCCATGAAGTGGGAGACCAAGAGTGGGGAGAGTTCCATGCCCAGGAGCCCAGGGCCCATTTCTGGCTGCTCATGCTCACCAGGTTTTGTCACCTGTCACTGGCTCCTCACCATTGATCAGAAACAGTCCTCTGCTTGCCCTTATGTGTGACCGGGCTGTGGTCAGAGCACCCGACCCAGGCTGGGGCTGGGCTGCACCAGCATCCTGGCCAGCCCTGCCCCAAATGAGACAGGACGTGCTCTGAAGTGCCTCTGCAAGGGCCGGGGTGGGGGGACCCTGCCAGCAGCTAGCAGGGAGAGTTTGGCTTATGTTTTGCAGTGTTTCCAAGGTCAATTTCTTCCTCTGTGTTACCTGTCCTTCTTGTTTCTCTTAACGGCCATCTGGAAAGAGGATATGGTCCAGAAGCATTTCTGTTCTCTCTCTGAACCTGAACACAGTTCCCCAAGGATGCATTGTCTTGGCTGGCACAGCGGGTGGAGAGGATATGGGGGTAGGGTGGGCCCTAGCTTAGAATCCAAGCCACAGGGACTCTAAAGTCAAGGGAAAAAAACTTGGAAAGCTACAACCAGGTCATTTTACCAATGAGGAATCAGGTCCTAGGGAGGTGAAGTGACTTACCTAGTGACTTAAAAAAACCCCCACAGAATTTCCATTTGATGGATGAAGAGACAAAATTATAGAGACAAAATGTGACCTGCCTAGGGAAACACCATAGTGGCAGAACTCTGGCTGGACCCAAATCTCTGGGCTTTGCAATCCCTTCCATCCTGCAGGACAGCTCTATGTGTGCAATCTACTCATAAAGTAGTTATGCTCATCTCCATTGACAGATGAGGAAACCGAATCTCAGAACAATGGCATATTTGGAAAATGATGACACCTTCAGCTCTGCTGAGATCAGATGCAGCATGTCCAGGTCTAGGTCCCAGCTCCTCTAGGAAGCCTGTCCTGATGATTCCAGGGCACATGGAGTCCTTCCTTCTCCAAAGTCTTACTGCACTTATTTTGAGCAATAGAAAAATAATGCTAAGAAAGAAGCAAGGAAACACTCATGCAATGCTCAAGGCATGCTGCGCACCATGCCAGCACTCAGGGGCTCCTAGGGACCACCTTGAGCAGGACTCAGGATGACACTGCTATCTTTTTTTTTGAGATAGAGTCTCACTCTGTCACCAGGCACCAGGCTGGAATGCAGTGGCACAATCTCCACTCACTGTAACATCCACCTCCCAGGTTCAAGCAATTCTCCCGCCTCAGCCTCCCGAGTAGCTGGGACTACAGGCGTGCACCACCATACCCAGCTAATTTTTTTTTAATTTTTTTTTTAGTAGAGACAGGGTTTCACCATGTTGGCCTGGATGGTCTCGATCTCTTGACCTCATGATCTGCCTGCCTCAGCTTCCCAAAGTGTGGGGATTATAGGCGTGAGCCACTGCACCCGGCCGAGACTCCTTTTACAGGCAAGGAAACTGAGGGTCAGAGGGCTCACCTCCCAACCCATGTCTGTCTGACTCCCAAGTTCAATGTGCTTTTCTCTCTTACTCAACCCCACATTCTACTCCTCTAGAATCATTTCCTGAGTGCTTTCTAGTCTCTGCAATTTGGCTGTAAGTTCATCAGTCATAGAGATGGTGTCCCAGCTTGCATCCCATGCAGCTGACCTGGGCTTGACCTTGGCAGAGGGTCAGCACGGACTCTAGGCCTTGAGAAGGAGGCAGAGATGGAGCAGAGACAGCAGGCCGGCTCCAATTCCCCTTAACCACTTCCTGGCGCAGTGAGGGCTGTGAGTTTACTTCTCAGAACCTCCATTTCCTCATCTATAAAATGGGGTGGTACTCATGGAGTCTCAGACTCACTGAGTGAAGGTGGGGTAAGGTAAGGAGCTCTGAGTGTCAAGAGCTGGGTGTGAAGCCTGGCACATAATGGGTATGTAATGCGAACTGGGATTACTCCTATCAGCCTGCTCATTTCATGGGGCATCTTGGAGTGCCCTCTCACCCCCAGCAACTATAACTCAGCCTTCCTTTTCTGGGGATGCCTGCCTCTCCCTGGACCCTGTGTGTGTAGGGGCTGGGTCCAGCTGATAGGCACACAGGAGACAGCGTTTTTGTGTCACTCACTTTGGGCGGTGGGTGTGAACACTGCAGTCTGTGTGCCCCTGCCCTGCCTCCAGACTTTGTCAATCCTGAGAGCTGAGGGTTTGTCAGTGGTTCCAGACACCCAGAGGGAGGAGAGGACCTCAGCCAAGGCACTGGTTTTCCCTGGCTGGCCTGCCTTGAGCTAGGGAGAAACTCTTCAAGATGAGCTCCCAGCTTCACAGCCCAGTGCATGGGTGGCTGACTACAGGGGCAGAGCACAGCCCAGGAGACAGTCACTGCAGACACGCTGCCAGCCACATCTCAATTAGCACGAGAGCCGGAGCTGCCAGGCCCCCTTAGGATGGAGGAGAGACTTGGAGGTAGGGAGAAGAGAGCCTCCCAAGTCAGGGAGCAGGGGTGGGATGGGGTGGGCCATCTGCATGAACTGAACTTCCAGCTTAGCTTAGTTCCCCCAGTCTCTGGTCTTAAGTGGCAAGGGTGCCTTTGGATGCTCAAACCAAGCAGATCTCTCAAGGGGAGTTTGGACCTGTCTGGTGCGGGAGTGCTGGTGCCTATGGGTGGTGTATTCTCTGCACTGAATTATCACCTGGCTATTCACGCAGCCCTGCCTACATCCTGCCCTTGCTCCCTCAGCCCCAACCACTCTGCACTTTCTTCTGTCCCTTGAATAAACCAAACACGTTCTTTCCCCCAGGCCTTTGCCTCAACTCTTTCCTCTTCTCGGACTGCTCTTCCTTCTGACTTTACACAGGGCATCCTTTCTCTTCAAGACCACCCCACTCATGAGGACCCCCATTCCCCAGGGCAGGTGGCCCTCTTATATGACCTTTATGACCCATATCTCCAGTGGGAATTAACCTTATTAGATTGTTTCTGGCTTCTTTTTTGCTTCCCCCACCACAATGGAAACTCCTTGAGAGTCTGGATTCTTAATCTGTGCTGAGACCCAGTGCCGCGCACTGAAGGTACTCAGGAAATACCTTCGGAATGAACAGAAAGCCCTGCCATCTGCTAAGCTGGGCCTATGATGACAGAAGTCGAGGAATATGAAGTTCATCTAGAGAGTTCCTGTGAATTTTCCAAGGGTATACATTACACCTAGCTCATTAGATCCCAGGATAACCCACAGCCCCTCCTTCATGCAGCACAGGTGAAAGTACTGAGACCTGGAGAGGCGTGGGATCCCCATGAAGGTGACATACCTGACTGGAGGGACAGCAGCAGGAGTGTGGCCCCTTCCCGTAACTGCAGGCTTATGAAATGAAATGTAAGGAGAGCACATTTTCACCTGGACAAGGAGCCTCAGCCTCACAGGTCCTGACGGGGCCAAGACCCCTATTGTAAAGCCCCTCCTGCTTGCAAACAAGGAAACTGAGATCCAGGGAGGTGCATTGCATGTCTGGTCAGAGTCCCCACCACTAGCTAGAAGTAGTCTTCAGATTGTAGATGCATCTGTTTCTTCGTGTGCCGAGCCAGTGGGGAAGTCAAGCTTGCCAGTGTCCACATGGGGCCAAAGGGGTCTCAGATGAGAACCCCAGAAAGATCCTCAGAAGAGAGGGCCAGGTTGCCTGGAGCCCCTCTGTGGAAGCCCTGGGCAGGGGTCAGTACAAAGAAGGAGTGAAGAGCAGTGGTCTCAAAGCTTTTCAGTCAAGAAAAAAACATCAGACCACACAGTCATCAATTTGTGTATATATATATTTGTTTACTCTCTGTGTACATTCAGATATAATAATATATATGAAAACGTGCAAAAATAGAAATGTTCAAATGAGATTTTAAAGCAGATGTAACATTTCTGTTATTTTCTTCCCATAGGACAATCATGCCCAGCCCTGGGCATTAGGACACTCCCTGTGCAGAGCACTCACTAGGCACAAGAGCTTTGGGGCCCGACAGACCTGTGTTTGAATCTAGGTCTTTCTTGCCATTATCTGTGGCTTTAGGGCAGCTTCTGGGACACAGTCTCTTCCTCTGTAAAACGGGACAATGATTTCTACTTTGCTGTATGGTTGAATTGAGGTAATACTTAAACGGTGCTTGGTACCGGGCTTGGCAGCATGAAAGAGCTCATCTATGGTAACTATGGTGATTATTATTGCCATGATCCGGCTCATCCTTGTTTGCTAAAATTAATGAAACTCAATTCTGAATACCATAGACCCACAGGCTTGTCTCATGAGCTGCCCCATCCTCACCAGAGATGCCGGGTCACTGCTGAGTATAAGCCTGGAACCAAGACAACAGTTTCCTTTGGCCGAATCCGATGCCCCCAGCATTGATGCAGATGGACCTGGAACCTGGATAAAGAAAGGCTGGGGCTGGGCGTCCCCAGGGGTGGGGCTGAGAGGCTGGTCAGATTTCAGCTTCCTCTGTGTTCCTTTTAAAATAATTGAAGTGTCAGCTTGGGTTCATGGGCTGGTCACGGTTTCCATCCCTCCCTAACTTCATAAGGCAAGTCCATGAATTATACAGTGCCAGAGCAGACGGTGCTAAGTAAGGATGCATCACAAGCCGGGCTTAATAAGGACACTCCAGCTATTCTTGGAAGGCATTTGCAAGTCAAAAATATGGTGCATGGAGATCTGATGTCGACTTCAAAATCTGAAGATTTCAGCTGGGTCAGCATTATTTTATGTTAAATCCCATCAAAACAAAAAATAAAGAAATAAGGAAGCGGTACGGTACATGGTTTTGCTTTGTTTTTGATTTTAACTTTTTAGTAATAACACAAATGGTCAAATGTGCCTACCTCCTCCCACCCACCCCAACCCCATCTCCCATTCCCACACCCCCTCTAAGTAATGTCAGCACACATTCTCATGGACTCATATGGTGTGGGCAGACATTCCCTTGCTGTGGAATTAGAAAGTGTTCCTACCATTATAATTGTGTGCCAAATAGTGAGAAGATAAAAGCTTTCCCATTTTCTTTTATTCGCCAAGGTTTTGCATGACCCATACCTGCTCTTTTCTATAACATGTCCACGTGTTAGAAACTCAGCTATTTATCAAAAAAATGGGGACTGACATCTATTTAA